>NC_056613.1:7424063-8051563 GCF_018340385.1 Cyprinus carpio | reverse complement strand
CTTGATGGCCAGTACGCTATGTCATCTCCATATATGGCTTCATACTTTCGTCGAGTTTTGGATGCGGAGACTCCATACTTGTTCATTTGAAAGTGAAGATTCACTTGATGGTGCTGTTTTAAATGCTAAAACTTCTGAAGGGGTTTTACAAATTGCCTAGTTGCACTACAAAGCAATTCTTTTCCTTTTCTGTTTTCCCACAACATTAATTACCAGGGTTAACATAAAATATTGCTTCGCACAATTTAAATGATACCCATCGGCAATCTTCTTTTTTTCCTCCATGTTCAACATTTGTTTCATAAATACATAAATTAAATGACAGATACACAAATAACATTGCTGGAGGGATGGATTTGTTTTCCCTCATGTGTGTCGGACATGAACAGAATCTCGGTAATTAAGGAGCATCTTTTTCTCTGTCTTTGCTGGAGAGGAAAGAGGAGGAGGATGCTTCACGCCCCTGCTAGCGAGACTTCATCAAAGCTGTGTTCTCCTCACTCCATTAGAAACAGGAGACCCCGTCTGAGCCACACCATCAATTAAGATGGCAACAAAAGCAAAGGCGCACCTTCAGCTATCTCGTGTCCAATGTACTGTAGTGTTACTCAGACAATACGTCTTGGCGGAGAGAGAGAAACGCATTAGAGATGGATAGAAGGCCAAGTGCGGGCTTAAGTAACAGGAAATGTTCTGTGATTTAATTAAGCGAGGTGTAAATGCTTTGACTAGAATTATGGAATGGCTTCCTGGATGGCAAATGACTTTCAAGAAAATCTTTTTTTTTAATTAGTGGTGCTAACCTTGGGTTAGAGGTTTAAACAAGAGCATTTTAAGGTTTAAGGGCTTGTTCACACCAAGAACAATTACTGTAAATCTTAGTCAGTGTTGTGCCATATTTAATTTTTGACAGGAATGAAAACAAGGCTACAGAAGTACAGTAAGTTCAACGTATTGTAATGTTGTTTGACACCGTACTGATTGTTCAGTTGACGAAAGGTCTTTCTGAAACAACTTTCAGAAAGTTATTTGTGAAAATGACTTGATCTAGGATATTTATACAGCTTTACACAGCTTTGTTTTTTAAATAAAGTATCGTCAAATCTGATGAAGGTCAATAATGATAATTAATCAACATTTGAAGTGGATCAAAAAAAGTTAATCGAAGTTTTAGTACAACTTTGAGAAAGGTTTTGATCCACTTCAAATGTTGACTAGTGTTTATTACTGCCCATATATTATTGTAGTACCCAATTTATGAGTAAAACAAGGTGTGTGGTAAATATAAATTGATGATATTTAGGCATGATACTCAGTGCCTTCATAAATTGAATAAAAGCATCTAAAAGCAAAAAACACACTAGATGCACATTTGTTATTCATCATTTTGTATAGAAGTAGAATAATCTTTTTTTTTTTTTTTGGCTCCAACCAAAGTAATTTAAACACACCTGATGTTGTAATTTCAAATAACCCATATATACATACAAACTTCCCATGTGGACACACCATTTCTTACAGTGTTTTTGCATCTTACCTAGCAAAGAAGCCGGATGGCCTTAATCATAAATCAATATGCATTACAGAATGTGTTACACTAAACTAGAAAAGAGAGAAAGACAACATAAAGAGATGGTCAATGTAAATACTTATTTGAACTTCTGGAGAAATCAGCATACCATAATAAAAGTAAGCAGAAGATATAAGCAGTAGTATTTGTTTGATCTCTCTCTCTTTTTAAGGTTTTAACATCGATTCATAATCGACTTTAGAAACAAACTTTTAGACCGTTGAATTCTTGATTTTTGTTTTGTGCAGTTCATAAGAATCGGTCATCAGATTTCTCGGACGGTTTGTGGGAGCCATAGCTCACGCTGTGCTATCTGGGTGGGGCTGTTTCTGTGAGTCTGAGTTAAAAATGCTGTCGTTGATGAAAAACCTGAGGTGGCGGGAAGATGAATCGTTCATGTGAGTCCATATTCATCACCCAGGTGTCCCGCACTTCCCATGGCCCCTGACACAAGATAAAGAGCTGTGAGACAGGGGAAATGACCTCATCTGACAGCCTCAAAGAGAACCAACGGCACAATGGAAATGGATTGGCGCGTTCACAGGAAATATTACCGCATGCTGTATTCATGATGAGTGGTGCGATATGCTCTGCCCTCTTCAGCCCAATGATTGAATTGGCAGTGGTTTATTATTTTATTTTAGTTTACGGTGAAGCACGAAACGATGCTGTGCTGAAGGAGCTGTCTAAAAAATACAGCCGGATCGATCGGCGAAGGTTTAATATCCTTCATTTCTTTCAATCGACCTGGTGGCCCTTTATCTGTCAACAGAATTATATACTGTATGAGTTAGTGCAGTGTGCGCTTTGTTTGTTGGCTTTAATTGCTTTTGTTTATAATAACTTTCCATTAGTCTGTGTTCACTAGAGCACACTTTGTTCCAAACTCTCGTGAGCTGCTTCTTGCGATCGATTTCAATGGAGTATGTTAGCATTTTGCTTAGGTAATATGACAATACACCTGGGAAAAATTTGTAGGGTTCAGAAATTGCTAGTAGATTTCACAAATAATTACAAAGAAATGGCAAGTAAAACATTGAATTAAACATGAAATTTAGAAGTAGAAAAAATTTAAATGGTAGCCTGAACTTTGTACTATTTATGACTTTTTTGATATTTGTTTTTCCTAGTATAATATGGAAACCATTATTTCCTTTTTTTTTTTTTTTTTTTTTTTTTTTTTTTTGTGGGCCTATTTTAGATTTATTGCAATGTTTTCTAGAATTGACTTCTCCATGAAAGAATTACAATGTGGGGCAAATTTGGTGAATTATGTATAAATAAACAAACATTAACTACCTTTTGGAAACACTCCTTTGATGCCTTAAAATGCTTCCTATGTAGGCGTCTCACTCGGTTTTGGAACAGTAGAAAAAAATCTGAGCTCTCTATTTAATCCTCTGGTCTTTCAGTGTTCAAACCTTGCCGATAACATTGAAAAATAACGTTGGTATTACTGTAATGATTGAGGCTTTATGTGTTTAGCACTAGACACCTTCAAGGCCACCATAAGATTTAAAACCGGGATGACGTACGGTCATATTTAGAGGAACAGACAGGAACCGCTTCGGCTGAAGCAAGTTTATTTGATCTCTCACACTTCCGCTGAGAAAACCATGAAACACAATAAAGCATCTCAGCATAATCTATTTATTTATCTTTCCCCTTTTTTTTCCCAAGACCTTAGTATATTCTTTGAACTCCTCTGCGTCTCAGCTAGAGCGTGTGAAATCCATCCCGAATCAATACTGTCGTCTGATACCTTTATTTGACGATCTCTGTGCGGGCTACTTGGGATTGCGTGCAACCAACAGATGCGACCATCAAACATGATTTCTAGCGAGTGACTTCATTCAATATGGCTCATAAAGAAATAGTAGTGTGCAAAAATCCATTTTTGGTCAGGCAAGGTGACCTTGTGGGAGGGGAAGTGGTCTTTGCTTTAAGGCTTAGTCACTCAAGTGGAGCCATCCATCACTGCGTATTTCCAGGAAAAACAAATTATGCCCTGTACCAGCACACAAACGTGGCCAATCAATATCTCGGCCCTGCCTCAAATGCCACACATTTTACACCATTTCTAATCATCTTGTTGTCTTGCCACCTCTGCCAGTTCAATGGAGTGTATCATAGCCATTTATTTTTTTCTTTTGTTATTATTATTTTTTTATGTACAGTTGTTAAAATGTGTGACATCACTTTTCATCTTCTGAACTAATTGGTTTTGTAGCTTGGATCAATTGAATGCTGCTCATTATAAACAACTTTCATTATTATTGTTTATTATACCGTTTTTTGTATTGATATATTCTCTCTCTTTGTAACAGATAGCGTACATTTTTTTTCTAACCACCACCCCTCCACTGTCTGCTTTTTTGACAAGATAGATATTCTGTTTTTTAACAAGCCTTTAAACAGTGTAGATATGAAATACGTCTGTTATTACATTTTTCATTTACATTTCAGTTATAATAAAATACCTCTTTGAGGTTGATTGTTATGGTTTATGTTTACTTTTTACTATACTTTATAGTATACTATACTTTTTTTGCATTGGTTATTTATTTTTTGTCACATTTTAACAAAGGAACAGAGAATTTAACAGTGCATATTTCTTTCATATTTTGTTTTAAACAAAATATTTTCTTTTAATAATTGATATTTCATGCAATTCTCAAACCTTCTATCACCACCTCTCCACTATGGGAATAGCGATCTTTAATAAAAGAAATATAGATATATAATATTTCAAACATATTTTTAGCAGTGCAGATGTGAATTATGCTGTTTTTATGTTTCATTTTTTTATTTACATTTCAAATTTGTGTTTAGATTACCTCCAAACTCCTTGTCAAGATCTAAAATGGCATATCATAAATGAACATCCTTAGTCTACAGCATTTAAATTCAATTTTCAATTCCACTTTTACAAAAATAAATAAAAGTAGAGATCGTGATGAAAGATTTATCAAGGAAAAAAAAAAAAAAAAAAAACTGAAAAAGGCCCCCAGTATGATTAGTGAAAAAAAGCGGTGCTTTTTCTCCAGGATTTAAAAAAATCAACTCAGATTGGGTTTTTCTAGAAGTCATCTGTTTCATGTTGCCAGAGAATCGTTATGGGGGACGTGGTCAAAGCTCTTCTCTCCTCTCTTATCTGCACAATCCTGCTCTGATTGAAGCGGTAACTCTCAACTGCCTTTGATCAGGTCGTGTGTCACTTAAGACTGCTCTGAATGGAGTCTCATCTTCCTCATCCTGCAGAGTTCCAGATCGACTTGGGCTCTCAATCAAAAACACAATTAGAACAGCATTAAAAAAAAGACAGGCCTGCTCCGTCTTATCCATACAATCAGCAGCCTTTACCTTCCTCCATTCATCCTTCTTTTTTTTTTAATTTTCTCTTTTTTGTTTCACAGCACGTCAAGTTTTTTGAAGAATTAACCATTGATCACCTCCTGCACTCGTACATGTAATAAATGAAAGCAGGAAAAGCAGATAGATGTGCTGCTACAGTCCAGAATTAAGCTTTATTTATTTTTTGGAATTAATGCATTTTTTGGGGCTGCATATCTGCGTTCAGTTAACGGCAGAGATTGAAGATGAATTTGGTTGCTATGTGATGCAGTTTCTTAAACTCACCCCTTTGGCTGCTCACACTGTCATTGCAATGTGGAAGATTGTTCCCGGGAAGACGGGCAGCACTTCTGGAAAGCATTAATTACCACAGAATGGGACCATTAATCAGGGCTGTCTATGCCAGACAGAGCAGAAGGCAGCAGAAAAGGGCTCCTCTCTGCTTCTGTGTTGAATGACTGGAGGTGTTCTTATGCATAGTACCCTATAGTGCACAGGAGGACTGCAACCTAACTAGGACATTGACATAATGAAGACAGATTTGCTTTGGGGACCTTACCATTTCATACATCATAACAACAAGAGACAAGGAGGACCTTATAGTGCTCCAGAATTTCCACAAAATTATCCCATATTCTTGAATCATTGCAGATGGAAAAATTCAAAATGCATGAAAAACAACTAAGATGACAAAAGCATACATGGGGCTTTATACTTATTTGCAATAATCAACTATTTTAAAATGAATGCATTTAATGATTTTCCCTGCGATCTGTTGTGTATGTACAGCATCACTCCAGGCAGGGTTTGCTCTTAAATGCCACTTGCTTAAGTGCTGCAAATGTTTAGTTAATTTGACTAAACAGAAGTAAGTGTATGTTAATTTTGTCAATATTGTGCGAATGGAAACAGACTTGTAATGAACTTAATGCATTTGATCCAGTGGAGTTAATTTAATTCGCACAACCTTAAGGACCCCAATGGAATCGCTTGACGAATGCAGTTTTCTTTCTTTTCCTGCACTCTCAGAAAAAAAGGTACAAAAGCTGTCACTGGGGCGGTACCTTTTAGGTATTAATTTGTATACTTATGGTACTAATATGTACCTTTAAGCCTTTTGAAAAGGTACCGCCCCAGTGACAACTTTTGCTTCTTTTTTTTCCCTGAGAGTGTGACCTATTTCGAGGGGCGACAGTGTTTCCTAACTGTTTTTGCATATGCGTATGCATTGTATTCATGTAAAAATCCCTAATCATATGGACAGTCAGCAAGTATAGAAAGTGCGTCTAATGCCAGTAAAGGATTCTTCAGACTGATTGAACTCATTTTGAAAAGAATTGCAAAAAGCTCTTCTCGGTACTAAATTGGCCAGTTAGAATGGATATTCAAATGACACAGTGAAGGGCGCAATGAAATTTCCCTCCTTTTGCAACCAATTATTTGTCAGTGGTAACCACTCAATCCAATCAGCATTCAGTAACTCATTAGTACAGTATGTTTTAAATTATTCTTGGTCCAAAAGGTAATAAATCTTTAATGGCACTTGCTGGTGTATATAGGCTCACTTTTGTAGATTATGCTTTAATGAAAACACTCCGCACTTCAAAACAGTGAATTTTTTAAAGTAAGTGGTTCAACTGATTCAAAGCTTTGGTTTCCCCTCCACAAGGTTGCATTTGTTTGTAAATCTGACTGTATCGGTCATGTCATGTGCTTTTGATTCACTCAAAAGAACTGTCTTATAAGAATCATTTGTTGTTAAATCAGACTGTGAGTTATGATTTTGATTCGCCAAGTAGAAGTACTTGCAAGCATAATTAATTTGTAAATCAGAATACACTGGCCGCTAAAGCTGTGCTAGACTGTAGGGTGGGATAGATACTGTATGTCGATTGACTACCAGTAGCGATAAATCATGATTTGATATGCTTTTGTTTGTCAGGTGGCCTTAGTGGATATATTCATTCTAAACGTCATTAATTTGGATGAACACTTGGATATGGAGGTACATTGGATATTAATGAAGTTCAAATTTCTATATAAGACAGTTTTTCAATGTTTGGGAGTAGACTAGCTTAGATTACCTCAAAGCTTACATATGGCAACTAATTTAAACAAAATATAGCTACAATTCACTTTAGATATTTAGTCTTTTGCAGTTATGCTCATGAATATGATCTTTCTCCATCTACCTTCTGCCAATTATGGCAAAGAACAGACAGTTATCTGTCTTGAAGACTCCTTTCATAGTGGCACAGTTCCTTCTGGCTAAACTTTCATCTTCATAAACCACCAATGTGCTAACCTTAAGCCAATCCACTGGCCATTTAAAGAGCATTTTAAGTTGTCTTATTACTCTCAATGATTTCTTTCAGCTCTAGATCCCCTGTTCTTATGAATTTGTCTATAACTGGCATCTGAGTGCCTTTTTCTTTTCCCATTGTTACAATAAGCTGAATAAAGCTTCCCCCTGCCAGAATGTATTTTTTGCTTAGCCTAATGTTTTCAGAGATAATAAAGCAGATGCTTTCTTGTTTTTTAGCATTACTGTGGAACACATTCAAAAGGAATTTGGCAAATCACATCGATCTCTCACATCAGCCGCTTTAAATACTCTGTTTAATGTTGCATCACATCTCTGCCTCTAATTATCGTAAACCTCTCAGCTAGGATAAAATGGATAATGTTTCTTTGAACTTCTTCAAGGCCTTTTCTCAGGCAGTTTAGGCCTGGCTGTGTAAGTAAGCGCTAGCTGGGTGGAATTTATGAGTGGTTTCACAATCTCACCAGAGCCTGTTATAATTTTTTTTCCCCCATTTTACTGTTCCATCAAAGCTCTCGCTCACCTCTGATGTCATTATGATTCTATTTTCCCCCCAGATGGACAGTTGCAGATTGAGTCTGTCTTCAAAATAGCTCTGAAAGTGTATATCCGCCAGTCTGAATTCTTGTCTCAATCCCACAGATATTCTCCTGCAGAGAACTGATTTACCAGCAGCATTTTAATGGCCATTTACTTTGCAGCCAACACCGGGCTAATGAGTCCACAATAATTAGTTGAGGTACGTTGAGCACCGCCAGTAAAAGTCCAGGTGGTGTGACTAATTACAAAGGTGTTCAAGGCCTTACTTACACCAGAACAAGAGAAGGGAGACCCTCTGCCCATGCTTAGCTCTCAGTCAGAGGCACCTCGACATTTGGAAGAGCCCAAGCAATCATTCCCATATTAATGTTTCTGCTAAAGTGTTATTTTCTTTAACAAGATGACTGAATATTTGTTTCCTGTCAGTAAGCATTGTTGGCGAAGTCAGTCTGAAGGCATAGCAAGCGTCATGAATTGTGGAACATCTTTATGAACAATCAAAAACAGTCAATTGACAGCATTGCGTTTACATCATTAACGTTTTCATGTCTTAAGCAAAAAAATGCAAAGATGTGCTAAATATACCGCTGCATATTTTAAGGTCTCACATCTCACATGGCTTTGGTTACCTCTCAGATCCCTTTGCGCGAAATTTTTTTTTTTTTTTTTTTTTTTTTGAAGTCTCTTAGGCACTTTTTTTAGAGGGAGGAACAGCTTAAGATGAAAGAGGTAGTTCCCCTACAGGATTATGTACAATGAATAATTTAAAGTGGAAAAAGAAAGCTCAATTCCGTTAACCTTGTAAGTTATTTATTGATTTTAGATGGCTGTCATGTTTGCTAATATCCTTCCCAGTCAGCCACAACTGAAAATGGAAATTCGGTGGAGTCATTTTAGGGACGTCATCTCCAGAATGCATGCAGACTCTGACGGATGACTCGTACAAGGCCAGAGTTTTTCTGCTTGGGTGGAGGTACAGAAAACCAGAGGAGCCTTGAATATTTATGCTTTATTCTTGACCTGAACAAGTTAAAATGACCAGCGAGGAATCCTTGTGACCTGAAAAACAAAAGGAACGCACATTTGCTAATTTTGCTATGGTACAAAAAAAGGGATGGTTCACCAAAAATGAAACAAAAGCACCATGAAAGTACATTATATGCATCAATAACATTGTTGTCTGTTTTATAAAGTTACTGTATGCTTCTGAAGACTTCCTGGGTTGCTTTTATGGTGCTTTTTTTTCTTGTCCTTGTTCACTTGCATTGTTTTTTTTTTTTTTGTGTGTGTTTCACAGATGAAAGAATGTCTCACATATTTGGAATGCATTGAGGTTGAGTAAATAATTGCAGCATTTTTATTTTTCAGTGACTCACGTTTTTATTTGTGATTATAGAAGACCTTCAAAACTTAATCCATAGTGTGGATAACTTTATGTAGTGACGTCCTCTCATTGTCATTGTTGAAGGTGATCACTTTGATGTCCAAGAACCTTTTTTTTTATACTCCTCCCAGAATAATAAAGTTCCTTCACAGTCGTTTAGATGAATTTCCAAAGCTCTTCACTGACAGATGGCTTCTTTTAGAGAGTGCTGTGATAAATAGATTGTGATATAAAAGGTGAGACACAGGCCAGCATTTTTATGGTTTGAAGGCGCAAGCTGCTGCAGGTGCAGATGCGCAGAAGAAAAGGTGTCTGGGTACTAAAACACTATTTCTAGGCCAGGGGGAACATTTGCCAAAGACTGGTTGATAAGGAGGAAAAGATAATACTGATGAAAGCGAGTGTGAGGGAGAGGGAAAAAAAGATTGAGAAAATGGAAGGTGATTTGTACGGACATCAAAGGTCAACCTGAAGCCAATTTTCATGCCTTGGCTTTCCTCCCAGGAAAGGACGATGTTTGGCAGACTTGTTCTGCTTTATTTTATTTATTTATTTATTTTCAATTTTCTTAAGCATTCACTCAAGGTCAGCTATGGAGCTTGGGTCGACCTATACGTCAACATCACAACTGCAGTGCTGTATGTTTCCAAATAACTTTGGGAAAGTCACCGTAGGTGAACAATCGCCCCTTGAATTTGTACGTTTATCTTTTTCAAATTCTTGATTTTGTCTTTCTGTCTTCAATTCTTTAAGTCGTTTATAGATCTTTGGACTATCCGTCCGCTCAAACAGATCAGAGTGGCAGATGTTCCATTGTTTACACAAAGTCTAGTTCCTCAGAAGTCCCTAGTTTCCACATGTCCTTTTTGTGTCCTCTCCCATGTTCATTTGATAAATCACACTGCCTTTGGTTTATGTGGCGGGACAGTGCCTTTGAAGCCTTTGGAGCTACTTTTGGCACGGCATCACCAGGGTTCTGAAGGACTGGAGGTAAATTGTGCAGCCCTCAGTAATTCGCTCATTGTTTCTGGTATTTTCGTTCCTCACAGCAAATGGCTTGTCGTGTAACTCCCAGAGAGAGTTTGCCTAGATGGCGCCTGGCTGCTCCCTCAAAACCCCGCCTGGGTGCCTGGATGGTTCCTCCCGGGGAGTTCTGCCCTGGCTAAAGCTGAGCGTCTCTTTACCTGCATTGCATTTCTACCTTTGCTCATGAATAATTCATGCCGTAGCAGTGTTTGGTCTGAGGCGGTGGGTCTGTTTCTCCTGCAGGTGTAATGAGAGGCAGAAGCGGTGGACTTTGAAACGGATTCTACATGGATGCAGGCCAAAGCTTTACCCTTTCCATGGGTTCAATGTGACCGTGGAGAGAGCCAGGCTAAATTTACCTCTAATGTCTCTCTGAGATCACCTCCAACCCGCTCTGTTCGGTAATAAGACCTGTTTACCTCCACAGCTCTGAGAATCAGCCCTGGCATACGCTGCCATTTTGCCTTCCCTCTTAAGAGGCTTTGCAGTGTTTTTTTTTTTTTTTTTTGCTGGTGAACCCCAGACCTTGTCTTCCTGAAACACATTAGTTATCATGTGGAGTGTAATCTGAGTACATGTGATGTTCTTTTCCCCCAGTGTAATGTGTTTATAGAATATGGCATCCTTTTCAGATCAATAAAACCAACACGGACTGGCTCAGGGAAGACAAGCCTGGAAAGCAAACAAAAAGGGGCGCCATATTATCGTTTCTCATCCTCGTATCGTTAGAACTCCTGCCGAACGTGTGAGACTCAATGTGACATGTTGTCCGTGGCACATTTATGTAACCGACAAGTTCATCCGTGCTGTCATCCCAATTGTTCAACCCTGGCATCTCAGACAGGCCGTCTTTTAGAAGATGAGACTGTGACAGTATGGTATGCGGCATTCATTAATGATGAGCTGATTTGAGATGAGCTTGCTGGAGGTTTTGCTCCTTCAGGTTCCCAAACATCTCCAAGAATAAGTTGAGCAGGAGAAACAAAGGACTGCAGGCAGGAAGCAATGGTGCGTTTCTATTCCTGTCCATTTTCAGAATGATTTGTACGCTACCTGTGCAACATCATTACTGGGAGGGGCGGCAACCTCCCCTTAGAGTTGCATGGGTACACCAATGTGCATTCACAAGACATGTTAATAATTGGCTGCAATTACTGCATTTTGGAGCAGACAGGGAACGTGGGAGGCTATGAGGGAAGGTCAGTCAGCATGACCTTAATCGCAGTTTTCTCTGCTCTTTGTCATTTTCTCCAACAAAACATTCTCGACCCTTTATTATTTCTCAGTGCTTTCATCTCTTCTGCTGAAAAGTGCTTGTGAGGGGTGATTTTGATTGAGGTTGGCAACTGGATCTTGTTGCACAAATTCTGTAGCGGCTTCTTTTCGTGACAGTTTTCCACTGACAAATGTATTTTGTCCCTTTTAATATCTCTGAAGAAAGTTGTTCCCATGCAATGACAGTTTTCTTTCTTTTCTGTCCCTCTTTTTTTTTGTTTGTTTGCTCTTTATTGCGTTGTCACGAGGAAAATTTTTTGAAATATCTTGCCAGTTAGGTGTCAACTTCCTGTGCAGTGTTATTGCAGCTGTACTTAAACCATGTGTTTATTACTTGATACCTTTTATACGTTTATTCCTGAAAGTCATTTTCAATTTGGATTGAATTTGAATTTAAGCAGCCAGAAGAAAAAAAAGAAGAAAATTTAAAAATAACATTTATAGTATTTATATTTCATTTTATCTGTAGTCTTTAATACATTTAATTTTTCAGTATTAATTAACTGATAAACAAACACTGCATGGTAAAGATAAAAAGATAAAAATTAAAAAAGATGAAAAAAATTTAAAGTATATAAATAAATTTGAATATTATGAATTTGAATATTTGAATAAACATGGCTTATTAATATTATGTATGTTTCTCAAAATACACCATATGTTTTATTTACGATCATTCATACTGGGTGGGAAAAGCGTATAATTAAAAACTACAATGGCTAAATGTTTGATTTGATTTCAAACAAAATAGAACCAAATATGAATAATCTAGTCAATGAATCTGAATGATGCTATCAAAATATTATCTGATTGATTTATTTTTTTACTCAGAATTTAACTTTAAACAATTTGGTGGCCATTTTGTGGTTCTGTCTGTTTGTGAAGCAAATGAAACGTCAAGTTATGGTGCTTTTTGAAAATGAATTGAAAATGAATCTGAATTTTAAATGCGCTCTCAGTTAAATTCCAAATGGCGTTCAGTTTTGCTCTGAATATTTTCATTGCAACAGAAAGGCAAGAATATCTAATAAAAATTCAGCCTTAATCCGCAAGACTATAAATGCACAAAATAACATACTATATTTAATATAATACATGCACCACAAACCTTGTAGTGCATTGTTTCTCATACATGTCAGGTCTGTTCTCTTCATGAATGCATTTTGAAATGTGTTGACCTCAGCATCTGCGCTTGGGAAGCACTGTGAGCTGTATTCGAAATGCTTACCGAGGAATTCGTTCATTGATTGTCAGCAAAACTTGGCTGTGAGACGTGCACCTTCTTTATACCCCGTTTCTCAATATTTCATTAAGTCGACATTAACCCCTCACATGATTCAGCCTGTTCTCATTGTCACATGGTTATTGCTTCATCACTTTGCTGTCTCACTCAGCCGCGTTGCCCCATTAAGAATTCTCAACTTGTCATTGACATATTTCACACCAAGCCCAGCTTTGCAGGTATAACCAAGGGAAAACAATTACCTCCGGCATTCAATAATGACCCCATAGTTAAGATTTGACCTTGCATGTGATTTGTCTGCACCATAAACAAGAGAACGTCGGCTGTGGGGGGCCGTCTGAGCGGTCATCAGATTTTGATTATCTTAATCTCTCTGAGGGGCTTTATGGCCATGCCGTCGATGAGCAGGATTCAGCACTTTTCTACAGAAGGTTAAAGACGCACACTTTTCCCCCTCCTGCTGTTCTATTACATGAGCAGCTGTGCCATTTTCACTTGCCTAAAAACCCATAAAATTTTATTCCAGTTTTTCTCAAGGTGTCATGATCCTCAGGTTTGCAGGTGTGATGCCATGATGGATGTGTGCCTGAGCGAAGCTTTTTGTTTAATGTCCCCAATGAGCGTTGTCACACCTCTTTGTAAACACCTGAAGAGTTGCGAATATTAAGTGATTGCATTAGATTTATATGTGAACGAACCCTAACAGATGGACTTGCATTAAGGGATCTATGAATTTTAATGCAGTACTTAAAGTGTAGTTTTATATTAAAACACATGGAGCCTTTAATACATGTTCGTATGCTATATAAATATGTGTGTCTTTAGGGAGTTAATTTCAATTCTTGAGCTTTGCTTGAGCTTCCACTCTCACGTTCCCATCTGTGCATCTGCAAATTAAGACAATTAGTCATCAAACTGCTTGAAAGCGCTCTTGCACACATTACTGTATACTGTATATTTTGTGGAGCATCTGATGCTGTCAGTTTTCCTTGCTTTTTACTGTTCTTTATAATGCAGATGTGAAATAAGCAAACATATGCTCTGCTATAAGAGTCAACATTAGATTAACCATCAGTTTTATTGTGACAGCAGCAGTCTTCAACACTGAGACACCGAACCGGCTGGAAGCTGCTGAATGACAATGACTTTGTCTTATTTTGAATCAAGGACTTGTATATTCCTTCGTTTTTATTGACTTAATAATGACAGCGGCGTCAGATGTCAACCTCTGACCTGCAGGAACTAGTAGGCGAGTTCGGTTACTCATGCTCGGTAAGGCAGATCTGCGAGGCAGGGAACCGTATGCCGTCCTCCGGTCACTGAGGCTGACGTGCATTTGTTAAGTCTGCAAGTTCCTTCGGCGGAACACATCAAAGGGAAGAGGCGTGGCTGACAGCTGGCCACAGGAGCGGCTATCGGAGACTGTATCTGAAAGATAAACACACCCATACCTACATCTTCCCCCCTCCCCCTACAGAGAACAGAGACCGGTGTAATTGAGAAAGATGGCTTCTGCCAGAGCGGGGACACAGAGTCCTCTACGTGCGTCTGTTCCTTTGGCGAAACAAGGTGAATCTTCTTCCAAAGCTTACAGCGTTGATGCGCTCCAGCCATTCCTGTAGACAAATGGTCCCATCTACAGGAGGTGTGACTGGTGTAAATTATGGGTTATTAATGTTCCTCATTGAATGTGTATTTATATCTGGGAAAAGGTTGATGGTGTTACTCTGAAAGAATGACTTCAGAGATGAAAGAAGCTCAGTTTCTCTCAGTTTCTGGGTGTTTCTTCAACTCTGGGCACTTTTATGGACAACAACCACATTTATTTATAAAGCATGTATTTATAGTGGAGTATAGTTTTTTTCTTTCTTTCTTTCTTTTTTTCACATTTTAATAGTTACAATAATTTGAACACAATGTCCAGCAGCATATATAGGATTTTTTTTTTTTAATGTGACAAATGTTTCCACCACAGTGAAATTTCTACCACAACTCAAACAATGTGTTGTATAACAACCTTACGTGACTTTTTTTAATAAAACAGCCAATTTCTTTGTCTTTCCAAGGTTAATTTTATAGCTAGCATTTTGAGTATATTTAAATAATATTATTCAATTGTAAATATTATACACACAATTATTTTGTATATAACTATATATAATTTTACATAATTATATATTATTTGACAAAATCATACCTTGATTGAAAATGATTCACTTTTTTTTTGTTTTTAATCTCTTGTAATATTTTTATTAATATATTTATTTATTTATTTTGGTGCATGCTCTTCACTGACACTTGTCTCCTTGGTAAACAAGTAAAGTAAACAAGTGAAATTTAGAAGTTTACAAGTCAAATTTATTTAATTTTAAAAATGTTTTCCAAAGTATTAAAAATTTTGCAGTTGTATTTTATCTGTTGTTAGTCAATTACCCAAGATTTGTTGTTTGTGGTTGAAATGACACCTGTGGACAGTCAAAATCTGTGTAAACTTGATGTCAATCAATTTGACATGATACATTTTGTAACACTTTATGATTGTTTCACTTTTTGATTAGGTTATTGTAATTTTTATGATGGATTTTCATGTTTTGAGATTGAATGTCTCGTGGGACAAAAATAAGTGAATAAATAAAAATATGGGCTTAAAAGACATTTGAAAATTAGCAAAAATAAATCAATGGGTATGGGTAAAAGTTTGCCAAGGCAGTATTTAGGTGACCATCATTTGATGAAATTTGATTTTTAAAAAATGATGAATGTAGAATAAAAATCAACCCCAGTAAATAAAAGTGCCCATAGTTGAAGTAACTCCCATCTTTCCTTGAATCTCACTTAGAGTTTCTGAGAACCTTGGCTCTAGAAGAACGTTCACATGTTTCTCAGTTCCCCTGCACACTCAGCAGATGTGTCAATGTTATTAGAAAAGGAGCAGCAGGAGCTCAAAGCGCCTCACCCTTCTCATGTGCTTCTCTCTCACACACACACTCATTCTCTAAGCCGTCTGGAACGTCTCCTTGCCTCTTTTCTGCCTTGTCGTTTTAGCCTAATTGTGTCGATTCACAGGCAGAGCGAGCCGCATACATAATCAATTCCGATACTCAGTCTGAGGATCCCCGGCTTTCCGCACATCAAAGCCGCAGAGCCAGCCAAGACCAGCTGGTTATTCTCGCCCAACCATCCTACACAATATCAGCAGGGGAGGACGGGCCGAGGACAAACGTTTGTCACAAGATGCCGAGAATGTTTTCCTACTGTAAATATGTTCTCCTTCACACTGTTAAAGGTGCTGCGCGTAATGTCTCCTCTGAGTGATGACTTCGGTATAAGCGAAGGCATAAAAGAGATGCCCGACTTCATTTCACTTCAATTGCAGATGCTATTATATGGCCTCCTACTGAATGTTTTCTCAGTTGGCCGAGTATCCAGAGAGTTATTCACATAAAAGACTCTGATAGTGCCAGCGACTTTAGTGATTCATTTTCAGAGTCCAGGGCGACGTAAAACGGAGCCGGTCCAGATGGTCCGTTGGCGAGGTGCGACATCCTACTACATCCCATTAAAAAATGTACACGTCCTCGTTGAGCACTTTTTGATGTCCTGTGGCCCCTGGTACAGGATTGTGCGCCAAACCGGCTTGATTTAAAGAGTAGGAGCTCGTTGTGCCGTAATTGGTTTCTTGTTCTCATTTTCTTCCATTTTCTGGTGATCTTTCTTCATTGCTCTGTCTTCTTCCTCTCCCTCTCTGTAAATGTCAGAAGGTTCCTTGTTACGCTTTAGTGCTTATATCAAGCAACAGTGTTTCCGCGTTTTACAAAGGGGAAGCTCGTCCATATTATTCCTACTTAAGTCAGCTTGATGGTGTTAATTCTCTCACGGTCTGCTGGGAGAGCACTCAGCCATAATATTTAAAAACAACACACTCATCATATGATGTATTGTTATACCAGGCTATTAAGACAGACAACAAGTAATGCCTTAGAGAGCTGCTCTTCAGTATCTAGCACACTCAGTGGAAACTATAGATTACTATCACAGCACACACACACACACACACACACACACACACACACACACACACACACACACACACACACACACACACACACACACACACACACAGAGACGGTTCATTTTGATCGCTCCTTACATGGCATGAGATAATGAACTGTTGTCTGAGGGAGCAATTACATTTGTGTGCCCAACCAGGACAAACACAAATCTTTGACAAGAAATTATATTACAGTATCACTCCAAGAGCAAGCTGAGTGTGCACGTCATGCCTTTGTGCTGAAAACGGTTTGGCATCACATCCCCATCGCATACTCGCTTTCTTACAGTTGACTTGGCAGGATACAAACTTTTGGTCATGACTTGTTGGTAATGTAGAGCGCCAGCTTGTCACGAGAGCTCTGAGCCTTTTGAGCTGGTGGGGAACACACAAGAAAGAAAAATTAGAGATATCTTTAAAGGAGTATTTCAGTAGTTCACCCAAAAATAACATTTCTGTTATTATTTGCTCATCTTTGTTGTTCAAAATGCATATTTATTTATTTATTTGTTCACAAAAAGAATATCCTTTTTCAGCTTGTGTGATTATATACCAACTCTTCTGAAGTTATACAATAGCTTTTGTAAGGAACAGAGTAAAATTAAATTCAATATTTATTGATGAGTTGCAACTTGATCTCTGCAACTTGATCACAGAGTCACTGAGTTTCATTTGAGAACTGAATTAACCCTTTTTAAACAATCATTTAGATTTATTTGGTTTAGTGAATTGATTTATAAAAAAAAGATTAATTCCCTAATCATGAACATATATATTCTTTACAATAAGGTTAAATGTAGTAACATTAGTTGTGCTGTTCGACTGCGGGACAACTAGAAGAATAGAGATGCTTTATAAAATTCATCAAAATGGTGGTTAATCTCCTTGGGATAAGGTCCCATTCTGAAAACTTTTTTGATAAATGAACCCTACTTATCTGCCTTGTCTCCCAATTCAGATATAGTTATTTTTGAGTTTATTTAACAGATAAGAAACCTGACACTCAAGATAGAGTTTTCATATTATTTATATTACAATCTAAGAATACGATCTCACTGAGATCATAATGATTGTTTTAGACATGAGTATAGTTATAGACAACAAGTATAGTTTCCATCTTGGACAAAAGTCTATAATTCTTGAGTCTTAGCCTCAGATGTCAAGCTCTCGTATCATCTGATGCATATGATATAACACACAAAACTGGAAACACTTCAGGAGTTTTGAAGTTATAATGGGATTGGTTGATTTTCACAGGATTTCCTGGAGACATTCTTTAGCGTTCTGCCTGGAAGCAGAGATGCCATGACGCCGAACCCTGTACAGCGAAAAGTGATGCTAAAGGTGTACCTTGAGCATCAAAAAGTGCCAAGGGGTCCTGACCAAGCATCAACATGTGACGAGTCGGGAGTGAGAACATGTTGACTGGTCTGTTATTGCGGTGACATTTCCACACCCCTAAACATGACACGGCACAAAATGAAATGTGATTTGTTGCTTTTCTTGTCAGTCCTCTTGGGCGGTCCTTAGTCATTCAAAGCAGCAATTGTTTCCAGACATTTTGCTGTCAGTCTTGAGGTCTGGCTATGTGAGACTAGTGCTTCTCCCTGCTCACAGAGGATTCATATATTCATCGGTGAGAAAACAGTTAGTAAAAGTACTACAATACCAGGAAGGTATTGGGAAGTTTGGGTTGTTGAAGTTTGTCTGCCATTCTCGCTCTGTCTGTACAGTGTATGTGACCTGTCTGCACGAATCGAGTGTGCAGAGGTATGCAAATATATATGTTGACAGGCAGGTAGGAAAGTCAATCAAAACGCTTGGAACAAGGCGTTTTGATTGGACGAATATTTCTTGGTCCTACACCTTCCACCAAATATATAAATACATATAGATACATTTAGACCACTTAACTTAATGATTGCTATCGGGATCTGAAGACAATCACCTATTGCACCTTTAACAAAATGGACCTTGTTGTAAAGTGGCACCCTCAAATCAAACATGGTTACTTCTCTGGAGACTTTAAATGGGGACTTTTTCTAATGAGAAAAGATCCTAGTAATCTCACATGCGTTTTTCTATAATTTTAAAAGAGAATTTAGATTTCAAACATTGATCGCCAAGAAAACATAGTCTGCAGGCAAGAGCTAGAATCTGACATTTCAATGCACACTTAAACACCTCTGATCAAAAATGACTTTGCTGTACTGTATGCCAGCAATTTGCATCTTGCTTGTATTCCTCTTAGGAATTTTAGGAGAAACCTCTGAGACAAAGTTGATATTTCATTAGCTAGTCTCCTGATGTATGAAAGAGCCATTTTTGGCTCCAACTAAAACGTTCCTCAGGGAGACTGTTAATATACCGTGATGACACCACCAAAGTCAGGCAGGCAGAGACCACCGAGTAATCTCAGCACATGAATAAACTTCAGAAGAGTCCTGTTTTATTTCTTTCTCTCCTTTTTTGTCTGTCCTTATTTACTTGCAGCTTATCAGAGAGCAAAGCCTTTACTGTATCAGTGTAAATTAAAGCAGGATTAGTCAGGTTTTTTTTCTTTTCCTCTGTTTTTCTGAGAATTTGTCCAAGAAATAGGTATTTGGTTTAGCAAAGGATTTAAGTCCCCTGCTGCTCTTTTGAAATAGCGCTGTCTTTGATGTCCAGAGGACAGGGCAATGCGCTTTCTTCTTCTTTTTTCTATATGCACCCATTGTGTTTTATTTATTTTCTGTGGAAAATGATTTTGTGGGTGTTCACAACCCATTTAATATGACATTTCCGAGTGAAACAGGATATTCAATATGACTAATGTAGGACAAGGCTTGATTTCATCCATTGGGATTTGACTGGATTTAGAAAAGTGGTCTCTATACGGCCAGAGGAAAGAGTTTGATGACGTCAGCCAAAAAAGAAAGTCTTGTTTCAGATTTAGACAAACATTTTTTCCTCTTTAGATTAACGTACGCCAATGACTCATGCATAATAAGATTAGGAAACGTGTGAAAAGAGAGTAAATATAGGGTCAATGTTGGCTCCATGTCAACTTTAGCCAAGCAATAAGGCAAGTGTGTTTCTTTCTGGTCTAGCTGGGTTATAACTCATCTTTTCCCAACAGTAGCGTTAGGCCGGCTGGCAACCGCGGGCTCCCTGAGGATTGAAAAGATCAGGCTGGGAGGTGGTTTGCTGCAGGCAATAAATCCTTTGACATAATCTTGCCACATTTGTGGGGAGCTGAACTCCTTTTTGGTATCATTAGCGTGACATATCATCTGATATGTGGAGTTAAGCAGCCTTGGAAAATGAGATTCACTTTAAGGACCAATGGCTGCTTTTATGTATTTTGTTTGCACATTTTAGAATTCTTGTTTTTACTCAGAGACATGGAGGACTGTTTATCGTACATGCTCTGAGCATGTTGAACGTACCATAAACATAGATTTCCTCAATTTTTCATGATCTTATCACATCAATGTTAATTTACAGGGCATGCAAGAAATTGAATCAACAGAGGTTGCCAAGTCAAAGTCATGTATTAAGCATTGTCAGCAGTGCATTATGTCATGCAATTAGTCTTTGAAGGCATCAGAAAAATGTGCCGACAAGACGTATCCTGGTAGATTTGCATGCCAAAGAGACAAATCTGTCTTGACCAATCAATAGCATTTGTTTCAATTACACTTAAAGTGAGCTATTATAATGATTTTCTGTGCTATATGTTTAGCAGATCACTGATGTATTTCTGACCCAGGTATTTGATTAGATGGCAGCTCTCCAGTTGATAGCACTATGTGTCCCGCAGACATTGATCAATAAACTGCATTAAACCACTTTAGCTGCTGTGGTTGAAAGTTACAGTAGTGCTTCACAGAATTAGAGCTGTTGGTAATGCCTTCTCGGTTACACGGTTCCCTCCCTGATCGGATAATGAATAAAACAAATGATGTGGTAAAAACTGAACATACTTCCTGTACGTGATGTTTATTCAACAGAAAGTTACAGGAATCGAATTACTGTAGCTGACACCGTCTTAATAATATATATATAATAAAAAAAATTATACCCATTTTTAATTATAAATGATTATATATGTATGTATATTCAGTGTGTATATACTGTATATATATATATATATATATATATATATATACATATATATATATATACATACATACACACACACACACACACACGCACACACATTATATATAGTATATTTCATAAATATATTTAAATCAATCAATCATTTCAATAATTTATTACAATTTCAATAATTTTATATTGAGAAGCAAGGACTGGAACTTTCCATTTATAAAAATGAGTTCATTATCTTAAATTCTTTCCAAAATGTAAAAAATATATACATAAGTAGTTGCATGATTGATCCACCTGTATGCCCAATGGCCATTTCCAAAAGCGCCCGAGGACTTTTTCATTGTGGAAATTAGCCTAGATTTGCACTCGCTACCTATTTTGCTCAGAGGAACAATATTCCAGCAGAGCATTTTATGCTCCCTGCAACAAAAGATCAATGTTCCATTAGAATAAGTGAGCTGTTAAATTCATTTCAACCTTGGTGCTATTATTTGATTTGGGGTCGCGTTACGACATGTTTGCCTCCTCTCTCGCTCCAAATGTTTCGCCCTCTCCCTGGCTTAATCCATTTTATGATGGCCAGCAAATGCCAATCAATATCATTCATTGTAGTTTGCGTCTACGTTCCCACAGTGCGGCCATCCTCTGCTAGAGGATTAAGTTTCTACTGTTGAAGGCACTCAGAGAAGCAGAAGGGTACGTGCACGCTCGCCCATCGTCTTGATCTTCATGGTTTCTGCTGGCTCATGTCTTCCACACCTGCTCCACCGTGAACAAACAGACGTCTACTTCCATGCAGCTGCTAATTAAATTAAAACCATTAATCTTCATCAAATCTGGGTTTGGGCTCTCAAGTTTCTATTACATGTAGCGGATGAAAGCTCTAAGAAAGGAGAGGAGGAAGAAATGAATTGATCAACACTTTAGCAAATCGTGCTTAAGAGTTTTTCTTTTGCGCTGCGAATAACTGACAAGCAGTTGAATGAAAAGAGACAGCGGATCAGACCAGCTTCGCAGAATGTAGGTTTGAGGGTTTCTGACCTCAGGTCTACAGGTGCTGGCACATTTTCACCTGTCTGAAACCTAAAACTGCACCTACAACCATTTGTCAGGATGCCCTGATCTTTGGCTCACCACTTTCCAATGCAATAACCCAGGGCGCTGTCTCTCTCAGTATCAAAACGCATACTCTGAATTTATTAATAACTACTGCGTTGTTATGAATTCAGAGTATGTGTTTCCGAAGCTCTCTGCATCCCATTTCTCTGTTGAACTTCAAATACCGAGACAGCCGGTTGAATTTAAAGAGGGAAGTGCATCAGGCTCTGCATTTGGCTTCTCTTGGGCTTCCTTCAGTTTTATCTGATTCTGTGATAATGGAAAAAGTGAGATTACAAGGACCTTGTGTGAGGTACTTGTTGAACAGTCTTATCAGCTGGGCTGCATAATTATTCAGTATGTTAGACATGTTTTGCATGATTAATTATTCTTTTGTGGAAGGATTGTTCAGCTTTGCTGCCCTTCGGCACACAACTTTCGCCGTGTGCCTCTCTTCAAACATGCGTTACTACATTATGTGACATGCAGGAGTCGTATGCTTTACTATATTAGACTGTGAGATCTTATTGCAGTTATTCACCAATACCAAAATAAAATATTTCCTTCCCATAATAAAAACAAAATATTTTTAGAATAGATAACCATTTCCCTTGAATAGTAAATATGTTCCATACTGAGTTATTTCAGTGCTACAAATAATATTTAGATTTATGTTTTTAAATTGACAACCTTAACAGACAGGCATGTCACATTAACTGCCAAAAGTGGGATTATTTTTTTTTTTTATGGTTTTGAAAGTAACAATAATAATAATTATTGATAATAATAATAATATATATATAAAAATTAAAGTCTTCCTTAGGTTTTTTGGTGCATTTATTTGTCACACTTTTAAAACATTTGGAGATGATTCAGTTGTTTTGTGCAGTCTTCTTGCATATGGGCTTCAAGTGGCACTTGAGATTTAAGTATAAATAAATGTTGCTTAAAACTTCAGCCATTTACGCTTTATAATGCTTAGGCTGCCAATGGGCAAAATATTGTAATGTGGGTAAGATGATACATTATGCATGAGGATGTTATTGTCCCGTTGGAATCTGGGATAATAAATAGTGCCAGGTTTTAAGGCTTAGTAATATTGAATCACTGCAATCTGGGGAAATGTTGTGTACAGCACAGGTGAAATCACATCTGACCTCTGCCTTTTGTGAATAGACATTTGAATATTTGATTTTCTTCAAGTTGACTCATGCATCTGTTTTTCATCATATCAAACAAACATGTGGCCTCTGCCACTATTGTCACAGTTACAGACAGTGTTCATTTCACTGCCTGCCATTACTATTACTAGAATATCTGCTCAACATTTCTCTAAGTGGCAGCTGTGGGCTGAATATTTCAACACATCTAATGCAGCTCACCCTCATTACTGATCCAGGGCACTCTTACTGCGCAGTGCATTTTTGTTTCACCATCATATGTGTGTAAATATATTGACTAAAACTTAAAATTGGAGAAACTTAATCAGAGATTTCTTTAGTTCAAGCAAATTGTGCCACCTTTGTAATGTCCCTGGATGATGCGCAAAATTCTAAATGGAAAAAAATATATATTTTTTTTCTCATAATTATTTTCTAGAAAAAAATAAATAAATTATATTATTAGAAAAATTATAATATTTATTAATATAAATATACTTTTATTTAGGATGCATTGAATTGATTAAAGTTACAGTGGAGGCTTTGACATTTGCTTTAATCAATCAAACAAACAATAAATTCTATTCTTTTAAACTTTCAACATTAATGTTTTACTGTATTCATGTAGTAATGTTTTACTGTATTTTAATCAAGTAAATCAAGTATTTGTGAGCATAAAAGACTTCTTTTAAAAATATTAAAACATTCCCATCCTTTGATGCAGCAGTTTTCTTTTTGTGTAAGTAATACCTGAAATGGTATCTCAGCTTACTCTGATAGTTTCGATAACCTTGTATACAAATATTTCATAAAATTATAGTTAAAGTTACAAAATGTACTGCATAACAGGAATGATCCACATCAAAAAAAAAGTATGTTCTCTAAAGACAAGCTACAAAATAAAAATGTTGCTAGACCTTCAATAAAGTGAAATCCCACAGATGAGCAGAAGTGCCAGCCTCTGGCTTTTGGCTGCCAAAAAATGCAAGTTTTGCAATATGAACCCTGTGTCACGATAAAAACTCATGAGACAAAAGACATGTGAACAGTCATGTCATGATCTGATGTCCAGAGATGACACACTCCCTCACCTCATTCAAGTTTCCCCTGCAACCTGATCAAATGGTGTCACATACACAGCAGTGTCAGTACACAACAGCGGCAGACAAGAAGCCCTGTCCATCAAAGAGCTCCCAGGAGCTCGGATGCTGTTTGAATATGAAGGGGAGGCTTGCAGGTTATTGTGTGTGGTGATGGCTACCGGTGGGGTGACAGAGAGTCTATTTTCTACATGACTGGGCTTTATTTCAACCCTGCCGTGAGCGAGATCACAGTGATTGATTTTTCTCCTCTGCCATAAAGCACTGTGATTATGCACAGCATCCAATCTTTAATCAGAGCTAAGTGTCTTAATCCATTATTTCTGGTGGGGATAGGTGGGCATGGAATCGTCCTAGTATAAACTGCATTTGAATTTGGGCCAGATCTGGACATTGGGGTATTGAGATGGCTAGCCATCAGAGTCTGTCTTTAGCGGTACTATAAATAAGGGGTTTTTAAACTCTGGACCACTGGGGGCTTGCAGAGTGGGAACTAGGGAATATGTGGGTAAATTATTATTATTATTTTTTTTATTTTGTTTTTATCTTCTCTTTCTCAAATTATTTCTCTAATTGCTTGAAAATATTTTTTGTAAAAATGTAATGTTTTATAGGAAAAAGACATTCTGTTAATTTAGCATATTTTATATTTCGTTTTGGCTTACGTAAAGTGACAGACACGTCAATTTTAGGGTTTATTAATGAAATATGTGTTTATATTTTTATATTTTCACACACACTGCAGCCAAAGGTTTGGAATAATTAAGATTTTTAAATGCATCAGTAATATTGTGAAACTTTATTACTATTTTCTATTTGAATGTATTGCGAAATGTAATTTAATCGTGAAATGTAATTTTAGCGGATATTACTAATTCTAATGTACTGATTTGGTGATTATTATCAGTTAATATTGGTGCTCCATTATTATCAATGTTTCTTATTGTTATCAGTGTTGAAACTGTTTTTGCTGCTTCATTTTTTTTGTGGAAATATGTGGAATATTTTTAATTGTACTTAACCCAAACCTTTGAATTGTAGTTTACCAACATTTACGCAAAAATATTAGGCACCACAATGATGATAATAGTAACAAATAACGAATCACAGAAATAAATTACATTTTAAAATTTAATAAAATAAAAATTTAATAAATTCAGCTTTGGTGAGCATTTAAAAAAGTAAAAACATCTTGCAAACACATTTTAAAAATTATTCAAAACTTGGCCGGCAATATTTTTAATTTTTTAATGGGTTTTTATATATGAAAATATGTTGTTGATCAGAATTGGATAAAGCATTTGTTGACCTCAGGGAGGTCATCATATTTGGGGGTTAAAATGTTTGAAAACCTCTGTTATAGATGACATCCATTCTCTTAATGTGTTGTTGATCAGAATTGGATAAAGCATTTGTTGACCTTCACCTTGTTTGGGTGAATGTGCAAGAAATATGTTTTCAGACTCCAATGAGTCTGTGCATTTCAGTTTCAGTGAGCATAAATCCAGAGCTGGGGGCAAAGAGAGAGGAGGGGGAGGCAAAAAAAAAATAAAATAAAAAAAAACCCAGCCATGCATCACCATGGACAGGTCATTGGAACAGTGCAATACAGTGTCTGAGAGTTTCTAGATTAGAGGGGCTAATAATTTTTGAGGGCCATGCTTTATGTTAATGTGGCAGGCCACGCTGTATATTTCTGCTGAGACGGTGCCTTTGTGGCGCTTAATTTTGCTTTAATGGAACTGTTGTGTTAGTATCTGCAGCAGACTCTAAGATTTAAACCCTCTGGAATTAACTGGCTTTATTGCAGAGGACGTCCTGTGATTTATCTCATGTCTCCGGACATCAGGAAGGACACGCAAAACCAAACAAGTGAAAAAGGAAAAACATGGCAAATGAACTTGTATTGCTACAGTTTTATACCTGTGTAGGATGACAAGTGGTAATGATTTTTGTGGTCCATCAGGATTGTTGTAGAATCGGATAGAATTATTGTAATGTTTTTAATGTCAAAATATGTCATAATTATTAATAGGCCTATTCACAAAGTTTGATTTATGTAATGCAAATAGTTTTAATATATAAGTATGACATAATTAAAAAATCACATCTAAAATAAATATAGATTACATAATAATAAAATAACAATATATAAAATACATATATATATATATATATAATTCTGATTATTGTTTTCAGATAAAACCTTGGCCTATTTTTGCCATTTAATGTTTTAATCATCTTCTAGAGAGCCTTCTATATATGCTCTATATATTTTCATATTATTCCCAAACTCCCAGAGTATTTTATTTCAAGAAAAACAAGAACTCCCAAATTCCCCAAAATATAGAGAAGTATGCTATTTTTATATCTATATAGCTAACTGAATAATCTTTTAATCATAACATAATCAATTCATAATTTCACTTTCCACTTCCACTTTGCTGCACTAATTCATGGTGCTTCATCTTGGCTGTCTAAATTCATACCGTTTTCATTTTTCTCAGATAAAATTCATTAGTGATGATCTAAAACCCTTTTTGAATCATTCATGAGCTCAGTATTAATAATTAATCAATAATCGTTATACACTCATAACGATAAATGTTCATTAAATAATGTAGTTTATCTTTATCCATCTCTGAGCTTCATTGGTAGACTTTTTTAAACATTGCTCAACTCAAACAACTGTGAAACTTTGTTATCTTATTATTTGCCAAGGATAAGAAAATGCACACTGATTTTTTTTTTTTTTTTTTTTTTTCATAATTTAAACTATTAACCATATTATTGGCAGGCATTTAGGTAACTGGCTTACCTTGTTGCAAAAATGTTTAAATTGTACAGAAGGTTTTTGGCAAACAGATCTCCCAATATGCATTGCAGCACAATTTTTTTATTAAAAGTCAGATTTTTTTTTGTTTTGTTTAATCATTATTATTTATTGAAATTGGCACATTGTCCAGCTCTCATGCCACAACACACATGCATATTCCGACCCACTTCCTTTCAGAGCAGCAAGCTGGTAAAGGTCACTCGCACCAGGACCATTTCATTAGCTAGTGAACCCAATTTAGCTGTTTAATTTAAATAAATGGAAAACTCGTTATACGTGCACTCTGGGTTCTGCTCCTTTAATGCGGTTGAATTCAAATTCATATGCAAATTAACCATCAGCAAATGCATTTAACTGTGCTAAATGCACAGTGTAGTACTACACAGAACATTTTAATAAACAATTTTAGGGGCAAAGGAAAATAATAATGTAAATAGCTCTGAAGTTTCATTACAGTAGGACTTTATCATTCCAGCGCAGCCTCTTCCCAGCACAAAATGGTACGGCTTTAGCAGGCCATCCCAGTTCCAGAAAAAGTGGCTGTCATAGGCTGCACAGTTCATGCATGACTGAGAAATGCTTAATATGTGGATCCATCCCACCTGCTAGCAGGAGCAATATACAGTGAGCATTTCTGTCCTTGAGTATTCTTATTGAAGTGTCAAATATAGCAATGTGAGTGCAGGTTTTTGTGCCTGTGCACATGGATAAAGAAGAATGGTTCTGAAACATATTTATGATTTTTATTTTTTGTTTGGTGTATTATTTTTTAGGTCATGTTGCACAGGGATTTTTGTTGTTGTTGTTTGTTTTTTACCCCAGATGAAAACATTATTTTTTTCATGCCTGTAGTTTCTTGCCTTAAAGGTCCAATGTGTTTTATGTCTAATCTTTTAAAGTACAATACAATTTGTAACAATTTGTTTTCACTCACAGTATTTAATAATTTCCTTCCTCAAAATGCAAGATTCCCCCATGAAGCAGGTGGCAGAGGGCTCAGAAGGTCATGCTTTGGCAGCTCAAGGTGTTTGTAACTGATCATTCGGCAGAGTGAGCGCGTTACGGGACACACAGAGAGGTGTCACGTCACACTTCACGCATTTACAGTGTAAGATTGAGAAGATGAAGAGTTATCTGATATGGTGTGAATGTTGTCAGGGACTCTTTTATCTACCACAGCCAGAGTGGTATTAAAGCAATAAGCCATGAGAGACAGCAGATGCAATGATTTTTACCATTGTTATGGCTTGTTGTTTGGCATGATGCGTTCTTGACTGTGGTGAAGTCATTTAGATGGTCTGTTGCTTTTATAAAATGGCAGCTACAGCAATATGAGAGAATTTTAGATGATTAATGGTGCGTATTATTGCATTC
The DNA here is from genome assembly GCF_018340385.1 of Cyprinus carpio. Lineage (NCBI taxonomy): Eukaryota > Metazoa > Chordata > Actinopteri > Cypriniformes > Cyprinidae > Cyprinus > Cyprinus carpio. Next base: position 8,023,134 of record NC_056613.1, on the reverse strand, counting down.
TGATGGGATGATGGGATGACATTTAAATAAGTCAGTACATGTCAGTAAGATTTTTTTTTTTTGAAAGACATCAATAATTTTATTTAGCAAGGTTGCATTCAATTGATGAAAAGTGACAATAAACTTTTACATTGTTTACATTGTTTTCAAATAAATGCTGTTCTTTCCCTTTATCAGGTACTTCTCACAATCCTGACTTTTATTCTCACAATTCTCAGAATTCTGACTTTATAAGCTTTGGAGTTTTGAGAAATAAATCAGAATTGCAAGAAATAAACATTTATCCATCTGTAGATCTATGTCTGTCTGTCTGTCTGTCTATCTATCATTTGAATTTTAATATAAATTGGTATACAGTCATTTTTAAGGTAACCATGATTTGCATGAGCTATTTTTCCAACACTTGCTATTCTGTGAATATTCAAAACATTTTGTTCAAATCCAAACATTTTTTAAGGTAAAGAAGGCTGAGTGACTTTGTCCTAGAGCAGCTTTTAGCTGTGTTGCAGGAGCGGTGAGGAGAGTTAGACAGCGCTCAAGGATAGCCCAGAGGCTAGGTTAGCCCAGACACCGTCAGAGAAACACTACCAGAGACGCTCCCAGAAGGCCGAGGGAAGAATCGAAAAGGAAGCTGAGGAAAGATGATGCCCAAAACTTTTTTTTTCCCTGCTCGAAACATCTCTCATGCCATATGTTTATTGAATGCATACAGTACAGCATGCCTCTTTGTACAAGTGTACTTCTCTGACTTTCAGCTTCCTGGGCTATAAAAATTTAAGCCGTGCCACCGCTGAGGGGCTGTTCACTAATATTGGCTCACTCTTCTCCCAGCTGTTTGGCACTGATACATTGAATTATAGACAGGAAATGTAATATTCATATAGGCCAGAGCGGTGCATTTTAATCTGTGTGATCCTCATGGAGTGCAAAGGGCAGCTCAGAACGAGGAGCCCACTGGGCATTCTGGGATGGGCTGCTGTGGGACAGAGAGTGCTCTGTGTCCTACATGCCTCATTTCATCACACACATTGCTCAGCATTTGTGCCGGTTTTTTTTAAATGTTGTGAGTGCGCATGGATGAAATGCATGATTCATGATTTATAGTTCTTCTATTCATTATTGACAGCAGGTATATAAAAAATTTAAGCTATGTTTCTAAACGTGCATGTTTTTTTTGTATTTGAAATTTTATATCTATATCTATGTTTTTATGCAAGAGTCTGCCAGAAGATAGACCATAAAATTGTAATTCTACCTTGAAAAACAGTAAGATTTGTAAATTTTTTGAAAGAAGTTTCTTGTACTCACCAAGGCAAATAATGGTAAAACTGAATTTTCAGCTCCAGTCTTCAGTGTCACATGATCCTTCAGAAATTTTACTATGCTAATTTGCTGCTCAAGAAACATTTCTTATTATTAGCAATGTTAAAAACAGCTGTGCTGCTTAATGCTTTTCGGAAACCATGATCCATTTCCCAGGATTCTTTGATTACTTGAATAGAAGGTTAAAAACAGCATTTATATGAAACTGTCACATTTGATAAATGTATGCTTTCTGAATAAAATAAATAATTTCTTAAAAAAAAAGAAAAGAAAAAAAATAATTTATATAAAATAAACATCTGTAACATTAAAGATGTCTTTACTGTCATTTTTGATAATTTTATGCTTGCTGAATAAAAATAATTTCTTTAAAAATAATAATAATAATAATTATACTAACTTAAACTTCTAGTGACAGTGCATTTTCTTTTAATTTATAACTATATATATATATTTTTTACTGTAAAAAACACGTCTAATTTTATCATTTAGACATTACTATATTTATAATCTAATTTATACTTTTTCTTTTTGTAGTATTTTACTGTACAGTTATATGCATTGACCTGTTAAAACAATTTTTTTTTTTCATTTTATATGGGAAGATAAATTACAGATAACCTATATTTTCTGTATATGTATAAAATTAAAATAGGACTTTTTTACTGCATAAACAATCTTGCTTGCAATAAGAGCCTTTTGCTAACTAGTCATGCATTTACTGTTGTAGTGATGTTCAGTGTTTGGCGTTCCTAAAAATCTTGAATATTGCTTTGTCCTTGAGAGTATGACGGTCGGGTGCTGACAGTCAGAGTGAGAGAGCCAGTCATTGGGGTGATTAGCTTTAATCTGGCTTCAATGCTCCCTGACTTCACAGGTCACCAAGCTTTGGCTCTGGCCACATCCACAACCCTTCCAGCCTAAGTGGGCGCTAGAATCGGGCCTGTCTGAAAGGCCCGATTTCCCTTTTTCTCTGTATCTCCCTCTGTCTCTCTTACTCTCTCCCTCTCGAGAAGCACAGCCTCACAGACTCCGTGCCTTCATTGTTTGTGAAGCCGGGACAATAGGAGAGATGATTGCCTGAGAAACCTCTGCTGATGTGTTGTGTCTGTGGGCGGGGCTGAGCTTGATTTCGTACCGCACACACTGCCATCCTTCATCGTAAGGACTCACACCATTTTAAAGGGTCATATTATTAAAGTGATGATTTTAAAAGGGGTCACATCATGAAAAAAGAATAATTGAAATAAGAATTTAATATACTTAAAGGGATACTCCACCCCAAAATGAAAATTTAGTCATTAATCACTTACCCCCATGTCGTTCCAAACCTGTAAAAGCTCAGTTTGTCTTCGGAGCATAATTTAAGATATTTTGGAGATATTACTTGGCAGTCAATTGGACAGTCAAAAGCCTCCCTGTTTTCATCCAAAATATCTTAAATTGTGTTCCGAAGACAAACAAAGCTTTTACGGGTTTAGAACGACATGGGGGTAAGTGATTAATGACTAAATTTTCATTTTGGGGTGGAGTAACCCTTTAAAATAACTTCCTCATGCTGGGTATGAATACATAAATCGATGATTCAGTTCTGAGACTCAATGAAATAGGTGGAATTAATATCGGTAACCCAATTTCAAACTATAATTTTATTTAGCATTTAATAAAATATTAAAAAGATATCCACACATTGTTATATAATTGATTCCCCATATAAAAATTACCTGGTATTTTATTTTGTTGTTTTATTCATTTATTTGTCTGTTTGTACAGGTTTGCTGGTCAGTAAAAATTCAAATTTTATATTTATATTTTATATAGCTTATAATATTTTGCATGCTTAGAAAGCAGCAGTTATTAAAGGATCCTTCAGCACCATTTAAATTGGCAAACCTGCAGCCATCTAAATTGACATATTTCAGGTGCAGAGATGACTAATACATAACACTCTTAGACAAGCAGTATAAAATAAAAAATTAACATTATATCAGAAAAAATAAAAAATAAAAACTGCATGATACGACCTCTTTAAAATAATAATACATTTCAGTGACTTGGTAATTGCCACCATGATCATCACCAAAAATGTAATAAAAGTTCATCTAGAACCAGATAGTTGCATTTCTAGGTAGATAGATAGAGCAGCTTGAAAGACCTTCAATTACTGATCTGGCCCCAAACCTTTGATTTTTAAACTCGATAAACTCATTCTTTTCATAGCGCTAATACTATGTGTTCTAGATCATAATAAATGCAAATTTGCATTGATTCATTATCCGTCAGTGTCATGGTTGCAGAGCAGTTGTTTACAGATACCAGATTTTGATATTAACCGTCTTTCATGCAATCCTTATCGTCGCAACAAAGGTTCCAATTAACTAGAGCGTGTGCCTTCCATTTCCTCTCTCACTGCATTAAGCCCAATAATGAATCATTGTCAACCACATGGAGGGAGAAAATGAATTGGAGCTTGAGTCCTGGGGCGTTATTTTATGACTCTAGTGTGGCAATTCAAATGGTTACATATTATTATTGAAATTATTAAGAATTATTGGGTGATAATTCGGCCGCCATAACCCATAAAAAATATGGAGTGCCACAACACAACAGACTAACAACAAGAAAAAAAATTGTAATAAGCTAATAACAGAATAATGCATTAAAAAAAAAAAAAAAAATAATAAAAAAAAAAAAAAAGTAAAAAAAAAAAAAAAAAAAAAAAAAAAACAAGAGTCACAGAAAATCTATCCCATTTAATTTAGACGAAAGGGTTACTATAGGGATGGAAATGAAGCATGGGGCAGTTGTACCGAAAGCTCATCTCAGGGAACAGTTAGAGTGCAGTGGAGCTTCTCAAATCTGTCAAAACACTTGAGGATTTTGTCAAGTTTTATCTGTACCCGAGTGACTTGTGAACATGGGGATGCCTCTTTCCACTAGATAGCAAATTTAAACAAATGTTCCTGCTCCTTTGCTATTATCGGGTATCCTTGTGATTTTTCTCTGGGTTTCTGTGCATGTGTGATTTTGAATATATGCTGTATCCATACATATGTGTGTGTATTTTGAGTATAGATTGTAAATACAAAGCACTTCTACCAACATCTAACAGGTTTTAGTGATATAAAAGTCACAAAGCAGAACATATTTTATCAAAATTACACAAAATGGTATACAATTATATAATATAATACTATAATTTATATAGCATTATCTTATTTATCCTAAAGAATTTTGGGAGAAAACAAAGAAACAAATGCTTGATTTAAAAAAGAGCAAGCACAAAGTTCTTCTGGGATAGTCCTATATAGCATAGTTGCATGCTTTATTTAACACACATATTTGTAGTGCTTCTCTCATCTTTAACAATAGAATCCTTTAAGGCAAGCATTTTCCCTCAGAGCAGCCGGCGTGAGGAAACGTGTGCGCAGCATAAGTGGATTACAGTTCTTAAAAGCCTAAACGTGTCTTCTTCTCATGAAATTTAGAAAGCTTCGCAGATGCTTGAGTTCCAGGCTTGGTTGTGCAGAGGAGCTTAACTAGGAATTGCACTTAGAGATGATTTGGATTGAGCCAGAGGTAAAAATGTCCATCTGGAAAATGAAGTTGGGGAAGTTCTAACTTAGGTCACTTCTGTAATTGGCACATGGTTTGAACCGTGGACGACATGCAATCCATTATAGTCTAATATTGGTATATTTCATTCAAATAAAATGCTATATTGCTGTTTAGTTCATGTGACTGAAGAATTTCCAAATGAATCAATATTAAATCAAATAGAAATTGAATTGAATCCTAATTTAGCACAGAATTCCATTCTTAAGAAGTCTGTTATGCTTACCAAGGATTCAAAAATTATTGTAATTTTTTTAAATACAGTAAAACCAGTAATATTAATTCTGTTATATTTTAATATACATTAAATTTTAATTTATTCCTGATGGCAATGCTGAATTTTCAACATCATCACTTCAGTCTTCAGTGTCACATGACCCTTCAGAAATCATTCTACTATGCTAATTTGGTGCTCAAGAAACATTTCTTATTTTTTATCAATGTTTAATATTTAATAGCTTAATATTTTTGTAGAAACATTTTTAGGATGAACAGAGAATAAAACACACACACACACACACACACACACACACACACACACACACACACACTTGTATATTTTATTGTAATAATGTAGAAGACTTTACTGTGACTTTTCGATGCATCCTGAACAAATGTATTCATTTTTATTTTTATTTATATATATATATATATATATATATATATATATATATATATATATATATATATATATACTATAATTTTTTCTGTAATTAATTTTGAATTAATTATTTGTTTAAATTTACTATTATGATCAAGTCTTTCTCATTGTAAATATTTTAATAGTATTGTTCCCCACCAAAAGATGATAGGTATATTTGTAGTACATTGTATGGAAAACAGAGGTTACAATTGCCTCCAGTCTCCGGCATTGATACTAAAGTAATTTTCTATCTGCATAGTCTGTCGCACAGCCACCATTTTGAGTTTCAGTGCATAACGAACTGCATCTGTTCTTGCTCCAGCCTCAGCTTTTGTCTTATCCCATTGTTTGTTCCAGTGGGTTATTTGTCTTTCTCATTGGAGAAGCCAAGATTTGAACGGATAAAACGCATAATTACCAATGGCTCACATATTCATGTGGTCGGTTTGAAGCTTTCACACCAGTGTTCAGGAAACAGTTTAGCTGTTTCCCTCTCATCTTGCCTAAAAGACATGAAATTAAGCAAACCCCCCCCCCCACCCCCCCAAAAAAAAAAAAAAAACATGTTTTCATGTGGCCCAAGACCACTTTAGGAACAGCAGGTGTTAGACGCTGCTGGAAAGAGGAGAAAGTAAGAAAGAAAGAAGAAGGACAAACAAGAAAATAATAAGGAAGGATAAGACAAGGAAATACAGATGGAAAAAAGGTTAAAAGGATTTATCTGTGTCTTTGTGGTGTTAAACTACAAATGTGTGTTGAGTGTTTTACCTGTGAATTGAACTCTATCACCTTTTTACCATCTGTGCAGTTTGAATTTTGGAAAGCAGGCAGATAACACCTGTCATACAAACTAACAAAACTTTCACCAACAAATGTGAGAGTCTGAACACATTTAAATTCCCCTAAATAGCTGAAAGTTTTGATGCTGGAGTGTCATTTTCAGTTTAGAGGTCTTTATCTCTCGCACATGTATGGAAATGAGGATATACGCCGACATAATAGAAGATGAGAATAGAAGATGATATGGAGCGACTGAGGATTGAATGTTCGCCAGGTTTGCGGTAGAAAGCAGATAGAGACAGAAGCTTGCTGCAGACGAAATAGGAAGAGAGTGTCTGGGGGATCTAAAAGGAGAAGAACACAATAGGTAAATCTGTGACAGGCAGGTCTGTATAGTCAGAAACGAGAACGAGTGAAAGATAAAGAAAGCAAGAATGAGCGCTACTGTACACAACAAACGGGTGCCTCTTTTGGGAGAAAGGCACGTTTAATTTTGCCGAGCGGCTCTTATAGGTCTCCTCCCGCCTGCCATGATCCGTTCCGTCATTTAAACTCTCAAGGTAAAGAAAATTCTGGGTTCCAGCAGTGAAATTGCATTCGGAAGCAAGTTCATAGACTGCATTGCGAAGAGTAGCTTCATTCTGCTGCAGTCCAATCTGTCCCCCATAGAGACTTTCTCACTGGCGGTTCTGGTGCCAGACACTCCCGGATTGGCCATGATGCCTTCCTCTCCTAGCTGTTGATTGTGCATTATCAGTGCCCCTCACACACCGAAAATTACATGTAGCACCAGAGGTGGTCATGACAATCATAGCTGGTTTCCATGGCAATCAAAGGACCTATTGGAAAGTGGCGAGGCCTGTCGCATTGTGATAATAGCTCCACTCATTTCGCTCTAATTGAAAAAGCTTTTGAAAAAAAAAAAAAGGTTCCACCTCCAAAACTGTCTTTCTCTCATTGTAGAGCTAAAGCAAGGTAAATAGGCTGGTGGAACTCGCCTTAAATGTATGTGTACCATTTTGTGAAATCTGTCTCTTAAACGAAAAGCATTATTGTTTTTTGTTACACTCATTGAGGTTTTTTTTTTTTTTTTTTTTTTATAAAGGAAAATTATTATTTACAATTTCATGTCCTTGTACTAGTTGGAACTCCTATTTTGTATCATGCACATATGAATAAATGTGGGTATATTTCAGTTAAAAAATATAAATGCTATCATTGCTAATGTTGTAAATTATGCAGGACAGTTATTTCCGAATGATTCAAACCAGTATCTTGTTTTATTGAACTAGGCATTTGTTTAGAAAATCGGGCTTCACTTTTTGTACTGGATAAAAGAAAAGACTCAATAGAAATTTAGTTGTCTTTGCGGATTGTACGCAAAAACAAACATACAACTTGACTAGTGTAGTCTGATTTATGCAAATGACTCTTATGATCTCATGTTCATTTTTCCATACAATCTGCAAATAAATTTCAATAGAAAGATGTTTTGTGCTATTATTTTGCGCTACAGAGTGTTTATAACATTCAAGATTAACAACTCAGTTATATAATTTATTTTACTATGGCACTGAAGCCAGACAAAGCCATAAAAAACATTTTCACGCAACCCCTTTGTAGCTTACATTATGATTTATTACCCTGCCATTTAAATTTAAGAATTACTACAGGGATCAAACCACTGGAGAAACCATGGGTTAAGTGTCATGCACAAGGGCAATGGCTCTTGTTTGTCCTTCCATGTGGGATTTAAAGCTCTTGGTTAGATTGTACTCATATTCTGCTATGAAAGCATATGAAACACTGATGCATATTCCTAGAATGTTTTAACCTCTAGTTAACCTCTTTTTAAAGGTCAGATCAGTAGGAGTAATATAATTGTTTTGTTGTCACATTTTATAAAATGATCAACATGACTATGATGTCATCCCCAAAACAATAAACACATGCTTGTGATTTACAAGTCCATCTGAGGACTAGGCAGTCACAGGTGATAAGCACGTTAAGTCAAAGCCATTGAACAGACTGTAAATAGAAGTGTCATTGAAAATGGAACACATCAATGCTAAGTGAAGTGTTTACTTCATACTGAATGATTCATTGGGCACTGAGAGCACTCTCAATGAAGTCAGCAGAGCTGTGCAGCTCACATACTATTCCTGTATTTATACTCAGAACAATACTAAGATTTATTGAGAGGTATAGCAGGAGAATTAACCTTTTAAACTGTTTTGTATAAATAAGCACTTCTCAGTAACTGAATCGTGTTTTTGAGCCTCGTCAAAGGCAATTGGCACATAGAGGTGTGAAGTCCAGTGACCTGCAAAATAAAATGAACCATACCGAGAGCATGACTAGCTCTTTAACAAAACGAAGGCCATTTTTAAAGCCATTTTTTTTGTGTGTGCATTGCGATGATGTCATCACTGTAGCAACCACAAGTGTAAGAACTTATAAAATAGGCTGACAATATATGCTGTGCATTGATAGAAATATGTAGATCCATAGAGATTCTGCTGTACCATTTGTCCTTTGGTATGTCCACTGTATGATTAAATTAAATTAAATTAAATTAAATTAAATTAAATTAAATTAAATTAAATTAAATTAAAGACATAAATGTTAAAAAATAAGTCTGTATCACATTTTTAAACAAAGATATTAAGCAGCACAACTGTTTTCAAAACTGATAATGAAAAATGTTTCTTGAGTTTAAAATTAGCAAATTAGAAAGAAATCATGTAACACTGAGAGTAGTGACTGGAGTAATGGTTGCTGAAAAATCATTTAAATGTAATTACATTTTAAAGGGTTCATAAGATGCGAAATGCACTTTTACATGTTGTTTCAACATAAATGTGTGTTGGCAATGTGTGTACACAACCACCATATGATAATAAAAATCCACCCAGTGGTGTTTTTTAATCTACTAAAATCATTATCCCTTTCTCAAATCAAGCCATTCTCAGCTTCTTGTCTGTGGGATGTCATACTGACCTAGGCTCTCCCAGGATAATTGATTGACACTAGCGTTGTACCTTACACCCGCCATGAGTGAGCTGTCTTCAGTCCACCATTGTTTTTCGATGCCAGAGCAGATGGACAAGAATGACTCCTAAGCAATTGAAGTGTTTTGTTGTTGGACGTAATTAAAAACATAGCAGTCATCATTTACTTGCAGTTTGTACTTAGTTTGCAGTAGTACTTCCATTTACATTTGTTTGTGAAGGGAATGCGCCGATCCACAATCTACCTAAATGTGTCCATGTTGTGAGTATACTTTTTTTTTTTTTGCAAATCGCCTTTCCTAATAACGTGCTAGTTAGCCAGTTTCATGATGAATGTGGCTAAAGTTTACCATCTCTCAGAGAGCGGCTCAGAAGAGAGGGGAGGGGTGAGCAGAGCTCATTTGCATTTAAAGCTGCATGCAAGAATACGACTTGCTCTGAAAAGAGCTGTTTTTGAAAGGGTAAAAAGGGTGTTGTTTTACACTACCACTGAGAAATTTTAACCAAAGCATGTTATAGACTTTTCAATAAGACCCTAAAGAATCATTTCAACTTGTGGAAAATGGGCATCCAATGACCAATGATCCAATGTAGTGTATAAAAGGGTTATTTTGTAATAATAGTTCATAATTACACTGTTTTACAGTATTTTTTGATCAAGCATGCAGCCTTTGACAGCATAAGAAATAAAGTTGTACTAACCTTAAACTTTTAAACAGTATTATGTATAATTATATAAAATGAAGAGTGTAGCCCTTGAGGTCAAAGGGATGCTGAACAGCTTCACCATAGCCCCTTCCTTTGGAACTATAGACTCCCAGGCTGGTAAAGAAAAGCACCAGACTAAATTTCCAAAGTCAGACACAAGCACAGAAGCCTGCCACCCCACGACTATAAATCAATTTCTATTTAGATCAAGCAGATTCAAATGTGAAGGCCTAATGTGGCACTGAACAAACAGGCCAGGCAGATGATGAATGCGAAGGGGAACGTAATGGGCCGACCGACTGATAGCCCGCTATCACAAGCATCCATCTTCCTTAATTCCCGGTGCAGTCTACTGGATCCTGTCCAACACACTCAGATGAATTGTCAAAGACACAGAGAGGCATTTTGAATCAGCCTGTTTGAGTTATAGCCGTCACTTCTCTGCCTACCGAACTTAGCTCTTTTCATCCCTCTGAAATATCAATTATTAAGTCCTGCTTCAGAGATGTGCCGAGGTTGTGCAGATAGTCTAAAATATGCAGCGAAGTGCAGTGTCTTTTTCAGTGTCAACACTAATGAATTTGGCTTGAAAATCACCCAGATCGCAACTCTCTGCAGCACATCGTTTACTTGACTTGCGAAGAAGTCTTGTGAAGTCATAGAGATGGTGTAAATGAGGATGCATTGGTGTCATGACACTTTCATGTACATGTAAAAGTAATAAATGTCATGTTCACTGAAACTGTCGATCATTATAAGGTGATGCAATGTCGATGCAATGCAGTTAAATTGTCTTGTCTTACACAAGTATAGCAACTTTCTCTATATATAATTTAATTGTTATTCTTGGATATTTAATCATATATTTTGATCAATATGTACATACTGTACTTCAAAGAATTATATGGTATTCCCATATAAAGAGAATACAGTTGATCTCTATTGCACTGTTCCACAGAGGTAGTTGTGAAAATGAAAAATGAAAGATAATTACTGATATATGCACAATGTTGTAAAGTAGATTTTGGATATGCTTGCTTTTATAATCTTTCTGGATATCAGAATTGCCTTTCACTTTAGTGCCTGTTTGGATGAAGCTTAAGGTTTTAATACTGAGCAAATACAAATCATTTGTCATGGCTCATTCATAATGTATGTATTCAGTGAAAATAGAGTAGATTCACATTTGGATAGTTGTTGAGTCTGTTTTCCTCCGAGCATTTTTGACACTGGGTGGTTAATGTGTCCCTGACAACTATAATAATAATTCATGAGATATTGCAGAGATACATATGTATTCATAGCGTGAAATGCAACATGTTATAAAGTGACCTAATAAACAGGATGAGATGATTTCAGCACAGAAATCGAACAATGCATGAACTCCTGTGATTGTACATTTTGAATTGTGTGTGTTTATAATTTTCTTTCTTCTTTTTCTGTTCCTGCTAAACTTTTTCTCTCCATCTGCTTTTAATATTTGTTTGGGAAAAGCAGCATGATCTATTTAATAAGTAAATCAGCTTGCCCACTGAGAGCCTAAAGCCGTAATACAATCAAAATCAATGGGCTATAGAAATGGAAATAATTTTTTTAACTTTGTCGCGCAGTCTTGTAGCAGTGGTTTTACTAAATTGAGAAGTGTCACTGTTAACCAGTGTGAATGAGTGATAATGCATCCTTCCCGGCAGCATCCATATAGCTAAATATATATAAACAAATTATAAACAAACTATTGCATTCTCGACTTCAAAAAATGTGGGTAATAATTGCACAGATTTCTTCAAGTATGAATCTTAGTTTAGTTGTTCCTGCATAGGAATACTTAGCAAACCTAGATTTTATTTTGATGTTTCTTGTAGCCTGCTGATATACTGTGACTTTAAATAATCTATCAACCTTTCTTGCATAGCCAGAATTTTGCCTGTCAGTTAGTTTCATTTGTTTGCCCCAAAAAGCCACTAGGACAGAAAGAATCTGTCTGAAAACATTTAAAAAGACCAACCACAATACAGTTTGTTTTTTCATGCTATTTAGGAATGAATGTATCTGAGATAGTTAGTGCCAGAACAATAGACTGGAATGAACAAATTAATTGCTCTGCAGTCTGCACTATTGGCCAGATGTAAAAAAAATAAATAAATAAAAATAAAACAAAAAAAAATGAAAGAAATATTCAGAAAATGCTTGTGTGTATTCAAAATATCTGTCCACCCAGAAGTACTCATTATTTTTCAGACACAGCTCACAACACACTTTTGCTCATGCATATTAAACGTACTTGCTATTAAGCATGAGTTTCTTAAAAAAAAAAAAAAAAAAAAAGATACCGTGCACGTTTGGCAAATCAGTGATTAGTTTCTTAAAAAAACACTTGTAGTATAAACCTGGAAATTGTAAACAATCAGACTTTTGAAATCTGGGGGGAAAAAACAAAACAGATTTGAATTGTTGATTTTTAACCCTTTCTTTCCATTTTCTATGCAATATGCATTCGATATTCAGTGACAATATTATCTATTTTTCAAATGTATGGGGTCGGCAGTTTAAGTAAGTCTCTTATGCTCACTTGGGGCTGCATTAGTTTAATGTTGTAAAATATTATTATAATTTAATTGTTTTATATTGTAATATATTTTATAATGTAATTTATTCCTGTGACGGTAAAGCAGAATTTTCAGGTTGTATTAATGTAAATCTTTGTAGTAGTATAAATGCTATCACTTTGGATAAATTTAATGCATCCTCTCTGAATAAAATTTATTTAAAAATTAAATCTTATGAACCCAGAGTTTTGAATGGTGTACTTTGGTAAATACACCAAAAGGTATTATATGATTATGTTTATGTATGCATGTACACATATTATTTCTTTATTTAGTTTGTGTAATAAAAATAGATTTGATTCCGTTAAAGAGCATAATCAACATGAAAACATAGCAGGCAGCATCATCACAGCGGTGCCTCCTATTAGAATCAACAGTTGCTCATGACAGAATGATGTTTGTGGGCCCTGAATACACCAGGCATCTGGCACTCTCTCCAACCAGCCGCATGGATGTCATCCATTATTGAGATATTTCAAAAAAATCAATATGTTAAACCTCTAATTAGACCCAAATTAATAATGATCATTTAGTTTGTCAATTACAAACTGTGCGGAAGCCAAATGAAGCTCATAAATAGCATGCTAATGAGGCATCATGCCGTCAGGGGCCTCTTAGCATGTTTCAAGCTGATAATTGTATCAGACCCTCTGATTCTTCCTACTGTTGACTATGTCCAGGAAAAGGTCAGTGAGAGTGATTTTTTGCCTCTTTGGGATGGCACCACTAGGTGTCATTCACTTGCAGGACGCAAGCTTCTGGAGGGCGCGTAGGTCTGAACAAGCAAGTTTAGATATATTGGTGCAGCGCCAGTGGTTGTATTGTAGGCAAGCATCAGTACCTTGAATTTGATGTGAGTGGCTATTGGCAGCCAGTGAAAACTGATGAAGAGAGGTGTGACTTGAGCTTTCAGCTCCTTAAAGACCACCCTCACCACTTTAATATTAAACACTTGAAGAAAGCCCGCCAAAAAAGCATTAAAACACTCCAATATAGAAATAAAAAAATCCAGTCTGGAGAGAACAAGATCTTGGACAAGGAGTTGCGCAGTCTGCTCTGTAATGAAGGGACTAATCTTCCTAATGTTGTATAAGGCAAACCTGCAGGACTGGGCCATTGTAGCAGTATGGTCTGTGAAGCTTAACTGATCATCCATCACAACTCCATGGTTCCTGGCTGTCCTGGAAGGAGTTATGGTTGACAAACCTAGCTGTAAAGAGAGGTTGTGATGAAGTGCTGGGTTGGCTGAGACCACCAGAAATGTCTGTCAGACAGTCTGCAATCGCGAACAACTACTGTCGGATCATCTGGTTGGAATGAGAAGTAGAGTGGAGTGTCATCAGCATAGCAATGATAGGAAAAGCCAAATGCTTCTGAATGATGGATCCTAAAGGCAGTCACACACCAAGCCGACTTCAAAGAACTAGCGGCGACGAAGGCCAAAGGTGTTGTCGCCTGTCGTTGGCAGCGTCGGACCAAAAGGCTGCGCTGGAATACACCGCACAGACTACAGCCGATGGCAAACTAACACATGCGTTCTGCGCATGCGAAAGATGAATGAGCTGTTCATATCAGCAGCTATTTATAGTTTATATTCGCCATTCAAAAGGAGAAACTGAAACAAAGATATACGAGATAACCGCAGATATACGAAATGTAAACAAATCAGCGCTTGCTTACCATTTTGAATATCAGTAACGTTAATAACTTTAATCATTTTAAGCGGTTCATGTTGTTATGAAAACATTCGCATATTAGAATGATTTGGAAAGATCACGTAACATTTAAACAGCCTTCTGTCTGTTCCGCCTTCATTCACATGCTTGTTTTCATCACTTTTGCTTTAAATCTTTGCACTGACTCGTTCGCTAAACTGATCATCCAATCAGAGCTCTTCCTCGTGCCGACGGCCCGACGTCCCAAACACCGATTCAACCTGTTGAATCGGGCAAACTGCCGCCGATGTGAGCCTGACGAGAGTCGACGAGTGGAACACACCAAACAAACTAGCCCGACCTTCGGTCGCCGTTGGCCCGACGATGGCAAACGGCCGATCATCGGCTTGGTGTGTCCCGGGCTTAAAGATGACAGATAGATCCAACAAGATGAGTACCAAGGATTTGGAGGCTGCTCTTGCGAATCTCAGGGCTTCAGTAACCGAAAGCAGTGCAGTCTCAGTTGAGTGGCCACTTTTGAAGCCAGAGTGGTTGCTGTCCATGAGGTTGTTATGTGCAAGAAGCATTGAGAGTTGGTTGAACACAACTCGCTCAAGTGTCTTTGCAATGAAGGGATACTGGTCTGTAGTTTTCTAAAAGTGCTGGATTTAGAGAGGGTTTCTTAAGCAGTGGGGTTACCCGAGCCTGCTTGAATGCTGTGGGAAATGTACCAGAGTGAAGAGATGTGTTGATAATGTGAGTGAGCGTGGGTATAACTGAAGAAGAAATGGCCTGAAGGAAGTGAGTGGAGATAGGATCAAGTGTACAGGTAGTAGGATGATTGGAAAGGATAAGTTTAGGAACGTCTGCCTCCAAGAGTGGAGAGAGAGAGGAGAGAGAATGAATATTTATGGTTATGAAGTTTTTGTCAGTTTGAGGTGTGGAGAACTGGTCGCTGATGGTTCTTGTTTTATTTATGAAGAATACTGCAAAGTCATCAGCAGTATGAGTTGATGAAGGAGGGGGTGGAGGAGGACAAAGATGAGAAGAGAAGGTTTTGGAAAGTGTGCGAGAGTCAGAACAGTTGTTAATTTTCGTTCAAGCAGTGGAAACACTTGCAGAGAAGGAGGAGAGGAGTGACTGATATACACTAAGGTCAGTAGAGTGTTTTGATTTGTGCCACTTCCTCTCTGCAGCCCTGAGTCTAGAGTGATGTTCCCAGAGAACATCAGACAGCCAGGGGGCAGAGGAGATGGTGCGTGCTGGTCTGGATGAAAGGGGGAAAAATTTAAGCAAGATGTTAGAGTGGAGCAAAGAATGTCAGTAGCAGTGTTTGTGTCCTGTGCTGAAAACTGAGAGGGCAGAGGAAGTGAGGATGAAACCATAGAGGATAGGCGAGTGGGAGAGAGCGAGCATAGGTTACGTCGAAAAGTGACCTGCGGAGGATTGTGCATTGTGTCCGGAGTCAGTGTGAGGTTAGAAGTGATGAGGAAGTGGTCTGAGGTGTGCAACGGTGTAACTAAAGTGTTGTCAGTTGAGCAGTATCACATGTAGATAAGGTCCAATTGGTTACCTGATTTGTGAGTAGCTGTAGTAGACACGCGCTTGAGGTCAAATGAGGCAAGCAGAGTGTTGAAGTCAGCAGTCTGTGGTTTATCTAGGTGGTTGTTGAAGTCACCGAGTAGTGCCATAGGAGTACCGTCCTCAGGGAAGTTTGAGAGTAACACATCCAACTCATCTAAGAAGTTACCCAGTTGACCTGGGGGACGATAAATAACTACAAAATGGATTGTAACAGGGTGGGTAATAGTAATTGTGTGTGATTCAACTGTACTGTTGCTGGTAAGAGATGGTAGACTATAAAATTTCCATTCTTTTGAAATAAGTAGACCTGTCCCTCCACCCCTCCCAAACGGGCATGGGGTATGGGAAAAAGTGAAATTAGTGTAGAGGGCTTCAGGAGTGGCAGTGTCCTCAGATTTGATCCAAGTCTCAGTTAGGGCCATGAGGTTGAGACTTGAATGAGTAGCAATAGATGAAAGGAAGTCTGCTTTGTTTACAGCAGACTGGCAGTTCCAGACACCAATTGGAATAGAGAGTAAAGTAGTGGAGGACGTAGGGACAGTATGAAGATTATTAGGATTGTGCTGCCTCCAACGTACAGTTTGTGATTTGCGAGGGTAAGTAGTAATAGTTAAGATTTGGAAGCACATATCGAGTACAATTGACTAGAACAAGTAGATGAGAACAAGTTATACAAAAAGTAGAGAAAGGGGGAAAAAAGCAATACTCAGGTGCCTTGTCGGTGTGTTTGCTTGGTGGAGTCACGCTGGGAGAGTCGATGGTCTTTGCACTTATCGGTCTTCACACGAGGGCTGCCGCGACCACTGCCTCAGTACATATATTTGTACTGAGCAAATATATACTTCCCTGATTTCACGAAATTGAATTCAACTGGCCACGCCTTGCTACTTATTAACCCGAAACTGCAAAGCCACGTGATATGCACAAGAACAAATGCAACTTCAGAACTTGTTTACCATGGTAAACACAGTAAACAAAACAATGTGTCCTAGCAACGAAAACCGTGCTAAAATCTAATGAGAAGAGATATAAAACAATTAGACTGCTGTCCTCTTCTGCTGCTTGACTGCTTCTACTAACACTAGTTGCACACAAGGTAAATTGTACCTGGCTTTTGCCATGCCTTACTACTTATTAGACCGAAACTGCAAAGCCACGCAATATGCACGAGAACAAAAGCGACTTCAGCACGTGTTTACCACAGTAAACACAGTAAACAAAACAATGTGTCCTAGCAACGACAACCATGCTAAAATCTAATGAGAAGAGATATAAAACACTTAGAGACTGCTGTCCTCTTCTGCTGCTAAACTGATTGATAATAGCATTTTAAAGGTTATTTTCTTTTTTTCTGTGCGGGCTGCTATGGTTCAAACCAGTTCATTCGCATTGCTCTGTGACATAATGCTAGGATGAAATTACTTTTCAAATGCTTCCTGCTGTATCGCCAAACCTCAATTCCTGGGTTATATGAGTGGAAAGTTGATGTATGATTATCCATTATTTACCTGTCCAAAGAACTGAAAGTGATGTGCACATTTCCCATTTCATCTCATCAATCACCATGAAATACTAAACCCTTATCTGCTTCAACTATCGTGCCACTTAGTTAGAAAGTGCCTCTCAAAAACTTTTGGATATTACTTAAAGTTTTGCCCTGCATCCTTTGGGCTGTTTTCTTAGTTGGCTGATTGAACAAAGCAAAAACTTCCAACCAGTGATAGTTTATGACATCTCTGAAAGGGGAAAAATGAAAGAAAAGAAAAAAGAAAAAAGAAAAAAAAACAGAATGAAAAAGAAGCAGGGATGCATGAAGGAGAAAACATGTCTGTCTTGGGCACCTACAGAGATGCTAAAAAAAAAAAAAAGATGAAATTTGACCATATTTTCATCAGATGACAGTGTTTGCTGGTTAAGATGAAACTTACGTGCTCATATTTCATTATTTATTTTTTGCTTTGCAGTCTACAAATAACAAATGTTAGCCATTAACTTATTTTTATACTTGTAATTTGTAGTACACTACCATTCAAATTTTGGGGTCAGTGAGACTTTTTAATATTTTTGAAAGAAGATCAAAGGTAAAGTTAAAAAATTGTATTACAATTTAAAACAAACTTTTTAATATATTTATCTATGTAATATATATTTTACTATATCTATTTTGATATATTTAAAAATGTTATTTATGTCTGTCATGACAAAGCTGAATTTTCTGCATCATTTCTCCAGTGTTCAGTGTCACACGATCCTTCAGAAATCACTCTAATATTTGGTGCACAAGAAAAAAATTTCATCATCAATGTTGAAAAAAGTTGTGCTGCTTAATACATAATTTTGATTTTTGAAAGTTCAAAAGAACAGCATTTATTTTAAATAGAAATCCATGGTGATGAAATATCTACTCACAACATTGTGTTAAAAAATGTAAAATAAATAAATAAAAACAAGTCTTTTCTGTTATGTTTGTACTGTATGTTGTTAGTATGTTATTAGTATTTTTATATACATGTTTCCAGTTTTATTTACTTTAAAGCATTTCCTACAGTATATGTTTATGTGAATTGAAATGTTAAAAAAATGGCTTAATTATTTTAGTAAAAGTAAATTTGATGCATTAATGCAGAAAATAAAGTACATTACAGCTGCTAGCAGGGAAAGTAGAAACAACAACAGTATTTGTTCTTGACACATTTAATTTATGCACTTTAAGTAAATTTGAAAATTACTGTAATATGTAGCTATAGCAGACAATTATGATAATGTTACATCAAATTATGAGTTGGAAGCAAATTTTTAATCTAAGTTTGTATTCAATGGCTGTGATGATGAATGAATGTCCCATTGTAGACTGAATGAGTTTGGTTACTTTTATTTTTCACCTATTTACTTTATATTTGTTTTCTGTGTTGAACAAAAGAAAGAAAAAAACCTGAAGCAGTAACTGGGCACGTTGGAATGTGTTTATGCTGAAGCTGTAACAATTATGCCTGTGAGTTGTGCATGTGTTTTTGTATGGTGCTATAGCGAGTGGCGGTTAGTGTGTAAGTTGTGGTTGATAGCAGATTAGGATAGTCTGTCAGAGCAGTGCTGTGCGTGACGGCAACTGTGCTGCTGTCAGGGGTGTCTGGGTGAGAGATTGCAGCACGGCATAATTAGCAGACTAGCCTGCTGAGTGCTGGATGCTGCCGGGCTCTGTCCTCGCTGTGGCTTGTCTCTAGTTTGACGAAAGTTTGAGCTCTCATCTCCCTCTCCTTCTCGAACGCTCCGGTTCGTATTCATAGAGGAGAGCAGATGGGTAGTACATGCTATCACGCTGTCCAAACCCTCCTAAGATCGTAAAGATCTCAAAGCATGATGTGGCAGCTCTGTTCAGAAGCGCTGGTATAGAAAGGCACGGCAGTACCACAGGGAATTTCCAGGCTTTAAACAACAGAACATCACAGAACTGACAAATCTATGCTGGTGTAGCAGATCCCTTTCTGCACATAACGAATTTCACACAGTAGACAACAGGATGGCTTCAGAACAGCTGAATTTATTGACCCGCCCTGGAAACATATGGGACAATTTGATCAATATTTTTCGTTGCGCCAACCTCTTCCCACATCACACACAACATTAAGTAGGAAAGAGCGAGAGAAAATAAGTGCGTCTTTCCTCGCCAGCGTCTATCCGCAAACTGAGGATGACGTAACTCACTTGTATACATATTTAACATTATGTAGCAGATACATTATTGTGCAAATAATACATTTCTTTCGTTAAAGGAAAAATAAAGTGATGAAATGGCTGGATGTGTGTATATTCTTCAAACATATCAATAGTAACACATAAGAATAATGTTGTTGTTTTTCCTTCAAAACATCAGACACATCTACATTATACTCTACAGAACTGCAAAACCAGTGTAGTAGATGGCTGTAACATAATATAATGTATTACAGAATCTGAGAAATAAATATACAATATCTGCTCAAAAGAACAATCCACATATTCATTATAAACCCAAATTACAAAAATTAGATCACGTTATGCTGGTTAAATTGAAGAACTGAACATACCTGGAAACATATGGGACAATTTGATCAATATTTTTCGTTGCGCCAACCTCTTCCCACATCACACACTGTGCACAAATCAACAGTTAGTTCACTCCACGTGCGTCCGATAAAGCTCACACAAAATTCAAAATACACAATATGCATGTGTACATTCGATTCAATATAACATTGTACTCAATGATCAACGAACTTTAATTGAATGAACTCTTCTTACATACCAACATTAAGTAGGAAGAGCGAGAGAAAATAAGTGCGTCTTTCCTCGCCAGCGTCTATCCGCAAACTGAGGATGACGTAACTCACGCACTCCAAACGCATAGCGCGCAACACTGATAAATGTCCCACACAACAAACACCCCAACCGATAGTTCCCAAAAACAAAGAAAAATAGTTTTGGGAAGTTCATCATACAAACCCAAGACACAATCAATACTTTTCTCTTCCCAACTTGCTACATTCACCCCCCTGAACTTCACAAAACTAATCTAATACTAGTGACTAATCAAAATTGGGGATGTGATCACACTCTAAAAACCACAGTATCTGCACGCAACAACCCTGTTACCCAACTCACTGGGAGAGTGACAAAAGAAAGTTGGCCAGACTCTCAAATGCCCACCCGCAAAAAGAAGTGCCATAAACACTACTCCAAAGATACTCAAATGATCACCACTAAAATTTTACCCCAAATGAATTATTCAGACTGGAGAACTCAAATGCCACTTAAGAAGTTTTTGACCATAGAAGGCTAAGCGTAGGGCTACGTAACAAGGTCTTCTGGGTCATAATTTGAATCAGTCTATCAACTGGTTTAATCAATCTGCCAGCCCTAGTTCTGACCGTGTGAGTCATATCAGACGAAGGCTGAACTACTTCTCCAGGAACTCCGTCAGTTGGTTTCGACTTTTCCATGTCACGTTCAACTTCCTCAACATTCATATCATGAGGGTCAGATGCGGGACTCTGAACTTTTTCCCAACTCACAATTTCATCATCTATTCCATCAAGGACATGCTCCAATCCTGATCTGAAATCTGAATCTCTGGTCTCCTCTCCCATTGAAGGGCTCAATTGACAAGCTGGAGGATGAACTGCTCCATTGGAAGGGTCAGATTCTGAACTCTGAACTTTTTCCTGAGTCTCACTTTCAACGTCCGTTCCATCAAGGACATGCTCCGATACTGGTCCGAAACTTAGACCTCTGGTTTCCTCTGCATTTGATGGGGTCGACAGACAAGCTGGAGAATGAACTGCTTCATCAATCTCGTTTCCAACATCCTCTGATTCATTTATAGTTCTGTCGTTCATAGAGTCATCTGTCTCAAAGTCCGACCCGGAGTCTTCGGAAGCTGGTTCAACACAATCCTTCCTCACGTCAAAAGGTAAGAAATTTGCACGTAAAAGCAAGTTCCTATGAACCACCTTCTCCTGATTGGTCCTGGTGTTCCTTACACGGTAAGTATGACACCTTGTATCTACAGAAACCACAACATGCACAGTTGAGTCCCATTTGTCGGCCAGCTTGCGCCGTCCACGCTCTCCTTTATTGGCAAGCAACACATAGTCTCCTTCCTCTATATCTCGGCCTTTGACGTCTTTGTTGTAGTGCTCAGATTGCCGTTGTTGACTCGCAATGTTGTTGGCCTGAGCAAGTAACATAGCTTCCCTCAGATCATCCTTCATTTTTTTTACGTATTGGTCATAGTCTGTGACGATGTTATCCCGATCTACAGACTGGAACATCAAGTCAACAGGCAGCCTAGGAATTCGACCATACATGAGGAAAAATGGGGCAAAGCCAGTTGACTCATGGGCAGTACAGTTGTAAGCGAACGTAAGGGTTTGCAGCATTTGTGGCCAGTCCTGTTTGACTCTCGGAGGCAATGCCCTGATCATATTGCCCAAGGTGCGATTGAACCTCTCGACTTGGCCGTTACCCATCGGGTGATATGCCGTGGTTCGGGACTTCTGTACGCCAGCAATCTGCAACAGTTCCTTGATCAACCGGCTTTCAAAGTTAGCTCCTTGGTCCGAGTGGATTCTTAGTGGAAATCCATAAACACAGAAGAACTTGTCCCATAATTGACGAGCGACTTGGGATGCTGACTGGTTCCTGCACGGAAACGCATAAGCCATTTTCGTGAAGTGGTCTGTTACCACAAGTACATCAACACTCTTGCCAGAAGAATCCTCAGCAGACCAGAAGTCTATACAGACTAATTCTAGTGGATGGACAGTTCGGATGCTCTCTAAAGGGGCCCTTCCCTCAGGTTCAGGGGTTTTGCTGACCACACAACGTTGACAGCGTCTCACATAATCACGGGTGTCACTCTCCATTCCCACCCAAGAAAACCTCTGTCTAGCCAAAGACAACGTCCTTCCTTGACCTTGATGGCCTGCCTCATCGTGGATGCCGCGCAAGACTTCACTGACCAGTGAATCAGGGACTATGAACTGGTAACGTGTAAACTTAGTCACTGGATCCTTGCAGACACGGTATAGGATGCCATCCAACAGCTTCAACCTGTCCCATTGCTTCAACAGTTTCAAGACCTTGAAAGGTTCCTTAGCTCTTTCTCTCCGAGACGGTCTCTTACCTCTGCATACATAGAAGAGAACTCTTGAGAGCACATGGTCACCTTCTTGCTTCTCCCGAAGCTCCTCTAGTGAGAAGACTGGTAAGGGGTTCTGACCAGCAGGCATAATTTGTTTTTTTTCTTGAGCAAGCCAAGAAAGGACTCTCCCCTCTGCTCCCACATCCCACTTTGCATGAGCTTCGAAGATAGCAGAGACCTGATCAGAAGACAAGGAACATTGTTCTGACGAATGTCCAATACTTTGGCTATTTGCGCTGAGCCTAAAGGAATCCTGCACTGTGCCTTTCCTTATTTGTTCAGACTGTTCAAGCAAAAGGCTGTAGGGTTCTGTCACTAATCTATGGCTCACAAGACTGGGAACAAACGGCTGACGGCTCAGAGCATCGGCAACCACATTCTTTGTACCCGGTATGTACTGGATGTCAAAGGTGTACGGGGCCAACTTAGCTACCCACCTCTGTTCACATGCGTCTAATTTCGGCTTTGTTAAAATGTAGGTCAACGGATTGTTGTCCGTCCAGACTGTGAAAGTATTCCCCTTTAGCCAATGGCTAAATTTATCGCAGATGGACCATTTTAATGCCAGAAATTCAAGACGGTGTGCAGGGTAGTTGGACTGAGCTCGTGTAAGAGCCTTACTTGCAAAGGCAATAGGTCGTGCCTTGGACTCTCCTTCAAGGACTTGTGACAAAACTGCCCCTATACCATCCAAGGAGGCATCTGTAGAGAGGATAAATGGCCGGGCGAAATCGGGGTGCGCTAACACTACAGAGTCCACAAGAGCCGACTTAAGCTGTTCAAAGGATAAGGCACATTCTCTAGTCCAATCTGACGGGCTGAGTTTTCTAAAGACAGCACGACCCCTTGAAAATCCGTTCCCTTTTTTCCCTTTGGTTGCAGCGGTTAGTGTGAAGAGCGGTTTGGCGATGCTGGAACAGTTGGGGATGAAGCGTTGGTAATACAGGACCATACCCAAAAAGGACTTGATCTTTTTTTGGGAAGGCGAGACCCCATCATCCATCATGAGATCCTTTTCAGTGACAGCCGTAATGGCAGCAACTTTGTCAGGATCAGTCGCGACTCCATTCTCATTCACAACATGGCCAAGGAACCTGACGCTCCTTCTAAGGAAGTAGCATTTCTTCGGCGCCAACTTCAACCCGTGAGCACTCAATCTCCCGAAGACCATCTCCAACCTTTCCAAGGCCTTTTCTTCAGTGGGAGCTACAACCAGAAGATCATCCAAATAACAAAGCAGAGTAAGGAAGTTTTGGTCACCAAATATACTCATCATAAGCCGCATGAAACTCGCTGGGCTGTTGCATAGTCCCTGTGGAAGACGATTGAACTCATAGAGCCCTAGAGGTGTGGTAAAGGCTGTAAGCTTCTTGTCTTCCTCACACATGGAGATGTTGTAGAAGCCGGACGTAAGGTCCATTGCGCTGAACAATGCATTCCCTCCCAAAGCAGCGAGGCAGTCGGCTTGATGAGGAAGAGGGTGTGCATCCTTAATAGTGCGTGAATTTAGCCAACGGTAATCAACGCAGATACGTAGGTCTCCACTCTTCTTCCACACGAGAACCAAGGGGGAGGCCCACTCGCTGCTGGATTTACGAATGAGATCACGCTCTTCCATCTCTGACAGTACTTGCCGTAACTTCTGATAGTGCCCTGGCGGCACACGCCGATAGGGCAAACGGAAAGGCCTGTGGTCAGACAGGTGGATGCGATGCACAAAGTCTTTAGCTCTCCCGCAGTCTAGCTTGTGTTTTGAGAATACGTGTTCATACTTCTGGACCAAGCGCAATAGCTGAAATTTCCATTGAAGTGACGCTTCACAAGAATCTATGTCCAAATCACTCAATCCCATTTTCTCTAAGACATGCTGGAAGTCTGGGTTGTGTGATCCGTCATGCACAGTTTGACTCTGGGCTGTAACAGTATCAAAGGGTTGCTCCCCATCCATTTCCAAATCTTCTAACGCCACACATGGAGAGACGTTGACTATTTTAGAATTCTTCCTCAAAGTGATTGACTTGTCGGTTGGGTTAAGCATCCTAACTGGCACCCACCTGTCAGCAGTCATAGAAACCACCACACGTCCCATGATGACATCCTTCTTATGGGTTGGTGACTTAGTCGGCTCAATCAACACTGCACTACCCTCTGAAATAGGTGTTGTAGGAGGGAGCTTGGCCCACACCAGGTGCTCCTGCCTTGGCAGCAACGTGACAGCTTGAACCAGTTTGGCCGTGCCAATGATGTCAGGCATCTCATCACCTCTCCATCTATTAAGACCAGAAAGTACATTAAGTAACTGCTCAACCTCAGCATCTTTCGTTGATTCAGGCCTATTTACGACACGCCAGTATGTTGGTCTCTGCTTAAACTGGCTCAAGATGAATTTAAGGACGTTGGTGCCCAGTATCAAATCTTCCCGCTGTCCTGTAACAACCAGCGTGGGTACACTGACTTCATACTCGTACACTCTCATCTTCAGCTGATATATACATTTCGGCGTAACCTGAACACCACCACATCCAATCAGCATAATATTGGCCTGCATCTCACACTGATCCAGAGACATACCTGCATCCAATAAGCGAGATTCTGCAACTTCACTGATGGTGCAAGCCATAGAGCCACTGTCTAACAATGCTCTCAGGGGAATGCTGTCATTGACTAGAACGTCGGTGTAGAAAAGGCTGTCTGCCCGAGCCAGCTGCGTCACATTCTGAAACAGGACCATATTATCACTAGTAACTGTTTTACAAGTAGACTCATATATGTTTGATGCATCATCTTGGAGGGTCTGAACTTCTTCACCCACACTATCCCCTCCCAAGTGCAGTCGTGTCAGTTTCCCTGAATCTGGGAGCGACTCCCATACTCAGCACTTTTCTTAGGGCAATCCCTGCGCAGGTGACCAACTTCTAAGCAGTTTAGACATCTTTTCTCAGACATGCAGTGTGACCGTGTAGAATGGGTTCTCTCACCACAAACACGACATTTGGATGGACGAGACCAAGAAGGTATTTGCGGTCTATCAGAAGCAGCCTGCGCATTAGTGCGTTCGAGCACTCTTTCCAGCATGCTGAGCACTCGCTCTAATGTACCAGTGTCAGTCAAGGCTGTGTGTGGAGGCGCTGTGGCGATCTCAGGCTTTGTGGCATGGGTACCAGGGATGCACGCTGCTGAGTTAACTGCAGTGTTGTCCCCTGTAGAGGCCTCTGTGTGCCTGACGGCGGCAGTTGCTACCTGAAGCGAATTGCCAGGGAAAGAGTAAGGATGTGGATTCTTGGTTCTCAGCTCCCTTTGATGCTCGTCAATTGCCTCTTGCACCTCTGCTGATGACCACTTCGTGATAGGCTTGTACCTGAACATACTAGAAAGTTCAACATTAGGGCAGTTTCTAATGAACATCATTGCAATTTCCTGTGAAATGTTCTTCATTCGACTACCCTCTTTCTGTAGGTGATTATCAGCGATTTCGGCCGCATTATTGAGACGGACCCAATAGTCAACAGGGCTTTCTTTGTCATATGGCATTGTAGAATAGAAGTCTGCCAGTGGAAGACAAGATTCTGGGGTCTCACTGAAATAGCGTAAGAGAATTTTGTAAATGGTTTCAGGGGTAACAACCATGTCAGGTGAGTGATTACTTTTTAGCCCCACTTTTACAATGTTTTTAGCTCTACCCAAAAGGTGGTTCAAAATCTCAATGGAATGCTCTGCTTTCGGGCGATCACAATTCTGTAAGTAAACCTCCATCAATTCTATCCACTCATGAACAGTATGTTTATCCGTACCATCACCACGGAAAATAGGAGGGCTTCTATTGTCAGAACGTACAATCAGATTCAACCTGGATAAGTCAAGTGTAGTGCTAGCTAGATCGCTTTTAACTGGTTCGGGGGCAGTCCGATGCCCCAGAGCAGAAGGACTACGATCAGCTAAGAGCCGGTCCAAAATACTATCGCCAATTTGGCTACCAAGCTCTTCAAGTAGCTCTGTTATCTGCAAACGAGAATCATCACATATTGGGGCAGTTGTAAAAGATGAAGCACCAGCATTGACTTTTCCTTCCATCTGTGAAGAGCCTAAATTAATATCTCGAATCTGATCATTTTCTCTACGTCTCACAACACCATCTGAGCTGATGAAACTTCTACCCCTCCCCAAGACTGGTGTAGACATATTGTACATCTTACTGTCCAAATTGGTCACTAACGCATAACAAAATAAATTGACTCAGTGTCTTAGTAATACAATGTTCGAAAGTCAATGTTAAGAATGTAAGAGAGCTGTATGCAACAAGGAAAGTTCATTAGCTGACACTGGAAGGCAGGACTCGATCCACGGCTTGACACCTGGCAGACGACTCAGGCCGGCTTTCTGAATCCAGGGAGGGCGCAGCAACAGTTCCACCAAACCGAACAACACCCGGCGATCGGCTCTGGCTGATCAGTTGTATCCAAGAAGGTCACGGCACCAGTTTTATGTAGCAGATCCCTTTCTGCACATAACGAATTTCACACAGTAGACAACAGGATGGCTTCAGAACAGCTGAATTTATTGACCCGCCCTGGAAACATATGGGACAATTTGATCAATATTTTTCGTTGCGCCAACCTCTTCCCACATCACACACAACATTAAGTAGGAAGAGCGAGAGAAAATAAGTGCGTCTTTCCTCGCCAGCGTCTATCCGCAAACTGAGGATGACGTAACTCACTTGTATACATATTTAACATTATGTAGCAGATACATTATTGTGCAAATAATACATTTCTTTCGTTAAAGGAAAAATAAAGTGATGAAATGGCTGGATGTGTGTATATTCTTCAAACATATCAATAGTAACACATAAGAATAATGTTGTTGTTTTTTTTTCCTTCAAAACATCAGACACATCTACATTATACTCTATAGAACTGCAAAACCAGTGTAGTAGATGGCTGTAACATAAATATAATGTATTACAGAATCTGAGAAATAAATATACAATATCTGCTCAAAAGAACAATCCACATATTCATTATAAACCCAAATTACAAAAATTAGATCACGTTATGCTGGTTAAATTGAAGAACTGAACATACCTGGAAACATATGGGACAATTTGATCAATATTTTTCGTTGCGCCAACCTCTTCCCACATCACACACTGTGCACAAATCAACAGTTAGTTCACTCCACGTGCGTCGTCGATAAAGCTCACACAAAATTCAAAAATACACAATATGCATGTGTACATTCGATTCAATATAACATTGTACTCAATGATCAACGAACTTTAATTGAATGAACCTCTTCTTACATACCAACATTAAGTAGGAAGAGCGAGAGAAAATAAGGGCGTCTTTCCTCGCCAGCGTCTATCCGCAAACTGAGGATGACGTAACTCACGCACTCCAAACGCATAGCGCGCAACACTGATAAATGTCCCACACAACAACACCCCAACCGATAGTTCCCAAAAACAAAGAAAAATAGTTTTGGGAAGTTCATCATACAAACCCAAGACACAATCAATACTTTTCTCTTCCCAACTTGCTACACTGGTTCACTGTTCCCCAGTGATAACCTCTATCAAGTGTTCATTTTGAGAACTGATATTGATTCTTTGGATGATTCTCATCTGATTTTCATTTACATGCAGTTTTCATCCAATTATAGATGCGTAACATTTGAAAGCATAGAAATGAAACTGTTTGTGTGATCTTGGAAGTCAACTAAAGGTGTAATGACACTCCCCATAATAAGATTTTCCACCGACTGGGATCGTCATTTCTTTCACACCAGGACACTAAACACTTATTAGAATCTAACAGATTGGCAGCATAAAGAAATGTCCTGACTCACCTTGATTACGCCGTAGGATTGGACGGCAAAGTGCCATTTACCCATAATGCTTCTTGGTAAAGCATGTTAGAATACTTTATCCTATATATACTTTTTTCCCTATTGTCTCGTATTCCAGTAAAAACATCCTCAAACAAAATACATCTTTTATCATTTTGTTCCCCACTGGAAAATATGTTTTTATTTTTGCATCTTGTTTTAAGAATGTTTTGAAGATGTTTAAGTCATGTACTTAGAAAACAAGTGGCTTTTACCTGTAATTCATCAAATCAAAAAGCATGTAAAGGTTTGTTTATTTTTTTATTATTATTTTATTGTTATTATTATTAATTTATTTATAAATACAACCTAAATATACCATTAAAATGTGTCAGTAAGGTGTTTTCAATGTATCCTAAAATTTATAATAGTTTCCATAAAATATGAAGCAGCACAACAATTTTCAACATTAATATTAATAATAAATACTAAATCAGCCTATTAGAATTATTTCTGAAGGAACATGTGACACTGAAGTCTAAAGTAATGGTTGGTTAACTTCGCCATTACAGGAATAATTATTTTTTAAAATACATTAAAGTAGAAAACAATTGTAATAATATTTCACAACATATTACTGTTCTTACTGTTTTTTTGATCAAATAACTTTTTTTTAAATCAAGATCTGCAACCTTTGCGAGCTTGCCAGACTCCTTTCAAAAATATAAAAACATTGACTGACCCCAAACTTTTAAATATTTATAACTTTTAATTATTATTATTTTGTTGTAGTTTTGAAAAACTTAGTCTTATCTTCTTTTGCTTGCAAAGTAAATGCGGCTTTTTTCGGGATGTTTAAAGATTTTGAGATGTTTTTTTTCATCTGCTGTGTTTCCCACTTTACAGTTTTTTTATGGAGTTTTTAAAATGTATAATGCCATACACATGGGCTACCATAATACAAGAAACAAAACATCTAAAAACATTTTAGCCTATGCTACATAAATTTAGCCTCAAGTCACGTTCAGGCAGTGTTTGCTGAAGTCTCAGCATGTCTGCATCCACAAAATGATTCTGATGATGTGTCAGACCCCAGTGATGCAATATCACGAAACAAGATTTTATTTACCTAAACATCTTCCTTGCATAAGTTTCATTTGCGACGTTTACCGCCTGCAGCTGTTTCCAGAGTGGGTTTTAGATTTCCTCATTTTCAGCTTTCTAGGGCTGTCTGCCTTTTCAGGATGAGGAACTCACCAAGGGAAGGACACAGCTCTTCTCTCGGTCATACTGAATTCACTCTGCGTTCGATGAGGACGGTACCCTGAGGCAACAACAGCAAAAAAAAAAAAAAAAAAAACACCAAAGACCAGCCAGCTGAAGCGGGAACATGCATAGGAATACCAAGCAGTCATTACAGTCATCACAAACTTTACTTTATTTAGTTCCTAACAAAGCACTCTGGAGGTGCTGCTGTGAGACCTACTGAGAAGTTTTTCTTAAAACCTTGGGAAACATGGGTAGAAAGCGAGGGTCTGTATGTGGCTAGTAGTGCTTTTTCTTTCTGATGCAGTTCTGTGATTTTTTTGTGTGTGTGTGTGTTGTGCAATGTCCAGTATGAGCACATAAGGACCCTGAGGCAGAGTGATGGGGGAATGGGGCTCTTCGGGGTGAGCTGGAAGGTTTCGACATGTTACAGGACAAATTAAGCGGGTGTGTGGAGAAAAGGTGCTTTAAAGGAAAGGCCTGATTTTTGGACCGCTTTGGGATCACCGGAATTGAGCAATAAATGGACAGGTTGCATTTACCAATATTTTAACACACACTACAGTATTTTTGCCCCTGTTTAATTTACCAAAAGATGCGTCATTCCAGATCATTTGGTTAGCTTGAGAATCAAATGCATTTATTGCTGCCTTGTTTAAAGTGAGGAGAGAAAAAAACTTCCACAAATTTATTTTCAGATTGATGTGCAGTATCAATGCTGGCATTATGAGGCATTTTGTGTTATTTGTTCCTTTAGTGTTTTTATTCCACTTAGAAGAGAAGTCATATCAAAGGAGTAAATTTACAATTTAATGTACATTTGGGCACCTCTGTGTCTTTGTAAACTTGTCATATATTTACTGTTTTGACGTGTGCTAGATTAAAGATATTAAAAAGCACATTTAATAAAGTTTGGTGTCAGAAAGATTTTAGATATTTAAAAGAAAGCAATAAATCATTAAAAACAACAAAACATAAAATATACAAAAAAACAAAAAAAACTTTTCAAATAAAAGCTTTTTAACTTTCTAATCATCAAAGAATCCTGAATGGTGTCCACCAAATCAGCTTTTTATAATGATTCCTGAAGGATCATGTGACACTGAAGGCTAACATAAAGGCTGCTGAAAATGTAGCTTTGACATCATAGACATAAATTACATTTTAAAATATAGTAAAATGTTATTTTAAATTATAATAATATCAATGTTTTTACTGTTTTTTATTCAATATATGCATCCTTGGTGAGCTCGAGAGACATCTTTTCAAATATCTTAACAACCCCAAACTTTTGCTAAATTATTATTATTATTTATATATTTAATATCTATCAATAATAACCCTCTGTAGACTGGTTTGCTTTACTTATACTTTCTAAATATTCACTTTCTAGAAAAATATTTCAGCACAGAATATAATATATAAAAAGAAAAGTGGTGTTGGAAAGAAGGCAAGATCACGTTCACCATCAGTAATATTATTTATTCTATAATTATTAGTCATGCCGTCAACATTGATATACACATAAAGCACATAAATTTGTGTCATTATGTATTTTATGTCCTGGTATGTCTAGTTATGTAACTTATGTTAAATAAGCAGCAGTCATTTCCTCTGATTAAAATCAAACTTAAGCCAACATTTCCATCTTACATCACGGGCTTAACATTCGTGTACACACACATACACACACACACACACACACACACACACACATATATATGTATATAATATTTAATGTGTGTTTGTGTGTGTGTGCAAAAGAAAGTGAATCTGTACTATAAAATGAGCACTTCATTTTAGCAGATCCTCCTATAATAATGTTTAAGCCAAGCTCATGATCCAGGTCTCCTAGTACAGCTCCAGGCAGCTTAGCAGATGCCACAGAGAGCTAAACACACTCATCTGTGCCCGATTGTGACTGCTGATCCCAAAGCTGTCGACCAAGATGGTGCATGTCCTCCAGGTGGCTCCAGAGTAGGACTGCTAACGCGCTAACACGCATCTCATTTGGGTTGCTGGAATTGCTGAGTGACTTTTACGCATGCCATTATGAAATCCAGCAGCAAACCTGTTTGTTTATGACTGCTTGTTTACATAGAAAAAGTTTTGTACACATCGTTTAGAAAAGCACCAACAGCTTCTAACATGTCTTGAATTATTCATCTGAGGACATGCGATGATTGTACTGGCTCAGGATTGTTGAAGATGAATTTCTTGTGCAAAACTGGCAGATATTTTGCTCTCTCATTAGAAGCGTGGAGGCCACTCACCCAAAAGATGCCTCAGGCAAGGCAGCTCTAGCTCTGAGGACCGACTTTGGAGTTTAATGAAACGCAAAAGACACAGCAGATGAAGAAAAGCAGTCCTTTTGATAAATGAGTACCTTTTCCAGCACTGAGGGCTTTTGCCCTCGTCTATCGTTTCTCTGCACCCATCTGTGAATGAATATGAACTGATTATAGTCACGGAGGATTTAAACTAAACGGTCCTTAATTTACAAAGCTGCAAATGTTAAGAGAGTCTTTCACCAGAGTAATATCAATGGAGAGCTGATTTGCTGTTGCGGTTTGTAATTC
Source organism: Cyprinus carpio (assembly GCF_018340385.1). Taxonomy (NCBI): domain Eukaryota; kingdom Metazoa; phylum Chordata; class Actinopteri; order Cypriniformes; family Cyprinidae; genus Cyprinus; species Cyprinus carpio. Next base: position 7,990,859 of record NC_056613.1, on the reverse strand, counting down.
CATTGCCGCTATTTACTGTCTGTGAATAGCAGCGGTGCTTAAAGATTCGAAACATTCTGAGAGCTTTCAAAATAATCCATTCTAGAGGCAATGTTCTCAGATTTGATTGCTTATTAAAGGGACATATCATTGCTCTTTTGAGGTCAATATAATACGTAGATTAAACTACCGTTTACACTGCAAAAATAAGTCGTTCAGAAGTTATCGTGGTATTGATGTTAACATAGTATCGATCAGCTTTACATGTCAACACCATATTGTTAGAAGTCTTTAGAGGTTCAGTAGAATAGAATGTCAAATTGTTATGTAAAACTAAATTACAGATACAAAATATGGCCAGCTGTGAATTGGTATTGTATTTTTTTTAATTTTGAACGCAGAAATGAAACCAAATTATTAGGTTGTTGTTATTTCCTCATCTTAAACCCATTTCTTATATGTGGTGATGTAAAAAAATGTTTTTTTTTATTAAATTCTTACAGCGACAAACATGCAATATTCTTTCATTCAACACCTAGATTTATTAACACCTTGTTTTAACAGGCTCTTTGAACCTGAACACTTTCAACACCTAGTGCAAGTGTTGCAATTTTTTATTTTTTTATTTTTTTATGTGAAAAGATGCACTTTTTCATCATTCAGTTATCACAGTCTCTTATTTTCCTTTCCTCTTACGTAAGCCGGGATTCACTAAGCGAATCAGAGGTCTGGAGCTCTATTTTAGGAGGCAGCAACAGATCCAGTCGGTCAGCCGTGCTTTCCGGACTGGTCTGTTTCAGATGAGAGGATATCCCAGAAAAATCAAGTGGGGAGAAAGAGGACATTTTGTTCCAAAACATCGTCCATCATTTTGATTGTCTTGTGGCATAGGCAGTGTACATTTACTTTATGACAGCGGCATGTCTATCTGGGTTTTAAACCATTTTTTTATTTTTTTTTTTTATCTGGGTTTTAGTCATGTTTCATCTGTTGTTTACACTGCTTGTGATGTAGTATGAAATGACATTTACCTTACATTATCCACTATATATATATATATATATATATAATATATATATATATATATATATATATATATATATATATATATATATATATATATATATATAATTTATAACTTATAATTTATAAATATTAACAGGCTATTTATTTTAAAATTACTTGTCCTTTAAATCTCGTTAAGTTTACGCAATTTTACTTTTTTGTGTGTGTTCATCAGTTAGTATGACTAAAGTTTAAAGCTTTAATTTTTTTTTATATTAAAACCAAACAAATAAATGTTATTAATGTGATGTTACATTTAATATTTAGTGTTCAGTTATTTTGGTTTTTAATATAATTTATTCATAATATTTAATGTTTAATTATGAATAATTCTGTTTTAAATATACTGTAAATGTTACATATTTAATAACAATAATTAACTTTATATTTGTATTTATTATTTTTATATTAATACCACTTACTATTGTTCAGTTATTAATATTAAATATATTATATTACTTTTATAGTGATAACTGCACTATAGTTAGTTATAAATATGAATTTAAGAACCATTAGTCAGTCGTTTCTTGATAAACATAGCACGTATAATGATGGTCACGTGCTTTAATGTACTTTAATTTTAATTGCCTGCAAAACCCAATTTTGTAATTCATTTCAAGTTTTGATTTGGAAGTGATGATGTCAGAGTGAGCGATTTGTTTACTTTGTAATTAGTCTGTCCATTTCCCCCTTCAGGCTGATTTGCAAACCGATCGGAACATGAGAGGCATGCGTGATCACGCTGACAGTCTAATCAGCCAATCACAGTGACATAGAGGCACTGCTTCATCTCACATGATTTTCGCTTCAGCAGATTTTCAAGAACAGACAATTTCATATAATATTTCGTAACATTTCACATTTTATTTTCACACTGTCAAATATATCATTGAGAGGAAGCATTACCTCCCTTCCTTCTTCAGCGAAAGCTGTTTAAAAGTCTTTTTTGTTTTTCTACCTTAATTCCCACAACTGTCTGTCACTGTTTCCTTCACTCACTGTATCTCTTAATTTGCTCTTCCTTCCATAATATGTACAAGTTCATCTCCATCTGAGACAGCAGCTATGTTTTCAGTAGGGATTGGTATCGGCATCCCCATTTTTCCACGCTTCTACCCCCAAACACACACATATGTAGGCAGAAACCACAAATCCTCTGCTCATCCCATTCTGTTTGCTTTGTTTCACCTGTGTCGATCTCTCTCGCGTGCTCTCTCTCCCTCCTCCCTACAGCTCCGTCTCTCACTCGTGCGCTTTCGTTCGCTCTACCTCCCTCTCACACTCTCATTGCTTAGCAGAGCTGCTGAAAGTGCGTCAAGCCTCTGTCCAAATACAGACAGGCTGAGCAATACTAATCTCAGGAGGAAGAAAATCAGAAGAGTGTGTGCGTGTGCATGTGTGTCAGCGAGTGGTGTTTCAGCCCAAGCCTTTGTATTGCAACACCTTAGGAGCCCAGGAGCGGACAGTGCCGGGAAGAAAAAGAGGAATCGGTTTCATACTAGAGTTGATCTTTTTTGAAGAAAGCAGGAAGAAAAAAGTATTTCTTCCTCTGCTTCCTTTGTGTGGGATGGACAGTCAATGAGTGGCAGGGTCGGGTCATGACCCTCTTTTCCACCGGGTAATTGTCACCTCTTCAGGTCTCGTGGTGACTGATGCAGCTCTGAGAGGATCAGACCCCATCGCCGACACTCCTACCCATCCGTTGGCTCAGCATCTGTAAACGGGCTCTCGTCCTAAGTGAGGTGCATTTTCACAGGGGTCAGCTGTGGGTGCTGGACGAGGAGGTTGGGACTCCTAGCATGGGGTTTTCTGCATCATGAGAGAACTCTCTTCTCTCGGTTCTTCGCGCCTAGTGTCTAAGAGCGAGTCGGGTGTGTGTCATGCATCCCAGCAGAGTGGCAACGGCGCCGTTTCTTGGCAGTCGAGAGGGGCGGCTCGGATGGACCCCTTGGATGTGGTCTCTGACGTTGGGATGTATTGTCGGTTCGGTGTGGAGTTCCTCGCCCGGTTCGGATAGTTCAGTGGCTGCTGCCGGACCCCCTGGGGTTGCAACATCGTACACCCATCCCGAACACCCGTTAAACAACAGGCGGCACCACGCTTCGCCCATCTCCATATACCGTTCTCCAGCTTTCCTCAGAAGTGGCCACGGTGAGTCCCTTGTGGTACTCCTAAATAGTTCTTCTATATAAGAGACTTTTGTTTGTTCAGGAGTCTGACTTGCACTCCCCCCCAACTAAAATCAATAGTTAATTGTGATGGGGAATAATCGGGATTTCGTTTATTGAGGGAAGATTGTGTCAGATGCTCTCAATAGTGGTTATCAGGATTTGTATCTGTGCTTGCAGTTTAATTAAAGCAGGGAAGATCAGTACATCAGTGGGGCTATAATAAGTCTGGCTTTAGATTGGGCTTTTGGAACAAGGGGATCTGATAAACGTTGAGCTATTTTGTGGTTACGGAGAGCGGAGTTCTCTCTCCCAAGGCACACAAGCAATTACCCTATTAAAGTCTGAAGCGAGCAGCCGTAACTGTGCTGTGCTGTGATATGATTGCTCTTTTGCAGTGGTTTGGTGTCAACAAACCTTTCGCATTGTACCTAAGGTAGCGCAGAAATGCCTGGCTTTAGAGAAGTTGGCGGTTGTATTTTAAAGTGCGCAATGGGAAGACGACAGAGACGTTTTCTAGATAAAAGCAGAACTTTGAGCAAGAACCTGTAGATGAAGTGTCTTTGAAGTGATGCAGATCAAGACATAAAGTACTGACCTCTTTTCACCTGCCATTTCCCTTTAATTGAATAATTTGAATGAGGCCAGTATTGTTTGCTTTGTATTATTTAAATGTCTTGAAGGGTGCATGCGATTGGGGAAATGTACTCACAAAATACTAAAGGACATTGAGGTAATGCAGCAATTAATTTCCAGCTTACCTTTGCTCTCTTTCAGTACATGGCAATTGGGAATAGCAGTCTTAATTCAGCCTTGAAGCCGTTAGCTCATTACGAAGAAAAAACATTTGATTGCAGTAATGCATTTATTTGGACTCGAGCAGAGCGGCTTTTCTCACCTCAGCAGCTTTGTACTTACAAATCACATTTATTCTGCTCACGCGATGCATTTTCCTTTACCTTCAGATTTTATTTTTAGACGGATTTCTCTTCTAAGCTGTGCGTGGGTGTACGAGGAGTTCATCAGGCACATTTAAAACCCCTCTTTCTAATTAAATCAATAGATACAAGTTTTAATTTTCCAGTCAGAGCTAATTTACATGAAGGACAACAAGACATGATTTCTTGAGTGGTTCTCATTCATTAGTTCTATAGTTTTTTTTAGCTTTAGATTTTTGTTTTGTTTAGATTTTCCTGACTTTCCTATATATATATAACCTTGCTATTTGCGCTGTGCTAGACTAACTGAGACTTAGTATATTGCACTTGAATATTGTTGCTCTCTCGTTGGTCAGATTGCTTCTACTTTGTAAGTCACTTTGGATAAAAGCGTCTGCTAAATGACTTAATGTGAATGTAAAATGTGTATATATATATATTATTTTAGACTTAAATTGATATACACTTTATCATTTCATCTGCATATATAAAATACTGTATTAAACCAGAGTTGGGATAAGTTCTGTTTGTATATCTATATATATATATATATATATATATATATATATATATATATATATATATATATATATATATATATATATATATATATATATATATAATTTATTTACAAGTGTATTTATTCATTCTTTAGATCAGCACTCTGGTTTTCTCACCAGCTTCCTGACATTAGGGTTGATGAAATTGCTGTGGTTTGGTTAGTGTGAAAACCCTGGTTGAGCGTAGCACTCGAAGACTCTCCCTCCACTCTCAATGAGGGCCCCTGGGGCAAGATGCTGCGTTAGATACAGATGAAAAGCGTTCCGACGCGCTCTCTCATTCCCTGTGTTTACACATGTAAGCAGAATCTCTGGATTAAGTCTCTACATCATTAGTTCTGCTATTATTTATTTATCATTTGATTTACGTATTTGTCGTGCAGCTTCTGCACCTTGCTCTGCTGAATTCATTGCAAGTTGCACAACCTGCAGTGTTGCTCGCCGGTTAGATTTCTATTTGCCTGGATATATAGCCGGCAGTCGAGAGGTCTAAGTTGAAGGCTCCCCAGCTGTCAGAAGGCATCTGGAGAGTTAGATATTGTATAGAGGAGATGTGCGCTAATGACAAGGGAAAGAAGCATCCAGGTGAAGACTCTTAGAGGAAGCACTGCTAAGCCAGAACACTCTCTCTCCAAAGCCCCACAACGATGAGACGAAAGCATGACAGGCAGAACAGAGTGGATTTTACCCCAGTCGTTTACCACGATAGTGTGTGAACGCGTGATAGCGTAGCTGTGTGTGTGTGTGTGTGTGTGTGTGTGTGTGTGTGTGTGTGAATGCATGCATTACATGAACAGGTCTGAAATTGTGAACTAATGCATTTGTAAATGTTCGAGAAACTACTGTAAAGCATCACAGAACTAATATTTGTGGAAGGAAGTGCTGTTGGTGGGTTTGAATTGGGATTTATCCAATGGCAAAAAGGAACTTTAGGTTTGTAGTCATGGATTATGGGAGTGCACACACACAATTTCTCACTGCTCTAAATTTAGAATCATTGTTAAAAGTCACAGTAGCCCCCATTTGACAGATTTTGAGAAAGAAAATTGAAACCAAATCAATCAAAAACACTTTTACAAACACACTTTCTGTGAATTGGTAATGCCTAAGTTTGGAAAACTGCTTTTGCACCAAATCAGCCAAACTCTGACGTCAAAACAGATTTAGTCTTCACCAAAAGCACACTTTATATGGTAATTTCACCCAAAAATGGAAAGATTGGGTTATTTACTAACCCTCATGTTGTTAGAAACCTGTATGACTGACTTTCTTCTGTGGAACATGAAAAAAAAAAATGAGAAATTGTTTTGTCCATATAATGAAAGTCATCTTATTTGGTTTTGGACCCAATTGAATTTCATTGTATGAAAAAAAGACATTTTCCAAAATTTCTCCTCATCCACAGAAGAATGAATGTCTGTTGTTTGATGTGACATAAAGGTGAGTAAAAGATTTCTGAATTGAACATTTTTGGTTGAATTGTCTATTACTATGTTTTTGCTTCTTTATTATTTCTTGCAATTACAGTTGTCTTTTGTACATTATTAAATGTAATTTGAAAGAAAAAAAAAGACAGTATATCTAAAGTATTATATGAATAGACTCAGTATATGAATAACAGTGTATGAATAAACTCAGACCTTTTGCAGAAAGACACAAACAACACCTCCGGTCCAACAAATTATATGCTACCATGACAGCTGATCAACTCAGTGTCCGCCGATGCTTTGAAATATATTGTTAGCAGTTGAAGTTTAATTAATTAACATCCAGTCCCTCTTCTGCAGACAAATTTAACTTCACTCTTCTTATCGTGCTTGACAGAAACTTTGAATCATAATTGCAATAATTGCGGGTCATTATAATACTGATAAATGAGGAAGTTTAACACACCTATTGTCAATACGCTAGAATTCACATTCAGTTATAGCTCTTTAATCTGAAAACCGGCCGTTTCAAACTCATTCTCTTCGCAAATGATCTCCTTTTATCACTCTTCAGAAAGTCCTGCTCTTTCATAATTTCCACATTATACATTTTGATTAACTGTCCAGCATTCGTGCTGAATGGCAGGAGCTATTGAGCACTTCACAACGAACATAATTGACTTTCAAGAGGAACATAACCGCTCCATTTATGTCCTTATTCCTCTGTCTCCTGCCATAAGCGGCTCGGCACACGACCGTCAGGCACCTATCTACTTGGCTCCGTGTCCGTTTCCTGTGCTGCGATGGCATGCACGGCTCTTGCCGTCGAGTTAATCGTGTTAAGGCAGAGCAGGCTGTGTCACTGGTGTTGGTTGCCAGGTTTGGCAGTGTAAACAGAGGCAACTCCTCTGTACATGAAGACCCTGGACTGAGTCTGCTGGGGGGCTGCGCTATATTACGTGAGTGTCTCTCTGCTAACTGAAATGTGGATCAAAGGAAAGTTTAGACCTGTATCCTCGGGAAAAGGATTAATGGAAACAGCAAGCATGGAAAGTAGTGTAAGATAACAGGATTTCACAAGGCCTGTGATGGGGAGACAGTGTGTTGGAGAGAGGGGAATAATTTGAGTGTGTGCGAGAGAGACTTGGAAGGCGGAAAAGGGGAAGAGTGATTGGGAATGGAGTTATGAGACCTGCCATGATATGCACATGAGAATTTCTCTGTGTATCTGCCAAAATTCTCTTCGCGTGCAATGAAGCTGCAACACATTTTTCATAGATTGGCTTTTATAGCTGCTGCTCCTTAGTCCAATTTGGTCTAATTTTGTTAAACGCCATATATTGGGTTATACATATCAAATGTGATTCAGATTCTTGTCTTTTTAGATTGTGATTTAGAACTGTTGTCCTAATTAAAGGTTTGCATTTATTTGGATTTATTTTATTCTGTGGTAAAATACTTTCTTCTACTTTGGTTTTCTAGATACTGTAATACATTTTCATAAGGCCATTCGTAGACTGGTTCTCTTTGAAAAAATAAAAATAAATATAATAAAAGTGTAAAAGTATAAAATAAAATAGAGATAATAAATAAATACATAAATACATAGAAAGTATATAGTGTACACTTTACTGTACAAAGTATATACTGTACACACACACACACACACACACTCAACCAATGGAGTTTGTCTTTTTGTCTGGCCAATGGAAGTCAGGAAACAAGTGTTGAGGAATCCTGTTTAAAATCCAAAGTCAGTGGCTCAGAAATCACACACTTTGCATATGGCCAAGTGTTCTAAAAAGCATTAAGTGATCTTACTAAACCATTACACATCATTTGCATTCTACAATTTCATATAATGTCCCTCAAAATTAAGAGATGTGTAGCAGAAGTGTGTTATTCTCTGCATGTTCTCATATTTATCTGCACAGAAATGTCAGCAAAAAGGCCAAACATTATATGCTGGCAGTTCAATGATACCAGAGCCCTGATAGCCGAGTGCATTTCTGCTTCAAAGTTCTAGATTTTTGGAAGTGGCAAATCAGTCTAAAGCTCTTATTTCCCACCTGTACCATGGTGTCAGCGGATCAGCGGCTCGCTTCATTCAGCACAGATTGGATGAATTCAATCTGACATACTGTGGTAAACCAGAACATCAGTGAATCCTGAAAGGAAGTGCTGCATTCGGCCTCACTGCCACGTAACGCGAAGAGACAATCATCCAGTTAATCTGCTTAGAGGGAAATTGTCTATGTGATGCACAGCTGTTTCAACTGCATAAAACTGGATTGTACAGCTGTGCAGAACAGACAGATAAATGAGGGTTACCATATTATAAATCATGCTGTGATTCCAGACATGTCATTTTATGGTGTTTTCTGTCTTTGATGGATTCCTACTCTAAATGTACTAAATATTAGCAGCACTTGTCCATGCTGTATTTCCTATTGCATGCTTAGTCCTCTTCACTAACCTCTATCCAGTTTAGCCAGGTGTAAATGTACTGGAATAGCCACATGCATTATATTTAAAAGACTAAATGCTAATGTGTGTGTGTATATATATATATATATATATATATATATATATATATATATATATATATATATATATATATATATATAGTAACACTAGTACGTGATTGACTAAAACAGTGCAGACGGTGCTTGCCACTAAATGTCGCTATAAGCAGGCGCATTTCTTTTTTAGTAAATTCCCCCACACATATATCTTGTATTTTTTCACCAGCTATTATCTGGTGAAAGAAAATCACATCCTGTGCGTCCCCTACGCAGAAACTCCAGAGAATAGGCAGGGGTGGAAAGTATTAACTGTGTTTACCCCAATGAGAAGAAGCCTCTCAATGCGAGATAATGTTCAGCACAATGGAGGTAACTGTGTCCACACAAAACCTCTTATTCTGCAGCTGCTGCCAGGGAATTAGCCCCAGCAGATTAATCCCATTATGAATGAACAAATTCCTTCTCACAGATCGCACTGAAAGAAATAAATAATTAAATAAAATCTATTGGTTTTATGGAAATTTCCAATGCAAATGCCAGAGTTGGAGTATAAATGGAAAGATTAAAAAATGCCTGCTCCTGAAGAAAGCTGAACTAGCTAATATTATTGTATGGAATAGTCTACGGCCCTGGGTGATACATGCAGAATTGCATGTTCAAGATTAAATCAGTTTTATAGCTTGTTTTCAAGTTCTACATTACACATTAGCATGGATTTGAGAACTCCCTGGTGGTTGCAATCCAGTGAGGCACAATAACATTTTAACCCCCTCTTCCCGTAGTTTGTCCTAAGGTTCCCAGAAAGCTCTTTAAAATGCTATCAAATGAGGTAAACACCCAAAAGTCAGTATTAGTGTTAATTGAATTAAATCTATATAGAAAAAATATTTGTTGACAGCCTTTTTTTCATGCCTAAGACTAGACGAAGATGAGATGACACCAATAACATTAAACACTAACTATGACTATATGCAAAATTTTATGAAAAAAGACAAGGCTAAAGTGTAATTAAAAAAAAACAAACACTTCTGTATATTTTCTTTAACAAAAATACCCAGTGTTTTACTTTATCTTCAGAACCTGGCAACCATCTGCACACACTCTGGATATGGTTGCTATATATGCATAACCTTTATATATATATATATATATATATATATATATATATATATATATATATATATATATATATACACACACACACACCACACACACACACACTATGGAATTAATATTAGGAATTGGAATTAATATAACTGTTTTAGCTTTTGAGAAAATCCTTTGAGTTTTAACATTTTTCATAGTGCTGACAATATGTTCATTTATAACCGAATAATTATAATTTATTAAATAATTTAATAAATCTGGAAACTAAATCAAAGTGCAGTAGATCTGATGAAATTTCTCACATGACAAGAATCATGATCAGTTATCGTGATTATGAACTTGAGTGAAATAATTGTGATTATTAGTTTAAATAATCACAATTACAATGCAGCATTGACTAAAACTATAATACAATTCCCAGACTTGTCAACTAAAATTGGAAAACCTGCTTTTAGAGTTTTTAAAGAGTGAATTGTAAGCTGGTTCCTTGCAAGTCTCATTCGTCAGTTATTACAGTGGGAAAGCACCTGGAAAGGCACAGACCATGCTGGCGAGAGAACAGGTTCATCTTGATTATAATTATGACTGTACAATCAGCATTAAACAGCTCTGCTGCAATCGCACACTCTGCTGTTACACATGCATGCATCTAATTCAGGGCTGTGCAACATCAAATTAGTCCTTGTGCTGCAAAACAAACACTGAATGTCACTTCCCGCCCTCCGAGGGTGGCGAGATTGTTGTGTACGTGCAAAACAAATCGTATGTTGCTTTTACAAGGGCACAAGTCAACTCAATAATGGCCAGCAATGCTTGGAAGTAAGGTGGTGTGTTAGGGTTTCCCCAATACACAGCAAATGGCAGGTGTCTAACACTTACTTTATGAATAACTATTCATGTCAGTGCTAATTATGAGTTGACACACTCGCCGTCTTAATGAGCCCTTCGAGCCACTGAGAAATGCTAATGCTATCTGTAGCAGCCAAGGCTAGTCACCCGCTGACACAGCAGTTCCCTATTAACACGCACGCTAGGTGTTGGATCCTGCTGCGAAGTAAGATGCATGGACTGCTCAATTGTACCATGACAATGATAGAGACCTCAGGTTACCCTCGTGCAGGCTCTTGTTAAGTCATTCTAAAGAAAAAGTGATGACACTTTATTTTAGCTTAGTTCTGGTAACTTATTTAAGATTCTCTGGTTTAGATTCCACTGAATGATTCTGATATATACAGTATGTTTTATTACAGAAAAAAAAAAGTTCTGAATGTGTCTCTTTAACACCATATTATATTATTTGTAATTTAATTGTACTTATTATAAACTTGTAGAAGTGTAATGATGTAATGATTTGTGGTTCAATATTCAAGTGACTGTGAGTAACTCACAAGTTCAAAATGTTCATAAAAAAGACCTGGTTCATAAGCATAATTTGTTCACTAATTGCATTACACTGGTTACGCCGTACGTTTGCTGTTGTGTACAATCAGCGAGGATATTGTAATAAGAAAATTTGGTGTCTGCTCATTGCTTTTGTATTATTTTGCATGAACAGACTTTCTTTCATCATACTGAAATTCAGACTGCAGGCACACAAAAACAACAACAGCAACAACAACAAAATTCATTTATTTTGCTGTCATGCTGTATACTCAGTAGTGGAGCAGCAGCACCAGTATATAAAGTATATTCATTTTTCACATATTATTATTATTATTAATTCAGTGTTGCCTTAAAATAATAATAAAAAAATTACGATTTCAATAACCATGTTCTTGTAGTTTTTTGAGAATATCTAATAAAATCAATAATGTTTATAAATACAGCTGTAAAAATAAACAATCTCAAAAATATCTCAAGTATAAAACCAGAATGGAAGAATAAATTCATAGCTGGGAGAATCTTATGAATACTTAATGTGAAAAATGCTTAACACTGCTTAAAATAATAGTCCACCCAAAAATGATAGATTTTGGTTGGCATTATATTTTTTGTCCACACAATGGAAGTCAATGGGAACTGAAATAATATTTATTTACCAGCATTCTTCAAAATATCTTCTTTATTCCACAGATGAAAGAAAGTCATTCATGCTTGAAATGACATGAGGATGAATAAATGATCGCATAATTTTTATTTTTGGGTGGACAATCCCTTTAATATTTTAGTCTTCTCTAATATAGGATTTTTTTATTTTATTATAATTATTTTTTTTTTTTAAGAATTTTGTTCAAGTCAGAATACAAACATTCAAGAAATGTTAGTAGTATCATGAAAATCCTACAGTTTTGGTATTTAAAAATTTTTTTTAAAATGGTTCTTATTCTCTGTTTCCTTACCCTATTTATACCAGAGGCTTATTTGCTTTCATCTACTGATGCGTAAATTCTCAAATAATTGCAATTTTGAGCGTTGAGATCTTAATGGGCTTAATTAAAATGGCTTCAAAGTCTGAAATTCAGCGCTTGAGAAAACCCACATCTCCAGACTCCATCCCCTGTTTACTTTGTATCTTATTTAGCCTCATCTTCTCTCTTAGCCTCTCTTTCTCTGTCACAGGCAGCAGGCACAGATGCTCCACTTATGTAGGTTATTGCTGGCTTTGTAACAGAATTCCAATAAATCTATGGCTGTGCTATTTTCAGAGCTGCTAATGTTCACCGTGGCCGGCGTTCTGTTAACTTCCTCACCCTCCAGACTCCGGTGCGGTTGGATGTCTCACTTATGGTTTCTTTCTCCTGGAATATCAGAGACTGAATTTTATACATCAGAAATAATATAAATGGATACATAAATAATATATCCAGGATTTTAGTTGGAGATTGAAGGTCAATCACCATGTAAAATGGAACTATTGAAATGTAGCATCAAAAATGGATTGAAACGCATGCATGATTCAATGAATTTGGATGAGGGACTACAAGCACTTATCTATCAGAACTCACCTTGACAGCACACGTAATGACCAGCGGCACGTCGTAGCCGTCCTAGAGGGACCTATGATTACAATCTAAGAAACTGCAGGGCTTCATAATCACATGTCCATCAAGCCGACTACACCACACACAGACACTGCCGGGCTTGATAGTACACTGTCAGTCTAATTCGGCTTTGGAAATTAATGGGCATGGGTGCCGGCTGTCGCGCCATTATCGGCCTCGTTTTTCTTTGTCTTCCCTAGTGCAGTTCTCTCAAAAATGAAAAGCTGAGGAAATGCAGAGTGCACCTACACCATCAGAAGAAAGACGTAAACAAGTTCTTAATGCATGGTTGTGCTTCTCAAATGATTGGACTCTCAGTTTCCAGCGTACACAGATTAAATAGCTACGTACTGTAATGAGACCTTTGTGTGGTTTGAGCTCCATTTAGGAAAGTGCGGCCTTGCCCTCTGCATCTCAGTTCTCAGACTTGAGTTGAGGACTCTGATGCGTCTGAGATCACAAGATGTGGCAATGCATTAAAATGGACCTCCATGCTGCTGATGAATGCCTGTGTGCACAGGGCAAATTAATTACCAGCCAATAGTACTGCTCTACCACATAATATAGTACTTCCTGTCTGCTCAAGGGAGCTGGTAAGTGCTTAGACACCTAATCATTGCGGCTCATCTCTTACACGTGTGTTTGTTAGACGAGAGGAGTCTCATATACTACAGCTTTTAATTTCATACTGAGCCACCCTCAGAGTGCCCAGTACATCTGTAAGACAGGCGATTCATAAAGGACTTTGCAGGCCGTGTCGGTGGAGTTCATATTGATTTTCAAGCTGGAAACATTTAGCTCATTGCTCCTGAAATAATTTTTTTTTTCATGCCATTTTGTACCATCATCATTTAAGAGCCCTCCAAAAAACACTTCTTTTTTTTTAATTTACACCTACTTCTCTTTTTCAAACAAGTAATTGTTGCATTAATATTGTATTTTATTTCCTTTATTTTATTCATTTGAACTTTTAAAGAACCTAACAATTTTAGGTTCTTTCCTATCCTTTCCATTTTTTTATTTTTTATTTTTTTATTTGGCAATTAATTTCACGCTTTTAGGAGCCCTTAAAAAGTAACATAATTTTCTGAATTTATAACATACTTCTTTTTTTTTTTTCCAAACAAATGATATGCATTACTTGTTGTGTTTTTTTCGTTTTTATTCAAATAAATTCGAACCCAGTGGTTTTGAATTTATATGATCTTTTTTCTTTTTCTTTTTAAATAGCATTACTTTATTTTATTACTTTATAACTTTATTTTTATGTTATTAATTTCAAGGTTTTAGGAACACCTAAAAAGTAGCACCTTATTTAATCCTTGTAAGACCTCAATAATATTTTAATTTACACAATATTGCTTTAAATTTCATTAATCTTCTTATAATTTCTTATGCAAGTAGATTCAACCTTTTAAAAACTCTTCATAAAATGCACTGCCTGTAAAAAGCAACATGCAGTTCTTTTTTTTTTTTAAGAGCCCTTTAATTCAATATGTAATGAATTCAAAGCATCCATTACTTTTCTGTTGACTTAACGTATCTAATTGAAACCAAAGCCCCTCACTGTGGCATAACAGTCCTATACAGGGTGTGATGGCATGTGTACAGAGCATGCAAGCGGCATGATGTGACTTGACAAAACTAGAACGCTTCTGTTCTAATCAGTGAAGCTGTCTACACTGAAAGCAGTCCAATGTCCATACAAGGGTATAGTTGTGGTATGCACACTACAGACAGTCCTCAACTACAAAACATACCGCTTTGAAATGCTTGCAAATCAAGCATAGTGCTACTGTTTTGGAAGAAAAAGACCCTTAGGCTCATTCTGAGAAAAAGTAATGCAAAAGTATCTAGTGAGTTTCTTGCCATGAAAAGTAAGAATGTTACGTAACTAGTTACCTTATGCAATGAAGTGACATTTTACTTTTAAACTTAATGTTCCCCAGCAGTTATCATGGTCCCCAAACACATTTTAAATAGTCAGTATCAGATCCTGTTTATCATCTCCATGACTTTTCACACATGAGCACAGCGGTCCATCAAACACATTAGCGCTGTGCATATAAGGCAGACAGAAAAAAGAAATTCAAGGAAAGAGTCTCCGAAGGCAGAGCCTTCCTTGGATGATGCTGTGGATGAGAAGAGAGCTGGCAGTCCCAGCATGCTTCAGCCCACTCTGCTGTCTACTGCATCACTTCCTCCATTTAGCCAGGAGCCATTCTCCTCTCCAACATGGACTGCTACTGCTCAGAGCCCACCAAATACCTTTTCTCCTCCAGGTCTTTTCACAAGACAACAAAAGGAGTCAGTGTCACCCTTTATGTGCTAGGGACATGGAAGGGGAATACTATATTATACTCTCAACAGATAAACTGTCTACATAAAGAATGTATCACATGTATCACAGGTTCCACAAATACATTAAGCAACACAACTCTTTACAGCATTGATGATAATAATAATAAATGTTTCTCAAGCACCAAATCAGCATATTAGGATATTATTTTAAATTTCTAACCATGTTTTACAGTATTACTGATATATATTTCTGTCATGAAAGTTTAGCATGTTAATATTCATAGCATTGTTAATGTGTTTTGGTCAGAATAGATCTGCTACTGTGTAGTATTGAGACTTGCTACTGCAAATACATGCACAGACATGCTACTGTGAGCATATAAGAAATACTGCTGCACATATACCAACCCCAAACTTTATATATTTACTCAAAAATGAAAATGCATTATTTACTCACCCTCAGCTCAATTTAGTGAACATCCACACTGCATTTGATTTCTAAAGTAGCTTCTTGTGATGGGTTTTGACACTAATTTCACAATTTGATTTTGATTGACAAGCTTGTGATTCATTTCGATTTCTGATTCAATTTGATGCTTATTATTTTGGATATATATCAGGTACGCATGCCAAAAATTCTAAAATAAAAAAAAATGAAATCTCTCAACAAATCCAACTAAACAAACTCACAATTATTTAAAACCAAAATACATAATTTTAAAAAAAAAAAATAAAATTTTCTCCTCCAAAACTTGCACTGTATATGAGCTTAGTCAGTTTAGACGCCATATTGAATTTAATATGAATGAAAACATGGCTGTGAGGGATATACTACAGTCTTTACAATGGCATGCACCATGTAAAGGTTCTAGATTGCGGAATAAAAGTTATACAAGTTATAAAATAAAAAGTTACGACTTTGAAAACTGTGGTTATGCATTTATCAGCTGAACAAGCAGTATGTTGTTCAACAATAGTACAGTCCTCTGAATGCACTGTACTTCTATCGCTCATAGCCTCATTTTCATTCCTGTCAAAAATTAAATAAAACACTACCCAGACCCATGTCTATTCCTTGACAAAAGATGGTCACTATAAACATGCTGTATCAAAAGACAGTGCAAGAGTCTTCTAAAATGTCTGCTTTTATATATCACAAAAAAAAAAAAAAAAAAGGTTTGGGACAGCATGTGAGTGAGTAAATGATGACAAAACTTTCAGTTATTTCTTCAAATGTGAAAACGAATGTCATTCTAACATCTGACAGGAAATTGTACAGTATTGCAATGTATCGCAGATGTGCAAACACTCGAAAAATTACATTTTCCAGCTGAAAACACATGCCGAATAGACGTCTCGCTGACGTGCGTGCGTGATATGAGGCAGCGTTTATTGCATGTTGAAAACATGAGTCATTGTTTCAATACTTGAATGTTCACAACTCCAAATTCCTGAATGACTATTCAAATATATGTGGCCAAAATAATTATCCCTCTAATTACCAGCGTTCCCTCAAAAAAGTGTGAATGGTAGTGGATAGTCTAGGCCATCTAATTGCATGCAAATGTGGGATGTCTCATACCTGGGAATAGCAGAACTTAAATCATCACCAAAATAGTACAGGTCATTATTTTCCAGCCACCAGCACTGTTCGCAGATGCCTGTCAGTACTGGTCGAGACAATGTGCTGAACGCAGATGTGATGGAGGTGGCGGAAAGTCTATATTTCAGTCTGAGAAGCTGCTCGTGAGGAATATTAAAACAAATGGCATAATCAAACTCCTCATTCGGACTTCTGTGAGATCGAAAAGAGAAATTCCTCCACCAATAACCCAAAGAGCACATCTCTACATGCGTGTATGTGCGAGACAAAGAGAAACAGAGCTAGAGAGTCTTAGTGTTTCTTTGAAAGTGTGAAATTTTAATGGAAACCTCCTCTCGTTATAGAATGTTAATGGTTTTCTTCCTCTCACTTAAACAGGCCTCCTTATTGTGAGCTCTACTGGTTTTGCTCTTCATATTGAAATTGTGACTTTGCTTAATGGATGTATTCACATGCATAAGTGCGCTGCGTTGTCTATGAGGGAATTTCTCTTCCATTTCCATAAATTACATGCAGAAGTCTGGGGATGGATGTAATTTTGCCTGACAGACAACCACTCATGAGCTCTGCCAGCGTTGTGAAAGAGCACAGCGACTTCAAATTGATTTTCCTTGTTTCTCTCCCATTGAATCTGCGGCTCTCCAGCTAGTCTCCTCCCAGTTAGTTTTATGAAGAAAGATGTAGTGACTTCACATGCAATTTTATTTGAACATACAGTACAAAACAAATACATGCACTATGTTTTGATAGAAGCTTGAACACGTTAATAATCCACCCTGTGTTTTATTTAATAGCTCTGCAATGATAAAATTGACTCTAACAAATGGAGAGAGAATATTCAAGTCTTGTTTTGTTTTAAAGCTGCTATTTTTTATTATTATTATTATGCTACGCAGACTTAATGTATGGCTGTCTGGTTTTATTGTGTCAAGGACGGTGTAGAATTCGTAACTCAATACAGAATAACCTTGCAGACTTTATTATAATGTGGTTTTCTTTATTATAATGTGGTAAATACACACTCGTCCCCAAATACAATCACAATTCTGACATTATGGGATTATCTGACTACACATCCCATCATGAATATATGATTTTCTTTATTAAAATTGCAGAGCGAGATGGATTTTTTGAGTGGAATGAATGAACTGGTCTACGATCTAAAGGAATCTGGAGGGGATTCCTGCGAAAGGTCATCTAAGCGGAGTTTAGATCAGGGTTGCCGTAAAGTGTAGTGTGAGCCAATCAGTGCAGGGTGTGACATGGATATATAGAGCGTATTCTGTAAAGAGAGAAAAGCAGGCCAGTTCTTCAGAGTCTAAAAGAACAAAGGTCTCGGAGTAGTCTGGATAAATGTTAGACGTTTACAGAGGTCGGGGAAAGTGAGCTGCTGCAGAATTGTGAGAGCAGGTGGCATTTTTTTCCACATTACTCTTGGATCAGTATGGAATTTTATGCCATAAAAATGACTGTCGATTTGTCTTATAGAACATTATATGTAAAGTGGGGTTAAACAATGTTAGGCCATATTAAAATTCTGGGATAGAATAATAATTATAATAATAATAATAATAATAATAAATAAATAAACCTAGAAATAAAATAAAAAATTAAACAGAATTTTGACGTAAAATGAATAAGATTTTAAAATTTCACTAGCATTCAAAAGTTTGCTGTCAGTAAGATTTTTTGATGTTTTTGAAATAAATTTCTTATGCTTACTGAGGTTGCATTTATTAGATCAATCATAGAGTTATATTGTGTGAATAATATTTAGAAATATTTTAATTCCATTTTTTCAAATTGTCATACTGATAAAATATTTCATCATAAAAAAAAATTGCATTAAATTAATGGAAGCATTTTCACATGTGATCTCAGACTTTTGGATCCCATTTTATAATTTTAACATGCTAAGTATTGTTCTTTTTTTTGTGACCAGTGTACATCTCTTGTACATCCTTGTAGCTCCACCAAATATTTCATGCAAAAGCTTGTAAAGGTTTCCATGTATAATTTATGAAGATATTATTGAAAATGTAGGATTTTCTGGTTCCATAACTTAGGAAATTGTTATAGTAGAGGGTGTACTGAACCTTGTAGAAACTCAATTAGTTTCTTTATGGTCAGAGTTGAGGGCTCCCTATGCTACTTGATTCTGAACCTGAAATGGTGTATTGCATTTTTAAAGAGTACGAAATTAGTCTGCTCCTCAAACTGTATAGGTTTGCATCGCTAGCTCCGGGCCTCAACGTGCAACTTAAAACTCTGAAAAATATCATACCACCGGAAACAAATAGGCATGCTGGCACATTTAACTACGAAACACAGGGTTCTAGGTATGTTTTTTTGCATAATGGCTTTCGTTGCTTTAGGGAGACGTGAATTGCTTCACATTTCTCACCTTGACATCGGTGCTATTCCGCAGCATAAGAAATGCACAGGGAGTCGATGTGTGAAGGGGGTAGTCTGGGCCCCCACGTCTCTCATTCCTACACTGACAAATTAAAAAGGTTACATTAGATTTTTATCATCAAAGAGAATTAAGTTCTGTAAATGGAAGCGTAAAATGCCTCCTGGGCTTTCTTTCAGAACTATTTTAATCAGCGTTCGGCTCTGGAACAGGGCCTCTGATGAAACAAGCCAGCACAGAGCCTCGAACGAGTGACGGGGGACAGGTTTCTATCGCTCCCTTGCTTTCTGTTACAGCCTGTTCCTCTTTTGCAAACAATACAATGGCTTTCATAAGGCTTCAGTGTAACATATTGTAAATATGGCACAAATTTCTTTCGTTATGCAGCTGAAATTTTTTTACAAATGCATCAAGAGACACGCAGATTCTTCATCAGCCTCATAATTGTGCACATCGCCATCAAACCGTTGGCCATAATTTTCACTAATGTATCTGTATTGCCAACCAGTGTGAGTTATCAGAGTATTGATTTACCAGTCTGTATTGATTTTCTCTGTATCATTCAGAGCATGAGCAGAAGATCATTTCAGCTTTCTCATTTAAATGATTGCCCTCCCTTTAATAACTCAGAGCGGGTATTAATGTAGCTGTCAGGTAAACCTCTGGCTGTCTTTCCTCTTGCTGGTCGCTCATGGGAAATGATGCACTTCATAAGAAATAAAGCCCTTATTAAGAGAGCCAGTAGACGAGACCTCGACTGAACGCTGGGGGACTCTCATTAAAGCTGAGAAGAATATTACGAAGGCCACGGATTCACCCGTCTCTGTCTTCCAGAGTAGCTTGCTATTGGTTATGCGTGTACATTTGGCCTGTACGTTCTGAAACATTATTTTGTTTAAATGTACTAATGCTTTTCTGAACATTGGTTTTATCTTAATTGGCTTGCCACCTCCTGACCTTTCCTTCTGCACACTGAAGCAAAGTTTAAAAGCAATTACTTGGTTACTTTAAAGGACAAATTAGCTTATAAATAAACCAATTTAGTTCATTATAAGGTCTGCAGAATTAAAGTTGGAGTTGATGGTCAAAGGTCAGCTTTTTCCAAAAACTGTTGCTGAATCTCACTTGAAAAAAGGTGTGAAAATAAAAATTAATCAATTAAATATTGAATTAGTTATTTGTTAAATTCCGCAGGAACTATGTAATGTATGAACAGGGGCTGTATTTAATTTCTTTTTAGAAAATTTCATTTTAAGTGAAAAGATAATGACTATGCAGAGCTGTGGAATGCTATTACACGTCATACACATTCGCTGACATACAGTAGAAAAGCTTTTTAGGTGATTTCATGCTGAACTACTGTAGATTGTAGGTTTCGTCAAATACAGGGAAACATGTTTTTGGAAAGAAAAAAAACAACAAAAAAACTTTTCTTACTTTTAAGTAAGAAAAAGTGAAATAGATTTTAATGTAACATGTACATGTGTTGCGCAGAAAAGCTAATGTCAGTTCTTTCGAGTGCCACCCAGTATGCAGTTTGCTACATTTGCGGCACTGCCAACATGTGAAATGAGAAAAATTGAACAATTCCTTCTTAGAGAATAAGAGTTATGTGTCTTGAGATACCTAGAGAAAATTTAAAGCCCTGTGTGATACGGGTCACATTCTCGCCTATTTCCGTGTAAGTAAGAGAGTCTGTGAGGGTGAAAATTGTTTTCACCTCTCTGTTGAGATCATTTAAATGCATAACATAAAATCTGTGCATCGTACTCAAGCATATCAATGTTTACTGATTTTTTTTTTCTTTTTTCTTTAGACTGAAAAAAAAAAACTGCCTGGCTACCTCTATGTTCTACTGTATACTTTGTGTAAATGAGAAACAGCATGATGTTTACAGTAACGTACAAATTGCTGAAATTCACTTAGCATTTCACTGGCAAAAAGTGATGACGACATAATCTTTCATTAATTATTATTTTATCTTTTATATGGATAGTTCAAGTAAAAATTACACATACAATGAAAGTCAGTGATGTCCATTATTGTTTGGACCCCAACATTCTACAGAAGGTGAGTAAATGATGACAGAATTTTCATTTTTTATTAATTATTTGTTTTTTTTATTAAATATTTTACATATTTATTTATCTGTAACCAAACCTTTTTAACAGAAACAGAAAACTTGATATATGCAACTTTTTTCCCCAATGCTCTGGAAAAACTTTATTTTAGTTTTAGTTTAGGTTTGCGGAGACTATAGGCAAATCATTTGTAGGTTGATTTCCCATGAAAAACAGCGTAAAACTGTGGCTTTGTTATTAAAACATAGCTCTGTTTATTTAACACCCCAACCAACCTGACATAGTAACATTATTTCAACCAGTGAGTTTGGGGTGGGGCTGTTTTTGACCAGTGGCAGTTAAATATTTGAGAAACCTGTCTGATAACAAGCAGGTTCTTTGTTAACAGCAAAATATGCTTTAAATAATGTTTATTTTAAATGCATTTTATAATAAGTCTGATTTGCTTGAAAACAATGTTGAAAAAGAATTCTCCTCTTAATTTTGCAATTTGTGACGCAAGTGGAACAGAAATTATGCCATACATATTTAACGTTTAAACATTTGGCTAACCACAAATGATATTGTAAGGCATACTGAAGCATTCCCAGCTCTATTTTGCACCTGAACCATGGTTAACAGTTTTACTCTAGAGGCCTAATATACTGTATTTCACGTTTTGGCCTTTAATGAAAGGCACAGGAGATTAATATATGAGCATAGATCTATTTTTTTCTTGTTTGCACTCAGCCTTTCCTTTCTCTCCAGAGCCATTTACTGTACTACACACTTGGTGATAAATCCACGAGTTGCATCGGTGTGATGGCAAACATGCTTGCCACTGCCGGCCTATCACGGCACAGGCCACATCCCAGCGTGCGTGGCATGTTAGAGCACCTGAGTGGAGCAGACATGGCCAACCAGGTGTAAAATCAGCAAGGCCTGAACCCGAATGCATGGTGACAGCTCTTCATGCTTGGTAGCCTTCATCTATCCCGCTTTCGACCCACACCTAGTCCGCATCCACTCCTCCTGATTCCTCCCCCTGCTCTTCAAACCAGAGCCTCTTCCATTTATCTCCATCCTGCAGGTCGCACATGCACAGCGGGCACTAATGAGTCTGTCCTGCTGTCCCTGTCACCTGCACTGATTGATTGATTTATTAACTTTACAGAAGAGGTTCACGGTGCTGCAATATCGTCGTCTCTCGTTTGGGTTCTTTACATGGTGGAGGCTAAAAACTCAAAAGCAATAGAGCAGGAAAATACTGAAGTTGAAGCCTTGAAGTCGCAATGGAACTGAAGTAGTGACAGATTTGTTCTTTCATATTGTGACATACATCCAAGTTTAAACACTGAAAAAGAAAAATGTTGGGTGCGGCCTTGGTTCTATGTCGTTTGATGATTGGATTTTCAGATGTGGGCATTGCACAAAAAAATTGAGGCGAATGAATGCAAGCGGGGTTTAGCAGACATAAAAATCGCAGAAGTGTGAAATATATGACCAGAGAGAAGTCTGATGGTTGTTTTCACCGGAAGATCCAGTTGTGACATTTTGATTAACCGTATAAAGCCTACTATATCATATTTGATACAGCCCTATAAATTAGCGAAATGATTCAAACTTCGCTGAAAGTACACGTGCCTGTTGTACACAGTCATCTGATTGATATACTCCCTTTTTTATAGCAAGTAATGTCTTTTCAGCTTTAGGTTGTGCTACATGTCTTTTTGCAGTTAAAGAGTTACTCCACTGCAAAATGAAAATCAGCGTTGCATTTATTTGGCAGTCTATGGGACAGTCTCAAGCCTCCCTGTTTTCATCCAAAATATCTTAAATTGTGTTCCGAAGACGAACAAAGCTTTTACGGGTTTGGAACGACATGGGGGTAAATGAATAATGACAACATTTTCATTTTGGGATGGAGTATCCCTTTAAATCTATTAATGTTTATATTGAAAATGTAAGAATAACATTTATAATGATATTATTTCAGAATGACACCTACTCACTTACTGGACTGAAGCAACTTAAGTTTACTTGACTATCCACACACACACACACACACACACACACACACACACACACACACACACACACACACACACACACACACACACACACACACACACACATATAAATATACTGAAAATATTTGTGCATCTCTCTCATGATTGTATTTTATTGCATTATATATTTTGCCCCCAACAACTACAAATCTGTAATCTCAAATTTGATCATAAAACAAAACATTTAAATATCAAATATTATCTTACCAAGATATATTATTGGGAGATATTGAGTGACAGCTGATATTTATATATTTTATGCAGGTAGTCTGCTTTTGCTGTAAAGTAGATAAGCTATTAGAATTTCATCTTAGTTTTTGGCCATATAATTATCAGCAAATGCACCAAATTGCATTGCAAATATATATATTTCTATAATATGCACAAATGAATTGTTCATAATAAGATTACAATAACATGCATTAAGAAAGCAGGTGAATTTTTACTTCATGCTGACTTTAAACACATTGGTGTCTCTGAAGAGGTAGCGGTCCACCCACAGGAACGAAGCATCTCTTAGTGTTTCAAGGTGTTGGGTTTTTTCCACGGGGCACATAATGCGCTCTGTGCGAGCGTGCGTATATGTGTTTAGTTGAAAAATGTGTTCCCTGAAGAAAGTGCTGTGTTTGGGTAGACTGCATCCACCATCATAAGCTGCCAAGCCTTTGGCTATGTAATGTTTCATCCTTTTCTACTAAGTGCGTCTTCAAAGGGAGTCGGGTTTAGCAGCGTGTGGGGAGGGAGAAAAGAGTGGGAAAGAAAATAATGCGGTGATGGAAATGAAAAAGCGCACACACACATAGGTGTTCACATCTTTCGGCAGCTGCTGGCATCACGGCGACGAAGCCATTGTTGCTTAGGAGGAGAGACAGAACAACAAAGAGAGTGCTATCAGGAGCTCCCACGTTCTGCCTTCTCTGGCCTGCTCTCTGCCTCGTTCTGAGGCAGCTAATGCGATAAGAGGCATGTGCTAAAGCGCGTGGCTAGCAGAGAGAGGGGAAGACAGTGTGAAAGAAAGAAAGAAAGAAAGAAAGAAAGAAAGAAAAAAAGAAAGAAAGAGTGGGAGATGGAAAGGGCACTGTTAGAAAAGAGCATTCCTCTTTGAGCTCAACCTGCTTGACGGGGCCTCCAGAGTCCAGCGTTCTTTGTACTTCCAGTATTAAACAGCACTGCGGATACCTGCAACACTGATGATAACTAGAGCATTTTGATGCTTTCTGGAGATCTATTGGTGCTTTGTTTTCTTTCGCTGCTTTTTTGTTTGTCGGCTTTGATTGAGGATACTCAAAATTTTGTTTACTGCCCCCCTCTCCAAGCGTGTTATCACATTCTGTAGGTATCCTGCAATCTATGAGGTCTCTCATGCCTTCAGATAACTCGGGTTGTTTGTGCGGTTCTGTCTGAAGTCAGACTGCAAAGGCCTGACTTGATTATTGAGCGTGTACTGTACCGTCGTGGGGCAAACAGTTGCATGAATCATACATGCTAGCCAAGTTGTGTGTGTCCGCAGTGTTGATGCTGTGTAGGACGTTATCTTATGTGTGAGATAAAGGTCATAAAAGCTTAAGGTTGTTTTGTTTTCCTGTTGGGTGGAGAAGTTGTAGGTGCATATCTGGCCAAAGAGATAAAACAGTAGCTTTATATAATTAATTACTATACCACCTACTTAGATACAGTAGATGGATGGAAAGATAGATACAGTAGATAGACGGACGGATGGACGGACAGACAATTCAAATTCTTCTTGACTGAACAAATCAATATAAATTCCAACTCATGAAAGTTTAAAGGAACTACGTTCTCCAGTCCTGGCCTGACCTGCCCTTCTTCCCTTTCTAATAGACCTTTTCGTAGAGTTTCTTTGTATCAACTTTAAAAGTTTTACACTTTCTGAATGTCAGCATCTGAAACCATAGGAATGCTAGAGTTCAGTCAGCATGCCATGACATGGATGGACTGAACGGACTTGAAAGAGAGATTTGAGTCTAAAACTTCATTGTGAATTGAAAGCTCATTGTCGTTCCTTCCACTGAAAGCCTGTATCCATGGATATGCGTTCCTAAGCATTTATCTTCCACATCAAGGCGTTTATCTCCAATCAGAGCCCCCGTGAGCGCCTCCATTTGTTTAATTGGACGACATCTCCAGCCATTCAAAGCCAGCTCTACAAAGAGATCA
Organism: Cyprinus carpio; assembly: GCF_018340385.1. Lineage (NCBI taxonomy): Eukaryota > Metazoa > Chordata > Actinopteri > Cypriniformes > Cyprinidae > Cyprinus > Cyprinus carpio. Next base: position 7,965,485 of record NC_056613.1, on the reverse strand, counting down.
CATATCTTTGCCTGGATGAGGTCAGCTGTGTGGTATCTGAACTTTCTAAACTCCCTCAACTAAACTCTCAAACCACAAAGCCCTGATCAAAGTTAAACTTTGTGCGTTTTGGCCAAATTAAAGGAGGGGAAGATGGATAAAAGGAAATTCCAGAGAGAGAGTTATGTGTAATTAGAGTCGTAAATAGTGAAGCACTCACACAATACCCGCACTGAGACCGGAGGGACTCGACCGAAGACTGCCAATGATTGTAAAGTTCAAGAACTTCTCCCGCAATAACTATATCATGTTCCTACCAGCAGTGGACAGTGAAGAGGTTGTTGTCATGACAACAAGGTGGAAACACCAGCCGGGAAGAATAACAAGAATTTATTGGACATTAAGGAGGAAGGCTTTGGAGCATATAACCATTAGGCACCGACAATATGTGTCACGGTGTACAAAACAACACATTAGAGGATGAGACAGCCCGACATATACCCCCTATGTAGTATTGAGGTATTTATGCATTTACAAATCCAATATAGTCCACGTAAATGACCAGCATGAAAATTTTATGTGGACTATATAAGTATATATAGTGTCTTTTTTTCTTATGCCATAGAGAAATAAATCTAAAAAGATTTTAACCTATTACCATGGCTGGCTTAATGCCACTTACTAAAGTGTGGAGCAAATTGGATAATTTGTCATAATATAACCTTAGGAAATCTCGGAGAGTGGGACTCTAAACACAAAAGTAGAAGTAATGGCCAATTATCCTAGTGAACAGTCAGTGTCAGACAACTGGGGAGCACAGGAAATGGTAACGGTGAGGGAGACACGGTTTACTGCTGTGGCTTGGCTGCATATTTTATTTCCATTGTTTTCTCTGGACTTTGAAGGCCACATTATGTTAAAATGAAAAATTCGAACTTTCTGAGGAGTTTACCACCCAGTCTTTTCCTCACATGAAAAGACAATTCTTTCAAATGTAGTTTCATGCTGCAATTTAGTTACAGCAGAGACACAAAAACAACTGTTTAGAAGCATCTAACCAAAAGACTATTTTAATCTCAATCAGAGCGAGCATCTTACTTGTTGTTCTCTCTTATGGATAAAACATAAAAATTGATGGGCAAAAATGAAGACAATCAGTCATTTGCTAGTCCTCATGTTGTTCCAAGTCATAATGAACACAGACCAAAGCTTTCAAGCAAAACTGCAAAAGCACCATCAGTTACGGTGACCAAACGTGCCATTTTCCCAGGACACGTCTTGGCCAGGATTTCTATATTGCCTAAAATATCCACGTTTTGGCTTTGTTTGTGCTGCGCAGACCAATTGTTGTATGACAAAGTATACCCTGAGAGCTCTAGAGAGCAGACGGCTTCTTGTGCTTTTGAATCGCTCTCACGATACTTTGATGTCATACACCAATTGGTATGCTCAGTGCTGCTTTAAGTTGAACACTAATGTATTTGCATCGCTTTGACTGTTCTCTGTAGATCCCACCTTCTCACGCACCACGATTGGTCGATTACGTACAATGTCTGCATATTATTGGTCAAACGATCATTACCTTCATTAAGTATGAAAACAGGAAACCGAAGCCAAAACCTGGATATCTTAGGCAATATAGAAATCCTGTCCAGGACCTGTCCTGGGAAAATGGCACATTTGGTCACTCTACCATACTGTAAATGTACCATAAAAGTGGCATATATGATTTTATTTCAAGTTTACTGAAAGCCATGTGATAGCTTTGGGTAAGAAACAGAAATAATTTGGCGTTATTCACTGAATTCTCTTCACTGTTTAAAAAGTATTGATGTCAATTCATGAATGAATCATTCTTGTAAGTCTGATCTTTTCAAATAATCTTTTGAAATCTGAATGGTTCATTTAAGAATGATAATGATAAACTAATAAAATGTATAAGCTAAATAAAGTTTCCTTTTATCATATTATATCATATATCTATATAAATGTAAGAAACAACAACAATGATTATATTAAAATGATAAAAAGTTATAATAAAAAAAATATTGTTGTTAATATTTTATATTAAAACAATATACAAATAAATTAATTTTTAATGAATGTTTTATCATATATCCATGTTTGAAATTATATCCTTATGTAAATTCATATTTAGATTATATATTTTGTAGTTATTATGATCAAATTAATATCATAAACAATTACTATAGTGCAAATATTTCTAATATTAATATATTAACATTTCATATTAATATTAATATTAATATAAAATAAATTGAATATTATGTAATGTTAATATTTTATCACAGATCAGTGTGTGAAATTAGAGCTATTTCTTTTATCATATTCATATTTAATTTGAAAATTCTTAATATTTTATTATATGATGTGGTAAAATGTTAATATAAACATTGAATAGCCTATAGATTTTTTTTTTTTTTTGATATGTTAAAATTGTATTTTATATAATAATATAATATGATGATTTGATCAAATGATACATGCTTTTTTTTTTTTTTTGTCATGATTAACTTCAATGGATGGCAGTAAAAGAATGCTTCATTTTCCAGAATGCACTACCTGTGTTGTCTTTGAATCATAATTCAGTCCATTCTTATTCCAGCCAGATTCCAGCCAGATTGATCTTAGTTCTTGAATTCAATTCACTGACTTGTTTCAGTCATGTTAAACTATCATATGACTTGAGAAGAGTTGGAATATAGCTTTACTGACTACTTTTAAGACACTTTTCTAGTGATTCTAGGGATTACATATGAGTGGGTAAATGATGGCAAAATGTTCATATTCGAGTGAACTATTTCTTTAATAACAGAATGGCAAACTAGTAAATCAAATCAAAACAACACAGTAGTTACTCTGTGCCATCTTGTAACAAATGCTACGGAGGCTATCGGTGCGAGAGAACTGTGCTTAAAGCTAAGTCATCAGTCATTCTCTGTAATTATGATGCTTCTCATTTGTCGAATAGAAGTAATTCATAAAGCTTGCCACTCAGCCACATTACAAATACATCTACTAATCTTCCAGCTCTAGTGAATAGGGAATCAATATGCTGTGTGTTGTAATGATTATCCTTCCGTGCTTGTCGAGTTTGCATGTCTCTGAAACAATCCATAAGCAAACATATCGATTTTTTATTTTTTTTAAGATGCCATTATCGTTGTCAATTAAAAAAAATTGCTGCAGGCTGAAATGGCAAATCTTGGCTCCTATGTTCTGTTCTATTTCGGAGCAATATGCTCTCAAATGAGGTAAGCGCTCTGCGATTGGCACAATTCCTGCGCAGAGTTTAATTAGTTTAAAATCTGTTAATCTCCCAAAGCAACTGTCTGATTTTTCACAGATGAAGAGGAATGATGGGGAAGCGAACAATGCAAACAGTTGTAAATTTGGACTGGGATATCAGAGAAGCTGCTGTGGATGCCAAATATTCATAGCGCTCTGATATATTTTTTGGCCTTTTGTTGAGAGAGCACAGGAAATGAGAGGGAGAATGGAATTTGGAGATGTAACAAGCCAGATTTGTTCTGTGGAAAAGTGTGCCGGCCACTATGCAGTGGTGCAAACAGCTCATTGTTAATATGCTATCTGATATTTCACTTCTGAATCGTCATAATTTTTGTTTGATCTTAAAACTGTATATATATGAAATATCCATCTATTAATTACTCAATTAATTACTTATTAATTACTTAATTACTAAAATTTAACTGAAACATAAATTAATAAAATTAAAACTATAAAATGAATATATAGAAATAAAAGCAAGTTCTTTAATAGTATATAAATATTAAAATAACACTAGTTGAATAATGTTTATAAATGTTAACTGAGACAGTGTTGAAACCAGTGGTGTTAATTTGGGGTGGGGTTTTTCTCTTTGTTTGACCAATGAAAATAATTTAGAAATGCTAGTACTGCCAAAAGTATATACATTAGCAATCATACAAAAAAACTGTTTGAAATTTGAGAGTAGGAATATTATTCACATCCTTTATCCCGATAAAGGTAATGAGATTTTGTGTATAAGCATTTTGTCAACCCTCCTACGCTCTTACATTAGGAGGAAAACTAGACAGTTATTAAGCAAGACAGTTCTTTTTCTAATTGTTTTCTCATTTCAGTTTCCTTCCCTGATTGTGATTTGCATTTTTATTTGTTCTTGTTGTGTTGATGAGACTTTTATCTTTTTATTCTGCCGTTTTTGGTTGGCAGTCCAGGTCTTCACAGTAATGATTACCTCTATTGAATTTTGCTCTCCGGGGAAAGACAAGACTGCCAAGCAGTACGGCCTGAGCAACCCCTCTCCCTGATTGAACGAAAAAGATTCTCTCGAGTAGGTAAACATGCTCAAAATAAGCTTTGGTGCAGTGGTTGGGAAAATGATGGGGGGGTTTGAGAAGGGGGGGCTGAAAAGAAACTTATCAAAATGCCATCTCGTTTCCAGTGTAGCATTTTCCCTCTCTTAAGCTCCACATTGTGTCGTTTGATCTTTGATTGTACTCCACAGTTAAGTCTGCCCATCTGTCTCCCTCCTCAAACTCTGATGCTTTTACAGAAACATTCACGAAGAAGTGATGAGGCCAGTCGCATCATACTTGCACTTAAAAAAGAAAGAATATAAATATTATTCATGCAGTTTCCCAAGTGCCCCACTGGCGGAAATGGGTTTATTCAACCCACATATCTTCTCTGGGTTTCATGCTGTGAGCATTACTCCTCATTTGCTAGTTAAATTAAAGATCCAATCCAGAACGAAAGCTCACAAGTTACTGAATCTGCCGAGTATGTGACATATATCTGCTCTCGCTGCCTTTGTCATTGTAATCGAAATCAGAAATCTGCTAAATGTGAGTCTAGAACTTCACAGCGACTTGCATTCAAGTTTGGAACAGACACGACTTCTACCTGCTCGCTTTTCTAATCGCCTCCTTATCTAAGAAGCTCAGAACCAATTGCTGAGCTGATAGACTTTAAACCTCCCGACACTCGTCATGAGAGCAGCTCTATACTGTTGACTCTTGGGATCATTCTAGCACAGTGCCTGACTGCTTAAAATACTCTATTTCAGATATTACAGCTCTGTGTGTACAGGCAAACAATTTTTGCACGTGCATGGTGTTTGGGCTGAAAAAGAAGGACTGGGATGTACGTGATCAAATTGAGCTTTTGAGTGTTCACATCTTACAGTCAAATTTGGGGGAATGAAGCTCAGCAGTCCTATTTCCATTTCTCACTTACGTTATATCAATAGAACAGGTGCGGATGAATCACGTATTGAGCGCAGGCATTTAATTTTCTCTTACATTATGATCGTATGCATGATCGTGCGACAGGTCTTTGAACTTCCACCTTGCATGCTGACACATGGAAGAAGCACCATTCTTTTTGCTGTCTTGCCACTGTCTAGTAACAGGCTTCTTTTTGCAGTTTTAATGCAGCGGATGAAGGCTGCGCTCTTCGCAACGTGACACACTGCATGAACTTTTCATCATGTGTGTCTTATCGCTGTAACCAGCATGTCTCAAAGGTCCTTTGTGATGATAAGAGTGTCAAAGCTGAGATGAGATCAGATCAGATCAGAGTGTTTTTTTTTTTCTGGGGTTACACACTTTATAACCAAATAGAGTAAATTTCCCCTAAATTAATTAAGTATTGTTGTCTTTCAAGGTGTCGTCAAGTTCATTTATGTGGTCTTCTCAAAAAAAAAAAAAAAAAAAAAAAAAACATTTTTAAAGCAGAATTAAAGTAATATTAGAATGAATTAGCTGATGAAAATAATACATTCATTGATTAATTAAAAATTCAGCATTTTTGAACCAATCGGTTGAGTGAATGAACTGATAACTCATTCATAAAGATGGTCAGTTCGTTTGTTTTGAATCAGCGAAATGGTTGAATGAATGATTCAATTATTCACTCAGTCATTTCTTTCATTCCTAAATGATTCAGTTTATTTGAATGAACTGGTTAAATGAATGAATGAATGAATGAATGAATGAATGAATACCACAACTGATATGTGACCCTGGACCACAAAACCAGCCATAAGTAGCATGAGTCTGTATGGATAAATTGTATGGGTCAAAATTACTGATTTTTCTTTTATGCCAGAAATCATTAGGATATTAAGTAAAGATATTCCATGAAGACATTTTGTACCATAAATATGTCAAATTTTCATTTTTGATTAGTAATATGTATTGCTAAGAACATCATTTGGACAACTTTAAAGGTGATTTTCTCAATATTGAAAATGTTTTGCACCATCAGATTCCAGATTTTCAAATAGTTGTATCTCAGACAAATATTGTCCTATACATCAAACCATACATCATTGGAAAGCTTATTTGTGCAGCTTTCAGGTGATTTGTAAACCTCAATTAAAAAAAAAAAAAAAAAAAAAAAAAAAAAGACCCTTATGAGTGGTTATACGGTCCTGGGCTGAGTTTCCCAAAAGCTTCGTAAGCCTAAGAAGTTCATAAAAAACGATCGTACGACTGATCTTAATATTACGGTCTGTTTCCCAAAATAATCGTAACTTAAGTAGCACTTGAAAATCATCGTAGATCTACGAGTGCTCTGGAGTAATCGTAAAGCCCTAAGTGCATTGTAAGAAGACAGATTTATGCAGTCACCTGCAGGACATTCGGCAGATTACACCTTTAACTTTATTCAAATGCTTTATTCATGTGATTATAGTTAAATTTGAATTTATAAATGAAATAATTAAATAGGGCTGAAAGCAAAAAATACAAAGACACATCTAAATTAAATGACTGAACAAAAAAAAAGAAAAAAAAAAAAAAAATAAATAAACAAAACACAAATCAAAGTCAAAATAAAAAAGAAATAAACAAACAAATAAAAAAAAAAAAAAAAAAAAAAAATAAATAAATAAATAAATAAATAAATAAACTGTCAATGACTTACTGACGTGCAGCCATCTTGGGCCTGCAATAAAGTCTCTTCAAATATACTTTATTATATTATATTATATTATATTATATTATATTATATTATATTATATTATATTATATTCGAGCTGTCTGGAACGCATCATTAGGTTAACATTTCAATAAATGAGCGTGTAGTAGGCTACTACAATTACGAGCCATTCTATGAAGTGACATTTCAGCACTTGACAAACGGATAGCGACTCCTAAGTAGCACTTAAAGCACAGCTACGTGCAATTGCGTAAAGTCAATTTTTGGGAAACGCACATGAAACAATAATGAACGATCATAAAATTACTCGTAGAAAACGCTCTTAAGCACTAAGATCAATCGTTATCGGGAAACCCGGCCCAGAGCTGTACATGCACAGATATATATAGTGTACATTTCACCTAGTAATTATATTGACTACTAATTTAATACTAATATAATAAATACTAATAAATCGTGTAATTACCTAGTGTTTTCCTATAATTTGACCAAATATACAAATAATTTTATTATTTAAGTGTGAGATGCCATGGGTATTTCTCTCAGTCTTAATTTTACAATCAATCATTAATTCTAATTATATGGATTTTAAATTCAGATAAGGTAGAGCATTGTATTTATTCGAGTTATGATTTCAAAATGTGACATTTAAAGTGTATTTAATATTTAATTAGTACTATTTTGGGGTTGGGACCTGCAGTGTAGTTTGACATGCAGTCCCTGAGTTGCAAAACATTGTTTCATATTCAGATTCCCAGACATGTGTTGTGTTTTTGGTACTTTAAAAGGTTTCAATAACATATTCACATCAGCCATACAGACAAAAATACACATAGCACATTGCAATACACGTACATTTTGGGAAAAGTTTCCATTTTGCTTTGCAAAATAATTGACTGGTTATTGATAATTCAGTCAATGTACTCTAGGTCACTGGAAGACTATCCATGAAAGGTAGAACACCCTCAATTTGAGGGGATACCACCCTTTTACTTAATGGAAAATTTTAACCAAGGCAACCATTGGTGCTTGAAATCCTAAAATAAAGTCCTGAGGCTTTGAGAAATACATTGTACAGAATGTGTCTCAGTAACTCCCTTCTTCTTCTTTTTTCTGTTGTTGGGGTTCTGTCCTCATTTGAATGCTTATCAGGTTAAGATTCACATTAGCTGGGTTGTTTGAAGCTGGCAGCTAATTTATTAAAGAACATTCTGCAGGCATGCACTGCTTTTGAGTAAACCGTTGACACTACTTCCTCTTTATGAAAGTGTTCCGCTGCATTTCCCTTTTACGTCTTAATCTGAAATACATCACGGCAAATATCGGGGAGCTCATCAAAATGCAGAAAGGAATGGCACACTTAGGTTTCTTAATTGTTTTAAAAGCCTCACAGTCATTACATGTCTGACATAACACCGCAAGCCTAAAGCACCTCCAAATCATTCAAAAAAACAAAAACATAATAACCTTTAAGTGCTTTTGGAGTAAAAATGCAATACCAACAGAATTCATGCGTCTGCTTAAAATATTAAATGCATTACCTCTGAATAATTTTCATTCAAACTCAGACACATGTAAGTGCAAATGAGGTTCAGTTCCGTCTTGTCCGTGAGCAAAAGATTGCACCTATGGCGCCATCGCATCTCCAGCTGTGACTTCCCATTGTGTATTGGTGTGATCTGTCAGAAGTTAATGACGAATGTGTCGCCTGTAACGGCAAAATCATAACTTCACAACACATATGGCCGTATCTTGCTTATATAATAGATGCTGCTGCCCCGATGACTTGCCAAGCTGTCGTGGGAAAGAATCGCTGAAGTCAACTACCCAAATTGAGAATGAGAGCCATAAAGGGACTGCGAATGGCAGCATGTCTGAGATGGAGGGGGCAATATATTGTGTGAGTGCATGATCCGCTCCAGGGCCAGATGTTCCACTTGACAGACCCCTTGAGTGGAGGGCAGTTCTGCCAGCTGTCCCCCTTCCTACCGCACATGCAGCCATTTGTTGGTAGAGTGTTGAAAGCAAGGGGAAAATCAACAGATTGGCTACCCCCTCCCCACCCTCGCAACTGTTGTCCAAAACAAATAGTCCTGTGAAATTGCAGTTTACCCAACAATGCTTTTGTTTACCGCAACACCATTCCCCGAGTTTCAGTATGCGGCTGGCCAAATCGGAAAGAATTATTGCCCTACCTCCATTCCAGGTGAAGCCTTTTACGTTTACCTTTTCCCTCGTATAATGCATGATAATAGCAAAATTCATTCATCAAAGGCTCCTGCTGTTATTCCCTGGAAAGAGTTATATTTAACTTTGATAGGTCACAGCATTTTCCAGCAGGCTCTGTTGAGAATATGAGCCTGAAGAATTATGACTTTTCTGACCCAGGTGTGAGCATTATTCATGCTTAAGATCCGATCTCTAGTGCTACCAGAATGCGGGTAAGAGCAGCCGCTGACAACTTAAAAATGTCAGGACTTTTCTCAAAGTCTTTGGCCTAGTTGGGGAACTTGAAGAGGACATTTTAGTGGCTTGTCATTGGTTCTTGTACTATCGGCGTTTGTGGATGTGACAATGTGTAGGGTTATTTTGGTTTTCATCTTGCTGGTTTTTCTCTACTGCATTTGGAATGACATTTAAGTGGATTTCATGTCACTAAGCAAACTGTTAAAATGATTTTTTTTTTTTAAGTTGTGTATAAAAATATATTTCAGTCTTTCTACATTGGAATTTCATGTTAAATTTAATGTTTATTTGCCATTCTTTGTAATGATGTGCCTAATTTACTAGTAATTTCTGAGTGAAATGTCTTATGTCTACAGTACATTTTTAAGTCTAGAAATAGAATGAATAAAGTTGGGGAGGGAGGGCAGCATTTTTAAATATATGTATAAACAAGTGGATGTATATGTATGGGCCTTTTCAATTTGTATTTCACTTTGGCTGAAGGTTCATGGTAGCAAAATGTCTCAAGATATCAGGCTCAAACTTTCTTTTTTTTATTTTAACAAATTAAATGGTTCTTCTACACACAGTTTCATAAAAATTATTTGTGTATTGCAGTTGAAATGCATTTAGTGTCAAGCCCTCAGTAATGCTAGCTAATCTTTGCATTCTCTTGTTGTGTTTTCCAGCTGGAACAACATATATCTTTGGGAAAGGAGGAGGCCTCATAACCTTTAACTGGCCGGCCAACGAGCGCCCGAGCACCCGTACAGACAGGCTGACAGTGGGCTTTAGCACCTCACTCAAGGATGGCATCCTGATCCGCATCGACAGCGCCCCTGGCCTGGGAGACTACCTCATGCTCCACATTGTAAGTCAGAGCTTCTTCTAACCTGATCAGCCACATCTACAAATTTCAATCCTAAAGGTCAAAAAATAAATTATTTAATTAATAAATAAAGCCAGAACACACAGTATAGTTTCTGAGTGTTTCTGATGCCCAGTATTTGGGGTGACCAGTAATTAGCTATGAGGCTAATGATGACTTCAGCATTTTATATATTTATAATTATTTAATCATTATTCAGCATGCATGCATGCATTACATTGACAAAACTTTTACAGTTACACAAAAATGTGCACAAATAAATGTGGTTCTTATGACCTTTGTATTCATCAAAGAATCCTGGAAAAAAAGATCACAGTTTACACAATAATATATATATTATGATTAAAAGAAATATTTCTTTTTATCATCAATGCTGAACACAGCTTAATATATATATATATATATATATATATATATATATATATATATATATATATATATATATATAAAGCTGTGTTCAGCATTGATGATAAAAAGAAATATTTCTTAAGCAGCAAATCAGCATATTAGAATGATTTTCTAAAGAATCATGTGACACTGAAGACTGCAGTAATAACTGCTGAAAATTCATCTTTGTTATCAGAGAGATAAATTATCTTTTAAAATGTAATAGTATTTCACAATATTATTGCTTAAATGTATTTTTAGCTGCAGCATTGGAGTGTATAAAATACTTATTTTAACAGCCTTAATTAATAAACCAAAGGCATTGATTTGAATACATTACAAATAAAATTCAAAGTGAAATGATATTTCATAAGTGCATACATTTTTTCATACAGACATGGGTAATTAAGTGGTAGGAGTAATGCTGCAGCATCTCAAAAATAGACAATCTCAGTGCAACACAACATATGCTTCTAGTGTATGCGTCAGTGCTGCATTTATTATAATGGGAGAGATTTAGGGTGTCGACATGGTGTTAGCGTTCTGTGCATTTCATAGAACACAACAACTCTGTGAGTGGATACCTTGTGGGTGGTTTCTTTTTCTTTCTGTTGCACGTCCTTGTAAATAATCAATCCAAGAATAATGATGTCTCTCAGGCGGCTCTGTTTTGAGTTGCACAGTATTACTTCTACATTAATCTTTGTATTGTGTCAGTGACAAAATGAAATTTGTCACTCCACAGCTGCATTATAAAAAAAAAAAAAAAGAAATAAAAAAAAAGAAATAAAAAAAACTTTTCCTCAGATCAGCCATATCACCAGTGAATTTCTTCAGAAGTGGTGTGTTTTATTTTGCTGAGCTGCACAATGTTCTTTTCAAATTATTAAAAATCAATACGTACGCCACACGGAAGCCCAGCAGAGTTTTTTTCCTACAGTTTATCCTTGGTGAGAGCTTCTATTTGGCCGGATGTGTCCATAATGTAAATAATTCAGCACTCATGTAATGGATGCTGGTTTGGTAATTAACCTGCTTTACTGAAAGACAAAAGGATTAATTTTCAGACAGTGTTTGTCACCAATGGGTCTTTAGGTCCTAAATGAGCAATGAGGTCATTAGAGTGTTTCCTTTTTTTATTAATACTCCACAAACAATATATATATCGAAAAATGTAGACACCTAAGCACACACTCATATGTGTGTTTTTTTTTTATTTTTTATTATTATTCAAAATCTTAGATAAATATGACTGTAAAAACTTTTACATTGTTACAGCCTTATTTTTAAATAAACACTGCTCTTTTGAACTTACTGGAAAAGTAGTTAATTATTGATGCTTTTAAAAAAAAATCCTCATTTAATAAACAGTTCAACACATATCTGAAAGTTTCTAACTGTACAGTATGGATTACTGCGACATATTGAAACTGATAGTAAACAAACCAAAACGTTGTATCTTATTACGTTTGCAGATAAACAAGTGACCTTGTAGTTTAATGGGGGACTGGATATCTTTTTTTGTCAGAATGTGAATGGGGAATATTGCTCTGGCTATCTCCATCTGTCCACTAGTTTTATTGTGGCCTATGTTGGTGGTCCACTGGGACTCTTGGGGCTCTGTAATGGGCAATATAACTAAGGGCATTTCACTAAACCCTCACCCCCTGCCTTTACCCTTTATGACACACATGAACACACACACTTGTACACACTCGCCCCATTATAGCAGTGTAGCGCTGATGGAAATAAGCCTCTTCTGCCAAATGAACTAAATCTAGAGCACAACTCTAGAGTAAAGGGAATTAAGCTGCTGTATTTTATAGGCAGTTTCGAAACTTACATAACTAGTTATTGGGAGTTGCCTTTGATTAGCATGTACTGGTGTGGAATTAATCTTTGCATTTGGAACACTATACAGGGCACATTACGTCTTTGGTCTCTTTTTAGATTTGAACACTAAACGTTTAGTCCTTGGAACCTAAATCCATTTTAAAATGATTTTAAACCTTTATCATGTTTGCCTCTAACTTTGGGAAGAGTAGTAAGTGACAACAGATCACAATGTTGCTGTTTTATTTTGGGCTGATTATGGAAGTCTCCCTCCAATCATTTCTTCAGCGCTGATAATGAGCGAGCTATTTTCAGCTGTAAACGCTTGTCTCTCTTACACTTCTGAACTGAGTGGCTGGTGACACCATGGAATACCTTGTTAGATAGTTTTCGGCAACAAGGGAAATGTCAGTGCTGTTGCCCTTCAAACATGCCACCTCTGAAATGGCAACCTCTGTGATGGAATCATTTTAACTTGAGCCTTAACAAACCATATAATCTAACAGGGTCAAATTAATATCACAATTTAGACTAAAATGCTATCTCATGACCATACCATTATTAATCACCTTGGGCTAAGTATGGGAACTTTGCATTGTGAGTTTTAAAGGGATAGTTCACGTGGAAAATGAATATTCTGTCATCATGTACTCACCCTCACGTTGTTCCAAACTTGTGTGACTTTCTTTCTATACTTGGAGTACAAAAGAAGATATTTTGAATAGTTTTTTCAGTCTGTTTTTGAATATACATTGAAAGCCAGTGAGGTCCAAAACAACAACACCCCCATTGACTTTTATTGTATAATTATTGTATGTAAAAAAAAAAAAAAGGAAACCAGAAGAAAGAAAGTCAAAAGGGTTTGATATCAGGGTTTTCATACGGGTATGATATCAGGGTTTTTATTTTTAGTTGAACTGTCCTTTTAACAACTTGGTACTTCTTGCATCTCCACACATCAAAGCAAGGAACATCTGTCCACTGTAAATTTTGCAGTTCTCACTTTTAAAGTCATCTGATGTGTCTTCAGTCAGAAGAAGTGAAGATATAGACATGCCATCTGCTTCTCGCCATGTATTCTGTCCATGTGACACATTCATCCAAATATCATAACAGGTCTTGTCACACCCTCACTTCATAGCCCTTGTAATCTCAAAGTCAAACAAAAAACATCATTTTAAACTTATTTTACTTCTGTAGTGTGACACTTTTCAGTGAAACAGGTAAAGGTGGGTGGGGCTTGATTTTATCCATCAGAAAGTGACTGGATTGTGAAGTGGTTGTTTCAAACCAGAACAGAGCAAGAAGAATTACAGTTTGTGGTTTGCAGTGTTGTCAGTTACATGTTATTACATATAGATATATACAGTTACATATATTATGTCAGTTACATGTTAAAAATTACATAATTATCAAAATCACTTTTGTTTCGTATCATACATGCATGCATCACATCATCAAAATTTCATAGCATACATATATCATCAAACCTTGTTTCCAAACTTTTGACTAGTACTGGTCTCATTCCCTCAGTAGGGAAGAGTTTAAAATCTGCCAAAATCTGTAGACAGAAGTGTGAAAATGTTTTGTGTGAGATCTGCTGATGCTGTTTGCGATGATCTTAGCTATAGAATATCTGCTAAAAGTTGCAAGCAAATAAAAATTTCTCACATAAAAACACATTTGTTATAGTTATAATTACTTATATTGAATTTAATTTTTTTTATTGAATATAAAGTGAACATATGAACATTACTGAAACATTTAAACATTTGTGTATAATCAAGTAAAATTTGAACATTTGAACAGCTGCCTTTTCACGGTAGAAAACCAATGAATTCAATATGAGTCATTTTGACACCCTGTGTGCATTCCTATAGGGTCATGCCTTGTAGAATTATTATTTTGACAATAATAAAACCATTCATGACACACACACACACACACACACACACACACACACACACACACACACACACACACACACACACACACACAGATTTAGCCTTTTTACAGCCATTGTTTCCCTACTACCAGCAAACCATTTGTGCCAGCATGTTTGCCATCTGTTGACCGTGGCGGTCTCACACGGGAGAATGATGCACTTTTGTCGCTCTGTATAAGAGCGTCTGCTAAATGTCTTTAATTTAGACGTCTTCTGTTGGAGAGAGAGGAAGAGGCGAGGAGAGACTCTCGTGAAGATGTCCCTGCTGTTCCGGTTGATTGTAACACTCATCACACCTTCATTTGAAATTGCCATTCTGTTCCTCTGTCTTCCTTAAGAGTAAAACACTTATAGAAAGTTTCGAATGACTAAAGTTAAATGCATTTGGATTTCACTCCTTCCCTAATACGAACAGCAGCGTCTGCATAGCATTACGTATTTTTTTGTAAGACCGTTGGATACTCATTAAGAGCAAATAGCTTCCCTCCACCAGCTGCACAGCTGGAAGTAAGTGTGTAATTAGGGTAAAAAACCAAGCGTTTCTACAAATTGCTTGTGCCCCCATGTTGTATTACCGCTACACGAGTGGACGGGATGTTTTAATTTGCTTTAAAGGTCTTTTTCACCCCCTACAAAGCAAAATACGCTCGCTTTTGCTGTTTTAAATAATGTTAACCAGTGTCTTTTCGGGTTTAGAAACTTGCGCTTTAGCCGAATAGACAGGGGCCTTAAAATGACATGGTCCAATGATGGCCCAGTCATTTTAACT
Organism: Cyprinus carpio; assembly: GCF_018340385.1. Classification (NCBI taxonomy): domain Eukaryota; kingdom Metazoa; phylum Chordata; class Actinopteri; order Cypriniformes; family Cyprinidae; genus Cyprinus; species Cyprinus carpio. Next base: position 7,950,266 of record NC_056613.1, on the reverse strand, counting down.
GAATTATGTCGCTGGGCCCTTTCCACATATCGACAGAAGAGGGAAAGGATAAATGGCTCCGACACCAGCAGTCTTTGCCACCAAAGCTGTTGACTGAAATCCTATAAGAGAAAATGATTTAAGTGAACAGAAAATCAATGGTGTTGATCTCTTTTAATCAGTGAGCAGCATAACTACACATTGCCTGTTGATTTCCAATCCTGCAAACCTCCCTGCGCTGAATGGCCCCTGCCACAAGCATTCCACTCCACTTCCATTCAGCCTTAAAGTGCAGAACGATTCTGAGTGAGAAAAGTGAGCACAATTACCCAGCTTGTTCCATTTACAGCTCATATACCAAAGAGAGGGGGGATATACTTCATTCTGACAGACTCTTAAGACGTGAAAAAGCGATATGACTAAACTGGAACGCTCTGGTTGTGGGGGGTCTGCGGCTCTTTTTTCCATCTAAATATTATAAATGCAAATATTTAGTTCCTGTTTATACAGAAGAAATCCACAGAGGAATTTGTTGCAGGTAACTGGGTAATTTATTGACGTCTTCACGCAACTAGTTTTCAGGTTTGGACCATCAATCTTCTAAAATGGTTTGCTATTGACATTTTGGGTATTTGCATCAGGTTTTCATGAGGTTTGCATTTACTGCAATTAAAATGCATCTGAGTCTAATGCTTTGCTGAGTACATTATATGACCGAAAAAAAAAAAAACAGATTTTAAAGTAAGTTCATTTAATGAGTTATATTTGACTTTTTTGGAGTTTACCGCTATTTTTATATATTTGATATATTTTTTGATATATTTAATGAATAGTGCTAAATGCAATGTAATGTATAATTTTATATATTTATAATTTAATTTATGTTAATTATATATAAAGGTGATTCCAAAATTTACAGTCTGTATGTATATTTCTTAAAAAAAAAATCCATGTACAACAAAATTTGTCTTCTGTTGCAAGACTATATTTAATGTTTATTTATCTTTTACTCAGCATATGACAGATATTATGAGCTTTATATTGTCTATATTACTTTATACTTACTTTATACTTACATTATACTTATGCTCAGTGCTGAGAAAACAGTATACATGGAAAGAGCCAACTTCAGCAGATTTTTTTTTCTTTTCAGATACAATTTCTATAGTAAGTTGTCTTCTGCTTTTGTTTTGTGTGAAAATAATTTGATCAGTAAACCTAAATAATTAATAATTAAATAAATATTAAGAAACAGTAATTCATTTTGCCGTGACACAAATATTAATCAGTTTATTCGCTGAAAAGCTAGAAACAGAAGTGGATAAAATCATAGGAAGCTGTTGCTCTTATATAACTCATTTTTTCAGAAGCCTTTTTCCATAATTCATCACTAGAGCTAATCACAGCGTAATCACACATGGCTTTATGCCAACTGTAGCTTAGGAATGCAGGTGCAACACAATTTTCTACACCTTTTCCCCACTTATATGGCTGTTTAGTTTACCTGCCACATTCAGCAGTGTGTGCTAGTTTAAGATTAACAGCTGGTTTGGCAGCTCTGATCAGCTCCTTTGCTCTATGTGTGGTCATTGTGGTGAAAAAGCCCAGATGGATAAATGAACTTGACGTAGAGGAGGCTGTTCTAAATGCTTTCTGAGTTTCTGTTTTCACAGTCAACCTCATCAAAAGAATCCAGCTTTAATCTCTGATACTGCTGAGTTATGAATCAATATTTCAGAGTCTAATATTACCTTCTAATGTTGTTTGAAAATCGAAACACTCCAGGCCTGTAGCTTAAACCTTCACCTGGCCACTTCTATAAATAATCACTCTCTTATTATCAGAAATGACACGGCCATTTGCCACATATGCATACGTTTGCATTGTATATTAATCAAATCAATTAGTATATTCTAAGAACTTAAAGCACATACTGTATGCAGTACATTTCGTTCCATAATTTTGATTTATTTTGATGATTTTTTTTATTTTTTATTATTGACACTATAAGTTCTAAAACATAATATAATTCTAATATAAGACAGCAAAAATAAATACATATACATACAAAATGGTTAACAATAATGGATTGACTTTGTTATAGTACATTTTCTTGTAGAAAATCAATATTCCATATACGTCTGAAACATGTATTCTGTAGCAAGTCTATATTTAATAACTTTTCCTCAGCATGTGACAGATATTATTAACTTTATATTACCTATATCACTTCATATTATAAAGATGCTCTGTCCAAAAACAAAACAAAACAAAAAAAAAAAACAATAAGAGAACAGCAAATTCAGATTATATTATATTATATTATATCTACACAGTCACACTTTTTTCAAATCAGTATTATATTATATTATATTATATTTATATTATATTATATTATATTATATTATATTATATATGTCTACACAGTCACACTTTTTTCAAATCAGCAAATCTAAAGCAAATCAGTTTATAATTAATGCCTTATTTGGGTTCTGTGATAGCATACTGTCGGGCTCCGCCGTGGCTACAGGCGAGGATGAGAGTGGTGTAACGCAATCCCCCTAAGGTATTTTTGATCTGGAAATTGCGTTAAACTGGCCAGCAGTTGAAAGCAGATGAATGCTAGCCATGTCTGAAATAGAGCATAATGTGAACGCAGATGGAGAACAAAAAATGCAGATGCCCTGGAAGGTCATTCCGATCAGAGTGCATTGATCCTCAAGGCTCAGTTTAGGAAACTCAGACGCATAAACAAGGAGGAAATTGACGCTTCCTCATGGGTTTTGCTCAAAATGGGTTAAATTTCAGTCACTTCCCAGTATTTTTTTGTTTTGTTTTTTCTAGTTGTCTCATTAACCTTGACATTGATTGGTACATGCACACTTTTACTCTGGCCACCTGAAAACAGTGCACAGAGTCGGCATTAATGTATTCCCGCTAATGATAATGGTAGCAAATCTTCCCCAGCGATCTTTCTGGCAATTCTCGAAGGACTCCTAAAAAAAACACAGCTCATATTAAAGAAAGCTGGCAGCCGCAGGGCACGAATTTGCATTATTTTGTCCAGCCACATGTTTTAATCTGTGACAGGCTTGCCACTCAGCTCAGACCTTCCCAACATGACCCACTTTCCTCACAGCATATGCTGTCAAGCAAAATGAGCAGATTTATGAGGAATCAAAATCGCTCCAGCTAAATAAACTGGCCAGTTGCCTTGATGGCACACATGAAAGACACAGGTGCCTCATGTCAGTACGCTGAGGCCATTTCTATTGGATTTTTTTTCTTCTTTGCATGTAAGCCTCTATATTTACTGAGGTGAGACTGGAAGTATTATTTCCAAAAGTACTTCATTGTGTCGTATTGCATTCACCGCATGAACATGGTAGTTGTATGTTCTAGGAAAAATTGCAGTCTGTCTGACTGCTTCCCCTGCAATTCAGTAACCGGGGGTCTGTACAGAAATCAGACAGGAAATGTGTTCAGCTGGACTGACCTCCCCCTCAAACTGTACCTTCAGATGGGGTGAGAGGAGCTGTGTTATCCACAGCACATGTTTTTCTGTGTATAAATAAATAAATAAATAAATAAATAAATAAATAAAAATAATGTGTGTGTGTGTGTGTGTGTGTGTGTGTGTGTTTAAATATATTTAAATAAATTGATTGGTAATTCAAATTAATGACATGAATTGCCAATTAATGATCATAGTTAATTACTTTTAAATGCTAATAAAAGTTTGGAATTACTAAGTTTTTTTTTTTTTTTTTTTAAGAATAAGTAATAAGTAATAAAATTACTTTTATGCATTAAAATGATCAAGGGTGACAGTAAAGGACAATATATATGTGTATGTATATATATATATATATATATATATATATATATATATATATATATATTTTTCATCAAAGAATCCTAAAATTAATGTTCCTTGAGCATCATTTCAGCATATTAGAATGATTTCTGATATATATATATATATATATATATATATATATATATATATATTTTCACTTGTGTTATCTTTTAATAATATTTAAATTTGTTTGATGATCTGAAACATTAATGTGTGACAAACATGCAAAAAAATAAAGTACATGGGCAGCGCTGGATTGGATTCTTTTCTTTACATGTAAAGGAATATGAGTTTTTTTCCCCCTCATTTTTGCTCTTATGAACTCTGCTTGTTTTATCAGTGCTTTCTCCAAAAATGATTTTCAAAATGATCTAATAATGCTTCATAGTGGTATATAACACAATCACAACCATAAGGCAATATATATTTCTTTTTCAGTCCTGTAAATACAAAAGCAGTTACAGAGGGATTTATTCAGCTTTGATTTATAGATGCCTCACAGAAATAGATAAGTGCACCCGTCTACTTCAACAGTGTTGCTCGTGGCCAGCGGGCATCAAATCCATATTATATTCAACAATTCACTAGACCGTTGTTTCCCGACATTTCTCTGCAGGATTTAGCCCAAAGCCAATCATCAACTGTTTATGCATCCATCAGTGTCTGCTGAAAATGCAATGTAATATTCATGTGATTCCTCTCCATTTGCTTATTTGCTTTTTGTATTTAAGAAAAATGCTTTTAGTAATGCCATTCTGAATTAAAAAAAAAAAAAAAAAAAAAAAAACTAAGGGACTGTTTCATCGCCACAGCCAGCAAGGTACCATCATTTTCTCTGAATGATTGTGAAACTCAATAAAATCCTTTCTGCCGGTAGTTAAGAGGAAAGTTTGATTGGTCCTGTGCCAAATGGTTTTGTCCAGTGATTAAATGATAAAATTTGCTGAACAAGTAGGGTTTCAAAGAGTCAAAGCGTAGCTTTGTCTAGGGATAATTTGAGATAACTACGGCTGAGTGTTCTCAGAGGAAAAAGTCATGTTTACAGCATGCTGTGAAGCCACTGACCGTTTTTTCCTTTTCTTTTCATTTCTGAGGTAATGCATGTGATTTGAGTCCTGCTGTGATTTTAAGACCTGTGGGGGGAAAAAGTTTTAAGTGCTTTGGAAACTAAATTTCCCACAATCCACAGTAGGAGAAATCAGTCTTAGAACAACCTAACAATTCCTAGTAGCTATCAGCCAGGTTAAAATGACCTACTCGTATTATCCACTCAAATGTACTAACAATTAGGCTAAAAAGGGATACTTTTAGTTTTCAGCTCTATATGTCGAGTTTTTCCTTGAGTGGACTTTTGAATTCTTTGACAGCCGGGTTGAGGCAAAGTAAAAAGTTATTGCAGATAAACCTGAAGAGTTCTTTCTAATATTTTTGATGCTTGAAGCCCAGAGGCTTCACTTCTTGGACTTCGAATCTCTGGCTGTTATATTTAGTCTTTTCCTCCTTTTGTAGAGAAAAAGCCTTGATTCTCTAGCTTGGATGGCTGATAATCAAAAAATGGTGTGGACCGGCTCTATCACTGATTTTCAGGGAGTCACTCCAAAGGCGTTGTGAAATGTATGATCCAGGGTGGTGCAACTGAAGACCTACAGTACAAATCTGTCTTTTAAAGTTATTGTGTCAAAGTCAAAGAGAAGAGAGATGAAAGCAGTTAAGGATCATAGGGAAGTCTGACTGTGAAGCACCTTGGAGAATTCCAACAGGTCACGGCTGAGTTAAACGGCTTTATGTTGGTGAGTGGGAATTTGGTTGGCTTTACCCACATGTATAAAAGTGATAATGAGGGGCTGTAATGACATTTCACATTTACATTTATGCATTTGGCACGCACCTTTACCCAAAGCTACTTACATTGCATTCAAAGGAGACATTTTTATCAGTTCCCTGGGAATCAAACCTGTGACCTTGGGGTTGCTATTGCCATATTTTGTTTGAAAGCTAATTGAACTACACTGCTAAAGATCAAGTCTTCGTCAATTCAAAGATGCTCCTTTAAACTAGAGTGATTTGTAAATGAATTCTGCGGTCGTAAAAGTGGCATTGTGACACTGGAAAGCTGTGTTACATCAGTTCCACTTTTAATGAGAAAGAAACTTTGTCTAATTTGTAATTTCCAGCTGTTTGTTTGGATTACTCGGCGATGCTTCTTGGCTTGTTGAATGGAGAGAGCTGTCCATCTTATCAAAGTGTTAATGAGTGTTTGCTAATCTTTTTGTAAAGCACTTCAAATCATTATAATTACTTTAGCATGTACTCCAAATATTGTATGCAAATCTGCATACTGAGTAGCTCTGTCAGTCTACCTGGTGCTCTCTAATCATCGGTTTTATCTTACAACTGTTAACTGCTTCATTTGCAAGTCACAAAAGTGAATGCATTTTTGTGCTTAACTCAGTGGTTATCAGTCCTGGTTAGAGAGACAGGTGATGTCAGACAATTCTGTCTCCAGCATGGCGCAGTCTTATGCTTATATCACCGACCAAATCACTGCATCCATAAGTTAGGTACACTACATCACATTGAGTAGTTCTTATCCCTAATGACCATTTTGTTTGCAGACAAGCCAATGAAAAATGACAGCCCTAAATGGCTTCACATGATGTCAATTGATATAAAGTCCAGCGGAACCAATTATGGCACAGTGCCAGCATCACTTTGAGTGAGAAGCTGATCAGAGACAGTACAAAAGGGGTGTTGCTGTGAGGAGATCTAAGAAAAGCATCACATGCTGTATGTTCATAACTGCATACTAGACCTTTGGTGGAAACAACGGCACACCTTTTTTAGTGCACCATATGAGTGTGGAAGGCGTTATATACTGTAGGAAATATCTAATTGGATCCATACAGATGTTATGCTGTAACTAGTTTGTACAGAAATAATCTAAGTGCATGATGCATGACAACACTTTTTTTTTTCACAGAAATTATGATATTTCCCCCAATATCTAAAAAGTAAACTCTTTTTAGACAATGCTTTAAGCATGGAAATGACAACTTTAGTAAAAATAGAATTTTCAAAAGTCTTTTACATTGTTACAAAATCCTGTTGTTTAGATCATTCTATTCTTCAAAGAATTTTAAGAAGCAGTGTTTTCAACATTCAAATGTTTTCACAATAATCAGCAAAATAGCATATTAGAATGATTTCTGAAGGATCATGTGACACTGAAGACTGGAGTGATGATGCTGAGAATTCAACTTTGCCATCACAGGAATAAATTCGATTTCAAAATATATTAAAATAGGAAACTGGTATTTCAAATAATTCTCCCCCCAATATTGAATTATTTAGTTAGTTAGTTAGTTAGTTAGTTAGTTTATTATTTTTTTTACTGTATTTTTATTCAAACAAATGCAGCTTTGGTGACTTCTTTCAAAAACATTAAAAAAATTTACTGACCCCAAACTTTGAATTATATTATATTATATTATATTATATTATATTATATTATATTATATTATATTATATTATATTATATTATATTATATTATATTATATTATATTATATTATATTATATTTTATTATATTATATTATATAACTGATAACACTCAGTTTAGTCCAGAAAATCATTACGGACTGCAGCGTTTACCAGATCTGCAATAAACAAGTTATTTCCGTAAATCAAAAAACATAATAAACTGCACATTTATTCAAAACAAATTCAGAAGTGTGTTTGATTGCCTCTGTTAAAAACATGTTCTTTCAAAGGCTAAAAACATTATAATCTGCATAGTTGGTTGTAATAAACAATTAATGCATATCATAAAAGATATAAACACCCTACCCCAGTTCATTCATTTGTGTGATTTATGAAGGCAATGAAATATCGTAATTTCTGTAAAACAATTTGCAACTTTATTTCATGCACTTAAGTTATTTCTGCACAAACTGGTTACAGCATAACATCTGTATGGATCCAGTTAAATATTTCCTATATAACGCCTTCCACACTCATATGGTGCACTAAAAAAGGTGTGCCGTTGTTTCCACCAAAGGTCTAGTATGCAGTTATGAACATGTGATGCTTTTCTTAGATCTCCTCACAGCAGCGCCCCTTTTATTTATTTTTTTATTTTATTTTCAGGATCATTGTGAATTAGTTTCCTTTAGAAATGCTCTCTCATCAGCAATGCACTCATGACATCATCAAAACTACAGTACACATGCAAACTCAAGTTCAAAAGAAATTAGTCATAAATTGTGATCTTTTCATGCACATCGCTGTGCACTCATCTGATCATATGTTTGCTAGATGAGGTATAGCGTTTATTCAGAAATGACAGATGTCATTTGTGAGTGAAACATGTCAGATCAATCTCTGTGTTGTTTCACATGATGACTTGTGGAATGTGGCAGCTACAGTAACCATGGAAACAACTGCTTGGGGGTTAGACGGGGGTTAGAGCAAACGTCTGCTTTGAAAATCAACTGTCTCTGAAACTGCCTAACTAAGCTTTATGCTGTAAACATCGCCAAAGGGTGGGATTCCTTTCAGCCCACCATTCGGGCTCCAAAGCCTGAACCCTTGATCACACAGCACCTCTGCTTGTTAGGGTGAGATCATGTAAATATGCACATGAATATGATGTTTAACTTCCAGAATCAGGATGTTCCACTCAGTTCTGAGAATTTTCTTGGGGAAAATCTTTTTTTGTGTGTGTGTGTTTTTTTTTTCCCTGTCAGTTTACGCTCTAAGCTAAATGCCCATTCTGCATCTCATTAGCATATATATATATATATATATATAATATATATATATATATATATATATATATATATATATATATATATATATATAATTATTATTATTTATTTAATTTTTTTCATTTGTGATTTGAATTAGTGACTCGGAAGTATGAGTTGTGTTTTTAACGACATGTAGCCCACATAATCGGATTGCCCCCTCCGGGTAATGGTGATCTAATTACCAATAAAGTGTAACGAACCATCAGAGTGTAGATGATTTTGTGATGGCTTTCTCCTGCCGTTTCGGCACGTTTTGAACCACACTTCCCCCCAAAATAAGTTCCATCTCGTTCTGTTGACAAAGCAAATTAGAAAATTAAAAAAAAAAAAAAAAGATTAATCACATCTCTCAGCTTTGCTTTGGTCTGCAGAACGGATCTTCATAAAAAAAACATCTAGTGGATGTCGGCTCAAGGTGGAGTACTTTATAATGTCGCAGAGGGCTGTTTAGATAACATTTTGACTGATCAGCATCAGACGCAGATTAAACACAACCTGAGGATGTGGCTACTCATATTCTGCTCACATGACAGATCAAACTCAATGTGATAAGCAGCTGCCTTCCTTTTATTTGTATGTTTTTAGAGTTATGAGGCATCTGGTCCTCTTGACTTCGCATAGAATCTTTTATATGTCCTGTATATTATTATTTATACACTCAAGGTCTGTGTGCATAATGGAAAGATGAAAAATTCTACTAGACGGTGTTCTAAAGTGCTTTGCATTGTACTCTTTGGTTTGTTACCTGTAGACCATAAATCAATATCTGAATGTCTCACATCCAAGCGTTTAGGACCTTCGTAATTTTTTTCATTTTTGTTTTAAAAAGCAAGAAAACAGAGCAGTGCTGTCCTTGAAACACACCGCGATATGAACCACTGAAGGCCGTTCAGTCTCAAACTCGCCATGCATTTTTCCTTTTCAGATGTGTGTTTGTACTTTTAAAAGAAACTTTGACTCTGTTTACTGTCAGCAAAGTTGTTTCATAATACTCCTCCCCCCATGTTGTTTTCCGTTTGCCATATAAGAGTGTCGATGAAGCAAGTTCTGGGTAGATTAAGTATTGTCTGGCAGCTGTCTGTGTTTTGTGGACCCGATAGCCTTGGCAGGCAAATCAGCAGCTAGCAGTGAATTAAAGAGCGCTTTCTGCCTCATCAACATGTTTGATATCTCCATAAACTACTCTGGAAACACAGCAGCTCTTCAACGCAGATGTCCCACGGACACCAGGCTCCCTCGAGATTTCGCCTGTATCAGCAAACCCAATTGAAAGGCTGTGGGAAATTGAAAATCTTCTGTCGGTAGTTTAAGTAGCAATGAGCGACTTGAAAGACTAATTGTAGTCGGTTTATTTGAGTTCAGTTCCTCGACTGGATGATTGTTGTGTTGTTTAAAGGCATTTTTAGATCTCGTTGTTATGTGTAAGCTTTCATTCTGTTTAATAAGGCGTTTGCAAGTGTCAAGCTGCTGAAACTTCAGCCCTCCATGCTGGTCTAATTAGTGCGATAAACAAAACATCATAAACACAATTCCTCGCTTTCCCCATAATCTAAAGTGAAAGTGTCTTTATTATACTATAAATGCTGTAATAATGCAACAAAGAATCAAACCCATCTTGTTTCTCAATTAACACTCTAAAACATATGCAGTGTTGCAAATGCATGTCCATTTTGTTTACTAGCTAATTTTCCATTAAATGTATCCCACAGCCATTTCTTATTCTTTTGTACTTGCTAAACGGCACACCGTGAGACACAGATTAAAAAGAAAGTAATGAAGTTGTTCCGAAAAAGATCCCACACTATTTAGCAGCAGACTTGAAAATATCGACTCTTATATTGATGAAACAATCAGCTACGAAATATTGTCACTTCCATTTTCTCTTTACTACCAATTGTGGAGCATCTCGCCTTATCAGCTCTCAACAGAAGGGCATTCACAGGGAGAGAAGGTTCATCTTTTAGCCACTTAACAGTTTGTCCAGGTGATACAGTGGGGCAAACCTCTTTGCTCCTCACACAGCAGAGGAGAGCAACAACAGCACAATTGATGACTGTAATGATTGGAGTTTGCATTCTGGAGCAGGACTCTGTCTGGCTTTCAGAGGAGCGTGTCGCAGAATACAAAAAAGGCCACACTTGCTTTGTTCCTACTGCTGTTTGCTTATTACTTGCAATTTTTTGTTGTTTAGTTTATCCTGAAAGGCATATCAAAATGGCGCGTTATAATATTTTGATGGAGGTTAACAGCGAAACAAATGAAGTGGCCCGTGGAATAAAAGAGAGATTCAATTATGAATGATGTGGATTGGGGTTTCAGCAGTAGAGATTGTTGCTGTAAACACGCCGTAACTTTAATGGATCATTATCCAACATAGAGACAACGTCTGATGAGTAATGAATAAATTTGCTCTTTGAATGGTTTCAGACTTGTGGGGTCTGTTTATATACTTTTAATATAAAGATTTAATTTAAGCTTTGATTGTTTGCACAGGGTTGCAAAAGGAACAGGGTTTCTTGCCATCTATTTCTGTCTAATTTTATCTGTTTAGATTTTCTGCTTGCAAAATCATTATGTGACCCATTGTTTCAAACTCATTCTGGCAATCAGTTTTTTATTTATTTATTTATTTATTTTTATGTTCTATTCCACTTCAAATACACAATTAATGAGTAATTGGACGTGCCAATCATTTTACACTGTGCCTACAGAGTTGTATATTTGGCTGGGTACTTTTTAATAATGTCCTAAAAGCATCATCCAAAAGTATTAAGTGGCATTCAGCCTTGTATTTAAAGTTCAGGATTATTGAAATAAATTAAATAAAAATAAAAAAATGTAGGCGGTTTGGAAATTGTATTAAAGTGATAAGTCCCGGAATTCTAATAAAATGTTTCAAATAAAACCAACTTTATTAGATTAAAAAATGAATATTAGCATAAAGTGCATGAACCAATTTTGGTGTAATGAAACAAGAAAATCATAAAACATGTCTGATTATGCATGAATATGTGTCATGTTTTATTTATTTTTTTATTAATTGATTTATTTATTTATTGGTTATTTCAGGTGAAATTGTGTAACCCCCCAAAAAACTTTAATGATTCATTATAATAATAATGATTAATGATAATGATAATAATAATAATAATAATAATAATAATAATAATAATAATAAAACAGTATTTGTTTTTACCTTGAATCATTTTTTGAAAACAATAATGAAGTGTATTCAAGGAAAGGGTTTGTTACTTGAAGGTGATACTAATATACATAGTTATTCATTTTCTTTTTCTTTCTTTCAAAAAAAAAGTCTGAAACCAACATGAATGAAAAGATAGCATTTCTTCTTTTCATTGATCTTGACTGTCTTTATTTGTCATTGACCCATAATAGAAAAATTGCACCAAGCTTGTTCTGTATTTGCTCCCTCTTCCTGTATGCAGCACTGACACGATGCTCAATATAGTGTGTGTGCGTGACAGACTATTTCCTTTCATGTATCACTTGCTCAAAAACCAAGAGTTTATTTGTCCTTTTACCCTCCTGGATACGAAGGCATTGCAGTATTGGAATTGGAATGTGGAAGGGGGATGAGATGGATGTACGAAGGAGAGTGCAAGAAAGAGACACTTATAAACTCTTTGATGCTAAATGTAAAAGAGTGTTTCTGTGATCAAACAAGTAATACAGCAGCAAGAGGCTTTCACAAAGTGAAAAGTAACAGGGCAGTTAGATATTTCATAACACTTTGTGTGTATGTATGTGTAAGTCTGTGGAAACAGATTTAGCAAAATTCTCTTTATGTAATTTGACTCATTTTCAACTCATTAATATTTTATAAGAGGGCAGAGATATGTTTTCTGTAGCTTTTCATGCAGGAAGAAAGGCCTGGTTACATAGTAACAATCCTCCTTCCTCTATAAAGATGGTCTCAAGGGACTTGAAGTATCATTGAACACAAACACTTCATTAAAACTATACCACACATTGACAAGTTTATGCATATCTATCCATTAAAAACATAAATAAACACACATAATATAGCCATAAGCTACAATAGGCCATTTATTATAGTTAAAGGAGGCATTGCATGGAATATAAAGAAAACAATTATTTGTAGTAGTAATTATTATGAATGTCAATTTAACATGTCAGTTTTGTATAATTAAAAAAAGCAAGATGGTGTGTAATAAAACAAATAGCAGAAAACAGGGAACTTGTGAGGCATTATTCAAATTATATTTGACTTAAACAGTGTTTTAAAATGTTCCACTCATAGTTTGTGACACTGAACAGTGAGATGCAGTATTCTTATATGTAATTATCATTACATATAATTTTGAATTCTGAGGAAGTGCATATTTACAAAATTGATCTAATATATTTTCTTAATATGTAAAAAAAAAAAAAAAAAAAAAAAAAAAACTGTACACATTACTTAGGCAGTCTTTGTTTGTTTGAAAATACAGTAAACAGTTATACTGTGAAATATTATTAAAATTTAAAATCTGTTAAGTGTTTTAAATCAATTACATTTATTTCTGTGATGGCAAACCTAAATTGCAACTACTCCAGTCATTATTGTCACATGATCCTTCAGAAATCATTCTCATATGCTGGCTTTGAAACATTTCTTAATATTGTGTTTGAAACCTGATTATGAAAATGGTTGAAAACTGTGATGTGTTTCATGATTGTTTTTTAATAGAAGATAAAAAGAATAGCATCTTTTTGAAATACACATTTGTTTGTAATATTTTGAATTTTTTAACTGTTACTTTTGTTAAATGTAATGCATCCTTGGTGAATGAAAGATGAAGTGTACATCATTGGGGTCTCTGGGATAGCAAACATGAAATCAGTAAAGTCAATATCAATAAAACTTTAGGGTTAATTAAAGACATAAACAGAGAAGAATATACACAGGATTCCGTTCTTTGGGAAAGTCTTCCAAATGAACTTGAGAGAACTGGCCCAGATTTCTCTCAGGGAGATTTTTCTGTGATAAATGCACTCTGCGGTGATAAACATCTCCCTTGATACAATTTATCATCTGTTGTCATTTTCCATGCTGCAAGAGATAAGAACAACACCAGATTCGGTTTAACATAACCATAAAATATATCCATGCAACACACGGGGCTCAGGAGGGGGGTAGAGAGAGTGTGTTAGAGAGGATGAAACGGTTGCAGAGAAAAAAGAATTGCTGACTTAGCCGGTCTGAGCAACCAACAAGGGCCCAAAACCCAAACCAGCTTAGGCTGGTTTCCAGCAGACACTTTAAAAACACATAGTTAATTCATGACATTGACGATGGATGAAACATTTCCTCAATGCTTCCTGCTCCACCGATGCTCATTGAGGCTATGCTAATTAATTTATAGTGAGAATCTTTGCAGCTACATTTGCACACAGCCTATTGGATCCATGAGGGCAAACACTGCACACCTTCCTGTTCCATTAATCATTCTTATCTCTTTCTCTGTTTTAGCTAATGCTATTGATTTAGTCCACTTTCACTGCATTATGTAAATCAATGAGCCAGATTCTTCACCTCCAAAGATGGGGGGGGGGTGCGCTAATGGCTGATGAATACTTTTCATCAAGCAGACAAGTTTATCAGGGGTCACTAATGCTAATAGATTATTCAGGATCCTGCTAGAACAAAAGCAAAGCAAGAGGTGACAGATTTCAAGGGCAAATGCGTCATTAAAAATGAATCAACACAGAATAAATGCATCTCTTCACTGAGGCAAATACAGGAAAAATACATAAGGTGAATCTGAATGGCAAAAATAAACAAAATTTACCTGATTTCATCCCATGTGTTTGTTGTTAATGTAGATGTCGTGGACAAAACTGATATTTTTCTCATACTTTTCAGGAACAAGGCAAAATTGGAGTCACATTCAACATCGGAACATCTGACATAACTGTTCAGGAGAGCAGCACCGCTGTAAATGACGGCAAGTACCATGTAGTGCGCTTCACCCGAAATGGGGGCAATGCTACACTTCAGGTGGACAACTGGGCCATCAATGAGCACTTCCCCTCAGGTAAGACCTCTCACCGACCACTTCAACCTTTGGCTTATGACATCAAGAAGATGTATGGACAACGCACAGAACTGGACAGCAACTGCTTTCGAGCTATTTCTAAAGTCACTTTGTCTCCCCAGTGACTGTGCAGTGTACTTTCATTTAGCAACATCCCGTGAGCCTCAGTCACAACAATACCAACAAACAGTACATTTGTAGCCTCTCCTATTTTCCTAAATTGCATTTAATTGTCAATTAGATGTTTTTTTGTTTTGTTTTTCTTCCGTGCCTGGAAAATAATGGCATTTTGTTTTGCCGCACCGCTGTGTGGGCTTCTGTGGAAAGCATTGGACATGGTGTGGAAGTAGCTGACAAGTTTAC
The DNA here is from genome assembly GCF_018340385.1 of Cyprinus carpio. Taxonomy (NCBI): domain Eukaryota; kingdom Metazoa; phylum Chordata; class Actinopteri; order Cypriniformes; family Cyprinidae; genus Cyprinus; species Cyprinus carpio. The sequence continues at coordinate 7,935,198 of NC_056613.1, read as the reverse complement.
TTTTTAATTTTATTTCTCCTTTTTATTTTTTATTTGTATATATTTTAATTAGTAATTTATTCCTGTGATGGCAAAGCTGAATCTTCAGCATCATTACTCAGTCCTCAGTGTCACATGATCCTTCAGAATTCTAATATGCTGGTATCCTTGATGAATAAAAGTATTAATTTATTTGCAATTACCCTAAGGTTCTGAACGGTAGTATACAGTAGTTTTTTTCACAAATCTAATATTATATCTCTTTTTATTTTTTGCTGTTTTTTTTTTTTATTATTATTACTTCTAAGAAATTAGTTAAAGTATAAAAGGAAAATCATGTACCAGCCACGTCCCTTGAAGGCAAGTTAGTTCACTCTGCAGCCATCTTAATAATGCCTCAGGCTGCTATTTCCTAGGCATGCAAGTACAGCTCTTATCTAATGAAAGGGGAAAGACTGCAATTTCCAGACATTATATTTCAGCATGTCACATCAGCTGTGTATATCTCTTCCATCTACACTAGCGTTCAAACGATTGGGATCATCAAGATTTAGATTTTTTTCAGCAAGGATGCATTAAATTGATCAAAAGTGACAGTAAAGACATTTATAATGTTACAAAAGAGTACTGTTTTTAAAAAAAAAAAAAAAAACACTTTCTATTACTTTTGAACTTTCTATTCTTCAAAGAATCCTAAAAAGAATATATCAGTTTCCATGAAAATATTAAGCAGCTGTTTTCAACATAATAAATGTTTCTTGAGCACAAAATCAGCATATTAGAATGATTTCTGAAAGATTATGTGACACTGAATACTGTCTGAGTAATGGCTGCTGAAAATTCAGCTTTACCATCACAGGAATAAATTACATTTTAAAATCTATTAAAATAGAAGATAGTTACTTTTTCATAATATTACTGATTTAAATGCAGCCACCCCAAACTTATGAACTGTACAGTAAATCTGAGTTTATGAATTTCTGCAGCATCACACTTTACAGCCCTGTCCACTGTAAAAACTAATATTAATAAATTAATATTAAATATTTAATACCTTCTAAATGGCCGTGATTAAGCTGCGCCACACTGTTTTTTCAAGTTCAACTTGATGCTATAAATTAACGAGACCGAATCTGGTTCCTTCCCCTCAGGTGTGTTCTTAACGAAAAAGATTGACATCTTTCCATTTTACATTTTCTTACCATACCTACAGTAGTATTACATCTCTTCTCAGTTGAAAGCAAGAGCAAAGGGGGGAAATCATGACACAGTCAGTTCCTCTAAGCTCACATTTTACTCCATTTAGTATGATTGGATAAATTGGGGAAGGTCGAGAAGTCTGAAACCTCTAAGGTTGTCATGACTTTATATATAAAAATCAAGATAAGTACAAAATCATTGAAAGGGAAGCCGTCACAATGATTTACTTGGATAGCATTAGAGTAATGTGCTATCAGTTGGATCTTTTCTATAATGCAGGTACATGGAGTACAGTTCATTTTGTGGGAGTATTAAAGAGAGATTATACACCGCAAACTTCTCCTCAAAGTCTCCTCAGCTGGGTCTCACACACAAGAGACATGCTTTGTTGAGCATTATCGCTACTGGTGCATAATTATAAGAAATTCTAAATGATGCAAACTTTTGTATTATTTTTTAAGGAACATGCCCATGCAAATCCAGTGTAGAGTAATTTGTCTTGTTCATTACACCAGCGTGTCCATTTTTTTCTGTTTGAGCATCTAAGGGCACCAGTTTGTGTTTCTGTCGGCGCTGAATAAACCCATTTTATGTGGCCAACTCTACTAATGCACCCATTTATCAGTCTGCCATTTATATGAATGATATTAGGCATGAAAAATATATGCAGCAGCGTGTCGCCGTGCTGTTCATATGGATGCATTATACAGAAGTCAGCGCCTGCCTGTTTTAGGTCTAAAGTTTCATTTTTGCCAACATGGGCATTTGCAGCAGACTCGCATAAGAGCTGGGGAAATATATCACTGAGATTTATAGGTGGCATGGTGGTATAACACTTCTATATAAATGTCAGCAAAATTTACTTTCTCTGCCAAAGTTTCAACATGATAATAAAATATTTATATATTCAGATGGCCACCTGCGAATAGAATATGATTATGCTTGAAGACAGATGTCCCCTCATGGCAGGATGCTCTTTGCTTTGGCACTGATTTCTTTGTAATGTTTGATTTCTCAATTCGATCTTGTCAGGAGGTTGATGAAGAAATATATTTGGTCTCTTTGACGGAGCTGCAGGTCTCAAGTGATATTGTGAGGTTTTGGTGCGCTGCCATGCTATCCTTTATTTAATTTTCATGCTAAATGAAGCAGGTTCTTGAAGACCCATGGAGAGCACTGAACTGCGCTCAACATCTGTGCTTTATTTTCTTAATGCGTCAAAGAACTAATGCCTAATAGTTTTGACACATCGGTTCTAGAGCTGTGCTTTTGCAAAGTTATTACACTGTACCTTGCTGCGCTAAGCACATACAAATAGCAAGGGCAAGTTAGCTTGTTGCATCTTTCAAGCACACTGCCTATTTATCTCCCATGGGTCCCAAGAGGTCAAGCAGAGATGTCTACTGGGCCACAAGAGCGGTCACCTAAAGCTTACGACTGTCATTACAACGTAACCCGAGGCCATGTGCAGAATACTCAGAGAACTTTACTTTGAGAATAAATTGTGCTGCGCTTGTCTATTCACTTTACTAGAAATACGAGCCAAGTGCCACCACATCTCCTAATACAATTCGCACACCCTCCAGTAACGGCTAACAAATATGAGTAAGCATAAGACTTACTTCTTTTGCTTGTATTACTCGTCGGTTGTAGGCAAGGAGGTGTGCTTTTTTTGACTGGATTTGCTTGGATTTTTCCAGAAAGCGCTGAAGGGAAATTCAATGGTGTCTATTATTTAGGCTGTAGCTGGCAATCTGGAGTTGAAAATCAGCACAATCTTCTCTCGTTCCCTTAGCTTTACCTTATAATGGACTTATGGAGTGGAAATGTAGTTTTCTAACTCACTGCAAGAGCCAGATAAGCAACTTCTTTTCAAGGAACTGTACCTTGGACTAACAACTGCAAGCTACTGTATAAGACATTTAGAAAACCACAGATACTAAGTCTTGTGAAGAATTATCTCACATTGTCACTGATATGCTAACCGCATTCAAACACAAAGAGTATCGAATAGTGTTGCACGAGATCTATTTTAACCCTTTATAACAAGCGCTCAGAATGATTCTGATTAAAATACAGCTGTTTAATTCAGAAGTAAGTTGAAGATAGTGATTTTGAACAACTTCTAAACTGCCTGACTGTACTGCTGTCGTTTTCATATTTTTATTTAGCCTATATGTTAGAGCCAACCACAAAACTTATCATCCGATATGTTTAAATTTAGCAGTATTGGTTGATATTGGTATTTAAATGTTCATGCCCATTTCAGTTTTTTAGATCTACATTACCTTTTTAATTAATTATAACATAATTTTATATGTTGATATTGTATTAATAACTGTTTCCTATTTTATTATTTTTATTTACACATTTGTAAACATTTTACATATATTTTAGATATTTTACATATATTTTTCTATTTTTTACACCATATTACCTTTGCTATCATCTGAAACTCACTCAATTTTTTATGTTAATTTAATATTATTTAATGTTATTTCTTTATTTAGTTAGTTATAAAAGTATACAATTTTAATACTGGCACCACTTTTTTTGGTTAAACCAAAATAGGAAATAAAATAACCTGCATGGTAGAGGCGAGGGAAACTGAAAAATCGCCTTTTCCTTACCAAAATAGAGCAAAAGCAAATGGAATCAGTCCAAATCTTTATCACTCTGGCTGCAGCCCTAAACTGTCCCACACACGCCTGCAGTTTGGCAGGAAATGTCAGAGTGTGTCAATCAGACGGCAACTTGATGCTATGTTTAAGAGACAAGCGTATTCGTGGGACAGGGGTTACGACAAGGAGCACGGAGGGGATGTTATATCATTTTTGACACACGTGTGCGCAATATGATGGCTCGACGGTGTGTGTCCTTGTCTGCATCTTTATGTGTGTGTGTGTATGTCGAGAAGAAGATGACTTCTTTCTTTATGGCTGTGCAGAGGCTTTTTGATGTCCCTGTGGCTGCTTTGGCAGTTCCAGGACCCAGGCTGGGTAATATCAAATGACAGCGGGGAAAATGGTAGACGATTATATGCGATGGGCACTGCTATTCTGCTATAGCACTGACAGTAGTTCAGACCGCCATACTTCAGTCAAATCACCGTATCATTTTTGTACCATCAGCGAGGTTGGTAGAGATATTCATTTCACATCTTTTGTCGCACACCCTGCAGAAAACTGTTAGTCCAGGTCCACTTCATTCACCATGATGCTCTTGATTTACACTGCTAAAAAGTACTATTCTGATACAAGATTTATTTATCTGCTTTGTATTTCTTTAAAGTGCAATCTATATTTAATATGTAATAAAGCACAATCTAAAGAAGCTTAATTTGGATTAAAAGGCTTGTTTGCATGTAAAAGAATGATTATGACTTAATTTATATGTGCAAAGCACAATCTTACATTGGTGCAGCTTGCTGCTTAGACTGGATTGTAAATTTAGTAAAATATATAGTTTTTTTTTTTTTTTTTTTGTATGTGTGTGTGCTGTAATACTGCATGCAGATGGTTCAATGCATTCATTTATTCCTATATTCTTTGAATAGAATAAGTTCATACTGTACAACTGCATTTTTTTTTTCCACACTGTAAAAATCTGGTATAGGATTTACTTTGAAATATTTTTCACTCAGAAATTGCTGGTCAATTTTACAACAAAGAAACGGTAACACATTGAATTAAACTTAAAATTTTCAAGTTAAAAAAAAAAGTTTCCCTGCAGGAAAACAAATAATAATAAATAAATCCTAATAAATACTTATAGACACTAATGAACTCTTTTAAAATCATTTGTACAGTGAAACATATCCTTTCAATAATTGAAGAGAGAGAGAGAGAGAGAGAGTGTGTGTGTGTGTATTTGTGTGTATAATTTTACAAGTGATGATAGATGAATAGATAGATATACTGTAGATAGATTCCCCTTTTTTATTCTACTTTTGAAAAGTCATTTTAAATTCTTTGCCAGTCATTTTGAATATGTTAAGTGTGAAGGCATTAGAATTTTTTTTTTCATAAATGGCAGTTACAGCACCCTATTATGTATAAATGTGCAGAGATTGAGCTCACAGGTGTAATCATATGTGGTTACCGTATGTGTCATCCCTATAGCTGCTGAAGCGAGCTCAGAAATTATGCTTTAGGGTCCCATGGTGCTTCAGAAACACCATTTCAGTTCAATGACTTCTAAATCAGTATGTTCTGCAAGCACGCATAACATGTCGCGCCACCTTAATGCTAATATCTGGATGACGTACATGATGTTTTTGACCAAAAATCCAAGTTGTTTTTGTAACCTCTATGTAAGGTTGCATATCCTTTCTTTTGTTCAAGCATTACAGGGCTTTTTTCCCTCTCGAGACTGAATTCTGATTCTAAAGTCAGCTTATTCCTGATGCAGTAAATTGCAGTAAAAAAGCCATACCTGCTCTGTCTGCTTTTGCTTATCTCCATTATCCTCTGTTTATTTGTGCAACCCTGTTTAATATGAATGAGTTTAATTCTCTCTTTTTTTTTTCACATGACTCACATAAGATGACCAAATGTTTTTCTTTCTTCCTTGAGCATGTCTTACCAGAAGGCAGTTTGGAAGTCCTCAGAAACCTCCTGTTAAAATAGGAGGAAAAAAATGTTATCGAGCATCTCAGAAGCAACTTACAAAAACCTGACCATCTTCTGTAATCTGATCGAGTCCCATAGTCAGCAGCACACATTTCACGATAAGCAATCCTTCGTCTTTTTGAGCGCAGATGGAGCCGGGCGGCTCGCCTGCAATGCAAGAAGACAATTATCTTTCAAAACAAAAAGACAAGATTGCATTTTTGACAAAGAAGGAACCTTTTATCGCAAAAAAGATTCAAGACAGGGTTCGTATGTGCGAAATAGATACTTGTGTATCCTATGAGCCAAATACAATTACTCGTATCAAAAACAAAATCTGTTGCCCTTATAAATCTCTCCAGAGGAGGAAAGAGATAAGCTTTCAATATGAGCTGTCTGTCTAATCCCACGATTAAATGAAACCACCAAGGATGGTCGGATAAATGTTCCCACTCTCATTGTCTCCTCAGATACTGAGGGACAATCCTCTGGAGTCACATTTCTTATTTGGGGATGTGTTTGGAGTGAGATAATGTGCAGAAAGACTCTTTCGAATGAGATACAAGCCAAGTAAGAGGAGTGCTCAGGGAAAGAATACAGAAAAGGCTGGAGAGGGAGAATTAGACAGATGCTGGGGCTATGAGTCGAGTGTTTTAAATTTCCAAATTCCTCCTTGTCAAAGTTAAAGGTTTATTAAGTGTGTGGACAGAGTAACATATTTAGTTCTTCACTCACAGTAACTGGAGTTTTCATGCAGGAGACCGTAGACTTTCAGATCTTTCAGTGCTCATTTACCTTTGGCTTGAAATGAGGAAATGATGCCCGACTGTACCCCATTTTGTGCCTTTTATGCAAACCTTTTTACCTCCATAATGTAATGTATTTCGGAAAGAAACACAATATTTAGTATGCACATATAATTTAAAAAAAGTAGGCTTGATTTCATGTTGATTGTAATTTATTTCTCATTCCCAAATTTATCGTACTGTGTGAAAAATATTGGTCTATATTTTTAATAATAAATATATTTGATAATAAATACATTTTATTTCAGTGTTATATAGTATTTATTAATATTTAGAATAACCTTTTATCTTTATATTTTCCATTTTTGTTTTATTTTTAACTCAGGTTTACTTTTAGTATTTTTTATGTTATGTGCTTTTGTCATTATTATTAATTTTGAGATTTGTTTAAAAATATTTTATTTTTATATATTATATTTTTTATTAAACTTTTGGTTTTGGTAATTTTAGTACTTAAATGCATTTTATTTTCAGTAGTTGCCAAGGCAACATTTCCAATTTTAATTTAAGTTTTTAGTCTAAAATCTAGATTTTTATTTAATCTCAGCTTTATTTCAATTAACGAAAATTATTTTATCTTAGTTTTAGTTAACAATAACAACAATGGATAACTATTTCAGTGGCAGTGGCATATATATATATATATATATATATATATATATATATATATATATATATATATATAAGTGGATCAGGCCCCTAAAACTTGTCTTGAAGTTTTTTTGCCTTCTCTCAATGAATTTTCCCTCCAAAAATAGACACAAAACAGCAATTTGTCACTGTGAAACACAACACAGTAGTGTTTATGAGTTTTTTTTTTTTTTTTTTTTTTTTTTTTTTTTTTTTTTTTTTTTTTTTTTTTTTTGGAGGCTCAAATAATACTTGGCAAGGCAGATGGTTTCATGCAATAAGCTATATTTGTTTTCAGCAAGATGGCAATGGCGTCCCGTAGCAATTTATCACCGGCGAGAACAACTGCAAACAACACTGCTGGATTACAAAGGGAGAATGTTCACAATCACACAGTTGTTCTCATGAATTATTTTGAGTTGTTGTTATTAGCAGCCTTTTCCACAGAGAGAGAGCCGCACTTATCACGTCTGATTATACAAAAATATAACAATTTCAATGAAATATCTCATACATTTTAAATATGGCAGCAGTTTAGGGTTTCTTTGGCATGCACTCGTGGTACCGCAGAGCCATTAAGGGTTCCTCTAATTTAGAATTAAAGGGAATTAAAATGCAGATATCTTACATTCTTGTATGTGTTTGTGAAACTTAATCACAGTAGGAGTAAAACTCCCCCGCAGCGTGTGATCCTGTGCCATGTTAACACCTCCTAGTGCTGTTTCATTTTCAAAGAGCCTTTCATGTTCTCAGGAATGAGAAAAGGTGTCATGCCCTCTGTACTGCTGGATCAAAGCAGCACAAATCCACAAATGAGTGTGCACCAGGCAGTCCTCCATCCTTAACCCCACTACTGTCCTGAAAAAAACGACAACAAAGCTCCTAAAATATTTTACATTTTTGGTTTTTAATATTAAATCATTTGGTTTATGTAATGCTTATATAGGCATGAAAAGTAGAGAAGAAAACAGAATTGGGGCACAATTAAGACTGAGCTTGAACCTTCATCTCTCACACATCACAGTTCAGATATTTTAAAATATATCTCAATGTTTTTGTCTATGTAATAAAAATAAATGGGGTCCAATGCAGTGTTACTTTAGAATTATTTATATACTATTATAATACTTAATATTTTTTGAATCAGCTTTCATATTTTTGGTTTTTATTTTAATTTAATTTTTTATTTTAGTAATTTGGTTGTGCTTTTTAAAAAACTTATATTAATTAATTTATAATAATTTTATGTTTAGTAATGTTAATAATTTAATTTCAAGTAGTATTAAAAATAATTTTTATTAATTAGTCAAATTTAGTAATTTAGTTTATTTAATATTTATATTGTATTTTATTAATTTAAGTAATTTTATGTGCTTTGACATTTTTATTCTTTTATTTTTAAACTTGTTACTTGATTTATTATTTCAGTTTTAGTAATTTTAGTAATTAAAAATAGTATTAATAATATTTTTTAGTAATTAGTCAAATTTATATTTTTAAAAAATATATATTTTTTAAAGTATAATTTTTATTTAATATTTATATTGTATTTTATTAATTTGTTTTAGTAATGTTGTTATGTGCTTTTTCATTGTTATCCTTTTTTTTAAATAAATAACTTATGTTACTTATTTTATAATTCATAATTTCATAACTTCTTTCAACTAATATTTATTTTGGATTTTATTTCAGCTTTATTTCAGTAAATAAAAATTATTTTAATAATTTTAGTTAACAATAAAAATACCCAATGTTGTTTTAGACCCCATTTACTTTTATTGTTTTAACTATTTTTTAAGGAAACCCATACAGATTTAAAAACAACTTCCAGGTGAGTACATGATGACAGAATTGTAATCTTTGGATGAAATACTCCTTTAAACTGTCTGTATATGAGGTTTATTTTTAGGATCCAGTGTTGTGATGTCTATAACAGAGCCAAAGCTCTGGATGAGCCCATCTTTAATGAGTTTCCACCATCAGACTACCCTAACACCTCAGCAGAGCTTAGAATGATAGCAGTTGACATTGCCTCTCTTGAGGATCTATTTAGAGCACAACACATTCTTTACCAGGGTAAAACTGAATTTGGGACTTGGGAATATAATAAGAGGGATGGGGAAAAAGCTATGTGTGTGGTGCGTGTGATTTTGAGAGAGGTCATGGCTTCAGTCGGCTGTACTCTCTCTTTCCTCTGATAATAAGCATCCCATTCGTTCTCTCCATCTGCTCTCTTCTTGTCCCACTGCCCTCCCACATGTACAGTGCTTGCGTCCCCTGCTAGCCACCTGCAACATCTGTCTGCGGTGCTGCCACATGGTTAAGTGTCTGTACTTGTAACACAAGGGTTGCAGGTTAGGTCACACGGGTGGCTTTAACTGTGGTTACTCTGACAGTGCCCCATTAAAGAGACAGTGTCATTTGTGTGTCATTTACTCTGTGGCTGCACAATACTGGACAAAACTGTCATTTCAGATTAAGAATGATTAAGGTGATTTTGTTGGAAAAAAAAAAAAAAAAAAAAAAAGCAGATGACTTGAATAGCTTTATTTTGAATCTAGAATGATTAAGGTGATTTTGTTGGGCAGTGCATCTGCATAGAAAATAAAAATTAAAAATTAAAAAAAAAAAAATGTAATTACTTTTTACTTTGAAAACTTCTTTCCATGTTCTGAACCAAAAACAAAAAAAAAAAAAAAAAAAAAAAAAATAGGGAAACTATAGGTGTTTACCCTTGGGCACGTGCGTTACACAATGTTTTTCAGTAACTATGAAGTGAACCACAAAATTAAAAATATCAGTTAGAAAAAAAAAAAAAACTTTTATTTTTATATTTTCTGATTTCACTTTAATTTTTAAGGTTTTAATAATTTTGTTGCTTTATTTTTCACTTTCAGTGTAATTGTTTTTATTTTATTTTTCTATTAAATTTTGAAAGTTATTTTCTTCCGTTTTTGATTGTCATTGAACTTTTGGTCATTTTATTTTATTTGATTTTATTTTATTTTATTTTATTTTATTTTATTTTATTTTATTTTATTTTATTTTATTTTACTGTTTCAAATCCCATTTGAAGTTTTGATTCTCTATAGTACACTGTAAAGTTACAATACTAATACTAACGTCTTAATTTCTTTTTCTTTTCTTTTTTTATAAACATTAAGTCGTCAGGCTTTTTTGATGGACTGCCATCAAATAAATATATGACATATATATATATATATATATATATATATATATATATATATATATATATATTTGTTTTCACTTGGAATGGGTAGGTATATATTTATTAAAATAAATCACAGCCTTTGCGTTGTCTATCGCGTTAAGTCATATCACAGTAAATTACATACCGATATATCGTGCAGCCCTAATTTACTCGATGTTCCAATACTGCATTACATTCTGTCTTCTGCATATCAGTAAAGAAGGTACAGTTGCTAGTAGATTTGTCTCAGAACTCATCCTTCCCTTTTGTGCAACATAAAACTGTTTTGTTTTGTTAGTTGGCATTCCTCTACCTCCGAGCGGTTGGGCCTCTGAAGTGTGTGACTCGAATTCCCGGGTTTTGAGGGTATTGGTTGCACTTCCTGCTGTCTGAAGACAGCTCTGCCAATGATGGAGGCTCCCTTTAGGCTGGCCCCCCTGGTACACGCCTCCTTGGAGTCCTAAAATTTGGCTCACACAACATCCTGCAGTGTCGTGCCACCCTTAGCACTCGAAGTCATTGTTGTAACAGCACGATGTTGCGGCCCCCTGTCCTCAAATGACATCCAGAACCCCCTCTGATCAGTTTCCTGCTGTGTCTCCACGAGCCCACAGTCGCATGGAATATCAGCATGGCTCTTTGGGCTTGCCATTAAAACAAACATCCCCAGACACATCTCGTGAGTGGAGGCCCGCGCCTCGCTTTTGCGTCCCATTGGTTCCAGCTCATTCATCAAACATGATTTCACAACTATATAATTTCCGTGGCTTTGAAAAACAGAAGCAGCTGCTGTCTAGTTCTTGTTTGTCAATAGTGCTGTATGATTATGACTATTGATGTGGTTTTCTGTGTGAAAAATTTTAAATATTGACCAGCATCAGTACCAATCAGCAGATAAATGTGTATATAATTATAAGTATGTGAAGCATGAAAGCGTGTATGCTGTCATCTTTTGATGGATAGATGGATTGACCGCAGGCAGCTAATCTGCTGGCATTCATTATGCATCTCTTACAGATGAACCAAATTTATTATAAATATGTTTTTATTAACTCTGGTGATGATTGATATAATTACAAGAGAAGATGGAGTAGACATGCAGTTTAAATAGTGTTTCATTACTGGAGGAAAAAAAGAGAAGAAAATTAACTGACTATGAACACAAACAGCATTAAAAAAGGACATAAATTTACATGACTAAACTCTTCTAAAAGTGTTTAAATAACTTAAAATAAAAATATTGACAGAAAATGTAATTATGAGTATTTTAACCGTGATTATTGATTCTTATTATTGATTCTTAAAGATGTCTTTTAAACTTCAGGTAACAGCGATAATGAGAGAATTCAAATGGCCAATAAGAAAATTCCTTTCAAATATGCCCGGCCCGTAGAGGAATGGCTTCAGGAGAAAGGTAACTTCCTCCATTTTAGTTTTTTTTTTTATTATTATTATTATTATTATTATTATTTTAATATATGTACTGTAGATATTACCCTTTTTCTTTAGTTAAATTCACTTATTTATAATATATAGATAAATAATTATATTGTATATTGTGTTGCACCCATCACATTTTTACTTTTGTTTTGCCTTTTCAGTGCTCGTTGATCTATGTATTGATCTTAAAGACAGACTAAATAATACATACATTGTTTAATGGTTCAGGATTGGCCTAGTAAACCTTTTATGAATGTTTTAAATGTAAACATTAAAACAAATTAACATTAACATAAATTTCACTTGACTTTCTGGCTGATATAAAGGAAGGTGGACAGACATGGTTTAGTGAAATGCAAGAGCTGTTTCAGGCAGCAGCTTGTGGCTGCACAGGAAGAAATCGCCAGCATGATTATTGTTTCAGATATTAATTGCATATCATCAGTAGCCCTCCTCATTATAATGACTGGAATTACTCAAGAAATTAGGTGAAGTGATGATTTCTGGACTCAGAAATTGTTTATTTACTTCATTTTCTTTCTGAATTATGATCTGTGTCATGCTGCAAAGCTTTTATTCACAACCACAGAATATTTTGTCTATTATTTTCACTGATTCTTGAGACATATGACAAAACATGTTTGAAAACGATGTTTCATCTGTCATTAGTTTTGAAAATAGCAACAATTCTGCATTAATATTATTCAGAGATAATTGCTAGAATGTTCTCAGCACAAATAATCCTTTTATTTTCTCTCTTTTTTCAAAATTATCTAAAATGCAGTGTTTTACTATATCAAAAATATATCCCCAACAATTATTATCTCTTTTTATTTTTTTTTAATATTGTATGTCCCACGAATCAGTGATTTGTACATTATACCATGTGTTTATAACCAAGACATTTTTACAGTAGACAACTTTTTCAGCATTTTTACAGTAAGAATGGCTCTATCATGTTAATCTTTCTCTTATCTCAGAATGCATTCATATGCCAGTCATACGACATTTAGTTTTTTAATAGTATGGGTGATCTCTCTTCATAGAGGCAATTATAGTAAAACTTACTGCAGCCATCATGAGCTTGTAGCTAGACTCATTCAGGGACACATAATGGGTTTGGTTTATAGTCCGGCCCTCCAAATGTTTACGACGTGTCTCATGGTAGTATAACCCTGAGCATTTTGGAAGAAAATTAAGCCAAAGTGATCCAGCACAACCATCTAAGTCATTGTACTTTGGTTGGGAAGGTTAAGTGCCTAAAAGAGACATGAATCTTGTTGCCAAACAAGATATTCTGTGCTCTTATACCGACCCATAACCATAAAATGTTCTGGATCTTTCTTGCATCCTCAGGGCGGCAGTTAACGATATTCAACACCCAGGCCACGATAAGAATTGGTGGTTCAGACCGCAAGAGGCCATTTCAGGGCCAACTCTCCGGACTCTACTACAACGGCCTCAAAGTGCTCAACATGGCTGCTCAGGGCAACCCTAACATCAAAATCAATGGCAGCGTCCGCTTGGTGGGGGAGGTTCCCTCCGCAGGTTCAGCCAGAACCACGGCCCTCCCCCCGGAGATGTCCACCACCTTTATCGAGACCACCACCACCATGTCCACCACCACCACGAGAAAACACCGCACTCCACCCACAATACAGGTACGACCCCAGAGACACAAGCACGAATTCAAATGAAGACATCAGTGGGAACTGCTAAGACTAGTAACATAAGTTAGTCATCTGAAGGCCGTTCAAGAACTTCAAGGATGCTAACTATAAAAATAAAGATATTAGTGTCCAGCTGCTTTTCTGAAATTTCATCAGTGGGCCACATGCCTGCCATAATCTGTTTTAATATAAATTCATATAAATCTTGTTCACAAGCTGCATGTGCAATGAAGTTTTTACTGCGTTGTGCTTGACAAATAATAGCTCATATCTGCTATTTTTGCTGTTTTGTTTCCTACAATGGGCTATAGGCAAATACTAGTCTAGTGCTATTCATCTATGTTTTTGTTTTCTATCTTATAAAATATCTTGTTACATCAACGGATGAATTATGTCGCCTGTTAGTTTAAGTGCTCAATCTTTTTAATGTTGAGTAGATTCTGATTTTTATTGTTTATCAGCTTTATAGCTTATAGTTTTATTGTTTATCAATTTATAGTTGTTGTGTGAACTTGTTCTCATAAAATTAGAACAATTTTTAAAACTATCTTTATCATAATAATTATAGTTAAAGTCCTTTGTGTGAAAGGGTCTTAAGACTGACTATAACTTTTTTTGCATAAAACTATTGGTCTAATGAGTGATTCAGTAATTTAATTTGTAAGAGATCAATTGTTAATTTCTGCATCATTGAATATTTTATACTCCTATTCTCATAGAATTTTTTTAAACATTATTTTTATTTTCCTTATAGTGAATGGGCCTTATGACTGATTTTAACTTGTCATTAAGTCATTAAGTTTCAGCATAAATTGGTCTACGACTGATTTTTCCTTGCTAGCTGGTCAGACAAATTTTTCTGACATGATTTTAACATAATGCTGTGTTTATGCGACTGGCATGTGTTTTCGCATATGTGCCTACATCTCCTCATCATTTCTGATTTGGGAACTACACCACAAATAACGTCTGGCCCAGATTTACAATTCAAATAAATGAGGACACAAATTTCCTGCAACACAACATGGAAAATAAATCTCCGGAATGGATTTTTGGGTGGTTTTCTGCACAGCTACACCTTCCATTCTGCAGAACATCTCAGTGCTGCTGACAACGTTCTTCTTAATTTATTACGCTCTCAGTTTGATCCAATGATTTCCAGTGAGCTTATTTGTCAAGCTTAGACCTATTTCTTCAGCTTTGAGTTTGCAGATGCAAATTTAACTGTGGTATTGAAATCAGAAACAATGATTGTACCGTGCCCAGGTTATGTATGTCACATATGTGGACAGGGTAAACACATTGCAACAACAATACATTGTGTATGTGTGGGATGTCAAAGTCTAAATATGCAAAACAGAGGCTTTTGTTTCATTTAGGAGAAGTCACTCAACCAGGTGCATCTGAATGATTTTCCAACAGTATGCAAACAACTTGCTCCAGTTAACGCGAGAGCAAGCGGTGTCCACGACTTAATTTTTTTAAGGTTGAGAGCCTCTCTGACACATTTTTGTTTTCATGTTTTTCATAACCGAAGAGAATTGTTTATAATTCTCCACGTCCTTTAGATAAAGACACGAGAGCAGGCGAACAAAGCTTCATTCACACACTCTTGACAACCAAACAGAGTGCTGCCCACATAAAGTTTGACCGGGAGCCAATAAAACACTGTGGTTTGGTGAAATGAGATTAGACTGGCCATTTCATAGGCATCCTGGTACAAATTGAGCTGGTGGAAGTGATATTAAAGCCATCAGTCTCCTCTGTGTCTGAGACACATTTTGGCAAGAGTCATTTGTAATCGTGAAGCCCCCACAGTTGACCGCATGAAGAAACTTTGCGACTGACTAATGCTAGGAGAATTGGCACTACAAACATGTTCTTCCTAGTCAGATCATTTGTTGAATTCAAAATGCATAATTTTGGTTAATTAATTAAATTTGTGGAAAATAATTTGTTAATTGCATCATAGTTGAAAGAAAATGTGAAAATGTTCATTCATTCATTCATTCATTCATTCATTCATTCATTCATTCATTCATTCATATCATTTATATCATTTATCATTTAATCGTTAACTTGTTTCAATTAATCATATAACCATTTATAATAATAATTTAACCACCCAAATAATCCACACACTTGAATCAAATTATTAGTAAATGATTGAATCAAATAATTCCCTTTTGTTAATTAGTAGAGTAGAGATTTTGTGTGGAATCACTGTTCATGATTTAATCAAGTTATAATAACATACTAGCAAGCTAAATATAACTGTTTTTTTTTTTTTTTTTTTTTTTTACACATATTATGTTAGATGTTGGTAGTATGAAGATGCTGCTGATTATCTTTTGCACTACCAGTGGAGTTGATATTTGTATTAAGGCAACTTGAATTCTTGTGAGCAGGTCCTCAACCCAAGCATATGCTAGACAGTTCATCACAATGGTAACTCACCCGAAAACACCAACATAACAGAAAATCTTTTACTATAATTCTAACTTAATAGTACATTAAACATTAACAAGTCTTGCTATTTATCTGCAAGCCCTGTGCAAAGCATGATGGGAAGTGTATAATTTTGAGCTACTTGATTGAAACATCTTCTTTCAAAATGAAAACGTAAAGTTAAGCCAAAGAGTAACATTTCAAATCAGTTGCATGATGCAATCTTGTTTAAACGAGAAAACTGTTATTTGTTTTTGGTGTTATTGCCAGAATGTCGGCATATCTGTGCTAAACGTGGCATCCCAGTGCACAGCGAACCACGGAGATGGAAATTTCCACTTACATTAAAGCTGAAGTTGACCATGTCTGATTTTAGCTGGAAACCGTAGATGCTCAGCGAAGCATCAGACCGCATTACAATCGGAGCACAAACAGGCAAAACGCATGCAAACGCTGCGGTAACAAGAGAGCATGCGTCTGCCTGAAGCAGAGCCACGCTTGAGAATAAAACAATTCTCTGTGACGCACTCTGGAAAACAGCACTGCTGTGGGTCTTGTTTGGCTTATGAGGCTAATAGATGTTCGAGAAAACACAGCCATAGATTGTTATCTGATCTAATGAACCAGTAACAGTCACATATTGCGTATGAAAAGGTGAAAGACGTGTGATGGTATTAGAGTGAGTCATTTTGTTGGCGTCAGTTAACATGTGGACTGGAATTAAGCTTTTGGAAAAAGATAATAATACACCCACAGTTGTTTCTAACGTGTTTATTTATGAATCCATTTTTTAAATCCTCGTCCCACGTTTATTGGCCCATCTTTAGATTCAGGTGTTCATTTTAGTCACTATTACTCTGTTCAGGCTGACGTTGAAATGAATAGCATTTTCCATTAATTTTTTTTGACATTTTCATTTTCCTTTGTCACTGCAATGACAAAATAGCTATAAACATCATATGGGCAACAACAAATCATCAAAATGGTTTTTATATTAACAGAAAATTGGCGGTAAGATGTCGAGTGATGAGTTTGAAATGAGAATTAAGAGTGAATGCAGGCCTCACACACAATCATGAGGATGAATGGAGGATTGTAGCTACTTGAGTGGAATTGGCAGGAGGATTCTCATTAATTCCGATCAGTCTAGTAGGTCAACAGGCTGCTGGTCATGTTTGCTTTCTCATCTTAATTTGTGCAAACAGGATCAGTAAACAAGTGGTCTGTTACAGTTGGGGAAGGAATATAATTGTAAACTGCAATCCCCTATATGTATTGTGTTGGGATGAGAGATCTATTTTTAAGCCATTTGCATTTGTGTTGAACTGGAACAAGGTCTGCACGGTTTATTCGGCTTAATTAAGACCAGGGCTGTGGAGACGTAAAGAAGCCAAGCTTGTGCGGATCTCAGCGTATAACTCTTTCGAGGTTTGCTTAAGTACGCTCTGCTGTTCTTCAAAGAAATCCTTCTGGAAGAGAAGTCTTGAGAGACAGATCACAAGGAAGGGTTTTTCTTGTTTTAATCATGTTTAGGAAAGGTGCAGAAACAGAAAAGATGCAGCTAAATGTGATTTCTTGGCTTATGCTGACAGAAGAACTATGCAGCATGTTGAGAAAGTTAGCTTTAGAAAATTAGAAGCCCAAAACATTAAGAAATTAGGGATTTTAACCTGATAATGTTCAGAAGAATGCCTAGCTACTGTAGGCAGTAGTTGGATTTAATGAGGAAAAAATGACTTTTTCTTTACCTCAAGGTCTATCTTTATTTCATTAATGAATCTGAGATTATTTGCCAGGCTGGATTGATGGTAAACCTCACACATGAGGGGTGTGTTTTCCTCTGGGCATCTGAATCATTGATGTAAGGTAGGTTAATTGAGCTGCACACATTTTCATATCAGAGGGGTGGGATAATGATATGTATTTCAGGGCAGCAATTTCATTTCATGTCTGCGGAAAGCTGAGGGACTACATTTGGTCTCATACGTCCTTTGGCCTCTAATAGTAGGGATTTGGGGCATTTATGGTCGTTCCATCCCAAAATCATCAAATCCTTTTCCTTTGCTGCACTGCTGAAATGTAGTACATTAAAGAACCATGTGCCAGAGGGGATCAAACCCTTAGTGAGACACAGCAAAGGATTTTCTCTTCGAATTAGCCCACTTTCAGCCATGTTGTCATAAGTGCTCTATTTGCTTTAAACAGGATCCCAGACAGAATGATTTAATGCGCTGGGCATTAGGATGGATATTGCATATTACGGTAGTGTTGATTTTATTAATGTTTCAGCTTAACTGTGTGAAAGAGAATAATGGAGTAAGACAGGACTTGATGATGAATCAGGACTGGTGCTGTTAAGATCACAAATGACATAAAAGCTCCATAAAAGTCTCAAAAGTGATACTTTTATGGTGCTATGTATATTTTAATTCAATTGAATGCTTTTTGTGAAAAACAGGCTAAAATTTGAGTCTTTTTTCCCTCAAATAATATAAAAAGTACAGTGGTGATGTCTGATTTGTGAACAAATCATTATTTTGATTTAGTTCTTTTCAATGGATCGGTTAGTCCAGTTTACAAAACCAGTGTGAATCATTTGTTACTGATCCGGTTTAACAGCCCACTAGAGGTGAAAATTATGAGTCAAATATGGTTTAAATATCAGTTTGTTTATCAGACAAACCATTTTATGGCTTTACAGGTCTTGGTCTAATCCCATGAGTCATACAGACTACTTTTATATCTGTATGATATTTTAAGGTGCTCCAGTCAAGATTTATTGAAATAAAAGAGTCATATATGCTTGGAACAACATGAATGTGAGTAAATTATGACAGGATTTTTATTTTGATGTGAACTATCCCTTTAATGCAATTTAATGATTTAAAAGACTGTTTAATGTGATTTAGAGATTAATCACCACTGAATGCTCAAATTCTTATTTAGTGCAGTGAATGCAGATGGCTGGTCTTGACAAGTATTTACGCTCCTGTTTTTAAGTTGTAAAACACTGAATCTATGTAAGACACGTATGTGGCCAATTCCAGGGATTGTTATCTGTCACCATGCATCTGCTGTGCACAGCAGCTAACATGTCTTGCTGTGTTGTTACTGGGAGGATATGTCGAGAAACAAACAAATTACTGCAACGTTGTGATGTACCTCACAGAAACAACATGATTTTTGTGGATTTAATTAAGCTGCCGCACTGGGACCCTCGTAATTGTCCACAATGGGAACAACTAATGGATATTTTTGCATATTAATTGCTTCCTCATGGATGAAGTGTAGAGTTAACTGAGGCTTAGCAGTTTTGGACTGCAGCTTCTAATTATCACTTAACCGAACAGAATTTAGTTTCCATCGAAATGGAAAAAGTTGAACAAAAATGCATATGCTGACTTTCACCGTGCACGCATAACAGTCTGCGTTTAGAAAACATAAAAACTAAGTGCTAAGGTACAGTACGTCTAGCATAAACTAAAAGTTGTACACTTTCTTCTGCATGAGAGCTGGCAGACAGTTCAGGGGTTAACCGCACGATCCACTGAGACAGAAAAAATACTGTCAGCAACGGGAGTTGCTGCACTACCACAATAAAGACTAATATTTCTCCAGAGTTGTGTTTAGAATCCAATTATATGGAGGTTGGAGGCGGCCGACAGCCGGCTGTGGTGCAGAGGACTGATACGTTTCAGAAGGTGCTGACGAGCCACGTGGGACCAGGATATTACGCGTGGGCAGACGCCGCTATCCCTAAGAGACGGCGGCCTTGATTTATTGAAATGCGCAGCAGCCGTAGTTGAAAGGGCCAAAGCTATGGGAGCCGTATCAAGGCGCTCATTGGGTAGATGATGTGAGTCCAATCTCCTGGCCACGGTAGTGTATTGAAATGTGAATCGAGTTTCACTTTACTCCAATTTATTTCCTCTTGAGGCGTGATACCAAATAAAAGTAACAAACAAGGGGCGCTGCTGGGAACAGACAAGTTTGCATAACGATAGCAGTGGCATTTAGGCTGCATCTCAACAAAGATTCTCCTCTGTACTGCACCTATCACAGAAGTGATTTGGTCAGAAATGTTTTGAAGGACTTTTCATAGATGTACAAAATCATTGCAGTACTTTAATAAAATGAAGTTATAATAAAAAAAAAAAAAAAAAATATTGTAAGAGAAATAATAAAATAAATGAAACTGATAAATATCAATACCATTTTCATTCAGAAAATCTACTTTGTTTTCTTTCTAATAAATAATTATTTAGAAAATAGGATTACAATTATTATTATTATTATTATACATCATTTAAAGTAATAGTATTTTAATATTTAGTTATTAATTTGATTACATTTAACACAAAATATTTTTTTTCATTGAAATGGATGAAACAGATAAATAAATAACCATGTCATTTTCATTTTGAAAATATACTTTGTATAGTAAATAATTTCTAATAAACAATCATTTTGAAAATAATAAGAATTATTATTATTATTATTTGTAGTAGTAGTAATTATTATTATGATTATTATTATACATAATTTTAAGTAATAGCTTTTTAATATTTTGTTTTTAATTTGATTACATTTAATTTAAAATATATATTTTATATTTTTAGTGAAATCGATGAAACAGATAAATACCCACATCATTTTCATTTTGATAATCTACTTGTTTTTTTTTTTTTTTTTTTTTTTTTTTTTACATCGGATACATTTGTAGTGTAATTAATACTTATTAATTAAATAAAATAATAATTATTATAAATTTGTATTTATATAATTTGAGTAATAGTGTTTACATATTTAGTTATAAATTTTTTATTATTATTATTATTTTTAAAGAAATTAATGAAGCATAAATGGCAACACAATTTTCACTTTGAAAATGTACTTTTGCTTACACCTGATAATTAATTAATAATAATAATAATAATAATAATAATTATTATTATTATTATTATACATCATTTAAATAAATAGAGTGTAAATATTTAGTTATTTTGATTACATATGAAAATATTTTGAACTTGTTTCAAATATTTAAAAGAAATGTTATCTCTGGATTTTATACTTCTCTTTTTTCTTTTTCTCTCTATTTATCCTCTGTTCTCTAAAGCACATTTTATGCATGGAAGGTGCTGTAAAAATAAAATGTATAACTACTTATATTTAAAAAACAAAAACAAAATGTTTTCTCATGAGGACAGATTCCTCATATTCTGATATTAAGGTATCTGGTTAATGAAATCTGGCTTGTACATGCCGTCTGAAGTCAGTGTTCCTGTGCCATTGCACTGTCTTCTGCCTCTATCATCCAGATATTAACACACGCACCTCTCTATCTCCCAAGACCATTTCCATCCCCTCTTCAAATTAAACAGGCACGGCATAATAAAAGACACCACTTTAGATTTGAATCTATAATTGAAACAAACTGTGTATTGCTTTCTAATTTTAGCGAGGACACAAAGAGGAGTGCTCAGGGTGATAGTTTGTCATAAGGTCCCATGCGACCTTGCCCTCCTCAGCCAGCAAGTGATTAAAGATAAGGCACGGGACTGTTCCAGTGTAAACAGGAAGATGAACGGTGGCTGTTTGAAAGCTTCAGCGTAAGCTCGTGACGATTATAGTTTGCCGTGCAGCACAAAAAAAAGAGTCAAGAGTACAAAACAAAATGAAGTGTTCTGGAGTGAGTCCTTGCTGCAGGCCATTCTAGTGCAAAGAGGTAGTGAGCAAAGAGAGCTTAGAAAGTCAATAGCCAGGTGAGGTACAAAGAGAGAAATGAAGAGAGAGGGAAAGATGTACTTCAGTGAAGCAGGCATTTAGACTCATTCAGCCGCAAGAATAAATTTTTAAAATATTCTAAATGTTAAAATAATGTCTGAATAATACCTTTAAGTGTACTTGAACACAAAAAAATTGCCTAAAACTAAAATTTTGGCACAACTGCCAGTTTTTTTTATTTCAAAGATTTTTCAAAGTTGTGTTTAAGATTATTGTAGTATTGTAGTTTAACAAGAAAATACTATTTCAGATTTTCTGCTTCAAAATTTCATGTATAATTCAGTGTTTAATTCAGTGTAGTTTTCACTCAAATTGCTAGGGAAATTGTACAAATAATTGCAAAGTATATCCTACACCATTTTTTTTTTCTGTATGTAGTTGATAATTGATAGATTTTTTTTTCATATGAAAATATTTAGAATATTTTTAAATAAGATTTATATAAGATTTTTTTAATTATATATATATATATATATATATATATATATATATATATAAGATGATTGTAGTATGATATATTAGTGATATAATAGTTGGTTAAATTTTATATATTCATATCAAAGTAATAGCATATTTATTTATCTGATTGTATCTTGATCATATCATATCATACTCATATCAAAGGGCTTTCAAATTAAAACATTGCTGAAATATTGTGTTCTTTCAGTAGAAGATCCCTTGTTTTTTGTTTTTTTTTCCTCTGTGCTAAGTGTTCGATGTCCTTTCATCATATAGTTATGCCTCTGTTACCACTCAGGCCTTTTTCTTGGAGAAAACACGATGTGCGATAAGATGTCAAGTGGCTGTCATCAGAGAGGTGGAACTCTCTGAATCATTCTGAAACTGATCTTCTCACTTCTTATTGATTCAGTTTGTAATACAAGCTGTTCACTCCTTGTACTGCCAAAGTGGAGATAGACATGATAGCATCAAGGCCAGAGAAACCCACAGGAGGGATGAAAGGAGATGATTATCTGAGGACCAGTGTCAGCAAACTTTTGTTTTAATGTCTGCTTTTGTCTGCCTTCTTTTTTGAAGCTACATGGAATCGTTTAGGGTTAAGGTGACTAAAGCAACTAACTAGATATTTTCTTTTATCTTAATTGCATAATAAGTGGAGCTTTTATCTTAATAACTGCTGATAACCTCTGGAAGATGTTTGAAATGCAGGCATCTCCCCCTTACTCAATCAAACTGTTAGTAAACTGTGTATTGACCCTATATTTAGATGACAATTTTTTTTTTTTTTTTTAAGAAATCTCTTATGTTCACCATTTAAATTTATTTGATCAAAAAATCCAGCAATACAGTGAAATATTATTACAATATAAAATAACTGTTTAATCAATTTAAAAATGCAATTTATTCCTGCAGCTGAATTTTTAGCATTGTTACTGCAGTCTTCAGTGTCACGTTATCCTTCAGAAATCATTCTAATATGCTGATTTGCTGCTTAAGAAACATTTTTTTTTTTATACTGTAGTTATCAATGTTTAAATAAAAAAATTCTCACTGATCCCAAACTTTTAAACAGTGGTGTATAGCACGTTTGGTGATGAAATGCTAATGTCTAAAACATTATAAATGATTTGGCTAAAGATTATCCATGTATTTTTTAAATAAACCATAATGATTTCTTCTAATTTATGTTCGTATTTCATTTGAAATGTAAATCGCACAAGTATTTCCCACAATTCAGCTTATAAACTTCTAAAACCTCTTTGACGTGACACAGCTCTTCCTGAGATAATTTCATTTAAACCCATTCTGCTACATAAAATGCTTTGTTTCTCTAGACATGTTTGTTTGCAAACCTTTTTAGAGCAGGACATATTTTAGTCAAGCTACAATGACAGACGTTTACAGTATTTCCCGTGTAGGTGAAAAACTCCTCACCTCCTACGAGCAAATCAAGAGTGTGATTAGGAAAGACTATACGCTGCCACACAAGCTATTTCTGATTCACCGTTCTGCTCTACCCTACTGCTGTAAATTATTTCATTGGAAAGTTCATTTAATTAGACCTGTTTGGTTAGCTAAATCAGACTGTCTCATCCATTCAATTAGCCACCAAAGTGTTACCTGTATGCTCTAAACATGAGAGCTGTGATCGCACTGTATTTATATCAGTACTCAAATGTTGTTAAAATTAAACAATTAGACTTTCTTTGCAAAGTTTCAACAGAATTAGCTGTGTTCTTACTCATTATGAAATTAGTTAGAAATTAATTCATTGTTTCCATTGATTATGACATCATTCTTTTTCCATTGATTATGACATCATTCATTATTTTCCCACTGACTGTGACATCAGAATGTCTTTCTCCACCTATTATGGCATCATAATTAGTTATTTTTCTAATGATTATGACAAATTAATTACCTCGGTTCCCATTGATTTTGACGTCATCAATTCTGTTCCCACTTATTATGACATCATAGTTAATTCAATTTCAAGTGATTATGACATCAGAATACTTTTGTTTTCACCGATTACCACATTTAGTTCTTTTCCCACTTATTATGACATCAGAAATAGGTTTTTTTTTTTTTTTTCTCCCCACCGATTATGGCACCGTTATTAGTTCTGTTCCCAATGATTATAACATGAGAATATCTTTTTTATTGATTGTGACATCAAAATTTGTTCTTTTTCCACTGCCTATGATGTCATAATTCTGTTCTCAGTGATTATGACATGAGAAATAGCTATTTTCCCACTGATTACAACATCAGAATGACTTTTTACTTCAGAATACTTTTGTTTTAAAGGGGTCCTATTATGTTCTTTTACAAGGTCTTGATTTTGTTTTGAGGGTGTACTAGAACAGGCTCTCATACTAGGTTGTTCGAAAAACATATATTTTCCATGTATTTTACATTATTACAACACCTCTCTCCCCAGTATGGCATGAACGGCTGGAATGCATCAAATGAAAGCCCGCCTTCTGAAATACGAAATTCACTGTGATGGGTAAGCTGGGCCAGTCTGTGTTGTGATTGGCAGCACTCAGCGCCTGTCAGGAAATGTCATGCCCCTTACCATAGCCGCCTGCTGCGAGCTTCAGTGTAAATATTGCTTCAAAATCAAATCAATTTGACCACGATTTAAACCCGGATGATTGTAACAACTCTAAGCTTGTCTGTCTTGTGAAAGCTAGCGTGGCTCTGACATAGTGATAACACTCGTTGCGTTCTCTAATGCAGCTCAACAAGGTCTCATCCCATTCGTTGTTCTTTGTGATATCACAAATCCTGGAAAATATGCACTGTAGTCCAAACGAGTCGTTCTTTGTAGTTTTTGAAAAGTGATTTCTGTTAAATAAAATATCTCCTTTTGAATTGGACTTTGAGCTTTGTAACTTTGCAGATCTTTTTCATGCTCAAACAGCAACATTACAGAGTAACTAATGTTGAAAAAGTGAAAAAGCATAATAGCACCCCTTTAACTGATTGTGATGTCGGAGTTAGCTCGGTTCCCAGTGATTCCCGCTAAATCTCGGCATCAAACATGTTGACTATACCAATGTCTTCAATCAAAAAGAGGCATAAAAACATGACGGGGGAACTTCCTAAATCTCAAAGATTATTCAAGAATCAGCACTTTCCTTGGTGCTATATAATCGATTGGGACTGAGGCTCCTGTGAAATGAATGATCTGGCTTCGGTCTGGAGTGTAAATCACACTCTTGCTCCTATATCTACAGGATTTACATGCAGTGAGTTTTGGCAGAGGATGCGCTGATCCTGTGCTATGTGAATTTCGACTTTGCTTTACTTGTGCAGATTTTGTAAATACGGCCTCCAAAAATCAGCAGAATTTTCAGCATTTAACTATTTGATAATAGTTTTTAACTGTTAAGCACTGAATGAAGATAAAGAGAAACTGGGCTTCACATGACTTGATAATAGGATTTCATCGTTAATGTATTTAAGTCTGTTCTTGTGTTCACACTGCACTTCTTTCATTGTTATTAATGAAATTTCCTATATTGTTCACAAGCTGCTCTCTGACCTCAATTAAATCACCCTGCGAGACAAGCCAAATGAACGAAATGAATCAATAGAAATATGTAATTTGGGGGGTCTGCGGGTCAGCAGCACTAAATTTGTGAAGCTTTTTATCAAGCACCGAGACTATTAAGCTTTTACACCTCAGAAATGTTTATACTTACAAGAAATGCTTCATATTAAGTCACTAATTTATGCAAGACTGTCAGCACAGTAATTTAAGGTGAAGAAAAGTGCAATGAATATGGCGTGTGACCCCTTTTAGCTCTTAAAGAGTTTCTCCTCAAAGCATGCTGGTGTCATTTTGCTAAATATGAGAAAAACATGGGCATTTGAGTCCATTTTTATGGCATTTTTCATTGAATTCAAAACGAGCGGCTTAAATTTAAGTGGTCACATTTTTGCTGTATTTTGAGATGCAAATGGAAAGAAAAGCCAATTTTAGTGTCCTTACTGTCAGTGGTGACTGTTGAATCCATTTATTCCTCCACGCAGCTGAAATTGCTATGCAGCCACATAATGTGATATCAGCTCTTCCTATCAAGTCTTCACCCAACACGGCTGTCAATAGCTCCACCTATTTATAGTAAACATGTAGAGCGGCTAAGCCACATTTTTCAAGGATACTTTTTTCATTCACTTCAATGGAAATATTACATGCACATGAGCACTGGAGATGTTAAGCTTTGTTGTCTACGTCAGTGTGTGACAGCGAGCATTTAGACCAACTCTTCTCAGTATGCGCACTGATAGACAGCTTTTCAAATTATTTCTGCATTCGTTTATGCTCCGTTTGTCCTTTGATGCAGAGTATTTTTGATATAGGAAGGCTTTGACTAGACCCTGTGTAATCACATCTCCGAAAAGACCATAGATTTCTTTTTTCATAAACATCCTTAGGGTTTCCGGAATAACCAAATTCAGCTGAATTGAGATGCTGGCCTCTTCTGCTCTGTCACTCTGTAGTTCCCTCCTGCTTTCTGTACCCAGCAGGACACTGGAACGGCTCACCCTGGCTGTCAGTTATCTTTGAGCAGAGCC
Organism: Cyprinus carpio; assembly: GCF_018340385.1. NCBI lineage: Eukaryota > Metazoa > Chordata > Actinopteri > Cypriniformes > Cyprinidae > Cyprinus > Cyprinus carpio. The sequence goes on along the minus strand of NC_056613.1, from coordinate 7,908,365 downwards.
ATGGTAAATATCCTGCATTGATTAAGCAGATTTGCATAGGCAGAGCAGGCCTTGAGGCAAAGAGTTGAACGCTAACCAACATCCACAATGTCACAGGCCCAAAATGCCATCTCGCCCTGCAGCTGCAAGGGTATTCTGCCATAAGCAGGCAAAGAACGTAATCAGACTGCTGGCTTTGTGTAGGAAGTGGACTGGAAGTTGCCAAGCCATGTAACATTTGCCAGAATCATTCTTTTATACTGCTATATATCAGTGATCCTTCAATTACAGGAACTGTATATATGTTTTAGTTTAAGTAATTAGCTTAGTACTTCACAAACATGGCAAGACTTCAGAATTTTTGTTGAAGTGTAAGATTTTCATATTTGAATTAAGTTAATGAAAACTATGTTATAGTTTTAGTTGGCAATAACATCACTGTTTTGACCCGTTATAATAAATTTGTAGTGTTAAAATGAGGAAATTCCACTTTTTTAAATTCATTTGTTATTAATGTGAACAATTTGTATTTTTAAATAACAAAAAATGACTGTGCCCAACTGCTGTTATTAAAAAATAATTATAAAAATACAATTTGAATTATTATATAATATTATATTATATTCATAAACTGTATAAGAACCATAAAGTGAAGTTGAAATTATGAAAAATATGAAAATAAAAATTTTAGTTAATATTTTATATTACTAGATTAGAGGTTTAGATTGAGATTTGAGAATTCAGAAAGAGTTGCAATAATGTAACTCCCATCAGTATCTTTCTCTTAATTTTCCAGTCTGATTTCAAGCCACTTACTGTGTGAACAGCTATTTCACATCACTTTACTCTAAATAGAATTGTGACAATTATTTTTTTTTTTAATTCTTGCAGACTAGACAGCTTTTGATGGAATCCAGTCTTTGGTAACAGTCATGATGAGTTTATCTCAGAAGGGCTGCTGTCCACAACAATTTAAGGTTCAGGACCACAGTGTTTAAGCTCTCTTTCTATACCTATTTGGAGAAAGGAAGAGAAAATCTCGATATACGGTGACAGCTTTAAATGTATCTATTGTATATATACAATGGTGTCCAAAATGCTGATAAAACTAGTGAAAATGCCTCTGTTTTACATTTATTTATATTTTTACCTTTTAACTTACATTCACAACAAATTGTTAAAATTAGATTTTACATCTTACTGTATATGCATTTTCAAATTTGAGTCATTTTCAATTTTGTTAACATTATGTTCATTTTCCCTGACTTTTATTTTGCACAAACATGCTCTTTTTGCTTATAGCTGCAGTCAGTCCACTCTGATTTCTGTGAATTCACAGACTATTATTGAAGCTCCAGGGTGAAAATACAAGCCTGTCCATAATGACCTTTACCTTGTCAAGGTAGAATAATCAGATTTCACTCTTTGCCTCAGCAGGCCAGCAGACAGCTCACTAAAACTCAATACACAGCAGAGCTGCTCATTTTCACCAGGCCAGACGAATAACAGGTCCAAAGGGCCCTGTCATCTAAAGCTATGTAGTCCTCATCCTGTACAGCTATGTAGTCAGCTATTATTCAATATGAAGTGCAAGCAAGCCATAGCCTTTAGTCAGAGCAGACACCATATTTAATCTGACATGAACAGTATGAGGCTGTGAGAGAGTCTATTCAATATGTCGTACTGTTGAGTACGTGGAAGTTGATCGTTCAATCAATAAAACTGAAATGTCTTTCCACAAGTTTTAAGTGGATATAAAACTCAAGAAAATATGCATTATGAAGATGTGACACAGGTGCACTATTTCCAGGTACACAACAGTGAAGCATACTAAACTTTTGTCCCTCTCATTCTCCTTTTCATTTGCGAGTCAAAATCACTGTGGTGTTTACTAAATCAGTAGTTTTAACTGGTTTGTTTTCAGGATCCAGAATAATTTATGCTGCAAAATTAAACAGTCAGATTCATATACTGCATATTTTCCACAATATGCAAAATAGACACATTTGGTTTCTAAATATCTCTTCACTCTCAGCAGTGTTATTTTAGTATACAAGATACTATTATAGGTTTTGTTAATATTTTTAATTAGATTTTTTTTTTTTTTTACATGTGACCCTGGACCACAAAATGTCATAAGGGTACATTTTTTGAATGTGAGATTTATACATCATCTAAAAGCTGGATAAATAAACATTCCATTGATGTATGGTTTGTTATGATAGGACAATATTTGGCGAACATTCTATATATTATCTATATATAGATATTGGAGGAGGAATCTGAGGGTTCCAAAAATATTGCATTTAAAGTTGTCCAATGAAGTTCTTAGCAATGCATATTACTAATCAAAAATTAAGTTTTGATATATTTATGGTAGGAATTTTACAAAATATCTTCATTGAACATGATCTTTACTTAATATCCTAATGATTTTTGGCATAAAAGAAAAAAATATAATTTTGACCCGTACAATGTATTATTGGCTATTGCTACTAATATATTTACGTGTGGCTTAAGGCTGATCTTGTCATCCAGGGTCACACACACACACACACACACACACATATATATATATATATATATATATATATATATATATATATATATATATATATATATATATATATATATATATATATTCAGATTATTTTTTTTTTTTGCCTATTTTATTAGTTTATGTTGTTTTTAAAGTGTATATATTTTAGTTATTTTAGTACAAGTTAAACTAAATAAATGAGAAATGTTGCAGTTTTGCATAAAAGTTTTTTCTTTTTTTATTGCAATAAACATTTATTACGGAAAATGTGTTCTATGGTTTTAGTGTTAGTTTTACTTTGAGATAGCTATAATAATCCTGATTCTCAGAAGCTAATAATTCAATGCACAAAATAATAAGTGATTGTCAATGCCACAAGTGAACCTGTATTTAATGTAGTCTGGGTTATATGATCTTTTACCTTCTTTTTGATTATTTTTGAGCAATTTAAAATTGTTAATTAGTAATTATAAATTGTTAAGAACCTATTTGGTTCAGGTGCCAGAGTTTGTTGTTAAAATTATAATCGTGGCTGTTGGTCACATTTTGCTGCAAATTATTTAGTGGAGACAGTCTCCAAGTAAACTTTATTGAATGATGTTATAAAAAAAAAATCAATAAGCAGATAATTCTACTTTTTTTTATTTGTCCAAAGTACATTGTTCTTTAAATGTATAATTTCCTTAAGACTGAAAATAAATTGAACGGGTTTAACCGGATTTGCTTATCTGTCAGACACCATGAAGCATTACACTCTCGGCTTTGAGAAGAGTGAAGAAACAAGCTAATCTTCCAGCAGTTCAATATTAAGTTCCCGTCACTGTCAGACTGGGCGTGAGAGAGGGAGGGGAAAGATTAGACTGTTCAGCACAGATGAACGTTAAAGTTTTATATGCCACCGGAACACATTCTCACATTGTTAATATGTGGATTAGGCCATTTCTTCCAACAGAAGTATAAATATATGAGTATAAAATGGCATAATGCAGCAGCTCTCCATTGCATTCTCGGCCTGTCTCAACATTGAGCTTGTGTTATTGTAAAAGAGGATATGAAGAGTGGCTTCTGAGATATTCAATGCTTCTAACTGATTCCAGGATCTGTGCATTAGTCTGCGTGTATTCATAGACATGCATATTCAAGGTGGCTATTGTGTCAGTAACGTTTTCATACCGAATATCAACCATGGGTTCTGTTCGGAGCGGTTTATGAGATTAAATGCTGTCATTCAGGGGAGAAACCTGAAATAATTTCACATTTTCTCCGCAATCAGTCAATTACGTTTCTCATTGCTTTCTGCATCTGTGATATCCTCCTCCTCTTTCAGTCACGAAGATGAGTTGTTTGCCACACTAAATATAAATTCAATGAATAATTTTATTTTCACATAGAGCGATATTCCACACCCCGCCAGTGTGAAGCACCACCTCTGCCCAGCCTGATGTGCATTTGAATGGATGTTTGCACCATTTTCATACTAAAACTGGTATGAAAACAAAGTCCACCAAGAATATAGAGGGAAAACATTTTATTATTCCATCAAACCCAATCATATTTACGACCCTAGGAGAGCGCTTTCCATTGCTCCCTGTGTTATTTAAAATTTCCTAAACCTGGTCTATGGCAGTACTTATTTGGCCTGCATTCTAATCTGCTCCTAATAAAGACATGCCAAGCAGAGTGTGTGAAAAACGAGCTCACCGCAGCGGTTGGCATGAGTAAGGGAGAGTGCTGGGGATAAATCAGAACGGGAGACGTTGGAGACACACAGATAATCTCAGAGTGCCGCTGTGTGTTTGGTCCTCTCCTCTCAGCTGCGGTGATATACAGTGATGGGAAATCCATGCAGACTCTCGAAAGGGCGAGATGGAGGTGACTCGTATAAATGTTTGACGTGAGCAGTTTTTCAAAATAAAAGTTTGGAATTAACACCCAAGATGAGCTCAGCAAACTCATTCACTGTCTGTCACCGGTGAAATAATGTTTATTGACGGGGAAATAATGACACTGACTCATGAGCAGGCTTACATGAAATCTGTTCCTGCAGAGCTCCTCAGAAACTTCTGTCATTTATAAAATTACCTAAATCTCAGACTCATTGCATATTCATTTATTAAATATTGTGGCTAATTTGATTATGCTTTCAACTGCTAATAAGAGCGTGGTACTCTCAGCACCATTCAGAGGGAATACTTCTCTCAAAAATGAAAATCCGCCATCATCTTGTTCTAAATCCATGTATTATTTATTAATGTACTTACTTATTTTATTTATTTCAATATTTACTTATTTCTTGAAAAACAAACTTTGTATATTTTGGTCCATATGGAAAGTGTTGTATGATATTTTTTTAGTTTTTTTTTTTTTTAATACATTTAATTAATGTATATAAGACACAGTTAAATGTGTGCGTGTGTATGTGTGTGTGTGTGTGTGTGTGTGTGTGTGTGTGTGGTATAGACTACATTTTGGGGAACAAATGTCCCCACAAGTATAGTAATGCCTAATTTGACCTAATGGAGACATTTTTTTGGTCCCTATTTTGTTTTTTTAATCTAAAAATACAGAATGTTTTCTGTGAGAGGTAGGTTTAGGGTTAGGGAGGTGTGTGTGTGTGTGTGTGTGTATTTTTATTATTTTTTGTTAATTTGTTTATGTTTTTGTAATGGAAATTACTGTCCATGTTTTATCTTCATAATGTTTGATGAATTAAATAGTGTTACAAAAATATTTACTTATTCCTTATTATTTAAAAAATATATATATATTATTTTTTTTTATTTCAAACTCAGTCGGTCCTATTTTAATTCTTTTTCTGCTTTTGAAAGCCTTCTTGGATGTTTTTGGTCATGCACACCACAGATTTTTATGTTGAAATCAGAGCAGAAAATGCATCTGGGCCTATACAATGTATTAGAAACTTTATTTAAAATGGTTCTTTTACATTATGGTGGTGCAATCTAATGCATTCAAGTCTCTCTTTTGTTTGTCTATTGTCCTGTTTGTGTGTTTCAACGTATTATAGACCACGGATGACATGGTCTCTTCAGCTGAATGCTCCAGTGACGACGAGGACTTTGCTGAGTGCGAAGGACATGCAGGTGGGCTAGGTCAGTTGAATTTTGCTTGCCTCTATGTGGTGGCCTTTCATTTGCAACTGAGGATCAGATCCTCAAAGCATCGCCTCCCCCCATGGATAGAAAAAGTGTAACTTCCTTTCCAATCCAACTCATGTACACCAATATAGAGACATGAATATAGTAGGATATCTTAATAAATATTCTAAACAAAACAGAAATAGGCATGGATTTCTAATGCTTAGTTTATTCAGTAGCCTTGAATCAGAGCTAATGTCAAATCATTCCCCTCAAACTTTTATCAAGAGCTACACTTGGCCATGGGGTTTTCCGAAGTGGTTAACATGGTCACACTGATTACTAATTTTGTCCCCAGTGCCAATTATGAGAGCATATGTACAAAATTAGTACAGAAAAGTGACATGTTCTCTGCATTGATGCTTCAAAATGTATCATATTGAGGTTTCTTTGCCATGTGATAGTGGACTGCATTTTGGCACATGATACATTTTGAGATTTCTCTTGAACTTTGCTTTCAGCCTTATAGTAGAGTGATATCTATGAGATTAATTGCTGTTGAAGCAGTCTTTTCGATTCCTTTCTGTTTCCTCATTTCAAGAGGCTTGATTTAATTTAACTTGTTGTAATAGAGAACAGATATCATCGAATTTCTGTGTACCAATTTATGTTTTGTGTCGTTATGCTTATTTTTAACGATATAATTTTGCCTCAGTGTGAACAAGTTGTTCTGCTAATATTTTCCAACCCAAATATGAAAAATACAATTCAGTGATTAGATTGATAGTGAGAAAGAGAGAGATTTGAGAGAAGTTGGGTATTGGCTTTTTTTTTTTAAACGTAATTGTAGCTTTGAGAAAATAGTCTGTCATGTCTTTTGTGAAATATGCAAATTTTTTGATTGCAGTTATGGATAATTGAAAATTTATTCCTTTGCAAATCATGATTCCAGCCAGAGAGGTCAAATGAATCTCATTATAATTTGAGTAAAACCCTACCACTTACAATAATTGGGTGTTTCTTCAACTTTGGCCACTTTTGGGTCCAAGGGGTTGATTTTTATTAAAATTAACAGATTTCAACTTTTTTCTGTGACATGAAGGTCAAGTATTTTTTTAACCATACTTTCATCATTTATTTTGATGCTTTTATTATAGATTTTATTGTTTTCCCAAAGTAGCCAAATAATCATAAACATCTAGATAATAAATATCTGCATAAATTATTTACATTTATTGAAATAAATATTATACCCAAATATATGTTTAGAAGCTTTTAGTTATTTATTTAGTTATTTATTTGCACCACAAAATGCTATGAAATGCATTATGTTATATGAAATATCAGAATATAACTTGGTTACAAATTACTGCAAGTAAACTAGCAAATGTATTTAAAAAGTCCAGAAAGCCAGATGTGCCCATAGTTAAACAAACACCCAATTATACATTTTCCATATCGGAAAAGCGAACCAGCCACAACAAGAAGTACAATGTGCCATCAGATGATTTCCAGAGGCCAAAGCCATTTCATGGCCTGTTAGTTTTATCTACTGGCCTGTAATGAGCATGCTGTCTTTCATCACAGAAATGCGCAACATGTTTATTGTGCTCCATTGGATGAAAATGCATACGTTTAAGTTTTCATGCAGACATGACAAGCTAGCGATCTGCTCTGTTTGCCTGTTCTGACCCTCTGCAATTCTCTCAAATGTCAATGCCAATTTCTTCCAAATTACATTCATCAGTTTAGCGGTTTGAGAACAATATCCATCTTTCTGGAATCTTTATGTACTCATAAAGAAAGCTATTGGCAGGGTCCCAATCATCCAGTCACGTTTACACAGAAATTCATGCCATTCTAACCTCTACATCAGTTGATGTGAAGCTGCATGAGACATTACCGCTGCAGGGGTGCGTCCTCATATTCAGTGTGTTCTGTACTGCATGTGTGGGGTACTTCCCCTTGATTTGTCTTCTTAATTTCATGAGCTTGTTCGTGATCGATGTTATTTTTGGTGAAGTCCTTATCTATTTCCCAGCTTTCCAAAAGCAACATTCCTGTCATCTCGCCTCATCTTGTTCCGCATGATATTTTGGTGTTGAAATCGATTTTTCCTCCATTTTTCTCAAGCATCTGTACCATCTGGGCTTGACCTTGAACATTGCCATTTTGATTAACAAAGCGAATAACAGGCAACAAAATCTTTTCTTGCCATCCAAAGACTTTTTAGAGCTCAAGAATTGGTGTAATCTTAAGAAAGTTGTGTTTTAAGAATGACCAGCATCCTTTAACACCCTGCCCTCTCTTCCTCCTCACCTGACAGAGCCGGTCTGCATATGAAGTAGTTTTTTAATGCAGATGGCATAGAAAGAGTTTTATTGCCACAAACCATGCGCTTCTCAGTGTCACGCTTTCTTAAGCAGCCATTTGTGGCATGTAATATGGTAGCTGCTAGTCAGAGCCATTTTCCAGACTATTCTCTCATTATTCAGTGCATGGCGCCATTTTTTGATCTCCATGCATATCCTCACCATCAGACTAACCTAAGTGCTGTACTGTATGTATGAGCCAGTTTCAACAAAGCATCATACCTCAAGCTTATGGTTGCAAAGATCTCAGCTGCATTTCCTGTACCAAATTGTGTTCCTGTCTATCAACTTGTCTGTCTTGACGTGTTGTCATGTGATTCTGTTCTCTGTTTGTAAAAAATGTTGGGTTTTCCCCTTTATCCCCTATCTGGAATTCCATAGGAGGGCTTCTGCTGATTAATGATATGCTTCCGAATCATTCTGTAGAGCAGTTCTGCTGTATCATTCTCAAATTATTTTTCTGCACACAGACCTCATTATTTTAAAGTTCATGCTTGCATGCAAACCACAAAAGTTATATTTCTGTTATGTAAAGTTGAGGATGTATTTTTAGTAAGTTGTAAATAAACCCCACACATTTTGTTTATTCTGAAACACTAAATGGGGCTCATTTTCCAAGTGTTTAAATGATTTCGGAAATACAGTATTTCCTTTTGAACAAGACAAAAGGTTAAATGAATTAGGAATCGAGGGCAAGAAGCCTCCAGAGACTCAATTATCTGTTTGACAGAAGCATCTCTCACTCTTATAGTTTATGGTTTGTATATGCAGGAATGGGTCAGTGCGGTGTATTAATATTAAAGTCGCATTGCAGATTTGTGTTGGCATGTAGTGTAATACTAATCAGTTCTAAAGAGCAAAGTTCTGCATTTCTCCAAGTGTGATTTGTTCAGGCTTATCACTGTCTCATACTGAGGCTTTTGATGAAATAATTACGGATAATTAATCAGGAATTAACAAGCTCCAGTTTTGCTTTGCAGTGATAGCAATTTGTTTGTGTCCCATGATATTTTTCTGTCATTAAAACGTCAGCTTGGCTCAAACCAGATAAAGATGAATGAAGAAAGAGATGGGTCATTCCTGTAAAGCAGTACCTTTTGAGCTCTGTAACTTTTGTAATTAAAAAAAATAATAATAATTTCTACCAAAGGGCTTGGCAGACTTTCAGAAATATGGTCAAGCTCAACAAATGAGAGAAAATTAACAGGATGCCCAACAGCATGGAAATAAAAGTAGTTTCTCGGAGAAGGAATTGAGAGTTACTGCTTACAGCTTGAGGGCTTTAACGTTTTAAACTTTTTAATCATCTTTCATGTTTTAAAGTGAGACTAAAACCACAATCAGTATAGAATTAATGTCATTTTTTATTAGTTAAGTTTAATATTGCCATTAAAAAAATAAAAAAAACTATGAGTTTATTGTTGTATCCATTATATTATAATTAAACATGCACTGCCATTCAAAAGTTTTAGATCAGTGTTTAATTTTTTTTTTTGAAATAAATTAATACTCTTAATCAGCAGATATGACACTGAAGACATTTTATAATGTTAAAAAAGATTTCTAAATGCTGTTCTTTTGGACTTTCTATCTTCAAAGAATCATTTAGAAGAATATGTATGACAGTTTCCACAAAAAAAATAACAATAAAAATATTAAGCCCCATGTTCATTAACTGCGTAGTAAGAATGACCTAAGAAACATTTTGTCATTCTCTGCTCACCTTCATGTTGTTTAAAACCAGTATTAAACACAAAATTACAAATATTTTCCTTAAAAGTGGTCCACACTATACTCCAAGACTTCTGAAGCCATATAATAACTTTTTTCTGTAATAAATAGATCAAAATTAGACATAACTAAATATGGCTCCTATAAAGTCTATGAGAAAAATGCTGTGTCTCTGAATTGTATTTATAGGACTCATTTTTCTTCCTAATATGAACACCAGATGGCATTATATGCTGCACTCCTCATTTTAGATCCACACAATACTAAGAAATTCCCAAAAGATGCATATGTAATGAGCTGGATTTTAGTTATTCACCTGATTCATGCAGATATCTACTTTTTAAGAATAAGAGTAGCTTGTTTTGTCATGCTGATTAGACAGAGGTGAGCGTCTTTTTAGACTCAAAAGCAATTAGGTGCCGTTGGAAAGCAGGAAATGAATAAAAAAAAAAAAAACGGTAGAACAAAGGAAAGAATGGTCCAGATTAGAGAGCCAGTATTGCTTGGCCCCCATCCTGTGCCAAGAGAGAGGGAGCTGTTTTTATCACAGGCCTGCAGGTGGCCGTTCAGCATTGGAGCTCCTGTTTAATTACCTATCCATAATAGTGCAACCAGAGATAAGAACACACTAGACAGCCGACACTGAGATACACCTCTTGTGTTAGAAGAGTTTTGAATAGTCTCACTTTGCAAAAATACTCGATGCGTTACAGTGTTTGCATTCTAACGGGGCACCTTACCGCATAGATGTACACTCTTGTCAGGTGCCGTCAGTCAGTTTAATTACATGTACATTATTAACAGAATGTGTGTGTTGTAATTAGTTGAAACAAGTCAGTCTGGTGGTACACTAAAAACCGTCACAGCCTTGAGCATTAAAGGCCCGTTCACACACCAAGAACGATAAAAGTTAAAATTATACTTTAAAAGTATAGCAGAGTCCACACCACAACAATAACCATAACAGCACAGAGGAATGATATTGCTTAAATAACTTTCAAAACCATTTTTTTGTTTTTTTCAGCTAATGGATTGTAAAAACTTTGACAGCCAATCAGAGAGCTTTAAAGAGCTTGAGCAGTTAAAGCAGCAGGTGACATAACTGCAGCTTATATTAAATAGACAGTTATTGAGTGTGAACGAGTCTTAACTCATTTAGTCAGCCCTCTGTATTGGAATGTCATGATTTCCTAACATGTACTACACTGGTATATAATGTTGGATAAAATAAATATTCCCGGTATCAGTATATTACAAGTAATCATTTAAAGTGTCACATATATTGACACATTGTTCTAATCTATCAATCAAAAGGAAGTCAAATTGACAGTTAAATTGACAGTATTTATAAAGGAGTATTATATATTTTAAGAATCTTATACTTTCATTCATTACTGCTTTCTCCACAATAGTAGTCATTGTGTGGTTTCATTGTTTTTAATTATTTTTTAGAGGAACGTATTTGTTATTTTCTATTAGAATGGAAAGTATAGATTTTAGATGATTAGATTATGTTCTAATTTAACATACCATAAGTTAATACTGTTCGCACTAAAGTTTTTAGAGAGTTTATTTCTGTTTTCATCTATCTTGAACCCTCTTGTGGAATTCCTCAATCAGTACTCTGCTGCTTTTGAACCAAAGTCTGTGGGTACCATCCATGATTCTGAGATTTAATGACTTTACTGATATAAAAAAACGAGGAATCTGCTCTGGATTTTTCAGCAGTGTGCCACAAAAGCAAACAGACAAACATCTGTGACCTACAGGCCCTGGTTAAAAGGCTTCTTTGACCTCGCTTAACCTTTGATGTCTGATTTGACCCCCAGCTTGCTGTGTTGTTTGTCTACTCTCCCTAAATGCAACTTACTTTACGCATGCGTCAACATCTTGCAGTAAAAAAAACTTAACCCATTTTCAGCCAATTTTCCTCTCTCTTTGACATACATCCAGACTGCACGCCTGTTACATGTTTAAGACTAACAATGACAGATATATTTGTCTTTGGGTCACATGACAGAGGTAGCAGTTGTCTGTTAAACTGTCCCTCTCGATTGTGTCTGTTTTATAGTTTGTGCATCTGGTTGTAGTGTGTGAAAATTAGAATTGCTTTGTTCTTTCGTCTCTGGGAATTTTGTCTTTTTAGTTTACACACTCAAATCAATTTCATTTTTTTTTTTTGTTGGTTACCATTTTTTGACTAGCTGAATTTTTGGGTTCAAAATTAGTGGTGAATTTTTTACTAGATGTGAATATCAAATCACAATTATCATTCATTTGATAACGTGTTTTGATTTTTGGTCTTCTTTTTTAGATTTGGAACTAATTCAATGAAAATTCCATGTGCTTACAGTGATAAATCATCAAAATCATTTTTAAATCGAAAGAATCACATCAAGAACAAAATTGCACTGCCTCAAATGCAAAAACAACCCAATTTGATTAAAAAAAATAGCAAATAAATAACAAAAAAGGCACATGATGGTCAATGAAAAGGTTCCAGATCTTGATACACTTCTTGTTTTTTCAAATTTTGAGAGTTTATCTTGATGAACAATTGACGTTTTACGAATGTTTCCAAACTGCATGGCGAAGAAGTTGCAGTTTAGGGTTTGTCAGATTGTCAGTGTTAGAGTTTTGTTCTTTTTCGTAGATGGGCATGTATATGCTCATTGTTTGTATATCCCCATCCCTTCCTTACAGCCAAAAACGTTAATGCTGCCCGACCGCTTCGTACTGCCTATACATGGACATGGCAACTGACTTACACAATCACCCCCATCATCATCTCCTATGTAGTATGTTCATAGGTCCAATTCCCTTGTCACAACCCCTCCCCACTTCCTCCCCCCCTCTAGCTATGGTAAAATATGTACAGTCATCCATTCACTCAAACCTAAAGATTAAAACCAATCTAAGCAAAAAGTTTAATTACTAGAATGTAGATATTTATTTAACAACAACAAAAAAGAAATGCTATGTAAATCAAAGGCTCAAATATGTATAGTTTTTGTAAGAAAACTGGATTATATATCAAAGTAACAACAAAAGAGAATAATGGTGAAGTTTATTTTTCATGTTATGTGGTGTGGATGTATGTGTTGTTGCCTCCCTGTACTCTCTCATGTGGGAAACAAAAATATATATCTAACCAGAAACACAATGACAGTCATTTTGTATTCACAAAGAAAAAACCTGTCCAAGAACATTCTTACACAACTTTCTTTTGTACGTTTTTTTTCTTCATGCCAAAATCATGCGGGCAATTTGTTGATGTAAGTTGACAAATAAAATTATGATATGCTTATGTGTTTATGTCTATAATATGTATGCCATTTATGCTTGTTTAAATTTTTAATATAATGAGATCAAGAATTTCTGATCTCGATTTGCTAAATTATACAGTTGATGTTTATATTGCCTGTTTGTCAGTACTGTATTGTGAGCTATGACTAGTTATTAAGAACTTATGATACTGGCTTTGGTTTAGTTTTGTTGTTATTAAAGTCTGCCTCTTTAAGTTCTTTTGATTTTGAATTTTATTTTTATGCAAGTCTTACTACAAACCTGATGGCAGTTTATCTTTCATTTGCAATGACAGTCTGAATACCTAGCAGGTGGAAAGCAGAAAAAAACTTCAATGTCCATGAAATTGAACTTTTTGTTTTTGTTGCATGGCAGATACACCAAATTGTTTTTCTTCTAGTATTAGAATCCCTCCTAACTTTCTGAATAGCAACATGTTACAGCTACACAAATAACTGACTATCTTACTGCTACTGTACTGTAGCATTTTAACATACAGAAAGCAGCATTCATTGTATTCCTTATTACTTAGATTTAGTTATTACTTATTATGTATTCGATTTAGCGATTTCTTATTACTTAGATTAAAGCCTTGACATTCGGAAATCAACCATATTCAATAAATAATTAGAGAAATCATTCAGCTGTCATTGCATTATGGAGACAGTAGCTGCCATTAGGAGGTCATTCAAAAGGCAAGAGTCAGTGCACTGCTGGGGAGCCACATCTTCCATCACACATGTGTGTATATATATATAGAGAGAGATGTTTTTCTACAAAAATATGCAAGCTGTTGACATTGTTTCACTTCTTATAAAACAGATGAAACCATCATAAGGTGAGACTTCATAGCTTATAAAATTATTTTCTTATGTACTGTACAGTATGCTATTTCTTCTGACAATAGGAAATTATTCATTCATACCTTTTTTTAACTATGCAAAATACTATTCAAAAATTTCAATATTTTTACAATAAGGATGCGATTCAGTAAGTTACAGCATTTATTAGTCTTGATTCATGTTCATTTGTATATTGTTTATTACTAGTTCATGTTGAAATGCATGAGCTTATCCTAACAAACACAACTTTTATGTTAAAATTTTAAATGTTTTAGTAGCAATTAACATTATATGTGATTCATATTAGTATTGTTAGCTAGGGCTGTGATAATAAATCGATGCATCGCAATCGAAATCTTTCTGAAATCTATTCTGAGCTTAATTTTACATTTTTAACCACACACTCAAATGCTCATGAAGAAGAGCACTTGTGCACTTGTGCACTTTATAATGTGAGAATAATGTAAACACAGCCCACTGTGAACACCCTTGTAATTTGCTACAACTTTTTCGACTTCACTTTATGAATGATTATTTTAGGTTCAAGTGTGTGTAAGGAATTGAAAGCAAGCAGAGTATGACTGTTTCTAAAGCATGCAGTGCCATTTGCTGTTAAAAACTAAGCTCAGAATCGATTAGAGAGAAAATCACGATGCAGTAGGAAAATCTCAGAATCGGTGCAGTATCATTTCTCAACTGGCTATGCGTCAATTTATTTTCCTAGCCCTATTGTTAGCCCATGTTAATTATTCACACAACTTCAAATAGTTTGCAAACCAGCTCACCCACAAAGACCTGTCAAGTCCTTTTGATGCCAACTTATAATCATTTATGTTCAATATTGGTTCGCTTTTGTCTTTTATTTATTTATTTATTTGTTGTTAGTTTTTTTTTTTTTTTTTTTTTTTTTTTTTTTTTGTACGTTCTGCCTTGTATCCGTTAGTGTTTTTTAACCAGTTTTTGAGACTAACTTGCCTCGTGTCTGTGTTCAATTGTAGGAGGCGAATTAGTTTTCCCAGTACTTGTAAAGGATCCCTTAGAGCTCCCCTCTGTAGCCACTCGTACACCCTCCATCCCCTTTCCCCCAACCCTCCGCCCCCACCTCACCATTATTGAGACCACCAAAGAGTCCCTGTCCATGGCCACTGAGGCGGGGGTACCTTGCTTGTCGGACCGAGGCAGCGATGATTGTGATGATGATGATGATGATGGCTTGATGATATCTGGGTATGGCTCTGGGGAAGCATACGACTCTAACCTGCCCCCTACTGATGATGAAGATTTTTACACCACCTTCTCCTTGGTAACAGATAAGACCTTGTCTTCGTCGACCTTTGAAGGTGGCTACAAAGCTCACGCGCCTAAGTGGGGATCCAAGGACTTTAAACCTAACAAAGTCTCCGATTCTGGTAGGACTACTACCACATCTTTTTCCCCCAAGCTGAGCCGCTCCACAACCACGTCCACGCCACCCAAACTGCCCGCGGGCAAAATGAATCACAGGGAGCTAAAGCCCCAGCCCGACATAGTCTTGCTTCCATTGCCCACTTCCTATGAGGTAGACAACACAAAGCTGAAGAGTCCATTAATAACTTCCCCCATGTTCCGTAATGTACCCACAGCAATCCCCACGGAGCCGGGCATCAGGCGGGTTCCGGGGGCCTCCGAGGTGGTCCGTGAATCTAGCAGCACCACCGGAATGGTCGTCGGGATAGTTGCCGCTGCCGCTTTATGCATCCTAATTCTGCTGTACGCCATGTATAAGTACAGAAACAGGGACGAGGGATCCTACCAAGTGGATGAGACCAGGAATTACATAACCAACTCAGCGCAGAGCAATGGAGCAGTCATGAAGGACAAGCAGCAGAGTGCAAAAAGCGGCAACAAGAAACAGAAAAACAAGGACAAGGAGTACTACGTGTGAGAATGTCGCCCGTCGCTTTGACAGAACTTTGAACTGTTGGGCGCTGCGCCGAGAGAGGGCAACAGGAGCCGAACCCCGGCGCCGCGCCGAGAAGGCGAACTCTGACGCGAACTGTACCATAAAGCACACTTACAACTGTAAGCATACTGCGAAGGTAAAATAGCAAACATTAGTGACCTTATTCCTCTATCTGGTCGGAGACGTTATCAATGTAGAATATTCCACAGCTACATCATAATCCTAAGTGACTTTTAGAGGTATGTGAACCTTGGCGTAAATCTTGTTTTTCTTTTCTTTTGTAACTCTGTAAAAAATAAAAATAAAAAAAGAGGAGAACGTTTCAAGCATGTAAGAGACACATAGTGCTGACGTCCGTAACGAAAGTGGGACCCAAAAAATGTTGTTCACGCGAAAAAAGGACTCCTGCCAACAAAATAAATAAATGAATAAATATATATATAAATATATATATAAATTCTATATATGAGAAATTTGTATTGTTTATATACATTACATGTGGTGTCTTATCATTTTTTGCTCTCTGCAAAAAGAAGAAAAACACGATGTAATAAACGAAGACCGGTCACCGAGGCTCTGACAGCACAGCACTGTTATGATTTCCAGCTGAAACTGATCATTCTAATTGTACAACCAACTGTATTGCAAATGTGTGAGTTTCCAGAAAGACAGTGACGTTTCCTTGTCTCAGTAAAGCGACTGATTGTAGTGCATGCCATGCCATCCTTCGCTTCGATCACGTCCGCCCACCGGGCCGACCCGATCATCAGATAGACCTCTCGTCCCTCAAAGTGACTCGACAAGGAAACGGGCCGCAGATTGGAACTGTTTCAACCGTATGTATGTTGGTCCATTTGCTCTCGTCTCTTTTTTATACAGCCGTCTGGTGCAGACTGGCCCAGTGCTATGATACTGTTAAAGGATGTCTATATGAAAATAAATCTAATGTGAAAAGTGTGAAAAAAAAATCTATCTGTTGTCACAGTCGACTGTGTCGAACGAGAAATTTGTTTACATATTTTATTACATGATAGCGGTTGTACTTTGTAGGTAGATGATGTACATATGAACCTAAGTTGTATTTTTTTTAGTAATTCTATTGTACAGAGAGATCATTTGATTGATTTATTCAGTGTGTTTCATGCCGAAAAATCAGACACTGTCGACTCATGGGAAGCACGAAAAATATATATAAAGTACACACAGGTTTTGTAAGGACAAGCAGAGAATATTGTTAGATTAGAGGTCTAATCTTTCTCGCAGATGTTTCTAAATCTAAGCATGGATATTTGACTACTTGAAGCTGTCGATGAAATACAAGTCATACTTCTTAATTGTACCAAGGTTTCCTTGTTATCAGTTGTTTTATTTATAGACGAATCAAAGAAATATGTAATAAAGACAGACTAATATGTATACAGACATGCAGCTCAGATAATTTACGCCGTGTGTTTCTTACCTTAATGTCTTAATATAAGTGGCCTGGACTGCAAGTAAGCCCTGTCGCATTCACGCAATCTTTTTCCATTTTTATTCGTAATCATGTATATTTTGCCATTTTTTATATATGTTTGTTAATTACCGTACCATAAATATGATGTCAAGATGTGCCCATGTTATTTTTTAATCTTCATTTTCTGTTCAACCTCATGTGTGCTTTTATTATTTTCATTTATGACATCATAGTCATGTAGCTTCGCTTCAGACAATATTTGACGATGATCTATAATAAAACATTCCATGGAGGTTGATCATATACGAGTTGTCTTAATGAGCTCATATCTAAACTCTCTTCAGCATGTGCGGCCATACATATTTTTTTGTAATTCATCACGCTGGACAGCACACTTTAATTTCCTGTTCTGTTTGTACCTTTTTAATGTTTTCAAGAAACTTGGGTCTGAGATATGCCTTTCCTACCATGCTTTTAATGGATTAAATGCCTTACTTTGTTTTTAGCGCAGGAAAGGTGAGGTCATCGTTTGTTATACAGAAAGATGACTGCATTTCAGTAGCCAGTCAGAGAGTAACAATGAATCAATATCCATCAGGATTTTCTTGGGAGACGCAGATTTATATAAAACTCTGTACCCACAATGACCTGTTAACAGCATAGGAGCAGAGATCTTGAGCACAAAATATTTCTCTTTTAGTTACCAAGGCAACACAAAGGTACAAATCAGAAGCTGTGACTTCTGCTGGAGTTTAATTGTTTCATTATACATGGTAATTAAAGTATGCCTGACTATAAACGAGGATGTCTAATATGCTATTGTTCTAGAGCAAGTACAATGTTTGAAATCCTGACTAGGAACAAAAGCATCAACTTCTGCTTGCATGCAACATAAAAACTGACAGATCGATGACAACACATCATGCATGTCTACAAATAGTGAGAAGGTGAGAAATGGTGACTTGTTTTAGGATAACATTAAAATGCAGATTAATCATTGAAACAAATATGTGAGCCTGGACCAGAAAACCAGTCTTAAGTCGCTGGGGTATATTTGTAGCAAAAGCCAAAAATACATTGTATGGGTCAAAATTATTGATTTTTATTTAATGCCAAAAATCATTAGGATATTAACTAAAGATCATGTTCCATGAAGATTTTTTGTAAATTTCCTACTGAAAATATATTAAAACATATTTTTTAGTAATATGCATTGCTAAGAACTTCATCTGGACAACTTTAAAGGCGATTTTCTTAATATTTAGATTTTTTGCACCCTCAGATTCCAGATATTCAAATAGTTGTATCTCGGCCAAATATTGTCCTATCCTAACAAACCATGCATCAATGGAAAGCTTATTCAGATGATGTATAAATCTCCATTTCGAAAATTGACCCTTATGACTGGTTTTGTGGTCCAGGGTCACATATAAATGTTCAATTCGATTTCAGGTTCATCGGATGTTTTCAGTTTTGTTGGATCACCTCATACTGACAGCCATTTGGAGCAACAAAGTGATTAGAAGTCATTCATTTTCAATACAGTTTCCAGCTTCATGGGTTACAATGACTTGAGAGATTGGATGCAAAAACAGTTTAAGCAAGTTTATGCAGTTGAGCAGCAAATACACCAGTGGTCACTTTTAACTGATTCATTGTTATTTTTTGTACAGTCAGTACATCTAATTTGTGTTTTGATTTTTAAATGCTTGAATACTTAGTGTATATAGGTCATGACTGAAATCATCCTGCAATAAGAACACCTAACTACAGTGACCTCTAATAAAGTCACTATGAACAAGCATTTTTTTTTTCTTTCCAGGTGCTGACCATAAGCCCATATGTGTAAAAAGAGCTGTTTGATCACACCCACCCATTCTTATGATTTTCAGGTGGTGGAGCAGTGAAAGAGATTTGCAAGATGCTTTTTCTTCTTTTTAACAACTGAATGGTGAATTTACTAAGTGCCACTTTTGTGTGTACTGTGGTATTTTAGCATATTTTTCACTAACCATCCAGTCTAGCCTGGTGCAAAATGTGCTGAAATAGTGCTGTTAAATTTTCATTGTCATTTATTTTCTAAAGTAAGCTCACACAATTCTGATACTCTACCACAATTAATGCATGCTTTTGTGACCATGTTTGCATCGTTACCTACAAATATCATGTCAAAAATTTAATTTGTTTTAATTTGTTCATCAAGGTCATGCCATCACTTCACATCTTGCAGTAAAAAAAAAAGAATACCACAATGTAAACCGATGTTAGAAATGTCTTGCAGAAGGCCAATTATTTTGACCAGTTCAAAGAGTTTAACCACTTATATTACCTTTGCCCAGGTATATCTGATATTCTCTTTAGCTTCAAGCCTCACTCTTACAGACAGAGCACAGAAGTTGCTCTAAATAAAAGAGGAGCGTGAAATGTACAATTTCGTAATGAACATCTTATTACACGGGTGGCTGGATTATTGAACCACACTGACTGAGGAAAACTGTTTTCTGGGTAAAGAGAACGTTAATTAAAATTCTACAAAGGCTTAAAATTCAATAATCCCTCCTCAACTTCCAGATAAATTCTGCTGATTGGGACCATTCATCAAAACAGACTGGTCGAAATTAGTCCTTCCTTTTCTGTAGGAAAGACTTTTGACTGGGAATCTAATCTAACTGCTTTTGCAGTTTAATCCTGTTGTCAGTAAATATAAAGGAATTGTAATGAATTTGCATGTTTAGTATGTTGTATCAGTGGCTCAGCCATAAAATCTAATGATGACACCAGATTTAATCAGATTTTGATTGATCGGCGGAAGAACAGAACTACACAACATACCATAATTGTACTACATGTACATATATTAAGCTAACTGTCATGCAGTAAATATCATTCAACATATTAACATCCTTATGATGAGACTGACAGGTCATGCAAGGGCATCTGGGATCAGTATCACCTGATTGCTTGATGCTGATGTTTCCTTGAGAAAAATGAAAGTGAGTTTTATTCACTATTAAGTGTGCTCTTTCTTACTTCACAGGAGTTTTCAAGAATTTCCATTGAGTTACCTATTAAATGATTACAGTGTTTATGTTGTGCAATTATTATGTTAATCAGTACTGCTCTGTAATGTATATATTTTTACAAATCCGAAATCATGAACAGCCTGCTGGTAAATGTCATATATAAACCATGCTGCCAAAAAGAAAGAAAAAAACTTTTTTCATCAACAGCCATGCATAATACAACAAAATATGTATTATAAATGACTGATTACGGGGGCCTCTTAAAAGTGAAATGAGCTTTATTGTAATGGATCATTTTCCCTATCTGCTGCCTTTGAAGGGTTTTGAAATGTTTGTTCTTGTGATGCCAGCAGCCTAAGCCACTGTTGCTGTTGTTCCAGAGTGATTAGTGACATGAAATTTACAGCTCACAGACAATTGCGCCCATGAGCAAAGATGACAGAATTCAGCTCACCTCTGGGGAATCATGCACCAGCTGAACTACTATCACTGAGATGAGCGGGAATGCTAACACATATAGTTTTACGAGTATTATAGACCTCCTTGATGATACCCATAAAACATACTGTAGCATACACTGTCCCATTCGAGTTGACATCCTGTGCAAGACATCAGTGGGAAAAAACATTGATTTTTGGAACAAATGCATCACTATAATGGTAGATAGAGATTTATGTATGACACAAATAACCCAGAACTCATAATATTGCGATTTATAACATCTAATAATAGACTTATGGTAAGTCCATTAGTGACCCTAAACATCAAAACCAGTCTTAAGTATCAATTTTTCGAATTGTATATATCGAATGATATATCTGAAAGCTGAATAAATAAGTTTTCCATTGATGTATGGTTTATTAGGATCGGACAATATTTGGCCGAGATACAACTATTTGAAAATCTGGAATCTGAGGGTCCAAAAAAAATCTATGAAGTCCTTAGCAATGCAATATAGCAAGTTTTGATATATTTATGGTCAGAAATTTACAAAATATCTTCATGGAACATGATCTTTACTTAACATTCAAATGATTTTTGGCATAAAAGAAAAATGTATAATTTTGACCCATACAATGTATTTTTGGCTACTGCTACAAACATACCCGTGCAACTTAAGACTGGTTTTGTGGTCCAGGGTCACATTTATTCTTTAATAAAATGGTTCAATCCAATAGTGAATTTATAGATGGTCTATTTTCACTGTCTAGAAATCTACCTATTGTCCCTCAAATTGAAAACCTATTGAGGATCATCAAAACCATGCCATTCTAAAACTGTAGCAGGAACCTGATCCACAGAGACTGAGAGAGCATGCGAGACTGGTAAAAGCCTTGA
This sequence comes from Cyprinus carpio, assembly GCF_018340385.1. Lineage (NCBI taxonomy): Eukaryota > Metazoa > Chordata > Actinopteri > Cypriniformes > Cyprinidae > Cyprinus > Cyprinus carpio. The sequence goes on along the minus strand of NC_056613.1, from coordinate 7,886,745 downwards.
TTCATTATTAATCTAAACTGCAGAGCACTGGAGATCAGCCACTGCTTTACAGGAATACTAACACACCAGACTGGGACATTGCTGTGTCGGACTGAGGAGGATATACAGTATGTTTGTGCAAAATATGCATCATCGCCATCAAGGGATTAGCTTTTCTAAACTACTTCTATGTAATAAACAAAAACAAAAACACATCAAAACGAAAAAACAGTATATTCACTTAAATTTAATAAAAATGAAAAAAATAAAATAAAACTAAAAATAAATTAAATTAAAATCAAAAATAAATATATATATATATATATATATATATATATATATATATATATATATATATATATATATACTAGTGTTCTAATGATTGTTTTACATAATATATTTATTATAGTATCTCAACGATTATAAAATAACACTTGCACTGAAGCACACGATTTTTGGATGTTTTCAAATCATGCTGAAGTCATAATCAGCAGGTTTTATGCAAACTTGAAGTAAAAGGACAAACCGAAAGACAGCCATATATTACATTTTTAAATAAAACTTTTCACTCAAATTATGCTAATATAATCTGTAAAGTGAAAAATAATTATTAAATGGAAAATTGGAGCAATTTTCTAGTGCTCGTTTAGTCTTAGTGTTCATATCACAAAATATCAAATTTTGAGTTCGGCTGAGTAATTAGCACAAAGCACAGTCATGCAAAATACAAGTTCAAATAGTGCTTCCACTGTTCTCTGTTACTGAATGCACAGCGCCCTCTAGAGACGTGTGATGTGTGTGCAGGTGCGTACGTGCGTGTGTGTGTGCATGTGAAAGATCACTGGAGTTCTGCGTGGGGGGGGGTGATTCTGAAGGAGAGCCTGTGGTAAAGTCCGCTGCCTGTTCTGGCCAGCGTGACACAGACAGCATGATGTACCAATGCTGTATTGTACGAAGACAATGCCACAGTTCTCCCAAACATTCCCTTTCACGAGAAAGTGGAGCAAAATGTCGGTCACAGAACAGTATGGTTCTTGTAAAGACTTCCTCCCTTTTGTTTGTGAAAGAAAAAGAAAGGAGAAAAAGACTTTGTAGAGTTGGAAAACTACCTTCGTGTGACCAAGTCTACTCTATGGCTTTTAGTCTTATTCCAATATATTTATATCTTGTTGTATAACTACAGTGGAGTATAAAGTACCTGAAAGCCATACTCAAGTAAAAGTACAGATATCTTACCAGAAAATGACTTTGGTAGAAGTTGAAGTCACCGTTTAGAATATTACTTGAGTAAAAGTCTTAAAGTATTTGATATTTATTGTCCTTAAGTACGAAAATTATTTTTTTTAAATCTTAAACATACAAGTATTGAAAGTAAAAGTAGGCCTACAACTGCAAAATGGAAAAGAAGCATATATATATGTGTGTGTGTGTGTGTGTGTGTGTGTGTGTGTGTGTGTGTGTGTGTGTGTGTGTGTGTGTGTGTGTGTGTGTACACAGCTTGAGCAGCAAGATTGTGTTCAATTTTAACTCTTTCTTCCATTTAGCATTTTTTGGGTATGGGGGGTAGCATGTAGACCAAAAAATTAAATGTTTATCATAATAAAAAAAAAAAAAAATGTAGACCAAAAAATTAAATTACTGTATGTCATGATGTTCTAAAACCTATGACTTTCTTCTACTGAACACAAAAAATAATAAATAAAATAAAATAACTTTTAAAATATGGACAAAAAAATTAGATGTTTCCAAATCTACATGAAATCTACAATAATGTTTCAAAATATGTTCTGAGGAAATGATGATAGAAGTTTCATTTTTGGATGAACTATCCCTTTAAAAAAATTACAGTAACTGATGGCACTGACCACAAATCAGCATCCCCATAATGATCGATAACGTGTTCTTCCTCTTACTTTGCCTCCAACCTAATAAGAGGAATAGAAATCAATATAAAGATGATGACAGATAGTAAACACAATACAATAGGGGTATAAATCCAGATCAGACATAGATCAAAACAGAATGAGTTTAGTATTGTCATACTGCATTTGCTGAGCGCTTCACAGCATTTAAGAAAAGTGTATTTGAAAAAAAAAAAAAAAAAAAAAAAAAAAACCTCTGCGGAAACAGGAAACAAACTTTTAACAGATTTAACAGATTAACCGAATTTACAGAGCATGAAGGTGCATACCTGGTTTAATGGTCCTCGCCTGAAAACCTGAAGATTTTCATAAAAGTGCTAATGTTAGTCAATGAGGGAGAAAAAACAGGGAATTGCATAAAAGAATGCGTGAAATAATCTGTATGGAACTTAAAGCACTACTCTTGTTTTAAAACCCAAGGGATGCTTTTAGAATTTAACACTTTAAGTCAGAAAATAGAAAGAGGCTGATTGATAAAGGAGTAGTTCACTCCAAAATAACAATTCTGTTATCATTTATTCCATTTGCTCTTTGACTTTCATTGTATGGGCATTCTTCAGAATACCTGTTTTTATTTTCCACAGAAGAAAGGGAGTCATACAGGTCATACACCATGAGGGTGAGTAAATGATGACAGAACTTGAATACAAGTCATGTGGAGAGATAATGTGAATGTAAACAGCTAAAAGCCTAATCTTGCTAAATTTGGTGGCTTTAGCATGAGAGACCAATGAAGAAGCTTTTTATTCATCAGTAATGGTCTATGGAGGCAAAATAAGGGTAATGAGAGAAAAGGCATGGAGGAGAGGAATCTGGTCAGAAAAATAAGCACGTTAAAGTTGATTTGACAAGTGCATCAGGCCAACATAAATATTAGGTTTCTGTAACAGAGCTTTTTCTGCGAATGAGGAGGAGTTCGGCCTGTGTTACTATGGAGGTGCACTGGCAAAACACAATAACATTTGCAAACGTGTGAATAATTGTTTTCCCTCCTCTTATCATGAAAAACAAGAGATGCTTTCGTGGAGACATACTGCGAATAAACGACTGGAAATACAGACTCCATCCCGGGGCGACTGTCAGAACGTTGAAATGTTTTGCCAGAGTAATGAGTCTCATGTTGGCCATGTTGGTCTCACTCCTGCAGTAAACTCAGCTTAACCAAAAGACTTTGAGAAGAACCCACCTGAGATCCTTCATGCTGGAAAAGCTACTGCAATCTGCAGTTAATCTTTCTAGAAACAGCATTGTAATTAGCCGACTTGAGATTGTAAGGTGACCCAGTCACTTAAGATGTTCCCTACACAAGATATGGCGGTATTTCATTGCATATTATAAATCTGCATGGATAATTTCTGTCAACTTAACCGGCAGGGTTTTTCCCCCTATGGCATAAGATCATGAGTGAAAGAGAACTCTCTATAACAATCTAATTTACTAGATAAAGCCTTAAAGGGGAAAAATTAAAGTCATACTTAGATATTTTTCGAGGAAAGTTTTTGTTTTGGTTGAAAGATTTACTCACGTTTATTTAACTAGCTGTAATATATTTCCGGTTAACACCTGTTTCTGACAGCCTATCTATTTTTGTAAACACTGGATATGTTTTTCATTTAAGTGATATGAAGTTCATTCTGCTGAACAGAGGTGGACCACAACTTGCCTCTCTTTTTAACATTTTAAATGTCCTGCCACAAAACTCCAATGCAAATTAAAACCAAATCTGTTTGGCCTCATGAAAGATTAGTCATCTTGCACATCAGAAACCATCTCTACTAAATATAGTTTAGTCTAAGCTCAGCTTCTGAGATAGATTGGCTGTCAAGTTTTGGCATGAATCTGTATTATTTAATGAGTCTGTAAATTAAATTTAATAGCAACCCAACCAAGTCATCAAAGAGCTTCTGGAAGCTGGCCTCACAAGATTTACATCTTTATGGTCTATTAAATTTATTCACATAAAATTCAGCATCTGTGAGCCCAGCTTTTATCAGACAAGTAGGATATATTCTTATGATTTATGACTATTTCAACCTGATTCATAATAAACTGATAAAAAAAAAGAAAGAAATGCATCTAGATATCTGTGCGGCATCTTAATTCAAGGTCAAAAAAATGAAGTGCATGTGAAAGATGGAGAAAGAATGTTTTGAACACATCCGATTTGCTGAATTTTTAATCAGCCAAATGGCACAATAAAACAAATTTGCTATTAAACATAGTAGGAAACAAGACACATCAAGCTGCCAATCAACATTCTTAATAGTTCCTCTCAAAATATATGTACAATACATTCAGTATTAATTCATATCCAAAGTTCCATTTTTAGTTTCAGTTATTAGGCTTTCACAGCATCAGGAAGAAATGAAATGAAGAAATGTGTTAATAGGTATAATGCTATTATTATTAATATATTTTCATTTTTGTAATAAATTGATCAAACAGTTTGTACATTACAGGTCAAGAACGGTTTCAAGCATAAAAGTTAAACTGAATTTCTTTATAGTGATTATGAGTTTGAGTGTAGCTCTTAGTGATAGTTCCATAGACTACTAGTAATGTATCAACTAGTAATGTAAGAAACCAGAGTATGTTGATTAGCGTTAAGTTTGCTATATGCATATGCAGATATGACCATATATCAGGCCATAAAACAATCAGCTGTAAAACATGATATACTGTATAATGTTATATGAATTCCAGGTTGTACTGTTTTAGCTGAATTACATGTGTTTTGAGTGCAGGTTGGTCATCAAGCATCAACAATATTAGGAGCATGTTCAGTTTGAACTCAATACAAAGTGCAAATACTTGGCTCTAGATGCTAACCTTTATAAGACTTAGATAAAATAATCACTTTGTCTTATCCATGTGCTGTATCAGTGACTTAGTGCATCTCCAAAGCTGCTAAGAGTCTTACCAGAGTCAAAGAGAAATGAAAATAAGACATAAGATTATGCTGATTATAACATAAGAACTGTTAGGGTGGATTACTGTGACAGTATAGACTGGTGCGTAGATGAAAAAGGAAAATGAACTCACATTTACAATGCAAGAAGGTGTTTGATTGACCAGTTTGATTTGTGATTTGCATGCAATACAGTCAAATCCTTACTGCTTAATATCATACGATTCTAAGAAAGGTCCCTTAAAGGGGTAGTAGTTAAGCCAAAAAAAACGAAAATTGTGTCATCAATTACTCACTCACGCCATTTCAAAACTTTTGAGTTATTTTCAAAATAAGATGTTTTGAAGAATATAAAAATAACATTGTACCCTATTGACCCTATTTTCACTTTTAAAATATCTTCTGTTTTGTTTGGAACAACATTAGGCTGAGTACTGTAAATAATGACAGAATTTTCATTTTTGAGTGAGCTATCCCTGTAAGATCTAATTATCTTTAGGAATTTTTATTTTTCCCCTTCTTTAGATTTATACATGCAAGAAAAAGTGCATTTAATATGAATAAAATGTTTGGCAACCCTCGGGTCGGACTCTCTCGCTGATTTACTGAATATATTGATATTAGGACTAAGATAATTTTTCCGAGAGAGCGGTCAGATCACATCCAAACCAAATAGTCCACTGTCAAAGTATGAACATAAACAGCTTATCTTTGAACTGCAGACACATACATTTAAACGCTTGCATCAACATTTCGTTTGAATGTATACTGGCCGATTTGGCAAACGTCCGCTTTTCTAAGGAGTCATGTTTTGACCTTATCTGAATAAATGGGACAAGGTTTTCCCCCTTGGTCCCGCATCCTTGTTATGCCCTATAAATGAGAACACTTCTTCACACGCTGCTTAGAATTCTGTTCAGTACCTGTTTACCAAACGCATTCCTTAGAAAGCACACCATGGGACTCTTTCCTGGAGTGGGGCTTGTGTTTGTTGCTGTTGTCTGGCTCTCTTTTCCGATGCCTCCATCTTTAACTTTGGCAACCTCCCTGCTCCATCGTGCAGCACGATGCCTTCCAAGACTGAGACAGTCTGTGAATAACGTCTTAGCGGTCCAAATGGACTAGTTCCGCTCGGATAAGCGATGCCCGGCCACAACAAGGGGTTCTGTTTCATGGTGCTTCCCAGGACATGTTCTCCCTGAGCCTTTGCTATTTAGTTATTGGCAGCCTCGAAGACGCAGAAGTTCAGCCAGAGACCTCTGCGTCACACGGTTTGATTGTGTTGCACATGTTCAGACCCATCACTATGCATTTCTGCAGACACATATTTAATGGGGAGAAAAAAAGCACATGTACTCCTCGACCCCTTACGGCTGGTGCATTTCCTTTTTTTTTTTTAAATCGGTCATCATGCAACGTTTTCTCCATCTGGAGCTTTCCGCTGAACTTTTTCCCTCCCTTTTTCAATCCAATCACCCCTCATTGAAATTTCCCAGAATCAAACACAAAAACTGGGGGGAAAGTCGTAGTCAGCAGCAGTTCAACTTTATTTTTTCTTGCCTTTTTTCTCATTAAAAGGAAGAGGATGGTTGTAGTACATGAGAACAGTTCTGTGAAACAAAACTCAAAGCCTTCAGACTGATTCAAATTCAGAGTGATTGTTTCAGCATGTTAGCAGTCATGCTCATTTGGATCAGGACAGAGAGGTGTGGTCTGTCATCCAACCACAGACAGGACAGAAGACCATTTCGTCTGTGATTTTCATGTGCACACCAGCGCCGTATTGACCCAAATGAGCAACTGCCTATCTGTCGACGACATTCAAAAACTTTTCTCTAACATTCAGGAGTAAAATAACTTTTCATCAGCTTTCCTGTACACTGCAGGAAGCTAAGTCTGGTGGCTGAGGCCATTCATTTGGTGATTATTAGGTACAATACGGGCCGAATGAGTTAGTAGTTTTCGTAATGGGATGCTAGGAATGCTTTTATTACCGGTGCAAATGAACTGAACAGTGTATCAGGGATGTAAAAGCTGATGGTACATGGAATATGAACGATTGTCAGTTGAAGAGGGGAAGGGAAAGCGTTACAAGCGCATAAACAGGCCACATATTAAAATAAACATTGAATGTCAATAAAAATAAATTATTCTCTTTTCATATAAAAGCTGGGTACTTGTGCTTTCTCTTCTTTTCAGCAATTTGGTTTTCTTTTGTAAGCAATATGTTGTGTCGCATAAAAATATTGCACACTTTAACTCTATGTTAAGCGCAAAGGAACAATTTATTAATAGTGCATCTACAAATCATTTTGCTGGCAACAATGTAATCTCAAAATTGAAGTGCAAACCACACTGTCAGTATTTAAAGTCTATATTCATTTCATTCTTTTTGTAAAGTGGTTAGGAATGTAGGACACCTGCTGATCATTTTGGACAATTCAAGAAAATGACCTGGAGCCTAGCCCAAGTGTTTCCACCGGAGCCAAACAGTTAAAAAATCACCAAAACCACAAAACCCCTCAACATCACACAAAAATAAAAAAATAAAAGCATTACACAAAACACACAACATGACATCTTACCTCAAATAAAAAGAAATTACCGCTTCCCGTAGCTCTTCTCGAGCCAGTGCCGAACATCTTTAAGGTTGTAGAAAAATGGACCCTTACCCCCAAGGTAAGCGATTTTATTCTTCTGCACGATGCAAACCCGCTCATAGGCCACACCGTAGGCTACGTTGGTGTTGTTGTCCATGCAATCTGCTACCAATTGACACTGAGGAGGCAAAGAAAAATGCTCCAGAAGTGTCCGGGCGGCAAACATCCTCTCCTCCAGATTACGGTGTTTCCTCACTTCAAACGAAAAGTTCTCCATGGGAGGAGCCACCCAGCCGTCTGAGGGGTGAGCCTCATCGATGTAGACAAGCAGGAAGTCTGCCACGTCCGAGAATTCCTCCACCATCCGCCGGAAAACCGGCAGCTGGCTTATAAAGGGGGGTCAAGTGGCCGAGCCAAAGTTGACCACTAACGGGCGGTCAGGAGACTCGAAGTCCAGCAGATGGCACTCGTTGTGGGTCTTACCGCTGATGCTCCAGCATCTGTTGATGCCGGGAACCTTCACCACCTTGGAGTTTGGAGCAGCTTCGCCCAGCTTCACCTGAACAAAACAGTTCCACATTCACACATTAATATTTTGGAGGAAATTAGAATAACATGGGCAATGAGCCACAATGCCTAGTGGCCAGCAGAAAGATTAGTGTCATGACTACACTGAAAATTACTTCACTTTGGCTTAATGGGTTTATTGGCCTCTGTTGTTATGGAGACTCGAGTTGCGTCACCAGGCTTGAGATCTCACATTCACAGTTGTATACATAGAAAAAATAAATAAAAACACAAATTCTTTGGGGCTTTGTCACTGCTCTAAATCAATGTTTTGGGCTTGCACCTTTTAACACCATCTGTAAGAACTTTTAAGCATCTTGTAGATAAAGTAATCTCTCTTGATCTCACAATAGACTTTTGAGCCAAATATTTGTTTGTAGTCAGATGTCTATGAAAATGCCATTTCTGTGACTTTATAAGGGCATATGAATTTTGGCACAGTGTTAACACACATAAAACTCATCCTGGCTATGCCAAAAAAAAAAAAAAAAAAAAAAAAAACATCTGAGTCATTGACATTATTTTTACGCTAAATGTTTACCTCAGCAAGACTTTGTAGCCAAACAATGATATAGTTAATGGTTGAGGACAATGAATGCACATTAAGCTAGTGTATCTTACCCCACTGTGTGATTTGATTGATTTTTAGTTAAAAAGTAACAGGAATGTGAATCCAGACTTTTAATGAATTAAGAGCATTGACCGGAGAGGTTGCTGACTGTCTGGAGGGCAAAGTTCACACATCTTTATAAGGATTAGAATTGCACCAAATGTCACGTTTTGAAGACTGAGCAAATATATATTCAAAATTAGTTGGAGGATGTACACCAGACTGTAAAGAAATGCTTTTAAGAACATATTTTCAGCCATTTAACTTAATGTCACTATCTATCTATATATATATTTATGTATATATAATGAAAATGCCAATTTGACATCACTGTGTGTCCACTGAAATTATGCAGTAGCCTAGCTACTTAAGAGTAAATATAGCTACTGTAACGTGGACACTGAAGTCTAACCAAACATTGCATTATGTCTATTTAACATTAAAACAACAAAGACAAATAATCCTCTAAGCCCTTTGAACTTGTTTGAGTCATAGCCTACTCCACAGTGAGCAGACCGAGTCTTGTGCTCTCAGCTTACCTGTTTGTAGGCATCCAGCAGAAAGCTGTTCCATATGGAGCGCACGCCGGCTGTGGTTAACATGCGCTGCCACTCACTCGTGGAGCCCGAGCAGCTCAGGAGTGACACCACACGCTTTACTAGCACTATCGAATCATACAGCACGAAAAACAGGCAGTTGGAGAAGAAACCAGGCAAGATCTGCAAAGTTACCAGGAGGTCCACACTAAGCATGCCCATTTCGCGCTGATTTATAACAGGTGGTTGACGCGCACTTTTGCTTATTTAAGTTCACCTTTCCGACTCATCCTGGTCAGATATCATCTCCTCTGCCGTCCCCCTTCTAGGAAACTTTCATTTACCTAAAGAAAGCAGAGCCGACCTAAGGATGTGGGCGTTTGCGCGCGGTGAGCCCGAGTCTGCGTCTGTCCAAACATCAGGCGTCTTTACGCACAGAGGAGCGCTGGTGCCAAACGTCCCCCTCCTTTCCGCTTTACAATTAACTAAAGGCTACCCGGTGGGCAGGTTCCTGAGTCGCTCTGCGTCTTTTTATACCGTAAATCATTCCGGGCTCTGAAATAAAGCCCGCGGGGCTGGTGGGAGCGTGACGTCATAACGTGGGCTTTCTCTCCGGACGGAACATGCAATAAAAGATGAAAACAGATTCAGCGCTTTTTAACATCAGTTGCTGATTACAAAAGGAGATTACGTGGGCCTGCATGAAGAGACACGTTTGCACTGATTGGCATGAAATCAATATGCGTATAAATGTGTTTTGTAATGATATCGCGAGGTCTAAAAGTTATTGAACACTGTCAGTTGGTATTTAAAACCGATAGATAGATAGATAGATAGATAGATAGATAGATAGATAGATAGATAGATAGATAGATAGACTTACAATAGTTTTCTGTTATTTTAAATAATATTCAAAACTAAGTAAAATTACAAACAATATCTGTAAATTAACTGTTATTTTAGGTAATATATCATCAAAGACAAATTACATACATTTTCATTAATTACTGTATAATGTATACAGTATTTTTTCCTGTTTTCTTAAATTAAAAATTTACAAAAAAAAAAAAAAAAAAATCTGTAATTGAATATGTAGCTCATTGTATTTAATATTTATGTCCATACAAACAATTTAATGTTCTTTCTTTGTGATTTTAAAGTAAAGTTTTATATTTAGGTGTCATTTTACATTCAAACTCTGTCATTCTGAGCACAAATATTGCAAACTGTTCATTGCATCATACAATGCCTGTCTGCTTTTAAAGAGTACAAGCTGCACTGCTCTCCAGGTTGAAAATTTCAGGCCTTTGCCCACACATCAGCTGATTTCATCAGCTGACCAAAATGCTTTACAACAGAAATTTTGAATAGAGAAGAAAAATGCACACATATTTTTTACAAGCTCAAACTCCCCAAAAACAAATCAACTTTAACAAATACACTTACATGGCATACTACCATCTTGGTTATATCATGCAATATAAGAAAAATATGAACAAGTGTGTGAGAGCCTAGAGACATCTGAATACTAGAAAAAGCAGAACATGTAGAAAAGTGTCTGAAAGTACTGGAATGTATCCCAGCATGCAATATATGTCAAATATGGACAATTTAGAATCCTCAATTTGTCAAATGTTCATGTTTTTGTATTATGGAAATACCTTGCTGTAAGGTGACAAGACTAAGCCTTGGTGCTAGCATAGTGTTGAAATGAATGACAATACATGAATTATCAAACTGCTCAATTATTGTTAAATTAGTCGGACAGCAAGGACAACAATGTACATGACAGAACATCACTCTGGCTTAGGGCCAATACATTGTCTGTACTTATGAATAACTAAAATACAGACTGTCACTTTCTGATGAGAAGTTTCAACATTTTCCCTTTACATTGTCTCATATCACAAAGGTTTTAACAATCTACTGTTATCAACAGCTTGAAATGCCTATGCTGTTAAATATAAGCTTGTAGACAAATTTTGTAACTTGTGTGCAATTATGGCAGTATTTTTACGTTACAGTGGACTGAGGGTTAACCAACAGGTTGTGTAACACTGCAGTATAGTAAAGGGCCAAAATATAGAAAATGCCACAGCTGCACAAGTTTCTAAAGGAAAGATCATGGATTTGTTAAAATACAAAAGGGTCATTATTGGTCATGTCAATGTAACTGCACAAGCATAGCCAAACATGTACACACACACACGGCTGCCATGATTTTGCCAAGACCTGTTTCTGAATCAACATATTTTGTTTATCCTGTCTTAAAACATAGTCCTAAACCTAACCCTAACTTAACCCTAAAATCGGAGGGAAATGATGGATGTACAGTGAATAGCACAGATGCACCTAACCCTGGTTGAAAGCATATGTGAAAAAAAAAAAAACTAATAACAACAATTAACCAAATTGACCAATTAATTAAATGTAACAGTCTACAAATAAAAATAAATACATTTTTAATCTTTCATTTAAAACAAGTTTTCTTTCTATAGTTGCAACAGTATTTGCTGTCTCTCAGTGTTGCTCTGATCATGATTGGTTAATCAGACCGCCACTCAGGAATCTGGCCAGTCACTAGTGTGCGCGCTTTTTTACCCGTCAAATTGCTCGGCTTCTGTAGTCCTGCTTCAGTCGGTCCACTAGTAATGGCTTTTACATGGATTATTTTACGTCTGACTGTTAATTTCATATTTTGAGCAAATTTGGGTTGTGAGATGACGATTGAGAATGAACAAACACGAATATGGACACAGATTTATACCAATGGCTAACAGACGTGCAAAAGAAAAGTACTGTATATAATGTTCTGTAGTTACATCAAGATTCAATGCATTAAAGTGAGATAATAATCACGATTACATAACTCAATATCCTACCAGTTTCTGTTACTGTGTTTTGTTAGTAAGTGCTAATACTGTTAGCTAGGGCTGGGCCATATATGACCATGTCTTGGCGAACGAGTCAATCTTTTGTTTGTTATCTGGCTCGGCTCGGTGTTCATCTTCAGTTCTCTCTTCACAGCAGTTCAGTCAGTGTACTGTTTGAGTAAATGAATTACTCCGGGGTATTGGTTTATTTGAACACAGAGGGAGTGTCAGCCACATTAAAAAAGTTAACAGCTTAAGTCATTTGTGGATTAATGCTTATTGGAGACGCGAACCGTTTCAAACGATTCAGTACAATTTGGTGAACTGGTTCAAGAAGATCCGGTTACATCGAGTGATTCGTTCGCTAACCGGACATCACTAAACTGCAGTGTTGTGAACGCGCTCATAACAGACCCGGAAGAGAAGAAAATGCTGAATAAAGTCATAGTTTTTGCTATTTTTGGACCAAAATGTATTTTCGATGCTTCAAAAAATTCTAACAGACCCTCTGATGTCACATGGACTACTTTGATGAAGTTTTTATTACCTTTCTGGACGTGGACAGTATACCGTGCATACATTCTCAATGGAGGAACAGAAAGCTCTCGGACTAAATCTAAAATATCTTAAACTGTGTTCCCGAAGATGAACGGAGGTCTTACGGGTTTGGAACGACATGAGGGTGAGTCATTAATGACATAATTTTAATATTTGGGTGAACTAACCCTTTAAAGTTATTGACATTTTGGTAAAGAAACAAGCATGAATGAGGAATAAAGAGCAGGACACGCGTGGTGTTAAAATGAGTGAAGCGGGAAATCCACTTAGTTCTTAAAGTGACAGCAGCATAATTTCACCTAACATTACCTTCTGCAGACGATCAGAATTTTAATCAAGCAACAAGACTACTAAGAGAAAGTGTCATTTTTACATTTAATTAGTTAAGTTCTTTATTATTTAATTCATGTTAAATCAAACTACTGTATCTGAAAAATTTATTTCATTTGTATCATATCACCCAACCCTACTGTCAGTTAGTTTTAAGATCAAACTCATGAAAAGTGATGGAATTTTGGATTGAGTAATCTGAGAACACTGTCATGTAAACTCATTTAACAGAGATGACCTGAAATCTTGGACTCTGAAGGACAGTAGTACATGCAAACCACAATTTTGGATCTAATGTGAAGGTTTTGTATGGAGCTGGTGAGTACATTTTTGCAAGACCATGTCTCTGTTAGTAAGTCAATAGTATTGTTTTATTAAACAAATTCATATTAATTTGTGTGTGTGTGTGTGTGTGTTTGTGTATGTGCTTTCCCCTCATGATCCAGAAGTTTTAGGAATGAAAATCTTCTGCTACATGATCCTCAGAGGAAGTGAGTATTCATGTCATATGAACATTAAGACATATTAACATTATATTTAATGGAATAGTCACACTATTTGTTTTTTCATTTTTTTTCATTTACTATAACATTTAGACATTTAGCAGATGCTTTTATCCAAAGAAACTTACAAATGAGGACAATGGAAGCAATCAAAATCAACAAAAGAGCAATGATATGCAAGTGCTATAACAAGTCTGAGTTACAGTAGCTTAATGCAGTACACGTAGCAAGGTTTTTTTTTAATCATATAATAAATAAAAAGAAAACAGATAGAATAAAAAATAGAGCAATGTAGTGTTAGAGGCATTTTTTGCTTTTGTTAATTGTATAATAAAAGAAAACAAATAGATAGAATACAAAAAGATTAGAGAAGCTATAGTATTAAGTTTTTTTTTAAGAAAACACCCAGTTAGTAAATATATGGAGTGCAAGTCTAAAATGGGCAAGTTTTTTCATTTTTATTTTTATTTTTCAAAAATAATATAAACATAATAAATAATACAAGAGTTAAAGACTGCAGGGATAGGCAATGTCAGTCCTGGAGTGCCGCGATCCTGCAGAGTTTAGCTCCAACCCTGAAAAAAACTCACCTGCCTGTAGGCTTAGTAATCCTGAAGACACTGATTAGCTTGTTCAGTTGTGTTTGATTAGGGTTGGATTGAAACTCTGCAGGACATCAGCACTCCAGGACCGACGTTGACTAACCCTGTTCTAGAGCAGTGCTTCCCAAACCTGTCCTGGAGGACCTCCTGCCCTGCACATTTTGTACGTCTCCCTAATCAGACACACCCAATTTAGTTCTTGCAGTCTCTACTAATGAGGTGATGAGTGGATTCAGGTGTGTTAGATAAGGGAGACATACAAAAGGTGCAGGGCAGGGGGTCCTCCAGGACAGGTTTGGGAAGCACTGTTCTAGAAGGCACATAAGTCTAAAGCAGGGGTGCCCAAACTTGGTCCTGGAGGGCCGGTGTCCTGCAGAGTTTAGCTCCAACTTGCCTCAACACACCTGCCTGGAAGTTTCTATGACTAGTAAGAGCTTGATTAGCTGGTTCAGGTGTGTCTAATTGGGGATGAAGCTAAACCCTTCAGGACACTGGACACTGACGTGCATTCTTTTCGGTTGTTAAAAATGTATCTTGCTGCTGCGTTCTGGATTAATTGTAAAGGTTTGATAGAACTGGCTGGAAGACCTGCCAAGAGAGTATTGCAATAGTCCAGCCTGGACAGAACAAGAGCTTGAACAAGGAGTTGTGATGCATGTTCTGAAAGAAAGGGCCTGATCTTCTTCTTGATGTTGAATAAAACAAATCTGCAGGACCGGGCAGTTTTAGCAACCTGTTCTGAGAAAGTCAGCTGATCATCAGCCATAACTCCAAGGTTTCTGGCTGTTTTTGAAGGAGTTATGGTTGATGTGAACTGGATGGAGAAATTGTGACGAAACGATGGGTTTGATGGAACCACAAGCAGTTCTGTCTTGGCAAGGTTGAGTTGAAGGTGATGGTGCTTCATCCAGCAAGAAATGTCTGTTAGACAAGCTGAGATGCAAGCAGCTATCATCGGATCATCAGGATAGAATGAGAGGTAGAGTTGAGCGTCATCAGAATAGCAGTGATGTGAAAAGCCATGTTTCTGAAAGACAGACCCTAGTGATGCCATGTAGACAGAGAAGAGAAGCGGTCCAATAACTGAGCCCTGAGGCACCCCAGTAGTTAGATGTTGTGACTTGGACACATTTTCACACATTGCTCTTAATTTGTTTTAAAGCCAGACAAAACAGGTGTCTTGTGGCATAATCTTTTTTTTTTTTTTACACCCCTAGATACACCAAGGATCCAGCTGATTACTGGCATTTTGGATGAGGACTGCTTTTTATCTGCCGTGTCTGTCACTTCTGGTCTTTGTTGTATGTTTTGATTTTACTTATTACACCTATATATAGCTAGGATTCAGAATTAAAATACAATGTTATGTTTGTCTACATATATTATCGGAAATATATGGAGCCCACATGAGTCAGAATATTGTGGATTACAATATATAACTAATTTGGAAAATACAAGATACAAAGCTATCCGCAAACAGTACAAATCTATTTTTTTTTTTTTTTTTTTTTTTTTTTTTTTTTTTATAAATCATGAGCTCATCATAAGAGTAACCCTAACTGATAAGATAGAAATGCAATTTTTAATTTTTCAGTTCCCCTGGGGGAAGAATTTATTGATAATGTAAATTTACATCTGAATAGTAAAATTGTTTTAAAATCAATAGTGGAGTGAAAGAGTGACAGTCTTGTAGATGTATCGATTTTGTATTTCTTTAGTTTTAAGTTGAGAGTATTTAATTCAACATTTTATACAATTTTAATGAAAATGTTTTATGTTCATTAGTACAGTATTTTAAATGTTAAATGTATTTCATTTAAAATGTATAAAATAAAAATGTCAATTTACAATCTTGAATATGCTTTGACACATTATTGAAGGTTTTTGATTGTAATAATGTGCAAAATAACAGTGTTTATCTGTAGAACATTAAGTGCTGTCATATTCTTGGAAAAAGCCTAGATCCTAGGAAAAAATAACGGTTTTACACTGAAAAAAAAAAAACGTTCAAATCACTTGCAGCAGCTGCTGCCAAACAAAAACCGTAAAATTAAAGTAAAATATCATAATTCAAACAGGGAATAATCCATTAATTACAGTTTTAAACTGTAAAAAAAAAAAAAAAAATCATTTAAAAAACAGTCAAATGGCTGCCAAACAAAAACTGTCAAATTAAAATAAAATATCTTAATTCAAACAAATAAAATAACAGTGTTTTTCTGTAAAACCTTTAATGAAAATGTCTGTAAAATTATTATATTTGCGCTTTATTTGAATAAAGATATTTTACTGTAATTTTATGTTTTTTTGTTTGGCAGCCATAGCTGCCAGTCATTTGACCGATTTTTTTTTTTAATGTAGATAGATAGATAGATAGATAGATAGATAGACAGACAGAGAGAGAGAGCCTGTCACCATAGCAGAGAAAACATTCAATCTGCCCTGATCTGATGTTTCCAGCACATGTAGATTATGTTATGCCATATAACTCTATTATATTACTTAGATGTATATTTTGCCTCTGTAAATCTAATACTTTATCTTATTTTGTTTTTATTTCTAACTTATACACTTACAATAATTCATTTTGTACTAAATACTAAAAACTATTCATATACTTTCATTAAAACCATAACTACAATACTTGTAAACATCCCAGCTAATTCAAATAAACACCACCTAAAAACAAACCATCTGCAACTGCTTTGGCAATACAAATCTACAGTTTTTGTCATGCCAGTAAAGCTCACCTAAATTGAAATTGTGTGTGTGTGTGAGAGAGAGAGAGAGAGAGAGAGAGAGAGAGAGAGAGAGAGAGAGAGAGAGAGAGATAGATAGATAGATAGATAGATAGATAGATAGATAGATAGATAGATAGATAGATGTTAGTCTCACATTTCCAATTAAAGGCCAAGCCTGTGAGGACAAGGCAGGATATGTTTGTTTATTAAGATTATATCATCATTGTAGATGCTGCAGATAAGTGGATGCTTATCATTGTTGCGGTTGGAGGAGCATAATTCGGAGCTCTGACGCATGATACTTAACGCAATACTCTCTCACCCATTGAAAGTGAGTCGAGGGCTGTGGCTTCTCCCACAAATATTTCTCTATTGTGATTGACAGTGTGAAGCCATCCTCAACAATGTTTGCTGTTGTTTAACACTAAGGTTCCCGATTCCTTGCCAAAGTAGTTCCACTGCTGAAGTCAGATGAATTCTTTACGTCTAATGACCAAGTTCATCTGGAGGCAGCGATCAAAGCTCTTCAATCTCAGGGTGATGACCCCCCAGCGTGAATCCAGATATGCAGCAAAACGATTACGGCAGCACTGTCTCGTATCCCATTGACCCAGAAACTTCATCCAAGCCAATTAAGGTCAGCAACACAAGGATTCCTTTGTCCAGTGGTCATTTGCATCTCAAACACACATATCAATCTCTATTTGTGTACACAGTGTTTACATGAGAGGCTGCATATAGTCGTTTTCATCTTAGATCTTTGTCCAAAAGAAATCATGGAGGATAGCAGGGGATGGGGAAATTATGAAAATCTGTTTATCTTATACATCAGCAATTCCCAGATGAATAGTGCTGTAACAATAGCAGGATTGATGAATATTGCTCTCCCTTTCATGACCAGCTCTTGGCGGGATCCCTCAGACTTGACATTCAACAAAAAGACTTGCCACGGGTCAGCAGGTTCGTCTTCTTTACTTATAGAAAAAGCTTGCTCGTGTTTGGGTGTACGCTCTGTAGTGCTTGCTACTATAGTTCAACATCTTTCTAACTAAGTCCAGGACAGAGCCAGAAAAGTGTCGCAATTATGCTTTTCAGCTCGGTCTAATTCATGTGGTATGATGGATTGTTGTTTTTGGAAATGAAGTCCTCAAAGAACTTCAGGCAACAGGACATTACAAAAATATGCAGAGCCATAAAGTCTATAATATGCTATGCAGTTTATGTTTACTGGGACATAAATATGTATATTGGCAAAAGCTGCCAGGAGATCCTTGCCAGAGCAGAATAATCATTCACTTTTTGAAGACTATTTTGAGACGGCACTTTTTATTTATTCCGCAAATCAATTATTTCCTGCTTAAGCTGTGGTTGTGTAGAGTTTGTAACCGTTATGACGTTTCAGATTTTTTTCAGATGGAAAATTTCACTTTTCACACCATAATCAAAATTTTTGACTTTAGGGTCCCTTAGCAATGCTTACGAAATGAACTCATAACCCTTCATGTCCAACTTCTATGACAAGAATGCTGTAAGTGAAAGGAAAAACTGCATTTATGAACATGCTACATATGAAATTCTCCTGATAACACCAGTGCCAGATAAAACTTGATCCAAATATGTTAATAATTGCTAGATAAGGCTAATTTAACATTAGATGAATGATGAGATGTGTAATGCTAAACCTGACCATTACTTCACTGAAGGTGGGGCTGCATACTTTACGATTGCCAAAAACGCAGCAAACTCCAGAATATATAGAAACAGACCTCGGTTTATCAGCCATCGCATAAAGCAAACCCCAGGAATGTCAGAATTGTAATTAGCATTAGTAAAACTATCGTTGAATGCTGAATTAATAGCAGAGTAGGGCTGGAAACGTTATACATACTATTAAATACTATTATCTTTTACTTAGTGGCAGCAGTAAAAGGAACACATGCTATGATCTCAGCAGCACACCAGTTGACTACATCCTCATCCGTTTTAGTCATTCAGTGAGTCAAGGTGGATTGTATGTTTGTGTAATTGTTGTAGCTTGGAATTGTAAACTGCCTCCACTGATTCATATGTTCCCCACAAATATTTACTCCCATCTGTGCACTGTGTACAAGCAGGAATTAAGCCAACAGACAATGAGCTTTAGAATGCAAACTTGGCTTGCGACGTCTTTATCCACAACAATGTATAACAGGATTGTAGCCAAAAATTCAATTACTACCTCTGCATCGAGTGTAAACAGAGAGACCGGTGACCCGTTCTAAATGCACTCTCTGTGCACCACGTCAACCTGTCTTTCCTGGACTTATAAGAGGTTTAAACTGTCTCATAAAGTGCGTGACTGTGTGCTACTTGGCTCAGAGTGCTGTAAACGTAAGGATAGTTTACTGTGGGCATTTCAGCAATCTTTCCAATCATTTTAAAATTGTTTTGTTGGTTTCTCGCCCAGGAAACCACTCAAATCAACAGGTCTGGGAGCACTAATGAAAATGTCTGTTATGCACTTATATATATAATTTTACCAAGGATGGATTAAATTGATCAAACTTTTCAGTAAATAAATAGATGTATAATGTTACAACTATTTTAAATCAAATCTGTTCAAGGTACTTTCTCTTTATCAAAGAATCCTGATTTTGTGTGTTTGTACTTCAGTTCACCCTTCTCATCCTGATACACAGAACAGGATTAACCGTCTCTCTCACACACCACAAAATCTGAGAACAAGCGCAGACTTATATAACAGCACAAACAGTGGGGTCTGCAGACTCGGCTTATGTTTTCACTGAAAATGTAATGCAGAACTGTCAAGTGGGTCAGCAGCGGGTTTCGCTGGCAGGAATCAGATGCATGTGCAGGGATTACATCTAAAGGTTTATGGGCTCTCTGCATGCCTGCCCAGCTGTGACAGAAGCAGCATTGCTTCAAACTGCCACTTCATCAAATCATCACAAGTGCGTGACTGAAAAATGATAGCAATTTACAGTTGAGGATCATTTGCATTTTAGGTTTAAGCAAATAAACAAGCAAATGATGAGGGTGGTGCAGGTTACATATTACATAGGTTGCAACAACCTGAGATGTATTTATATTACTTGGATTTCTAAATATTTAGAATTAAATATATTAAATTGATCTGAGCATCTCAGAAACCTGTGAAAACCATATACAACAAACTGAGAAAATAAGCATCACAAAGAGAGCCTTTCTATGAGACAAATAAATATCCACCAGAATACTTTGAAATCGCCTGGAGATCTTGGAAGCACTTCAAGCTACTTTTCTCATGCAGAATTAGTCAGCTACAAAAATCAACAACACAAGGTATTGGTTAGCTTATTCTTAAACAACGGTTTGCACTCAAAGCAGCATTCGAAAGTCAGTTGTTCAATACAAACCCTGAGAAAACAACTTTGAAAAATAGTTTTCCTCACATTACCACCTCTGAATTATGACCTTAAAGCCCCAAAATATTAGTGCAATAATCAGCTTTGATGGTAATAAGTGATTTCAGCTCAACACTGAAACTGCAAAAGAAAACATGTGCCAAAAAGTTAAAAGCCCCCAGAACAATTATTAGGAATTTGTCTGCCAACTTCAAGAAAAGAAAAAAACATGTGTAGATTTTTTACAGCCTACTTGAGGAAATAGGCACCACATTCATCCTTCTTCTCAAGTTGTGAACCGTGGACAGTCAAGGACTTTGGCCTTCCACAAGCCCAGTGTGGCTCCATTCTTGCGAATGAGAGACCTCCTGCAAATTTCCTCGAAATGCTGGTGTGGAGTTTCTCTTCGCTCATGTGTATTTTGTTTTGTTTGTCTTGTCCGTGCCAATTGTATTGCTTGCTAGACAGTCTGTGTAAACTCTGCAGTCTGAACATGAGGTTAGCAGGATCTCCAATTTGGGCTCTAAAACCTGGTCAAAAACATGTATGTTCAGAAAGAAATTCAATTATAATTAGGGGATTTCTGCTCTTTGCATTAAAACTCCACATTTGATCTTTCATCCCAAAAGGGAATAACTTTGAAACAAGAAACATGCTTGAAAAAGAAAAAGCTCTTAAACCGGGATAAAGAATTAAGCTCTGATTCCAGTCGTGCAAAAGTTATAAACACATCCGGGAGTTCTGGCAAACCTGAGTCATGGTGTGTAACACTAGATTGTTTCTGCATGGCTCACACCATTATCAAGGGAAAATGCACTGGAAGGGTGTTCTGGGATCTTCTTAGAAACAGTCCATAACTCAAAAAATATACAATTGTAAACTTTACCTGGCATAGCGATCAGTTTCCTGTGAGAACTGTCGATTCTACTCCAGCACCTGTCCGCAGGATAGTCAACAAAGCCAGTATGCTTAATATTCATTACTGTGAAAGGTCAGTGACTTGTTAACAATGAAATAAACACATTTTCTGGCATCCTGGTTGATTTTATCAATGGTTTTACGTACTTCTTGCACATTAGCTGTATTAGTACTTAAGCTAATTGTGTCATTATTCAAAAGTCAAAAATAACAGGATGGAGGATAATTGGATTAATACCGTAAATCTTTATAATCTCTGTAACTCTGACGTAAATTAATCAGCAAAATTGACTTTTTTCTGCAAACAACTTTAAAAAGATTAGCCTACTGCAATCATTTCACTGACATTTGTATACAGTATGTCCCTTTACTCTCATTGAACCATTGTTGAGCTTTAAAGACTATTTCACCATTTTAAATGATAGATTTTGTCATAATTTACTCACTTTCATGTCCAAATCTGTATGATTTTGTTCTGTGAAAAAAAAAAAGGGAAAAATTAAATAAATTGTGCTGGGTTTTCTATGTCATGCAGTTAATGTACAATAAATGGAGATTAAAATTGAAGCTTTAAGAAGGGACACAAAAGCAACATAAAAGTATTTAATATGACATAAAATTCTGAAAAGTAATTCATACAACTTGGTTACTATATTCAGTGTCTTTTGAATCCATACACATTTCAACTATACAGTGGTATGCGGAAGTTTGTGAACCCCTTGCAGAATCTGTGAAAATGTGAATAATATTAACAAAATAAGAGAGATAATAAAAAAGCATGTTATTTTTTATTTAGTACTGTCCTGAGTAAGATATTTTACATAAAATATGTTTAAAAATATTAGTTTTCCATCATCATTTGCATATTTGAACCCTTTCCAGCAGTGACTGTATGATTTTGAGATCCTTCTTTTTACACTGAGGACAACTGAGGGACTTAAACACAACTATTAAAAAAGGTTCAAACATTCACTGATGCTCCAGAAGGAAACACAATGCATTAAGACCCGGGGGGGTGAAAACTTTTTGAATTCGAAGATCAAGGTAAATTGTACTTAATTTGTTTTCCGGGAAACATGCAAGTATCTTCTGTTGCTTCCGAAGGGCAGTACTAAATGAAAAGAAAAAAAAAGATATTTCAAGAAAATAAGAAAAAATTAATGCATTGTGTTTCCTTCTGGAGCATCAGTACGGAAGAGGATTAGGGCCAAGCAATAATAAAAAAATAAAACGAATGTTTGAACCTTTTTTAAGTTTTTTTCCCAAACTGTCGCATGGCAAGAATAGTTAAAATATATTTTTAAAATACTTTTATGGTACTTTTTTTTTTTTTTTTTTTTTTTAAGGAGTGAAACTTCAGTCCCCAGATTAAAAAAAAAAAAAAGAACAGGAAGAAGAAGAAAAAAGATGACTACAATTTGCAGAAAACATCTCATACCAAATTGCATTAAATTTACAAACTACAAAACCATGAAACATGGAATTCACCAAAATAATACACTGGAAATTTAGACTTGCCCAGCACGTTCCATAGCTTTATTGTACAAGGAATCTCTCCAGGTGGAATAAAAGACAAAATGTTACTCATGCATGAGCAAGAGAAAGACTGATTAGGATGTAGAGAGAATGGAAAGAAAGCTAAAGCGGTGGCTGCTTTTTGTCTCAGTGCAGTTTTTATGAAATGAGACAGTATCTCTTGATACTGAATCCGTAACTAATAATGTTTAGGTGCTGTCCGATATCCCACTTCTTATCCAGGCCTCATTAACGAACCTGGGAGAAATAATGCATGGGAGAGAAGATAACAATCATCACTTCCATCTGTCTGTTTCAGACATGTTATATTTTCCTGATTAAAATCCAGGTCACTATCTTGGAAATGATTAATTGCTGTGGCAAGTTTGGCAGGTGCACGAATGTTTCTGCAGATGTTTTGCTGGTAAGCACACTGAAATGATTCTGAAGCTTCATAAATGGAACCATGGGACTGAAAAACACAAATTGTTGAGTAAATCAGTACTTCATGAGACAGTCATTTGCATTTAATCAGTGTGTAAACTGATCACAGAAAAAAATGTGCTAATTTGTCTTCAGACGAGGTATAAATGTACAACATCACAAAGAAAGTCAATGTAAAAGAACCATTTAGTCCATGTGATCGTGCGCTTGCACATTCAAATATGGCACAACATTTCACCCTATAGGCTTGTTGTCAAAGATGCCAATTGTCACTGGTCCTTGTGTGTCTTGTAACCGACTATGACTCTCTAAATATGAAAGTATGTGTATACAAATTGCACCAATGAGATTTGAGAGCTATGGCAAAAGATAAGACTATCAGCAACTGACTTACATGTCATTCTACTTCTAACCATAGTGGTCATGTAGGTTCAAAAGACTTAAAATATAACGCATGGCTCATTTGGACCACTGTCATGTTATTCTTGTTTTTTTTTTGTTTTTTTTTTAAGCTTGGAATTTTAATGGAAAACAGCAGCACAGACATTCTGCCAAATGTCTTCTTTTTGTGATATACAGATAAAAAGAAGTCACATACGTTTGAAAGTGTGACAGAATTTTAATTTTTTTGGTGAGCTAGCCTAATTTTTGTTTGAGTTAAAACGTCTGCCCACAAGTCATATTCACTGAAAGGACACATGCAGAGAAATATAGGCTTTTATATAGGTCTGAAATGGAAAGTGAAAAATCCCAGGAACCCTGCTGTCTTTGAGTAACGTTTGCATAGTCTCATGTATAAACAGTTTGAACTGTTTCCTGTATTTTGGCTGCATTTGAGTGGGGTGGAATGCACAGGGTGGAGAGACAGCTGGGGGTGAAATGGTGTGTCTATGAGAAAAAAAAAAATGCATCTGGGCGTTCTTTCCACCAAGAATAAACACTGTCTGGTGACCACATAATCATAAACAATGAAACATACAGCCTGTATAGCCTATCATAACTGATGTATATGCATGTCATCTTTGTCCATTACAAATCCAGTAACACACAAATACCCTCCAACATAGAGTGCTGCTTAAGAAAATGGCTTTTGTACCACTGCTCTATTGTTAAACATGTTACTAGGTCCAGTACTTAGGATTCGAAATTTAGCCATATGCAATCCATATGCACATAAGTTTATAATGTGTAATATTAGAGCAGGTGCAGGATGGTCATTCTGCATTACTGGTGATTCATAAATCATGATATATGTCCATTTATCTTCCACACATTTTTCATGCAGTCACATGGAACTACCTACCATTTAAAAATATGTTATATATATATTCATTTTATAATATACTGTATATACGTAACATTAATGAGTTTTACATTGTTACAAAAAAAAAATAATTACAAATAAATGTTATTCTAATGCTTTCTATTCATTTAAAAATCCTGAAAAAGAATGTACCACAGTTTCCACAAAACTATTAAGCAGCACAACTCTTTTCAAAATTTGATAATAATAATTTTTTGAGCAGCAAATCAGCATATAAGAATGATTTCTTAAGGATCATGTGACACTGAAGACTGGATAAACCCATGCTGAAAATTCAGCTTTGCCTTCATAGGAATACATTTCATTTTAAGTTATTGTTGATTGAAAACAGTTCATTTAAATGGTAAAAATATTTGACATTATTATTTTTAGTACTAGTAGTAGCAGTAGTAAATGCAGCCTTGGTGAGCATTAGGCTTTTTTTCAAAAAATATTAACAATTCTTTACCAACCCCAAACTTTTGAGCAACAGTGTACATATAGGCCAAATAAAGAAAAATATGCTTATGATAAAGAAATCATAATAATCTGCAGATCTTTATGTTGTGCCATTTTTAGACTGGACTGCAGGACTGGGAGAAAATCTAAAAGCAAATTAAAATGTCACTCTTTAGAGAGTGCAAAGAAAGAGTAAGAAAATGAATCTCCTTTCTCCACACCAATCTGAACCCCATCACCTCAAGGGTCGAAAATGCAGGATTCCTGGATGTACCATGTTTTTCGTGGAATATTTATTTACTGAGTCCAAAGACTTTGTACAATTATGTTTCTATAAACAAGTGGAATAAATTACTTTCTGATTTATGTTAGTGGGCATAAAACTGTTACTCAGTGACACAATGTTTTTATTCTGTGGTCTTTGAGTCATAGCTAAAATAAAAACAAATCGTGTACCCAAGCAGAACTTATTTTTTTAGTCACTTTCTTATGCCCTGACAGATTCCTGAAACAAGGAGAGGTTTTTTTAGTCCAAAATAAATATATAATTTCCTTAAATTCATCTATATTTTCACCTTTCTTAAATTCATAAATCCATCCATATTTTAATTTGCTTTTTTAATATTTATTTTTATATCCAAAGTTAAAAATTGTAATAGAAAAAGCTATATGGAACTGCTCCGGGTGTGTGCTCATGGGGTGTGTGTGTGTGTGTGTGTGTGTGTGTGTGTGTGTGTGTGTGTGTGT
Source organism: Cyprinus carpio (assembly GCF_018340385.1). Lineage (NCBI taxonomy): Eukaryota > Metazoa > Chordata > Actinopteri > Cypriniformes > Cyprinidae > Cyprinus > Cyprinus carpio. The sequence goes on along the minus strand of NC_056613.1, from coordinate 7,861,247 downwards.
GTGTGTGTGTGTGTGTGTGTGTGTGTGTGTGTGTGTGTGCACTTGGATGGGTTAAATGCAGAGCACAAATTCTGAGTATGGGTCACCATACTTGGCCACAAGTTACTTCACTTTCACTTTCATTTACTGTACACTGTCAGTAAGAAAACAAAACAGTAAGCTTCACAAGACATTAAATACTGATGGACTCATGTGGATTACTTGTGAATTATTTTGATGTTTTTATCAGCTGTTTGAACTCCTATACTGAAGGCACCCATTCACTGCAAAGGATGAGCATAATTTCTCCAAATCTGTTCTGATGAAGAAATGAACTCATCTACATCTTATATGGCCTGAAGGTGAATAAATTTTCATCATTTTTTTTTTTTTATTATGGTGTGAACTATTTCTTTAATTCAACCGTTTTTAGCTTTGGTAATAAAGACTTTACTATATTTTAGACTTTACCAATTGAAGCACTGAATAACCCCAAAAAATTGCCTCAGCCAGTGAAATGGCTTTGTTGGACAGTGTTGCTTTATAAAAATGAGTGATTTGGATATTTATACTAATATTTAGAAATTCACATTTTATTTTTGTGTTATTTACAGTATGTTGCTATGCGATTCCTTAAGGTTCTGGGTGCTATGGGTTTTTCACCTCTTATCAGCTGTCATGAGAATTTTGTCTTATATCTTAGAAAAGTACCAGCACACCTCTTCTTGACAAGCTGTGTGATATGAGGTGTCATTCAGGACCATAGCACGAATGGTGCAGGATGAGTTATGCAGTGAAGTTTAATACCTTGAATATAAGCAACATTAATAGTGATGCTTGCCCTGCAAAACTCACCACCACGATACTAGTGCAAATGTTCTAAACAGTTTCCACACTGCTGGACAATGACCCCGCACCCAATTCAGATCAGTGTCTGTCTAGATTTGTTTTCAAGCCCTTAATGCATCAAAATAATCTGGGCTTTCCACGTACGGCTCTTTCACAGGAATTCAACGGTTTCTGTGAAAAGATTTAAGTTTAACAGGAGTGTTCACTATACGCTGTGTACTGAGCAAACATAATGTCTCACCACACCAACACAGACTCGGTTACAAAAAAGGAGCACAAAAATGTGTTGAGTGGGCGGAGCTGACATTGTTTGCCAGTCAAGTTTGTGTTATCAGCAGTCCACAGAATTACTGTGTCAAGCCATGTTTAGGAGGATGTGTAATCCATGTCAAAACCTCAGGTTTATTTTTCACTACAATAGAAAAGAAAGATTAAAAAAAATAGCACATTCAGTTTCAAAAAAGCAGATGAAATATGATGCATTTCTGTGGATCACATAAATTATCACAGCATTTGTTATGTAACAGCATCATAAACCCCAATTGTGAGCAATAAAACATGCTTTTATTCCACATGAACTTTAATAGTTACGCTTCATTGATTTTGTACCTACTCCAAACGGTTAAACGAGGGACAGACGGTGCTTCCAAGTGTCAAGTCTTAGTGTTTTACCAAGAATAGAGAAGAAAGCATGCACACAAGCAACGTTAGCTACTATATGAACCCACAGGAGACACTGTAACAGGACACGATTAACTGTTACTGGCCTTACATAACTTTCAAAACCACTTTGGCAGGGGGGAAAGTGCACCGTACCAAAACAAAGATCATAACCTTACATAATAATAAGAAACAGCTCGAGAAAATGACCGCCACTGAAGAAATATGATCCGAGCACTTACGAAACATTTGACTTTTCCCTTCATTTTTTCGTAGCATGCATGCGACAGAGGTCTACCTCCTCCACCCCCAAAGATTTCCAAGAAATCATTGATCGGTTACATTAATCTCTCAGTAATCAAGATGATCCTCCACCTCTCATACAACCCATGAACCCATGAACTAGCGTGCTATAGTAATGAGCTGGCACCGGCACCTGAAGCAGAACAATGTCTCCCCTTTGCCTCCAGCCAGACATCAGATCATCCTCTGCGATCCAGACAGTCCGCAGTCATGCCAGGTTTATGGATTATCCATCCATAAGAATATAACCCTCTCTTCTCATTACCGTTTACTAGCTGACAGGTAAAATATACACTGAACCATGATTCAGGGTCCTTTCTTTTCTATAATGGCCTTCATTAACACCAGAATACATTGATTGTGTACAAAAGGCTTTGTCCGTGTGGTCAGAGCCTGTGTGACAATGAACAGAATGTCCTGTCCTGGATGAGCTGCTATAGAAAAACAAGTCGCCTGAAAGTTTGGAAGGTAGTGAATTGTCCCCCCAATCTCGTGTTCTTTTTTCCCATTTAATCCACCTTGAAAAGAAATTAACATGAAGTTCTGGTAAATGGAGCACTGAGGGCTACGTTGTTCCTGTTTGGCCAAGGGAAATTAAGAAACAGAAAAGAAAAAAAATGAATGCAACTCGTAAATAAATGTAGACATTGCTGTATTAACAAAGAGCCATTATATGCCCTGTATGGCTACCAAAGATGTAGATGAGTTTGTTTCTTCATAAAAACAGATTTGGAGATGTTCTCATCACTTTGGGGTGATTTCATCACTTGCTCACCAATGTGAATGGGTGCCGTCAGAATGAGAGTCCAAACAGCTGATAAAAACATCACAATAATCCACACAGCTTCAGTCTATCAATTAATGTGTCATGAAGCAAAAACAAACTGCAGAATCAAGGCATTTTAACTTCAAACTGTTGCTTCTGGCCAAAATACAAGTCCATAATCAATATGATAATAAATACTTCCTCCAGTGAAAAAGTACAGACTTATCTGTTTATAACTGTTCCTGACTGTTTTTACTTGTAAACATTGCTTGATCTGTATATTTCTCTCCTAATTCAGAAAAGACCTTAATGGACACTTGATGGACACTTTTTTAATGGAGAAAGCAATATTATGGATAGAGAACTTGTATTTTAGCTGGTTTGAAGTTAAAAACACCTTAAAAATGGATTTGTTTATTACAGACATGCAAACTTTCACTTCATAAGATTGATGGTCTGGAGTTGTGTGCATTAATTGTGGATTATTGTGATGTTTTTGTTAGCTGTTTGGACTCTCATTCTGATGGCACCCATTTACTGCAAATCTCTCTAATGAACAGAAAACTCAACTCATCTTGCACGGTCTGAAGATGAGTACATTTTCAGCAATTTACATTTATTGTTTTTAATAAACAACTAAAAAATGAACACAGCAAATTACGGTTACAAAATAAATTCTTGCAACATTAACTAGTTCTAGTAATGCTTTGAATCAAAACGAAACTTTCCACTTTCTGTTTTTGATGATCCAGATTAAAACATAAATAGACAGACTTCTCAAACATAAACAAAAATGAGCATTGTTCATAAACTATTTAATGAAGAAGAATTCAAGGTTTATATATTAAAATGTTAAAAACCATTATCTAATATATCTGTTACAGTTGCATGCTGGACTAAAGGAAGCAACACAATCAATAATCTCCACAAGTGCAGGTCATTGAGGGCACTGAGCGTATCCTCCAGACGTGGCATGACTTTCAAAGGGTGAGTAAGTTCAGATCTACGTAACACATATGGCTCAAATAAGTTCCATGAAGGGTTTTTTGCACCATACCATACCTCAACCCATGCGTTGGACTATTCAGAGTTAATTTAGCTTTAGATCTCACCCAAGCCACCTCAGAAATACAATTCTTATAGTACAGCTGCAGAAAAATTAATGTGACTTTAATAAAAAGCATTGTTTTTCCTAAAACAGTTAGACACAAACACCGTCCCATAAGCCATTTCCTTTCGTTTTCTGATAATCTAAATCGTGCAATCACCTGTTATGAAAAGCTCAGAAAAATCATGGATCAGTACATTTTAAGGTACAAAGAGAATTTTGGTAGGTATATTAACATTTTGTCATTAATTGATGACATAAGTTGTATAATATACGCACCAATATACCATCCCATTGTTACCATATTTTTCATATAGAATTTCTAGCACAGCGGTCTTAAATCTAACACAATATTTTTACAGTACAATTATAAATGCTATATAGATACTCGTTAACTTGTTAGCTAACAGCCTGCTAGCAATAACATCTGGAAGCATGGACAATACAGTTTAAATCAACAATTCAACCGAAGTATATTAAAAAGAACTCCTGGTGATGATATCTTCCGAGTTTTCTACAGTAAAAAATGAATTCCTCTGCAAACTGAAATTGCTATTGCTCTATCAGTGTATAAAAGTTGCTGCACAAAGTCTGTTATCATCTCTAACGTTCATCAAATCTCGACTGGAACAAAGTCTTTCAGAATAAAACTTGGACTTGAAAAAGAATAGATTTTAAGAGCGAGAAAGGGGGTGTGTGAAGAAGTTGTTTGTCAGTTACTGTAGGATGTTGTGGTAGACACTTGGGCATCAAATGGCAATTCAACTAACAAACTGCTCTTTACTCCACAGACTGGCATGCCTGCCACCTGAAGGTCGCAGGTTCACTTTTCCTGGAACAAAGCAAATGAAAAGGAGAAGATCAGAGACTGTCGATCATGGCGTGAAGTCCTTGTTTATGTCTCAACAAAACTGACAGCAGAGCATCACTCCAAACTTGAACCTAGGTCAGCCCAACTATAAATAGCCGTCTGTGTGATAACACAGCCTGAATGTCTGGCCAGATTTGATATTAACTGGTTTAATGTCTGATCCCTATAGAGACAGGTAAATCTCTGTGGGTCAATGGCAAAATATTTTTCATCCCAAATGACAAAACAAAATACAAGCGTTTTATCTTATGACAGAAATCATTCTAACATGCTAACATTGGGTGTTTTTTAATTATCAATGTGTATTTTAAAAAATGCATGACATTATAAAATTAAACTTTACATGTAACACACTGAATACACATGATATGCAAGATTCAACAGCCCCTCAAAAAAAAAAAAAAAAAAAAAAAATGTTGTAGGTACTTCATTAACTGTTCAGTGTGTGAAACTCATCATGTTCTCTCCTGCTCTTCTGCTGCTCTGGGTTTCTGTTTTTCTCATCATGAGAACTGGCCTGCTCTTGTGTAAAGAGGAAACAATTGATACAATGAGGGAGTAAACGTGGCGAGTTCAACCACAGGCCTTGATAATGTCACGAGGATCTTTAATACATGTAATAAATTCTATGTTTAACCTCAGTTAAAACTGATGCAGTTAAACATGTCCATCCATACAAACACATACATATATATTAGGCTCCAATATCCCCAAAAACCCACATATATCCATCCATTTTTCAAGCCGCTTGTCCTCGTGGGGATACTGCAGTATATATTTGAAAAATTGCTATCTCATTCTAAGATGACATGCTTTATCATTGCTATTTGGCCTGCTGTAACATGTCTCTCTGGTTTCTAAAATAACATGTTGCTATTATTGATATTGCATAAATGCTAATACCTGAAACCTGTATATAAAGTATTAAAAAGGTATTCAGAATATGCAATGCAAACCACAGGCAATATAAATGCATTGCTTTGCATGTTACTTCATGCAATACCGCATAAATCCATACTGCATTTGAAGTGATTTTTTATTGCAAAAATAAATTAATGCATTACAATATACTCATTTCCAAGTGAAAATAAATTTGCTTTAAGAACTTTGCAATAACAGTGGCCGTGTAGCATAAGTCATGCCTGTGCCGATATAAATCTTGTAACCAAATGAACTACGTAAATGGGAATTCCACCCAGTTTCAATGTTTTTAATAGTGAGTTCTTTATCCTACAGCTGTTCATGGGACGTAGGCAAATATGCTCTGCTCTGCCAAAGTCAGGAATCAAGAGATCCATCCATAACACCTTTTGGCTGTAATGTTAAAGCCTCCCAGCTTGAGAGAAATGGCTAGTTAGTAGTGTTGGTCCAAGGCCAAACATATCTCTGGACAAGACAGCTGTATCAGGCTGAAACTTGGATTTTCAGAGTCAGTAAATGTGTATTTTTTACCCTGAAAATGAAGAGTTAATTGTATCTGTAAGGTGGTGACGTGCTGCCACATATTCTTAACTGTAGTTCAACGATACACTTTAAAAAATAAAGGTTCCCAGGTGAGTCTTTGCAGTCTGGAGTTACTATACAGTTCTTTGGAGGTTAGAAAAGTTATAGGTTTTTCAGCTCAACATAATGGTTTCTGGAGTCTTAAAAGCACCAGTAGTGCCTTCGCTGATGTTTTTCTTACAAACTAGAGAATACCCTAAAATAATTTTTGGGGGAAAAAAAAGGCGTAAATCCCTTTTGATTGTCACTGGAAATATATTTTTGAAGGAAAGAAACAAAATTTACTCACCCTCAGGCCAAGATGTAGATATGTATGTTTCTTCATCATTACCAATTTGGAGAAATTTAGCATTACAACTCTTGCTCACCTATGGATCCTTTGCAGCGAATGGGTGCAGTCAGAATGAAAAACCAAACAGCTAATAAAAAATGTCACAATAATTTATCTGAACTTTTCTAACTTTAACCTTAGTTTATCTTTGATGGTGAACTATTCCTTTAATAGTGATGGTTGACATTTTTTGATTAGGGTTAGGGTTAGGGGGTTGCCAATATTGTCAATGGGAATGTCATTTTGTGTGAGTTTTCCCTCATGCTCTGTGTGACTGACATTTTTGCCTTTTATTGGACAACTGAGTCTATAAATCCAAATCCATATTATGGCTTTTTTTCTGTTTAGATATAATCATTTGCCACAGTATTGAAGGGATTACCTATTTTCACCTTTGAACAACATTGTGTTCTCATCAAAAACTCACCTAAAGGCAGAAGGTCTTTTTGTCTGAGACTGGATTATGTCGAGAGTGACATCAACAGTTAAGGGATTAAATGCGGCTTCAGTTTGCCCTTTGCTTCTTGGCATCCCAGTGTCCTCCTGCAGAATAACACTGAAGGCTTGTATTAAATTTAAATGGTTTGGTCTGGAAGTCAGTATTATGTCATACGAAGTGCTTTTTGCGCTCTTCTATTTCTGTAAAACCAAAACAACATAAAAATTAATACAGAACAGTTGTACTGGATTGTAAGTGGTTTCAGTGTCATTCATGGGTCATTATTAATCATATGCTATTATTTAACCAGAGGTATCCAATATTTTTGTAAGAGAACAAGAGGAAGACAGTTAGAGAGCAAGAGAGTTGGTAATGTTGCATAATAGAGGTGTAAGGCTTAAAAAACCTTTCCGTCCAAACAGTCAGTCTGATGTTGACTTTGACCCCTCCTAGACAGACACTAGCTATTAAAAGTCAATATCAGTAGTGCTGACACTGAAACATTTGAAATACAAAGCAACACCACAGCTGCTGAAAAACTAAGTGTACCATGGGACTGAATGTTCTCTTTACGTGCATTTGCAATCTAATTACATTCAATTTTAATCATTCTGAAATACTGCACCTAACGACAATGTTTCATTAAATTACATCAGTATTACATCAAGAATGGTATTACAAGAGCTCTAGTCTAGATCAGTGGTTGTCAACCTTTGTGACTTCAAGGCCCCTGGTTATCAAAGTCAACACTCAAAAGCCCCCATTAAAAGAAACTAGAACTGTAAATACATTAAAATTGAATAGAAGTGAATATCAAAACATGAAATAAATGCTTTAAAGCACTATTCCTTATTAAAACAAAATACATGTTTTATTGATGCTGTAAACTTATTTAACTTATGTAGTATTTTAATACATTTTCTTTTAAAAAAAAACTTTAAAGTGGTTTTATAACCACTGGTCTAAACATAGGCCCCTCCAAAATCACCCTATGATGTTGTTCCCATGAGCTGAACTTCCAGAAAACTTTGAGTACTTTTCAAGAGCAACAATTAAATATTCCATGTTCATGACCCCTGATTGGCAAAGTGAGACTGTGTCTGTATATAGCGTCTTTGTTCATCAATTAAAGGCAATAAACAAGCCACTGTCATAAGAAAATCTGTGTCAGGACAACATTTGACACAAATCGTGAGAGAATGGAGGAAATGAATAGAAAAGCTGAAACAGAAAGATTCAATTAAAGAGTTTACGACAATTAATGTCTCACACTTGAATGGCATGACAGCAGGAGAGGGAATGGACAGGAATTGTGGGTGATTATATCATGCTGCATGAAGCTGTAATACAATAGAGACACTGTTTTGTATCTCTATTGAACTACATCTTGCAAGCACTCAAAAGGGCAACACTTCCTTTCTGATTGGACAACTGTAATCTGAATTGTTGATGCACTTCATTTAACATTCTGAACAAATCAAAGAGTCCCATCCACCTGAAGGTTATTGCAAAAGCTCTCATACTCCATAACACAAGGCTGGGTGACTAACCAAAACTCTTTTAAGTTTCACATCTCAGAGCAATTGGGAATCCTATCATTATAATACAATTCACTTGTGGTGCAACAGAAATACTGCTTCTAGATTATAGGTTACAGAGCAGCTTTGCAAACATTCAATCAATACTACACTCAAAATGAGTGCTTGAAAGATAGCCACTGAATCAGACAAAATATGAATGCAGAACTAAAGAATGTAAAATTAGTTATTGAGCAGATACAGAAAGGCTGTGATTGAGGGAAGCTGTGGCCTAGTGGTTAGAGAGTTTGACTCCTAACCCTAAGGTTGTGGGTTCAAGTCTCAGGCTGGCAATACCACGACTGAGGTGCCCTTGAGCAAGGCACCGAACCCCCAACTGCTCCCCGGGTGCAGCAGCATAAATGGCTGCCCACTGCTCCGGGTGTGTGTGTGAGTGAGCGAGCACTTTGGATGGGTTAAATGCAGAGTATGAATTCTGAGTATGGGTCACCATCCTTGGCTGTATGTCACGTCACTTTTTTTTTTCCACTTTAAACAATAAAAAGGTGTTGAATGAGTGCAAAACTTCAGTATGAACCTATTGTTCCTATTATTACACAGTGATCTAAGTTTATATCTCACAATTCCGACACAAAGTCCAAATTATGAGATAAAAATTTAAAATTACCTTTTTTTATTTTTTATTTTGTGGCAGAAAAAAAAGAAGTGTGAGATGCAAACTCAGAAATCTGAGTGGAAAAACAATGCAGAAATCTTTCTCAGAATTTTGAGTTTACATTTTTTTTTTTTTTCAGTTACCTCACATCTGGCTTTTTTTCATAGTTCAGGGGGGAAAAATATTAACAATTTCTCTGGGAGAAATCTGAATTGTGTGATAAAAGTCACAATTACCATTTTTATTTTTTATTTTGGGCCAAAAAAAATTGCAAGATGCAAACTCAGATTTCAGATAGTAATAGTCAAAAATGTGAGGTGTAAACTTTTTTTCTTTTTTATGGTGGAATCTTTAAAATAATATTTAATGTTCACATTATTTAATGTTCACAGTTAACCTGTGAGCAGAGAAAGGACCAGGGGGAGGGGGATTGGGGGGGGGGGGGGGACTGACTGATAAAAAAAAAAGGAATTGGACCATGAGTCAAGAAGGACAGCAGAGGAGACAAAATGAGAGGAGGAAGCCAAGAGCCAAGGGGATTGGAAGGAAGTTGTTCATCCAAGGAATGGAAACATATTGGACACTAAAATGGCCATAAACTCCCTAAGAGAGGTCAGGGTTACAGAAAACGGCTGGGGAGATTCAAAGAGGCAAGGAGGCTGTCAGCGCAGCAGTGGGGAACCAAGGTGCAACAGGTTCAGCAGAACCCAGAGAGAAGGGTGAGTCTCCTAAAGAGATGTGGTTTATTATATGCACACACATAGAGGCCCAGAGGAGGAGAATATGGATAGAGAATGAATACATCTAGCACTGCACTATATATATATATACACACACACACACAGTTATATATATATATATAATGTACACACACACACACACACAGTATATATATATATATATATATATATATGTACACACACACACACACACAGTTTATATCAAATATCTTCTTGATATGTTCTGTCATATTACATAATTTTGGTACCATTTTTATTAGGGGCATAAATGATGACAAATTACATGATTTTTCTAAACAATCCAGCTTACAATTTTCATAAAGGTGTGGGTGGGGTGTGGGGGGTCTCCACATATGTATATGTACAAGAATCAGAGACTTGGGCTGGACATTTTTCTACTTTGGTCAGTAATACAGTGATCTAGTAACCACCATCAATGCCCTAATCACCACTAATGTTCCATCTATATTTATTCAGAATCCAAATTCAGAGTAAATTGTCATATTTAGATGAGAATTTCCAATAACAAGACCATGCAGCTCATCAATGCCTCCTTAGCCACAAAATAGATTCAAATATTTTTCCTTCTTGATGTTCCACGAAAGAAGATAAACCCTGACCTCTTCAGAGAGGTTGTGAAGCCTCTTAGATTACCTAGCTCGCCACTAAAACTCAATCAAAGAAGCTTTTGTCAGGCTGTAGTGCCTGGCGTGAGTGAGCGTGTGCCACAGTGACCTTTCTACAATAGCCACTGTTCTACAACGTGATCTATGGAGCTTAACAGCAGCGAATAATGCCGGTCCATTCTGAGGAGACAATTGCATTCTCTAGGAAAGCTAGAGCCTACTCTGCGGCCAACCATCAAATACATGAGCTTTTCTGGATTAAAGCAGTCTATCTAGCCATTGTGGGGTCATCAGCTTTAGGGAGACGGAGCAGCGAAGACAAACAGCAGAGCCATTGTAAAATTCTTATGGCATCAGAGCTATCACAACAAGCACAGAGCCGCATAGACACAGGGCCAAAATCAACAGGCTCTCGATTCCTCTGGAACGATCCAACGTGATATTTACATTGGAGGAACCCGAAGTAATGCACTTTGTGAACAAGATCACAGAGATGAGTAAAGGTTTCAGATTTAGGTTGATTCAGAGCGTGTCCCTTTTTCTGAGACATACGCTGTGCGGTTGAATACAATGGATGATGTGTTTGACGGATCATTTTGGCCGTCTGTCTAGGCCACACACCCGAGAGAAATAAACCACTACAGATCTGGCCTGAATAAATGATGTGTGAATGTCTAACTTAGTGGACATACATACAGTACGGACCTCCGTGCAGTCCCAGAATGAGAAGTAACCGGCAGGTGGGGTGGGAGGGCATACGAACGCATTAAAGTGGTGAGGGGGTGTGGGTCACAGGCCAGATTAAAAGACCCAAAGAGGATTGATTCTGATTCAGGAGGGCAGACTGCTTCTTTGTGTTGTCGAGATCTGTCATGGTATCAACATGCCTTCAGGGGCTTCTTCAGATTAACTCCCTGTGAAAATCAAGGATGTCTCCGAACATTTATGTGGGTTTAAAGAAATATTTTACTCAGAAATGATAATTCCATAATTTCATCTTCCTGTCATCGAAATACATATGACTCATATCTGAAATGGCACGAAAAAAAAAAAAAAAAAAAAACCATTATAGTGGTCCAAGTCTTTAAAAAGATCTCTGTAACAGAAAGAGACAGATATTGAAGTCAGTATTCACTCTGATAAATTAATGAATCTTTCTTTCGTGTCAAATCTCTAATGAATTGGTTGATACAGTTCACAAAACTTATCTGAATTATTTACTTACAAATCATTTGTTAGAGGGATTGTTCAGGGAAAAAGATTTAATGGTCCAATTCTCACCAATTACAAACCATCAACTATGACTTTGTCTCAGTAAACTCCTAATTTGCTTAATAGTTAGTAAGGTACAGTAGTTGTTAAGTTTAGATATTGGGTAAGATTAGGGATGTAGAATATGTTCATGCAGAATATGTGCCAATATATATATATATAATAGGCATGCTAATAAGCAACTAGATAATAGTGAGAATTGGTCCCTATACTGAAGTGTTACCGATTTAATTTAGACTTTTGTAGACCTCTAAACAATGATGGACATGCAATCATAAAGCACATTTGACTGAAAACCAATCAGATTACTTCTTGCTCATGACGCACACACAAACACAAACCTGTTTACCATACGTGACGCTCTCCAAGTATATAAATAAAAGCCTAAATAAAACCCGTTCATCATATAAAGCAATCATATCTGGCCATGAGACTTGGATTAAACCATTCAATTCATATTTGTTTTATAATGCCTCTTTGATGAATCTGTGGTGAAGTGGTGATGAAGTTTTGGTTACCTGGACTTTTAAAGGAGGGACAGAGACCTCTCAGGTTTCATTAAAAATTCTCTTCATTTGTGTTTTGAAAATTAAGTCTTGGTTTGGAACATGAGGGCAAGTAAATGATAACAGAAATTTCATTTTTGTGTGAACAATTCCTTTAACAGCTCTCTGGATTATTCAGTGAAAAACAACATCAAGATCATCCAGAAGACTTGGAATACAGATCATGATTGAAGTACTTTAACAATATTTTATGGTGCTTTTGTGCCATTTTTGACGTTTAAAAGCTTCAATACTGCATTCATTTTAATAGTATTGAAACAAGGCACCAGCAAATTATAAATAAATAAAAATAATAATAAAATTGTGCTCAAATGGGTTTGGAACAACATAACAGTGAATAAACGATGACCGAATTTTCATATTAAATCAACGGAGGCATGCTAGACATTGCGAAGACCATGATGCAACCAGGAACACAGTAATCTTTGATCTGTGATCTGAGTTTTAGCTCTCGCACTCTATTGGTCAACAGGGTCATTTTGGAGGTTTGGCAGTCTTCCCTGACCTTCTTCTGTTCCCAGACAGACAGCAAATTGACAAATGAAAAGACTGATAAACAAACATGCAGACCGCTTGATAGGACATCTGAACACGCTAAGATCCGCTACAGTGCCCTCGGCTTTGCGGGCCAGCCGGTCGTGGCAACCATTTTAGCAGCGCACACACTGTATGCCACCCACACCGGCAGAACCCTAACCCACCCAGAACTCAATAATGTGGATTCATCACATGCATTGCACACCACGTCAGTGTGGCGTAAACTGACAAATTAGAACATTTTCCATAAAGAACACGGAGGAGATTTTGGACGAGTTCAGTCTTCTTACTCCATCGTCTACAGGAGTTACGGCAAAAGTCGAGCCAAGTTGTGTTTGAAAGGACCTTATTGAGCATATGGTAACATTATATCCCGATGACATACTGCAGATGAATACAAACCACTTCTAAAATGTAGGCCAAGAAAAGCATCTCTGTCAGTGTGTGGAGAACTAGGCTGAAGCAGCTGTTGTTGACTCATCTCTCTTCATTTTTAAATAAAGTTTGTTGTTGGCGCCCTCTACTGGGTAAAATTTCTTCACACAATAAACGCGACTGATAGGCTGCTATCCTTTACGATTGTCATATTGTACGGTATAACTCTATCTATCTATCTATCTATCTATCTATCTATCTACCTTTTCTCCATATATTTTCTATTGCAGAAATAGAAATTTACAGATTCAGGTGGGATATAGATTTTAAATAATTGTAATTGAAAAAAAAAAATCCAACTATAGGCTACCTATAAAACAGACCTTGTGAGGTTTGGAGGTATTGAATTTAAATGACTATAGTTCAACTGCATCTCCTGGAGAAGTTTCAGCCTATCACATTTATGCATGTGCAGACGGAGGATGAATTATTACGAATTTGAGAATCCTCACAGGCGCTGTCCCTGCTGGAGAGAAACCTCTGCTAGATCAATATCTGCTTCACCTAGTGTCACTCAACAAGCGCTGGGAAATTGCTGCTCTACAGAATAAAAAAGTCCTAATTTCTCTCTAGGTCAAAGCTATTACTTTTCCAAAATATCACGGGCTCAGAGAGCTCGAGCCTATCCAGGATTTTCTCTGTATTGCCAGTGTAGGAAAATACAATAAAGTTGCAGGTCTAGTCTCGAGTGGACCTTTCCTTCACATTTGCCGCATTTCAATTTTTGAGATGGTAACTATGGAAACTCATGAAATGTTGACTACAATGATTTGAGGGGCTAATACTTTCTTCACATTTTATATTCGGGTTATAGACTGGAAAAGTACAGGTTCATGATATTTCTCACTAACATAACTGACATCTTCTGTAAATTATAGCAGCAGCAAAGCATGTACAAAAAGATTCATGCAGGACAATAGTTGAATAGTGGCAAAGGAGGCATACAAAGACAAAAAAAAATTAGGATAAATGTAAAATTGTCTGAAAGTACAGACAGTTATGATAAAATCCTGGTTCTATTTAGTGCAAACTGATGACTGCCAACAGAGAAACTCAGTTGCTGAATAGTCCAGAATTCAAACCGGTTTTCTCTCAAATCATTGTCCCACTGTGCAAAAGCAAGAAAATTAGTTATTTGGGCCATCTGTCTGTCATAGAGTAAATTAGATGGTAAAATATCAATGCACCACGTGTTCACTACACTGTTGCAATGTAAGCACATGTAAAATGGTACTATATGCATGTTTTTGTTGTTGTTGTTGCTGTTGTTGTTTTTTTAGATTCCAATTCATAGGTAGAAATTTTGGAGAGCAATCCACCTAAGTACAAAAACAAGAAATTAATATTTAATGTCTATACTTACTGTACATGTGGGTTTCTGCTCCTCTAGCTTGTAACCTGTTTTGTGGTCCATGCATTTGACTAAAAAGTCAATGTTCATGTTTGTTAATATAACCAAATTACATTGTGATCATATATAGAAAATATCTTTTTTTAAACTCTAAAAGCAACAAGCATAGGCATCCACAAAATCAAAATACAAGCTAATTTCCAAAGTGAGAACTTTTTCTGCATTAAGTAACAAGATTTCTTTTTCCCCCCAAATCTACTTTATTGTATGCATGCTATCCAGCTGATAAATGATGACTGACTGAGTGATTGATGTTAGTGGAATTACAATTATGTGGAAGACAAAGAAAACACATCTAACAGTATTAAATGAATAGACATTCCCAAACATGAACAAAGAAATCCAACCCAGAAACAACAAAATAATCAATCAATCCTGAAACAAACAAAAAAGTCTTTAAGACATAATAAATGAAATTCAAGACACTATTGCAAACTATGTCTTTCCCCAATATCAAAGTGTCAGTATTAACAGGAGTAGTCAAATATCGCATAACTGTATTTATTTCTAAAAAAAGAATTATGGCAATGAACTTAACAAAAAAGCCAAATAAGAAGAAAAGCAGATAACATTGTTTATCATTTTTTTGTTTAACAGTGTGAGATCATGGTCAGGTCAGATGAACTATATGGCAATTTATAGTTCTATTAAATGTTTTCCTCTGCATTACAGGACAAAACTTAAATCATAATCATTTTAAATTATGATTAAAAAATACATGGTCATTTTCAAATTCATTCTTGATTAATACTAGGTTTGTGCACCGAACAATCAAATCAACTGCGACTCCCAAAACCAAAACAACAAAACATGAAATAAAAATGTAACAAAAATAATGGACAAATATTATTTGGGAAATGTAATCTTAGATATTATTTTTAAACACTTATTAATTATCAGTAAAAGTTCAACAACAATTAGTTAAATCAACAGAACATAAACCTGAAAAGAAACGTGAAGAAAAATTACAGTAGTAGTTGCTAGTTTTACAAAGTTCAAGCCTTCTTTAGTAATTATGACACCTTTTGAACCTACTTAATTGTTAAACTTGGTTAAAAAAATACTCATTAACTCGTCAAGATATGCAAAGTACAGGGTATTTTACATTCACAATCATTTCCCTCACTGCAGTACCATGCTTTAAGACTTAAACACATTTGCAACTACTCAGATTTGATTCTGTATGTCTGTGGCAAACAAAACCCAAAGGAAAAAAGTGAACAAATTAATTGAATCTGAATGATATTTTCATTTGGAATTTTTGTCGCTCTAATAAATATTCATAAAAACAAATTAAAATGTGCTTATAAGAGACTCATGAACACGAATCTAAGGTAAACAATTTGTATTACTGGTGCCTTTCATTTTGCTAGCATGTATTTTTAATTAGAATTTAGTGAGGTTTACTTGTTTGTTTTTTTAATTAACAAAAGCTCTGAAATGTGTTAGTTAACTAGTCCCTCATTATCCTCTGTACAAAGCTAAACAAAAAGAAAACTCACTTGATAACACTACACAAATGACTCTTCATAGGCCAAAATATACAGAAAAATGTACACATCATTTTTGTGATATCTGCAGCTAAAACAAACCACAACAGCTGCATCGTTTTAAGCAAATTAGATTACTTATGAGATGATTGCGAGTTACTCGCCTTTTGGACAAAGCCAGATTTCATTGTCCATAAAATACGATTAATAGCAATAGCAAATCATATTCTTGAAATATTTGGACATGCAATGCTTGCATTGATCTGGAAATATACCGTAGTGTTGCAAGGGATCCAGGAAACAAGGGGGAAAAAAAATGTCCAAATGAGCAAGAAATGTAAACGAAAACTACCCCAGTTTAGGGTTGAACTTTCTCTCGTTCAACAAGTGCAAGCTTTAAACCTCCCTCTCTTCCTGGTTCCTCACTGTTGAGTGCACTGGCCTGGTTGCTCCTTCTGAGGACTGTCCAATGTGTGCTCATTCTTCTGCTCCACTGCCACCTACAGGACAACAGAAGCAAGTGCAAGTTAGTAGTCGAGTAGTAGCAAACTTTAGCCAGGAGGAGGCAGTCACTCACAACAAAAGGAAGTCGGGACTAATAACCTAGTGTAAACAGAACAATCTAATCTCAAGCATCACTTGTTCTCATCTGCCCATGACGGACCTCACTGGGGTTCAGACACCTGCTGCCACTGTCCTGCCCCACAGCTATGCTGCATTTATCATATACAGCAAGATGCTTCATCAGCAGCTTTCTCTGTCATTCCTATACTGAGGTTATAGGCAGAGTTTTACATCTTGTTCCTGCCGTCCTGCTGTTTGTTGCACACCTCTGCTCAGTCATGAATCACTCCCTGTGGCTGCTGAACAGTAATGGGAACAGATGTTTGTAGAAAACAGCTCCAGCCACCTTAATGGCATGTTTGGAATGCAGTAGGGAAAACAAGCTCTGGCAGCTGACACAGCAGGTTGCTTGAGGGTGACAACTTGTCTTTCAGTGGCTTTGTCACAGGGTACATGACATTTAGCTCAGACCCACCCAAAGGGTTTGAAAATCACCACTAAATAACCAAATTAAATTACTGGTTTTCTAAAGTGTAATACTTTGGGTAAGGAAAGGTGTATAACAAAACATAGTATTAAGAGCTTTATTCACTACTACACTAACAATTTAAATTTAAATAAATAAAAAAATTATATAAAATGAAATAAATATGTTGCCTTGGGAACTAGTTGAATTAAAACATAGTTTGTTTGATTTCAGTAAATGTTTATTTCATTTCAAGTAATAAAGATGTTTTTCACTTTAAGACTTAAATAGGTAATATGACCTATTAATGCATTAATTTGATCCCCCGCTGATTTTGTAAGTTTGTCCACTTACAAAGAAACGAAGGGTCTGTAATTTGTATGGTAGGCTTATTTTAACGTATAGAGACAGAATACCAAACAAACAAAAAACATTATATAATGGTTAGAAATTGATTTGCATTTCAGTGAGTGAAATAAGTATTTGATCCCAAAGCAAAACGTGACTAAGTACTTGGTGCAGAAACACTTGTTGGCAAGCACAGAGGTAAGACGTTTTTTGTAGTTGGTCACCAGGTTTGCACATATCTCAGGAGGGATTTTGGTCCACTCCTCTTTATAGATCCTCTCTAAATCCTCAAGGTTTCCTTTGGCAACTCAAAGTTTCAACTCCCTCTGCAGATTCTCTATAGGATTGAGGTCTGGAGACTGGCTGGGCCACTCCATGACCTTAAAGTGCTTCTTTAGCCACTTTTTTGTTGCCTTGGCGGTGTGTTTCAGATCATTCACATTCCTGAATAACCGAAGGAGGTTCTCGTTCAGTGTTCTGGCTGAGGGAAGGAGGTTCTCGTCCAAGATTTTACAGTACATGGCCCCGTCCATTTGCCCCTCAATGTGATGAAGTTGTCCTGTACCCTTAGCAGAAAAACAGCCCCAAAGCATAATGTTTCCACCTCCGCGCTTGACTTTAGGGATGGTGTTCTTGGGGTCATAGTCAGCATTTCTCTCCTTCCAACCACGGCGAGTCAAGTTAATGACAAAGAGCTCAATTTTGGTCTCATCTGACCACAGCACTTTCTCACAAGCCTTCTCTGAATCATTTAGATGTTCTTTGGCAAACTTTAAACGGGCGGGAACATGTGCCTTCTTGAGCAGGGGGAATTTGAGGATGCTGCAGGATTTCAGTTCATTGTGGCGTAGTGTGTTACTGTTTTGCTTGGTGACTGTGGTCCCAACTGCCTTAAGATCATTAACAAGCTCCTCCCGTGTACTTCAGGGCTGATCACTCACCTTTCTCATGATCATCCTTACCCCATGAGGCAAGATCTTGCACGGCGCTCCAGACCAAGGCTGATTGATGGTTGTTTTGTATTTCTCCCATTTCGGAATAATCGCACCAAAAGTTGTCTCCTTGCCAAGCTTCTTGCTGATGGACTTGTAGCCCATTCAAGCCTTGTGCAGATCTACAACTGTGTCTCTGATATCCTTTGACAGCTCTTTGGTCTTGCCCATGGTGGTGGGAGAGGTTGGAATGGATGATACAGATTGTGTGGACAGGTGTCTTACACACCTAACGAGCTGACATTAGGAGTAACTTCTTAAAGTGGCAGGACTAATCTGTGTTCCACATGGGCACATAACCAATCTGTGGGAGCCAGAATTCTTGCTGGTTGGTAGAGGATCAAATGCTTATTTCACTCACTGAAATGCAAATCAATTTCTAACTTTTATATAATGTGTTTTTTCTGGATTTTTTGGTTTATATTCTGTCTCTATCTGTTAAAATAAGCCATAAACTTTAAAAATTACAGACCCTTCATTTCTTTGTAAATGGGCAAACTTACAAAATCAGCAGGGGATCAAATCAATATTTTCCCCACTGTATGTTTATAGTTTCATTTGGAATTTACTAATGACACTAATTTAGGCGACAATTTTTTTTAACAACACTTTCAGTTGATAGCAGATAACAGACATATAGTAGTGTGTTAGTTTTACCTCATGTCTCCTTGCCTGGAGGACAACTTAAGCAAAAGGTGGCACAGCTACTTCACCCTCCCCTAACACACACACACACACACACACACACACACACACACACACACACACACACACACACACAGAATACCTGATAGGAGTAATGTGATTTGTAGGTGATCCATTTCTTCAAGTCAGTTCTGTCCCCCACAGACAGAGAGCGAACGGTGGCTTTGGATGCAGAAGCAGAGGGCATGTCAAACTCAACCTCCACAAGGCACTCAAACTTGGGCGGGACTTCCCAGTCTGATCCCAGCTCCAAATGACAGTAGAATGTATGAGGATGTCCCAGTGCTACAAAAAATACCATCCACAACCATTTATGTAATGTATGCAATATTAACGCAAATAATTAATTCATGCAAATTACTAGACGACCTTTTAGATTAAGTAAACCACTGGACCTGACCAGCTTAGATATGTATAATTTAACATTGGCATAGAACTGGCCTCGATTCTGCTAAAATGAAATGAAGAAAGTGATGAAATAGATGTTTTCTTCAGATGAATGATGCCAGACAGCATTGGTTTGTGTTCGTCTTGATGGCAAAACTTTGAATATGCAAAGAAAATGCTAATTTTTAACTTGAACCTAAACATGATGTAAATAACTGAAAAAAGTAGCTCACTAATCAAATGAACTACTTCATTTGTGCATTTTTGTCCTTTCAAGAATTTGAGATTCTCCTTTTGTGTTCTATGGAAGAAAAAGTCATATGGGTGAGTAAATGATTTACTAAATTATTATTTAGAATTTTAGAGAGAGAAAAAAATCGTTTGAGGAAAAGCTGAATTGCAAAGCTCAGGGATGTCATACTGTGAGCCTGTGAATTAACAGATGATGACAGCGTGAGTTTTGTCTAACCAATCAGACTCATGCAGCAGGAGGGGATCCCTGCTGATATACTATTGAAAAGCCTAAAGCACCGGCCATTGACAGAAAAAAAAAATACCAGGACTGACCACAATGCAAATGCCTTGACAAAAGAACATCTACAAACAGGATAAAAGAGTTCTACACCACTGCACTAGCTTTGGGATTCAATACCGCATTAAGAGGTACCACAGCATTGTGATTTGGAAGATGTGAGGATTTATTCAGCAGCACCAAAATATAAAAATCTTTAACTACTATCTATATTGATATTATTTTCATGACTATAGTGAAAAACAAACACTAAAATGATAGTATCATTTTCAAATATTAGCATTATTTCAAAATCTTTCATGAAGGGCACCAGTAAAATCATTATACCGCAAATAAGTTACAACTGTTGGTTAATTTGCTGACTAGACCCATTTGACATCCTTGTGATGAAACAACTAGATAAAATAAAACTGCTCTTAAACAACTATTTGCATATGCTGTTGCATAAGAGTAACAAAGAATAACAAGATCAGTTTGACCTGAATGTAGAGACTGTATCATGGCTATGCTACGCTAATGCTATATCTAAATATTTCAATTTGTAGGTCACTAAATTGACAAAAAACATTTTAACATTAGGGATGTGCACGAGTACTCAGAAGTGACAGCAATTATTGGTTATTTGACTTCTAAACTACTTTTAAACTTCAGAACAACACAAGATACCTTTTTTGCATTCAAAACTCTTAAAGGGATAGTTCACCCAAAAATGAAAAGTGTCACTAATTACTCACCCTCATATAGTTCCAAACCCCTAAGATCTTTGTTCGTTTTCTGAACACAAATTAAGATATTTTTGATGCATTCCAAGAGTTCTATGACACTCCCATAGACAGCAAGTATCCTCACATGATCAAGGCATCATTACATCGTTAAAATAATCCATGTGACATCAGTGATTTAACCATAATTTTATGAAGCTACAAGAATACTTTTTGTGCGCAAAGAAAACCAAAATAATGACTTTTTTCAACAATTTGTCTCCTCCGCATCACCCTTTTAACACCATTTACACATAAACAACATATGCAATGTACGTATGTAGATACGTTGTTTAAGTTCAGATCAAATCGAAACAACGTAAACCGCATATCCGCATACGATGCAGCTGACACAGAGCAGCATACATTGTTTATCTATGTGATACTCTCCAAAATGGTGCCAGGGTGACACGGAGGAGACAAATTGCTGAATAATTTATTTTTTTTGCTTCTTTGTGCACAAAAAGTATTCTTGTAGCTTTGTAAAACTGCGATTGAATCACTGATGTCACATGGATTATTTCAATCTCCTTACTACGTTTCTGAGCCTTGATCGTGTAAGGATACTTGCTGTCTATGGGAGGGTCAGAGAGCTCTCGGAATGCATAAAAAATATTTTCATTTGTGTTTGGAATGACATGAGGGTGAGTAATTAATGACAGAATTTTCATTTTAGGTGAACTACCCTTTTAAGTTAATTCCTGTTGTTACACAATTTGACATTATAGCCACCTCAAAGTTCCCACCTGAGTTCTTGTCTGGCAGGCGACTGATCCTCCACACCACAGACCTGAATGCCTGTTCGTACTTCGCCGTGCCTAGCGTGACCCTCATGGCCGGTTCGGACCCTGACGTGCTGGTCGAACCAAAACTGGCTCCTTTATTGAAGCGAGCCTTCAGGGACTTCTCTCCTGTCACACTCTCCCGCTTAAAGTTCTTTGCCCAAATTTCCGGTATGGGGTAACGGATAGCAACATTCTCACATGGTATTAATGTTAAAGGATCCCGATTGGATGTAAACCCCGTTGACATCACAAGCCAGGACTGCACCTCCACTTCTGCACCCTTGACACAAGCGACTGTTCTCAGAGTGAAGGGAAGGGTTTTTTCAGCAAACGCCGTTCGGAAACGCAAAAGTTCAAAGCGGCGACCAACCGGTGGGCTAAACGTAATGGCTCGGGACTCTGCAAACTCTAACTGGTCAGCACACTCATGCAGTCGACAATCCCGCAGTTGAATCCAACGTGATGTTGTGTTGGAAATTATGTCATGCCGAGAAACCACCTCTTTACCTTTGACCTGGACATCATTGAGGCCGATACTGCAAGGTGGAGATCCGTTCAAGAAGGCTAGCATGTTCACTCGGGTCAAAACTAGCTGCTCCAAGATACGGCTGTCCCCTTTGGAGACAATCCCATAGAAGTTATCCCTCACCTCCACGTAGATCTCCTCCTCAGTGTAAGTCGTTGGCCAGTTAAGACCTTCTTGATCCACCGAGAGGCCCACAAGGCTCTCATGCAGAGCATGTTGAAAGCTCAAGAAATCTTCATAGTTTGTTGTCCCAAGCTTCACCGCTTGATCTCTCACAGGTATATGAACCACTGTGGCCTTGGGCTGGATCTTCCTCTTCTCTTTGTAAACCACATGGTCTACACTGATGGTATGAACACGGCCATTCTCATCATAGTTCTGGAGCTTGGGTTCAGATATCTCATGCTGGGAGTTTAGCTGGAACTTTTTGAAGGGCTTTTCCAGCCCTTTCTCATAGAAAAGATGCAGCTGGCCGCTGTTCGTCAACCTGACAAATATTGGTCCCCAGTGACGTGAGGACATGATGTTCTTCTTCTCAGGGATGCGCAGGAGCATGGGCCAGCCATCCTTAGGCGCCATATGGTCTGGTTCGTAGGTAGAATCATCAGAGTCAACTTCCTCCACTGAACCATCTGGTAGAGGAGGACTACCGTCATGGTCAGGGTCAGAAATGTGAATATTCCTGAGCTGATCCAGACCATCTACAGGAAGGCCTGATGGGATACTATCTTTTCCAACTACAGAGTCTTTCTTAGATGAGAAAAGCATAATAGATTCCCTTTTGATATCAGCATCTTGATACTCAAAGAATGGAGAGGTGAAGGGGAACACATCTGGTACCTCCTGACACAAGTCAATGCCTTGGGACGTTTTCAGGTCTGTTTTGTCAAAATAGGCACTGAAAGGGTTAATAGGAGAAGGTTGTAGGTTCGAGAGCTCATCATCCAGGAAAGGGTTCTTCTTGCTGTAAGGGACGCTGTTGTTCGTTAGTGTGTTATTAAACTCAAAGATGGAATTGGTGCCATCAGGGGTCAGGTCCAGAATGTGTCTCTCTGTCATCTGGCCACAAAAGGAAGAGGAAATCAGGTTGCTATTGGCATCCTGCAGAGGAGAATTGTTGAGGTTATCCAGTTTTATATTAGACTGTTTCCCTGGAGGTTGGAAAACTGAGTCCTCATCATCATCAAAGGTAACCCAGCTGGCAAAGCGGTTGGAGGTGACATAAGATTGGCCATTAGTGTGTTGGTTGTTTGCTGTCCAGTTGAAAGAATCCATGTTCATTCCTTCATCCTCTTGGCACACAGAAGAATCTATCAATAAAAAAAAAGAATACAGAGCTGTTTCAACACTTATAGATGAAATTTGAGCAGGAAAAAAGCATGTCATATATGAGAGGCAGACATAATCTTATAAACAAGAAAACGGATGACCTCCATGGACTTTTCAGTGTCCTTTGAGCCCATTTCTGAAACCTAATGAGAGTCACAATGTTTGGATTATTTTGATTTTCAACTTACAGGAAAGAGGCAGATTCCAATCAACCACAATTCATAAGCATGCATTCGCATACTTTCTCTCTATTTAAACATGCTATACATTCATTTCAATATAGATATATTAATATTTTATAAGAAGAGGTGTGACTGACTACAGAATAAAGTTTTCAGTCTGAGAGTTGTTTTTTTTCCACTAAGACAAAATGGATCTATTTTCAGGTACAATGGGATAGTTGAATAATCAATTTCTTTTTAGTCACACACCAAATCGCAAGAGCTTGAATTAATTTGTGCGATACCCCTACTTTTTTTTACCATTAGACATTGACTCAGTAAGTATGTTTACATGCACTTCAAAAAAATCGATGTCCCACTAAAACAGTAAAACAGTTTTTAAAATGACACGTAAACAACTTTTCATTTGAAACATTCAGGACGTTCAATCATTCTGAATAAACCTGCAAAAAAGCATAAGTAAGAGTGATAGCAAAAGAAAAGAAAAAAAAATTAATTAATGAATCCTTCTGCTCTCTTGAACCAAGCTCAAACTCTTGTCTGTTCTAGTTCTCCCATGCCAAATTAGAGAGACAGTCTTTACCTGTTGCTAGGCACCAGCATTCCCCACCTCAGACCTACTTTCTCTGCCAGTGCAACAAAGCACTGAATGGTCTGTCTCACATGCTGAAACCTGGCATGACTGCACTATGCAACAAGAGCATACATATGCACACTCAGACTCTGATGCACTAACTCACAAACAACAATTTTTAAAACTAAAACCCAATAAACAACTAATAAAGCTTTGGGCCTTATTTATACTTGACTTGTTCAGGCCTACCTCTTTCCAGTCTCTTAAAACATTGCTTATTAAATGTGAGAGAGTGTTGGCACTATGGCTTATGGCTTTGTTAATCTTCTCATATTAGTTCAAAAGGGTTCATCACACTACAAATCAACAGAAACCATTACTTTAACAGAAAATAATAAAAGACTACAATACAAGACATGTGCACACACAGAAGCCACAAACATAAAAAGACTCAGATTTCAAGGTTCATATCTTATCAGCCCTGGAGGGAGAAGTTTAAAAGATTATCCCAGCTCAGAAAAAAATGCATTGTCCCAAACATGAATACTTATGAAGAGCGTCTGCGCACCTCCAAAGCAAGTTTGCTCATGTTCTTACAAGTGATACATCAAATCAGCCAGAGGGTGAGATGCAAATACAAATGTTCAAGGTTCAGTTAAGTTCAAGGTAAATTAACATTTCTATATATTTTTTTTTTACTTAACTCTATTTTTTTATTCCAACAAAGACGCAGTTTAATCGCAGAACACTAGCATACACTGCAAACAGTTATTGGTCAGTATTTAATTGTTTTTGAATAAAATAACTAAACATCCTTAACGCAAGAATGATTTACTTATACTGCATACATTGTTTTCTTAGAATATATTTTAAAATAAGCTTCTTTTTTTAACATACTGCCATTTTTTTTTTTTTTTTTTTTACAAGCATAATTCAGTAACAGTTTAGTGAGGTTTATGCTTAGAACAAAAACATCTTACACAACTTTGTGTCTTAAGTAAATTTATCTTATATTTACTGGACAAAAAATATTAAGAAAACTATTTTTTACAGTCTAGAGAGTCTGTTCTATTGAGTAAATCATGAAAGCAAAATCTTGTTGCTAAGCATCAACTTACTGGTATTTCGTCAAACTTCCAACTCCAAGTAAAACTCAGCATGGATAGAGCGCTGATCCTGAGGCTATATAAGCAATGCCAAGTGAAAGTCCAATAAATGCTTTCACCCCGCTTCTTTTTAAAAACGGACTCCCCAGTTTTAAAATACAGAAGTGAAAGACAAATATATGCATAATCAGCATTAAAAGATCACGTTATATATTTCTTAAAAGAGGAAGGAATAATGGCTAAACTAAAACTCTGCAACAACCACAAGCATTTATAAATCAAAACTCTGTGCAAAGTCTGTCACAAAGCAACACTGCGAAGAAAAAGACTCACCAGTACAGCAGATTCAAGAGTCCAGGTGCTCAAGAGAGGAAACAGATGGGACACCAATTGTGAGTCTTCACTACAGCACCATGCAATAAATAGCAGGTCACATGACCTCCTCTGTCCGTGAAGTGCCCGCACAGACATGTAGATGCCTGTTGGTCTGCCTGCCAGCCTGCCTCCTTCACAGGAGGAGTCTAAATTTTTTGACAGGTAGCTGTCTTTACAGAAACCACATCTCAACACTCACAGAGAAAGGCATTCTTTAAAATACGATTGGTTGAAAACAAGTTCAGAAACATTTTGTGTGCTCTTTCATGTTTGTCTGTAACCATGTGGAGAAGTGATTCTGCCCTTTGATTATCCCAATTATTTACCATATAAAAGAGAAGATGTGGAAATGTGATACAGAAACTGACTCATCATTAAACATGATGGTGTGCAACAAACAACTATTTTTTACAGCTACAAAATGTGCAAGTCAACTGCCATCTGACTGCAAACTTAGGAGCTGAGACAAATGGTTGACAGGTTGTGTTTGGACTGAAGTCTTGATCTGCTTTGAGATCTCTCAATCCTTTCCTACAGCACTAAGCTACTGACCTTTATTTTGCTGGTTTCAGGTCAGTCCTTCTAAACCAGAGCATTAACTGGGGATAATTTCAGAGTTAGCCTTACTGAGCACCCATTCATTTTATAATATTACTGTTAAATGATCATATTTCACCATTACTCTAAACCTTAAAGTCACCAAATGATGCATAAGAATTATCTCTTTTACGATTTTTCATTAACAAAAATCTGAATGTATCCTTAATTAAGAAAAAGGCTGGTAATTTAACATGTTAATTAGATTAATTAATTACAGTGAAAAGTAACACGTTAAAAGTATTAACGCATTAAATGCACTTGCCCCGCATCAGAACTATGTGGGTCATCTCATCTGACATTTCATACAGTTGATTGATGACAAATATGAGGCAGGGCAACAACTCATTGCATGATGGAGCCTAGAGAATATAGTTAGAACGTCCCAAAAATTCAAGATATGGGGCAAAAATGCCCATTTGAGATTTGTCTTATATTTACATAATATATTTGTAACACGAATTGGGTTAACCATTTGGCGAGATGAACCACTGGCCATAGACGCATTGGGTTTGAAGCGGCGCTGCACTGACCGATCAGTGTATGACATCAAAGTATCGCTAGAGCAATTCAAAAGCATGCAGAGTCGTCTCTCTTGCGGAACTTTGATGTCACACATCGATCGGTCTGTTGGTGATGATACGCTTCTAGTCGAACAAGCTTAATAATTAAATGGACCATCCATAAAGAATTATTTACTTCGCTCCTGAAAGAATCAGCTATTTGAACAAATCAAATGAATGAATAAATGATTTAATAACTTAATCGTTAAGACATTTACCACCACCTACTGGCAGTTTTAGTTAATTATTTAGAGTATCATTTCATTAAAGGGGTCATAAGTTTTCCTTTTTCTTCGGAGTGTTACAAGCTCTTGGTGCATAAAGAAGATCTGTAAAGTTACAAAGACTAAAGTTTCAAACCCAAAGAGATATTCTTTATAAAAGTTAAGACTCGTCCACACACTCCTAAAATGCCTCGTTTAAATGCCCCCACATGTCTATGTCACGATGTGGGAAGATTTGCATAACACCGCCCAATGTTCAAGCAAAGAAAGAGGCCTTAACCTTTGATTCTCGCTGTTGCCACCGGTGCCATGTCGTGGAGACACTGTTTCATTGTGAAAGCGAAAATACTTTGGCCTTCCAAAAGAGGACAAAACTAGAAATCAGTGGTTAAGTTGTATTTACAACACTGTTCCAGAGCAGTTTAACCCAAATATTCATATGTGTGCAGCACATTTTATGGAGGACTGTTTCCTGGTCCTGGGAGAGAAGACTACAATGCCTGCGCTTCTGACTCACAGTCTGTAAGTACATTTACATATGTAATGGATTTGCCACTGACGATTCAAACGCAAGTTTTGAGCAGTGTAGAGTAATGGTTCTCAATTCCAGTCCTCGCACCTCCTGCTCTGCACATTTTGTATGTTTCTCTTATGGCTTGAGACGTTTGTTCTATTCGAACATAAGTGCCCTGCGAAGTGCACAGGATATTCCGCCATGATTCCAGTTCGAAGCGAACGTATATGTTCCATTCAAAGTGCATTGAAGTGTGCGAGACGTGAATTTAAATTGTATTTATTTACAGAGGTATATGATGTCACACTTGTCCGTGTGAAAAGACATTGCGCAGAGCAAATCCATGAATAAATGTTCCGAAGAGAGGTAATTTTAACAGATTTCCCCTGCTCAGGGAGTAGGGAGCAATGAACACTGTGTAGGGACCATGACAATGGTAACAAAGTTCATGCACAGAGCACACCTCTAATGAGCTGATCATCTGAATTAATTGTGTTAACAAAGAGAGATATGCAGAGCTGGGGGGCGTGAGGACTGGAATTGAGAACCGCTGGGGTAGAGTACAGCTTGTTGTTTGTCGTTTCTCAGATTAAAAATGCAGACATGGTTTTATGTTTACGTTGCGTGATGCAACGCAATGCATAAAAACACAGTAAAAACAAGTCATTATAATCCATAATTATGTCCCCACTGGATGCAACAAATGCCTTGTTTGTAATGGGTTTTACTGTTATTGCCTTGTCACGCCTATGTTCTGACTGGGACACACATCACAGTATGTTAAGGGGCGTAACATTTCCATCACACGCTTGAGGCATTTGGCCAATCACAACGCACTGGATAGCTGGCCAATCAGAGCACACCACACTTTTCAGACTGATGAGCTTTGTAAAAAATTATAAATTTCAGAAAGGCGGGGCATAGAGGAGAAACAATAATGTACATTATGTGGAAAATAATTTGTTTTGTTTTTTTTACCTTAAACCGCATAAACATTTAATTACACAAAATAATGTTCTTTTTAGCAACATCATATGAGCCCTTTAAAGAAATAATTTAATATTTCCATAGTAATAATACTAAAATTAATAACATAAATTATTAAAGGTATAGTTCATCCACCCAAAAAAAATGACAATTGTGTCATTTATTCACCCTCATGGTCCAAAAGAGTTTATGTAATAAATTTTATCAAACAAAATATTTCTTGCTGAAGTTACTTTTTGTAATGTCTGTTTGATGCTTTAAAAAAACAATGATTTTAAATGATCTTTTGGGAGTAATTTCTCTGCCAAATCTGATGTGCGATTAGTTTGCAATTAATTAGATTAATTAATCGCCACATAATATAATTAATTAGATTAAAAATTGCTTAACAGCCCTTAAAAAAAACATATGGTTCTTTTTTTATAACATGTTGGCTTTAAGACATCTATATGTAAACACAAACTATTTATTTTAAATGCAAAAGAAAAATGCTGCTTTCCATGATGTGTCCTGTTTAAAACTCACCAAACCATGTTGGTGAGAAGACACACAGTGGAAGTGTCATCTCTGACAGGCAGAGCTTTCCCATAATGTGAAGCGGAGTGATAGCTGCAGGTGTGAGTCACAGGAGGCGGGTGTTTTCACGGGGACATTTGCAGGGGTCAAAGGTCACAGACAGTGAGGAAGCGTGTGATATTCCCAGCAGGATGTGCTCTTAAACAAGCTGTTGCTCTACTCTATAACCTCTGCTGATCTGAGATTACAGTAACTTCTGCTGCTCTCTGTAGAGATTTGCTAACTGATGACAATGCCCTTCTGTGTAGGCGCATTTTGATATGACAAAACCACATTCACATACGCTTTCTCTTCCTCTCTCGTCCGCACACACACCCATTGCATCTCTATGGACAACAGCATTCTTACACATCACCGGAAATGGAATGAGAAGCAAATCAAAATGTGCATTGTATATCAAATGCACTGCACGACCTTATAAAGAACATCATTAGCCATCTGTGCCTGTAAATTAGCCTGACACAAAGCTTTCGTAAAGACCTGGCTTGCACCATACAGCTGCATAAACACTCATTCATTCGTAACCAATAGTCATTGAAATTCATTCTTAACCAATAGCCTCAGCTTACAATGACACATTCATAACTATACTGTTTCTTACATGAACATAAGTTGTAAATCACATAAAAGACAAGATCTGACAAACAGTGCTTAAAGCTGACGCAAGTCAATGTGTGCGGTTAGACACAAGCCATGTGCAATGTGTACAAATAGTGAATGCAACTCAGAAAAATTACAGCAGAGAAGAACTATGTACACAAATAATCAGCAATTACACACAAATTTACACTCAGTTCAACTGTAAATAAACAATCATGGAACAACACCCAAGGGTCACATGCTGAAAGGAAAACAAACAGATCGGCACCCTGCTGCCAGGTTTTAGCAGCGGACACTTCAACACAGTGAGAGCAGGAGCAAAGGCCAGTGTAGGGCGAAAATGGGTAGGGTAAGCAGATTTTCAAACAATATGACGTCTAATGGTATCTCGCACAGACAGACCATAGAGAAAATACAAAAACAGAAACTTATTGGTAATGATTGTTATTGCTCTTACACACTCCTCAATATTAAACACGCACATGTAACTAGACCTTTTGTACTACAGGCATGAATGATAATCTCAAATCTCCAGGTTTGATGAAGACAAGGGTGCTATTACTTTTCAATATCATCTAACTTTTTTTTTTCACCTAGAGGCCAATACAATGGACGAAAATGGACCTGAGAATAGTATCTTTTGAGTAAGTAACCAAAACCAACATCCATGCAACCACACAGCAATGACCAACTATAACACTCTAGCATCATAGCAAAAATGTAAAAACATACTTTTTAAAAATGATTAATTATTAATTCTCTTATGCTGCTATCCAAGTGTGTGCTCACTAAGGCTGTACTGATTCGATCAAAAACAGCAAAAATAGTAATATTGTAAAGTATTATTACAATTTAATAACTATTCTATATTATAATATATTTTAATAATTTAATTTTACTCCAGCCTTCAGTGTTACATGATCCTTCAGAAATCATTCTAATATGCTGATCTGCTGCTCATTTTTTATAATTATTATCAATGCTGAAAACAGCTGTGCTGTTTAATATTTTTGCTGCTTTTATATGTTCTTTTCCTAATTTAAGAAAAAAAGTTACGAATATTTTTTTGTATTCCTGTATTGCTTTTCTTACAGGCTCAAACATGACCAAACTCCAGCGTAGCTTGGCATAATTACACACTTGACTATTTACTGTAACATTTGCTTTAACTAACACTCAATATGCACTTCTATACACTCCTGCCTCAAGTGAAAATTCTGTTGCACTGACTCCATCTTCCCACAGCCTGAGAAATGAAGCATGCTGCATTTTAATAAATAAAACCGTCTTAAGCACCTCACCCTCTCCTGTTTCCATAGAAACCCTGGTCTGAGTGAGCTATTGCTGGAGGGCCGAGGCGAGAGGCCCGAGATGGATCGTGCAGGAGCGCTAACCGCTCTGCCACAAATTACCTGCGAGAGAGAGCGTCCTGCCTTAAATCAGCACAGCGTTCCTTCAGAGCCACCATCACTCAAACGAGAGGAGCGTCTGAGGAGCAGCTGTCAAAGACTGTGTGAATTTATTTGTCCAGATTCCTCCATCATTTACTCCACAAAAATATGCCGTCTTTTCATTCCGCCTACATTCCTGGATGCGACCCCGAAGGCTGTGCTGAGCAACGGAAGGGATTTATTGATGGATAATTCAGCATGTGAAGCATTTCCTGTGCGATTCTCACTTCCTTCTGTCTTCTCACGAGGGGATAGACTTTAATTACCGTTTGAGGCACTGGGTGGATATAAAACCACCACTTACAGATGTTCGACTGATGAGAGTTACCCATTTATTAACTTAGTAGGTAGGACTTTGTGTGTGTGGTACTTACTAGGAGAGTGGGGACAGGAGGGTGAGTGACTGGGTGGTTCTTCAGTGTTAAGTGAGGGCAGGTCACAG
Source organism: Cyprinus carpio (assembly GCF_018340385.1). Classification (NCBI taxonomy): domain Eukaryota; kingdom Metazoa; phylum Chordata; class Actinopteri; order Cypriniformes; family Cyprinidae; genus Cyprinus; species Cyprinus carpio. The sequence continues at coordinate 7,829,582 of NC_056613.1, read as the reverse complement.
GAAGACGCCCCCATGCTCACGGAGCTCTGCTCCTCTGATTGGGTGGTCCAGCTGCTCTCTGATGGGGGAACAGCACTCCAGAAACTTGCCGAAGAGCAAATGCTGTGCCTGAGACCTGCAATAAAACAAATGTCTTTAGAGATATAGATTTAGGATATATAGGCATAAAACAACTGCCATCTTCAAATTCTGGATCTGAAAAGGAATAGTTCACCCAGAAATGTGTGTTAATGCATTTCCCTCATGCAGGTATATATATATTTACACGTCACACATAATCCATATGTATACCACCATAATTTTTTTTTTTTTTTTTTTTTTTTGTACAAAGATAATTACATACATTAACTTTAAACAATTTGTGGTTGGTCAGATTTTTCATGTTTCTCACCAAGGCTGCATTGATTAAATTGTAATACTGAACAATACTGAATTATTATTACACTTTAAAGTCGCTGTTCTATATTTTAAGAGCTTTTAAATTGTAATTTATTCCTATGATGAAAAGCTGAATTTACATCAGCCATTACTCCAGTCTTTAGTGTCACAATAGGGCCTCTCGCACCACAGGAACCTTTTCATAGTACCAGAACTAATTGTGGAACCCTCTTTTGGGCGTTTTCGCACTGCGGGAACTGGGTGCGATTTTAGTACCGGACTGCCTTTTTCGAGAACCAAATTAGCTCCTACTCCGGAGCAGGGTCTAACCAGCACAACTGGTACTACCCGTGTCATACGTAAGTAGACATTGATTGGCCAAGCACGTTTTCAGCTCACCCGCCATTATTTAAAACGCTGTGCAACATACTGTAAACACTGTCAACTTATTTTCGAAAGTATGACAAACAGCGATAAATATACGGATGCTGAAGTGCAGGCACTTGTAGCAAATGTAGCACTGCCAGTTGTCGTTGGAGATTCTTTATCCTCCTTTCCGTTCTTTCAATCGCTTTACGTATAAGTCAGCCTTCCATTTCCATTATTGTGAAACCCGCGAGACACAACAAAAACACAGCTTGGATCACAGCGTCCTGTTGTTAATGTTGTTCTTCATTTGTTAACGTTGTTGAAAGCCACGCACAAATGGCATCGCTGTCGACTGGCTTACGTCGTGTCCTAGTACACACTCTCGGTGTGAGCTGCTTAATATTTTTGAGGAAACCATGACAAAGAACAGCATTATTAAAAAATAGAAATCTTTTGTAACTATTCAAGTCTTTATTGTAACTTTTGATTATTAATAAAAATAATAAAATCTTAATGCCCCCAAACTTTTGAATGGTAGTGTTGATAATTATTTCCATTCATTTATTTGCATTTCATTCCATTTTAATTTCCTGAAATTAAACAACTAAATTTAAATACTTACTGTAATTCAGGAATTGAGTTGGAATCTGAAGGCATTCTGAATGGTGCACAACTCTGTTATGTGTGTGTGAATACCGCAAATGTGTGTCGCTAATGAACAGGTGTTATCACTGAATTAGGAACGAGAGACTATTAAATATTCACAGTGGGGAAAAGTGCTTTAGTAAAAGGATTAAACATCAAGGGTGAGGCGAGATAACGCAGCATACTGATGTGTATCAGCCTCGTCAAACAATCGAATCAATCTACTCAATGATTTTAATTAGCACTGCTGTAATTACTATCAGAGGACACGTTACTTGTGTTATGAAATACTGTGTAGAAGAATGCTTTGAAACAATGAAAGAGAGAATACAGTAGTACTACACAGTTGATGTTTTAGATTCAGGTTGAAGTAAATATATGTAAAGTCAGATGACATACTTTCAGTTCTTTAAATACATGTAGGCACGGCTGAAGCTTAATTAAACAATTGGGATTCAAAAACATCCCAAACACAGAATGTGTTCACTCCCTAGCAACAAATCCAGCGGCATGTTTTTTTTCTGGAGCTCAAGTAAAAAAGTTCACAAAAGTAGTTATTTAAAACTTTATGACCTACTTAAAAAAGTACAACACAAAGAACTTGAAAATGTTACAAATATAAAAATTTTGGGGTTACAGGTTGAAATGGATGCAGGAGTACATTAGATTAATCATGTAAGTCATTACATCAGAGAAGAGGTTGGATGCAATGAATTTAGAATGTAATTAGATCATCTGACTAAGTATCAGAAAAACAAAAAAAGATGATGTCTAAGCATGACACTACTGCATCATCAGGTTGTAAAAATAAAAGTACAGTCAGCTAACTCAAGGAATAATGCACATGCATGATAAAAAATATCACTTGCCAAGTGATTAAAAGACTCCCCTCAAATTAATAAACTGAATTTGAACTGATTCAAACTACTCAAATATCTGTATTTTCATTTAGCTGTCTTGCCACTGATCTGATGAAATCTCAGTCATCCAAATGAATAGTTTTAAAGATTTGAATAATATTCTCAGTCTATGAGAAAAGAAAACAAGTGTGCATGTGGGATTACTCCACCTAATACTCCTTTTCCTGAGGGTTCCCAAACCTCTGATTTCACCACAAATAACTTCAGATGGATCCATATGTGCTCTGACGTATTTTATTTAGTCGACTGAAAAAAATTAACATTATGTTCCCAATATACTTATTAAAAATAACAATGTCAACATGAAGTTTCTGCTGCATTAGTATTAAAAAGCATTGCTTTCACTACTCATGCATCTTTGTTGTTTTATCTTCCCATAAAAAAAAATAATAGAATTCAGTCAATCCAAAGTAATATGTATCTGGATGCCTTTGAATATAAATGACATAAGACATTGTGGTTGGATAAACCCTACATCAGACATCAGCTTTCTGGCTGCTAAAGCTTCCTCTAGACCACACATGGAAATTAAGGCATCAAACCTGAAATCATCTGTTAGACAGCCCCTGTAATCGGACTAAATAAGCAGTACTTTAACAAACCCAGGCTTGATCTCTCTGTGATCATATTATGAAGGAATGATAGACCGGCTGCACCCTTGACTTCATCCTAAGGCAGATTTCATGCAAGAGCAACAACAGCTAAGATGAAAACTCTGCTTATGGCTTCAATTAGGGTGTGAAGGGTTTGGCCATTTGCGTGTTGCTGCACTTGGCCTCTCACAGGAGATTTCCTGGGAAAGAGTTGCTGGCAAAGCTGCTGGGTTTCGACAAGAGTGGGGGTGGGTGACTCAATGTGTGCATAAAGGAGACAGACAGAGATAAACACAGAGACAGGCAAGACTAGACCAAGCATCAAGCCTAAAGGAAGTGACACAGTCTGTTTTTAGCCAAACCCAATTGAGACAACTCATTGTAGAAATCAGTAAAATAATGTTTCTCTGGAAAACTGGAGGCATTGGGAAATTCTTGTTGAAATGAGTGTGGTGTAATTGTTCGAAGCTCAAGGCTGGCACAGGAAGGTTGCCATTGTGCCCTCAAGCAAGGTATAATGCACCAGGAGATTTGTCAATATCATAAGTCACATGACTGTTTATTCATTTGTTGAGGAAGCATCTGTCACCCATTACTTTGAGTTTTTTTTTTTTTTTTTGAGCATCATTATGCAACTATTTTGACTATTGTTATTGTTATGATAAAAGCAGAAATGTGAAGGTCTTACATGCACTTACATGAACTCTTCCATGAACTCAAAAATTTGTTCGTTTGTGAACCTTTTAGAAATTCTATTTCTGCATATATATGACCCAAAAAATAATCAGATTTTCGCACAAGTCCTGAAAGTAGACAATAAGAACCCAACAAAACCATCTCTAAAGTGTTTGGACTCCACAAATCCACCATCAGACAGATCGTATACAAATGGAGGAAATTCAAGACCACTGTTCCCCTTCCCAGAAGTGGTCCACCAACAAAGATCACTCTAAAAGCAAGACTTGTAATGGTCAACGAGATCGCAAAATACCCCAGGGTAACTTCTAAGCAACTAAAGGCCTTTCTCAATTGGCTAATAAAGTTCATGAGTCCAGCATCAAAATATATTTCCTAAAGATCATTTGGACAAGCAAAGGACTACTGGAGAAATGTTTTGTGGACTGATGAGAGCAAAATATAACTTTTTGGTTTAAATGAGAAGCGATATGTTTGGAGAAAAGAACACACTGCATTCCAGCATAATTACCTTATCCCATCTGTGAAACATGGTGGTGGTAATATCATGGTTTGGCCCTGTTTTACTGCATCTGGGCCAGGACAGCTGAAGCTAGCAGTTCATAGGAGGAAACCCTATCATCATAGAGTAGAAGTGGTTCTGTACTGAGGAACAGGCTAAAATTCCTACAAGTCATTGTGCAGGACTGATCAGCAGTTATAAGAAATGTTATGCTGCAGTTATTGCAGCAAAAGGGGGCTACACCAGATACTGAAAGCAAAGATTCACATGCTTTTGCAACACACAGATATGTAACACTGGATCATTTTTCTCAATAAATAAATATAATAAATAAAAATATTTTCATCTCATTTGTTTGATTGGGTTGTCTTTGTTTACTTTCAGGACTTGTGCGAAAATCTGATGATGTTTTTAGGTCATATTTATGCAGAAATATAGAAAATTCTAATGGGTTCACAAACTTTCAAGCAGCACTGTATGTGTGTGTGTGTTTAAACTTTAGCCCCAAAACACCCTCAGACCCCAGAGGGTTAACCTTAGAGTACTTAAACTGAGCTCTTTTCTCAGAAGATTTTGTTTGTTTTAGGGCTGTGCGATTAATCGAAATAATAATAAAATCACGATTTGAGCGTGCGCGATTTCTAAATCGCTTTATAGCACAATTTTTCACAGTCCCGACCTCCCGCAGTATGCAATCCGATCCAATCAGAATGCAGTGCACCTAAGTGAAGTGCGAGAACAGAACAGACTGAGCATATGCCTAACTCCAGGTTCACACACTTTGTCTGTGATGCGTATTTTTTCCGAGCCCATGTTAATGGATCAGAGCATTCACACTGCACGCGGTAAAAGATGTGAACAGAAAAGGATAGAAATAGAAAGGTGCGAAAAGAATGAATATCTAGCGCATGAGCCCATAGAGAGTTGTGAGTGAGTGAGAGGAGACATGTTTTAATTGCGCGCACTCTCTCCGGACGAGAGCAGCGTGTATCTGAGCATGCATGTCTGGTTTTGTGACAAAGCAAAGAAAATCTGCGTGCGAGCGGAGAGATTTTAATGTGCTTTCGCGTTACATTAATGCGCTCTCGCTGCTGCTTCTGCACCGCATACACATACTGTATACGCACTGCAAACGGAGTACGTGTGAACATTTTTATATATTTATTTATTTTTTACCATATGTCTAGACATTTTGTTTGACATCTTTACTTAGTGATTATTTTGACTTATGTCTGTTCTAGAGGCATGTTACAACTTTTTAATAAAGCTCTCATTGGTTTTCTTTTGGAAATATATTTCAAATTTATACTGAATGCATTTATGACTGTAAAGCATGTCTGTGTGTGTCAAAATCGTGATTAAAATCGGAATCGCAAAATTGATCAAAAAAATCGTGATAGGTTACCCCTTTTCAAAATCTCACAACCCCAGTTTGTTTCCTTATGATATGACCCCTTTTGAAACTGTGTGCATTGCATTACTCTGTTTAACCCTAAACACACTTTTTTTTAAATGAACTGAGGGATGATGGATTGTATTGTACTGTACTGTACTGAACCCTGAACATGCCTTTGGGAGCACAGTATGTGAATCTCATGGTTAGATTCGAACTTCCATGCAATAAAAAACATATTTAAGTTGTTCTCATACCTTTTACCTGTGATGGGGGAGGAGGAGAGGGTGACCATGGTTTGTCATCAAACTGAACCCAGGAATTCAGCTGCTCTGCTTTCTGACCAGACACACATGGTACTTCTGCCCACGTAGCAGAGTCCTGCACAGGCTGATCTAAAGAGGGCTGGTGGTGGTCCTCATCTTTGGACCAGAAGAAGAAACACCGTTAGAGAAATACAGCCTCTTCTCAGTAAAAAGGTCACAGTTAAATGTTAAATCTAGCAGGGTGCAAGAAATGTGGACCGTTTCCACAGTAATCACTATGGAGCAATGACCTCAGGACACAGGAATCTCACAGAAAGGTCTGAACACAAACTCAGACAGAGTAAAACAAACTGATATCGACTCAGCAAAAAGGTTCCATGTCTTTATAAGTCCATACAAATGGTGCACATAAAGTCCTGAAACTAATTTTCAATTAGACACAAGACTTCTAGAGCTTTTTCTTTGCCATCTAAAGCATCATTCAACAATCCAACATCGGGCATGGCTTCCAATCTTTCTAAAACTGACATTTGTCAGGGTAGTGCCATATTTAATTTTTGTCAAGAATTAAAACAAACTATGAGGGATAGAAGTACAGTATGTTTGGTGGATTTATACTGTTGTTTAACATCATGCCAATTGTGCAGCTGCCAAAACATCTTTCCAAAGAAACTTTCTGTTGACAAAAAGTTGCGAGTTTTCAAATCTAGTACTTTTATACTGTACACACTATAGTCTACCCCTCACAGCCTTCACGTGCATAAAATTTAGTATGGCTTCTGCCCTGACTATGATCTGTCATTGACTGGTCAAATAGAAACCTTGAAATTTGATAGAAATTTGTTTTGCAGACATTCATCAGCAGAGGATTCAAGGTACACATTCTAATACTTACTGTATGTTTGTGCCATGAGAATTAAACTCATAAAACATCTTGTAACTCAAAGTAAAGAATATGTTTGTACTGACCTGCCTGTGACTTCTCATCTGAAAAAGCAACCCAGCCTGGTCTTGGTTCAGTTCTGCTACTGGCTGTAGCAGCCATGGGAGTTGTCCTGTCCTGTGTCTTGTACCTTGTAACGTTGTCTCACTCCCCCCAAATCTTGGACTCCATGCCCACCTAGAAAGGCTTAAGAAGAGAGAACCATCAGTTATTCATTAGGATTTGATTTATTTTGATAAAGGTATTTACCACACAATTAATTTTCATTTAAAAGGGACATTAAGGAACCTTTGACCAAACAGTTAGAATTGACAAAAATGTTAAAGGGATACTCCATCCCAAAATGAAAATTTTGCTATTAATCACTTATCCCCATGTCGTTCTAAACCCGTAAAAGCTCAGTTTGTCCTCGGAACACAATTTAAGATATTTTGGATGAAAACCTGGAGGCTTGAGACTGTCCCATAGACTGCCAATTAAATAACAATGTCAAGGTCCGTAAAAGTCGTATGAAAGTCGTCGTCAGATTACTCCATCTGCCATCAGACGTGCAATCTGGGTTATATGAAGCGACGGGAACACTTTTTGTAAGCGAAGAAAACAAAAATAACGACTTTGTTCAATAATTCCTTTGTCAATGGTCTCCTCTGTGTCTCTCATTATCACTGTATGCTGTGTGTGCTCTTCTGTGTCATCCGCGCCACAAGAATGCGCTGTTTCTACGTGTATTTAGCTTTGATTTGAAATAAAACAGCGCATCCTTGTGGCGTGGATGACACAGAAGTGCATACACGGCATACTTTCATATTTTCATCCAAAATATCTTAAATTGTGTTCTGAGGACAAACAGAGCTTTTACAGGTTTGGAACGACATGGGGGTAAGTGATTAATGAAAACATTTTCATTTTGGGATGGAGTATCCCTTTAAAAACAAGACGTAAAACGAAATGTTTTTGAAATATCATGAATTCATCAAAACCTTTAATATTTTAAATATTAGTAAAATTTTTACTGCCTGAATATATTTTAAAATGTAGTATATTCCTGTGATGGGAAAGCTGAATTTTCAGCAGTCTTAAGTGACATATGTGATCCTGGACCGCAAAACCAGTCTTAAGTCGCTGGGGTATATTTTTGGCAATAACCAAAAAAAACATTGTATGGGTCAAAATTATAGATTTTTCTTTTATGCCAAATATCATTAGGATATTAAGTAAAGCTCATGTTCCATGAAAATATTTTGTACATTTCCTACCATAAATATATCAAAACTTAATTTTTGATTAGTAATATGCATTGCTAAGTATTCATTTGGACAACTTCAAATGCGATTTTCTCAGTATTTTGATTTTTTTGCACCCTCATTTTCCAGATTTTGGAATAGTTGTATCTCGGCCAAATATTGTCTGATCCTAATAAACCATACATCAATTCAAATCTAAACATCTCAACCTCCAGATGATGTATAAATGCAGGGTCATTCAGTAATCATTTTAATATGCTGATTTGGTGCAGATGTGAATCAGTGTGAATGGCAAAAATTCTGTTTCAGGAATCAGTAGTTCAAGTTTAACCACACAGTTGACATAACAAACAGAAGAACATAACTCATCCCGTGAAGCCAGAGGAGAACTAACTCAATCAGTCAGTTCTCCTCTGGCTTTACAGGATGAGTTATGTTCTCCTTGTGCTTGTTGAGAATACAAAAAGACTGCAAATTTGAGGCTGTGATACCACAAATGAACAACCATTGCTACAGGAATAAAATAAGAGAACGAGAATGGAAAACTCAGTGACGACATGTATTGTCTAGGCAAAATAAATTTCTCCACAGCAAGTAGTGACAGCAGTAAACAGAAGGCTTGTGTAAGTGTTTTTGACTGCCAAACAGAAAACAACATGCCTCGACAGGACCCTTAAAAACAGGATGGAGGCAGTGTGAAGCCACAGGAAGGACTACTGTTAAATGTCTGACAACTGAAAACCATTTATAACCCAAATAGCTACTACAGCCCCTCTGGCTACTCCGATCAAACATCATACAAAAAGGAGACATAAAAGCAGTGTGTTTTGAAGAAAATCAAAGCTTCAAGTGTCAAGGATCACAGCACTCTAATGTATTATTAAGTGTTCACGAGGAACCGGGTGACGAATGCACCACCAAAAAGTCACAAATGCCCTTCAAATGTCACAAAAGAGGAAAAGCACAGTGACAAAAGCTCAGAGGCCATTGTGATCAGGATTTTTCCACATCAGAGAGGGCCTATTTTCTCTCCTAAATTCAGACCCTGCAGGAAGCACACTTTCATAGAGGAAACACACTTGGATGTGCTGAACAATCTGGTATATTGTGGCCAATTCCGTTACATGTTTTTGTTCTGGTAAATCTCTCCTTTGCATTCACAATCCAGCTGCATGCTACCCTTCCTCAGCCCCCTATTTCACACCAAACAAAGCAAGCACCTCCCTCCAACTAGAAGATTCATTCAACATTGCACAACACCCACTGTTTACTGAAAAACTCAATAGTTTGGATGCTATCAGCACTATATCTTCAGCCATCTCTTGGCCAGTCATTTGACTATTTAAAAGTGATATCGTTGAGTATTTGAATTGTATATTGTTACCAATATATATATTACCATTTGTTACCATCATTTGTAAGATGGCCTGAAAACTATACTGAAAAAAATATTTCATTCATCCAATTAAAAAAATTTAGGATAGTGATTCACATCTATATTTTTTAACTTGAGCCAATGAAAAAAATATATATATATATATTTAGAGCAAGTTAAATATATTACATAATCATAACCCAAAAAATATATATAATAATAATAACCAAAAATTTTTTTAATTGTACAAAAAAAAAACATTTTTAACAATTAAACATTAAAAACAAAAAAATCTCTAATTATAAATTAAATGATAAATAATTATTTATTAATTAAATAAATATTTTTGAAAAGAATGATAAAAAAAATAATACATTTTATTTTTTTACAGTATGCTGTAACTTTCTTCCCATTTTTTTTTTAGAGTACCATTTACAAACCTGTAATTGTACATTTTTAACTAAACAACCAGACAGAAATTACCTAATGTAAACATTACAGTAGTTGTTATTAGTTCTTGGTTAATATTGAGTCAGATATGAACAGAAAAAAAAAAGTTTTTAAAAAAAGCAGTCTCTTACTCAGCAGTCATTTAAAGAGTCAAACCATTTACTCACTGAAGAGTTTGGGTCTGTGAGATTTGTGATCCTGTTGGACTGATTCAAATCTTACAAACACACACATGCAAATAAAGTATCCCCATCTGACTACAATTATATTTTTTCTGGCCATTTTAGTTGCACTCTGTCTGGAGCCTTTAGACTGTGTAGCCAGAATTTTAAAACAACACCGATGTTTGCAGCTGCAAAATCTTACAAAACTCCCATCCACTTCTCAGACTCCAACGGGCTTGGGCTCTGGCGGTCTGTCAGTTATGTCAGCGGTGCATGCAGGCGTCCACAAGATATGTGCACAATATTGGGACGTTTGGCAGAACTGGTCTGCAGAACTCTCTTACTGTGTCAAATCTCTCTCTCGCACAGCCATCCAAGAGCTCATGATCATGCATGGCATCATCATTCGGACTGTGCTTTCAGACACTGCATAATTTCCTGCTGTCAGCGCTCACAGTCACAGTGAGTTTGCCTCACACAGTCCAAGTTAACACTTTACCAAAAAAAAAAAAATGGCTAGGAGTAAAAACCAAACAGAAAAAAAACGAAAAAATAGCCCCCTACCAAACCAACAACAAATACACGAACAAACAGTTATTATCTATGTGGTAGTCAAGTCACAGCTAGACCTCAAAAATACATGGTGGTCACACCCGGGAATATGACAGTAGTGCAGAACACAAGAGCATCAGGTGCATCACATCATGAAGAGCCAACAGGGCTCAGTTCAGACTCCTATTGGCCCAATAGCAATGATCCAAAGTATGTTTTATTATAAAAAACTAATACAAATTACAAAAGCACGTAACAAAATGACTAAAACCTAAGCTAAGATTAAAACAAAAAAATAATATAATAAAAATATTCAAAATATTTATTTAAAAAAAGTATAACAATAAAACTAAAATAACACTGGGTCTATGATGCTGAAGTAATCAATCAGACCTACAGTATAATATTTCTCAATGATTTTACAGTTTTTAAAAAAATAAAGTGGCTGGAGTAGTTTTACAGCATGACAAAAACAGGTGTTTGCTTCCAGACAGCTTGATTATAATTGAAGTCATCAAGATGTGTGTGTTAGTTTTGTTTTGCATCTGTCTAGCCAGATTATGTTGTTATTGTTTTGAAATGTATATGGTGAGGATGATCTCCTGCCTCACCAACCATGGCATTAACGATTCCTGGTTTAAGACCAACAGGTTTAAGGGGCCAGTGAGGAGCCAGATCATCCACCAGCAAAGAAAAGGAGCTCCTTAACTCCTGCAGTGTGTCCCCTACTGCGCCTAGCAGGAGAGATCCCGTCATTCCCTAAAGCCTCACCTCATTGAGTGGGCTTACCGAGATGTCTCACTAAAACTCAGCCCTGCCCCAAAAGACAACAAAAAGTAGTTTGATTTTAATAAAAAAGCGCCTACACCCCCCTGCTTCCCAAAAGTTCTCTGCTTCATGCCAAGTTCACAGCAAAACTGTTTACAGAGCAGTGAAGCTCACATGAATAACACCATAATCTCCAGACACTCCAGCAGAAAATCCTGCTGTGCTGGGTCTTCAAAGACATGGCCATCAGCTCCAAAACAAGTAGAATGAGTAAAAACAAATATCAGTAACTAAATCCATGTATAGGTAAAGAGGTCAGTCCACCACCTGGGACAGCTAATGAAGGACATTTCTCCTCGGATAGGACACCATGTAACACTGCCCATGTATGAAGATGAATGCTGACAACTACAAACTTTCTTTTCACACACAGTGAGACTATAATTGAGTTAATGTAGACAGGTAAAATACACATATAGCATTGCCATACGCAAACCTTTACCATGAGTCAGTGAATAAGAGTATTTTCACAGAGGTAGGTGGAATTGTGGGCAGGTTTTGCAATGTAGGACAGAGGATAATATTACATTATGTCTTGATTCATTTCTGAAACGTCATGTTAGAGTGATGCTTTGTAGTCTGGTAAATCCCAACAAGGACATGGATATTTAAGGTGTGCGTTTTTACATAGACAAAAGCAAACTGTACAAGCCCAGTTCTAGCCATGACTCAGCAAGAGAAAAGCTCCATGTTATTCGCATACCTATACAAAACATCAAAAACACTGCCATCGCCACCACCTCCACATGCTTTTCACAGCAGTTTCACCATCCCGAGGAACTGAACACCTCTTACAAACATTTACCATGGTAACCACAGTTTCTGCCAAAGTATCATGGTTACTAGTTATTGCAATTACAAAAAAAATTCTGTCACCGCTTTCAGTAAAGAGCCGTGAATTAGCTTGACAAGCACAATTGTTGTTAATGCATTTCCTATTTCAAATGGTGCATTTCCTTTTAAATTAATGAAAAAATAAACTTTATCTCAAAAATGAGGAAAAGTCGTAAAACCATCTCATATTAGTTCAAGAAAGTCCCATATTGAGCAACTTGTGTATTGTTTGTTGAAAACTGGTTACAGTGTTAAAATAAGTAACTGCAGATTCTTTAAAGTCACTGGTGAACTATGTAGAAGTGGGGGCATACATGCATCCAACAACAGATAACCATGCATTATGAAAATTGTGAAAGCAGATTGCAGAGAGTGGAACAACAAAAAAGTACTGAGAGTTATTTTTATAGGCCTAATTAAAATTATTTTTTGCCAACACTAAGCATTTAAGAATAATAAAGTACTGCGTATCACAACAGTATATACTGATATGATGGTTCCCTTTCATTATCAACTCAATTTTTATGCCGATCACACAACAATAATCTGCTGTGATGTTATCAAATGAGTAAAACAGACTTCGTAACAACACGTAACAATGGCGCAAAAACAACTAGAAAGGTCTCTTTATCACATCAACTTCACATAAAAACTTCTTCGATCTGTGTATTCTGACATTTGTTAACTTATTACATATATCCTGCTACCTATATAACGTAAACAAAGCACACGCGCTTACAACAACCTGTTGTAACACTGGGAGTATCACGGTAACTATTTTAACTTAAACATTTAACCCTGAATATATATCTGTGAAAATATTAAAAAGATTATTAGCCAAATTAAGTCGACAGTGTTGTGTTTAACCCATCGACGAGCCCAAAAAAACAAGTGCACAGGAATATTTACATACCGATATCGTGTTGTTGAGTCTAAGCAGATTGTAGCTCGCACTCGCTCCCGGTGAATCTGGTCTAATGCCCTACCTTACTCGCAGCTGATTGGACAGTGAAAGCAGCGCTGTTCGATGCCACACCTTATTGTCACATGATTGGACAGTTAAACCAGCGCTGCTTCAAATGTCCAATCAGGTGCTAACCAGGTGGAGTACTAAAGAAAGTTGCCCCAAACCAGTCTATGCCCAAAACGCACCACACCAGAGAATAAAAAGTGCATCTAATTAAAGGTTTTAAATATATTATATTATATTATATTATATTATATTATATTATATTATATTATATTATATTATATATTTCACTTTAACTTCAGTGTAATAATATAATTTATATTATTATTTATTATTATTTATATTATGTCCTCATTTGTAAGTCGCTTTGGATAAAAGCGTCTGCTAAATGACTAAATGTAAATGTAAAGTGACAGCTGTGTTCTCTATGTTTCATGAAACAAAATAAAAATAAAAAATAAAAAGGGCCATTTTGTGTCTACCCCATGTGCTTTCTTTGTTTGAAAGACCGAGAACAGTCATGTCGTGGATTTACATACATTAATGTATTTAAGTCTAATTAACGCATCGCTTGCACACGTTACGCCATCTGTTGGATGTAAATTCTTGTTTTGGTTTTGTGTTGTGGCATGTCTGTGTGTGGCAGCTTTTCTATTTTAAACATTTCTGCACAGTAATTCCTATGTAGGAATGATAAAATAAAACATATTATTTCAAAGTTAAGATGCATGACATAAATAATTCTAAATAAAGTCAGTGAAGTAGTCTATAAGTGATATAGTTTATGTAAAACATATATATCTCCTACAGGGGGCGCCAAAGTTCTTATAAAGCCTGACATTAGATCAACTGTACGAGACACATGGTTTATTTTTTCCCCATTAAAGAACTGATTATAGATTGACTTTTTGGAAACCATTTAATATGAAATAAAGCATTAAATAAAAAATACAAATACAATAAGCAGGTTAGATGCATATATTCAAAACGCCAAAATGTTAGTTTTCTACCTGAGGAATGACTCTTATCATATGAAACAGGCTAGCTGACTCTTGTTTTCAGTCCACAGGTATCAGCCTGTATGATCAGGAAGACCTCAGACAGCTGTGTGTTAAGGTTACAGACTCATTGAACCCATTCCTGTCTATCAGCCTGTCGAGCTTTGAAAAAGCCAGGGACCTTTTCCCAGGAACCCCGAGAGGGAAAGGAATAAGAAGGCGAAAAAAGTAAACACAAAACAACTTTCAAGTCACCACATCCGTCAGTGAAAGGAAAGCTTTATTAAAACCATCACCAACTCTCTCAAGCGCCGCGCTCAGTACGTGAAATGGCAGAGACCCTGCTGAGCTCTCGGAGTCCTTAATGAAAGCGCTCGCTCAGTCTCTCACGCGCTCGGCTGTCTGTGTGTTAGAAGCGCGTTGCATAACTACTAGTGACGCCTGTGCCGTTTCTCACTGTTGCCAGGGACGGCGGGCATCTGCCCTCCCGCTTCACAGTCACCGCGTCGTTCCTGGAGTCATACATCTGAGACCCCTCAATGTATTAACAAAGAAGTTCGTTTTCAAAGTATACAGCTCGAAATAAAACCATGATCAGAGGTAGGCTACTTTCTTTTATAGCTTAACTTTATTTTGCTTTATTTATTCAGTTGTGTTTTATTTCATATTTAACATTATTTCGTTTTTTCTAAACTTTGAAGAAATAGTACAGATGCAAATAGGACAATTAATAACTAATGAGTATAAAATAATAGGATAGCCTATAACACACACACACACACACACATATATATAGACTATTACTGAGCTATAAAGTTATAAATAAATATAAAATAACTATTGTATAATAGTTATTTTATTTTTTAAATGGCAATAGCCTAATTAAAAAGTTTAGTGTGAGTAAGATTCCTTTTTTTCTTTTTTTATTATTAATACTTTTGTTCAGCAAGGACACATTAGATCAAAATTTAAAGTACAGACATAATGTTGAAAATACTTTTTCAAATAAATTTCAAATAAATTATATTTATTATTATTATTATTATTATTATTATTATTATTATATTCTATTCATCTTAGAATCCTTAACAAAATGTATTACGGTTTCCATAAAAAGTAGCACAACTGTTTTAAAAGGTTGATTTTTTAAATATAAATTAATATAAATTATTTTATTAAAGATAAATATATGTGTGTATGTTATAATATAATAATAATAATAATAATAATAATAATAATAATATATATATATATATATATATATATATATATATATATATATATATATATATATATATATATATATATATTATAAAAATATAACAAATATATTAAATGTTGTATTATTTTAAAGACAGCATTATGCATTATGTGTAGATATATCAAATATCTTATAATTTCAGACTTTCCAAGGGGAAGAAAAAAAACGCTAAAGAATGTTTTTTCAAATGGTTAAAAAAACACTTTCTTTATAAAGTGATTCATTTTGATGCTAGTGGCACTGGGATGAGGCATGTTGTAAGAGCGGACCCAGAATAGTCGGTCTGCTCTCTGGCACGTGTGTCTTATTAGGAGTCAAGGTGAGAGGGAGGACCATTCACACGCTCCCTAGTCTCCCATCCATTCCACATGCTGCTAATTTATCCCCTCTGGTTAACCTACTTTCATCACAATTAAAATGCTGAGGGCTTTGGCGCATTACTCTTTTCTTCTGTCTCGTCCTCTCTCTATATATATTGCACAGAGACACTGAGTTCAATCTTGCTTTTCTCTTGTCATAGAGAAACGATGAGGACATCATTGACTAGCCAAGGCACTAATACAGTTTCAGTATTAAAGGAGGCACCAAGCTGTAAATCTCATATGACATTACATCCAATTTGTGTGGATCAGGGACACAACCCCGGCCTTCCCTTCATATTTACATCTGCTTGCCAGAATGTCTCCCGCAAACAAAGTCACTAACCAAATCCCAAGCTGGCAGAACATATCAGAAAGATTTTATGCCACGTTCCTTGTGAAGTTGAATTCAAATGTTGATCTAATAAATCTCATGCTTGTTTCTGATCCACATCAGTCCACACAGGCTTTTAAAATCTGATGAATACATCAGTTCTCCAGGGAGAAATAAACCTGTCCAGTTAAATGAGATTGCAGGAGTAGCTGTGCATCTGGATCCAAATGAATCCGTCGGACAGCCTAATTTTATAATGGCAGTCTCGATCAGAGCAGCTGCAGCCCTTCGCCAAGACACATTAATTCTCTAAATAAGTTCTCAGTGAACTCATAGCGAATCAATGGGGTCTCTTCTGTCTGCAGGTGGCTGCGCCGTACAAAGCTGACTAATAGGCGGGTTTGATTGCTACACCGGGTGGAAAATGATCGATAGAGCCAAGTGCTTATCCAGTGGTCCATGCGCCTTCGACTTCACCTCAAATTTTAAAATGCCCCTTCCAGTGTGGTTAATTTCCTGTCAAAGCAAGTTACTCAATACACAAAAAACTACATGGGAATTGGTGACTCAATGTTAAGACAGATTTGGATCTGAAACCTGATGTAATTTCGGTCAGTTTCTTCATGCTGAAGTGAGCAGACCAATGTAAACTTCAGGCTTAACCCAAAGCATAATTATGAGAGAGGGTCACACAATTTTGGGCCAAACAATGGCAGATGGGAGGGTGGAAGTCTGAAAATAGTGTTATCAATTCCATTTGGTGCCACTTTTGGGCTAAAATTATACACATCACACATTTTATTTTCGTAATCTTATATAGTTCCAATGTTTTTGAAAGAATGCTCACCAAGGCTGCATTTATTTGATCACAAATACAGTAAAACAGTGAAATATTATTACAATTGACAAATGAAGTTTTCTATATTTTAAAATATCATTTATTCATTTGATAGCAAAGCTGAGTTTTCTGAATCATTACTCTAGTCTTCAGTGTCACATGATCCTTCAGAAATCATTCTAATATGCTGATTTTAAAGCAACCCGTTTTCTATCAATGTGCGAGACTTCCGGTTCATTAACTGCTGTAAGGAAATAAGGAGAAGAATAACAAAAGTGCAGTAACCTGTAAAATGGTTTGCACTACAAACCACTGTGTAATTCTTAATTAGAATAATACATTAAAAATAATATGGTAAGACACACCAGTTTGAAATATCAATCTGCAAAATGAGGTGTTTTGTACAGCTGAAAATAGCCGCAAGCGGAAGCCAGACACATTCAATTTACAAATGGCCATGCCTGCTCTTACGGGGAAAATAAGGTGGATACTCAAGAAACATTTCTTATTATTATCAATGACTATGTTTACATGGGCATCAGTACTCAAATTATTAACCTTATTCTAAATAAGACAATATTATGATTAAGATGTTTACATGAGTTGCTTTTAGAATATTCCTTTCATGTTCCCGTTTTACATGATCAATTAATGGCACACGTGAGTACATACCCTTCAGAATTTCACATATATTTATCGTAATTTTACGAAAGCTTCAAGTGCAGTTAATTATTTTTCAGGCTATATGTGCAAATAGTCGATGATGTTGTTGAAGCCATGCTCTTTTGTTTGCCGTCAAATGGTTGACCACTGCCGTGTGTGTATTCTGTCACAAAAAAAATGTGGCAAAACGGTAATAGTGATTAAGATGGTGTATACCTGTCTATACTGCACTTCAATAATGCGATTAAAATAGGAATACTCCACATGTCTTAATTCGATTTTTGTGTTTACTTCGAGTATGACTTTAGCTGGATTAAGGTAATCAAAAATCTCTGATTACATGGTTCTAAATCAGAGTATTGTCTTAATTGTATTAAAACTGGAATATTGTCCATGTAATCAAACTTTGAAAAAAGTGGTACTGCTCAATTTTTTTTGTAGAAACAGTGATATATAATTTTCCTAGGATTCTTTAAAGAGTAGAAATTCCAAAAGAACAGCATTTATTTGATTTTTTTTTTTTTTTACCAGTGTAAAAGCCCTTACTGTTGCTGCATCCTTGCTGAAAAAAAGTACATTTTAATTTCATTTAAATTTTAATTACACTAATTCATCTCGAGTCAAATACCTCAAAATGACATGCATGCACTCAAATAACCACAAAAATCTTCACATACATAAAAACTAAACTGTACTTTGTGCATAACATTACTATACAGAAGATACAGAAACCTTTTAATAGAATTGCTTCATTGTACTGTAGTGCAGGAGAAACTGCAGAAAGTTAGTCGAGAATTACAAAGTAGTTGAAGTCCTTTCTGTGATAAAGGCCGGATGGACAGACTTGGCTGCTGATGGAAGGGCTTTCTCTCCTCTTTTCCCTCGCTCCACTGGCTACAGCTTTCCCTGAGGTTCTTTAGGTGGACTCCTAATGAAAGATCAAGGGCATTAGCTGCCATCAGTGCAGAAACGGGGTACCTGCAGTTAGCGCGATGGTTACAGAACATTAATTTTACCGCAGGCTCATTTGTAACTGAGAGAAAAGTGTGCGCGTGTGGGTGCATATAAAAGTGAAGGGAGAATAAGAGAGAGACCGAGGGGAAGACAGAGATCAGTCCTGATTTGAAACTCTCTCACAAACTCAGTGTCCAAAGGTGTAAAATTCATGGAAAGCATTGTGTGAAGAGCAAAACGGAGAAGTGGGAACCATTTAAACTGGCATTTCCATCTGCTTCGTCAGCACAGCCTCTGTGGAAAATGTCAGATTCATTACCTGCTCCCTCTTTTTTTTCTCTCTTTACCTTATGATTCACAAAACTTTTGCTAGTTCATCTCTTAAGCCCTAAGCACATTGTGTGATTTGTTCTGTTCTTTACAATTGTTGCTTGACCCCGGTGAGGCCTTGCGTACAAGTTAAGGCAGACTTGGTGTAAGCAATGAAATCTCTTCCATAGTCTGACTTTGGATTATCATCATAATTTTTTTTAATTTATTTTAGTAAACTCAATATTTTTAAAGAATTTTGACCCTTTTTAACCAATTTTGACCCATTTTAAAATTTCCCATTGACTTGCACATTGATAGAACATTCAGCATCCAACACTAATGATGTCATTGTAATATATCATTGTAACATTGTAATGATTTCCAATAGGCATCTTTCGTACATTTATTTGCTTAATGAATTGTGATCTTTTTTTTTTTAATTATATCTCTTTAACAATCTTTAGACATTGAATTATACACCTGTTCATTTTCTTAATTAGTATTTTAGTTTTTGTTTTCCAGTGAGGTACTTGAATATCCTTAAAACTAGATCAGTTTATTTGAAAAGCATACAATATTTCAAATGTTTTCAGATAATATGGGGTAAGACAAATAGTTTTTAAATTAAGTTTAGCTTTGTTATCTGTAATCGTTATGAATTTTTTTTTTCCTCAGGTAAATTGAATTTCTTTTAAATTTGAAAACCTGAATTTTTGTTTGTTTTGTTTTTAGTGTTTTTGTTGTTGTTTTTTCACACCTTAAGGTGGCTTAGTAGTGCACAACACAACAGAAACAAGCTGCAACACAACAAAATTAGCACAACACAATGGAGACAAACCGCAACACAACAAAATTAGCACAACACAACGGAGACAAACCGCAACACAACGAAATTAACACAACACAATGGAAATAAGCCACAACAATGGAAAGAAGCCACAATACAATTCACTCTACATTTACATAATACATCAATTAAAGAGATAGCAGTATGTCTAACCACTCAAACCCTGGTGATTTCGTCATGAGACCATGTAGACCTGAAACACATGCCCTCGCTGATGAAGTCCTGGCACGTTTCGCCAGCCATGTATGAGAGATTCCAATTTCTCCTCAAATCCCTAGACTGTGCCCTCATGCAAATCAGGCTGATTAAGGCAAGATGTATGGACTTGTAAATGTATTCAAACATTCTTCCCTTAATGCCACAGATTTGCTGTAATACTCCCATATTTGTGTCTGACTTACAAGGACTGACTAATTGAAGGCACCGCATGGCAGATTTGAATGATTATTATTTCGCGGCGCATCAAAGAGTGCACTTATTGATTAGCGCTGCCAATGAGCACCTCGGTTTCCTGCTACCTTGCAAACGAGTAGTAGTTGCTGGTGGAAAGTGTTAGGCTAAGTACACACTACAGGATTTTAAGCCCGATTTGCAAGTTAACGAGCTCGCCGACAGGTCGACTGTGATCGGGGGAAAATCGGCAGGTGATCGGCGCTCGCCAATCTTTATATGTGAATTACTCAACGACGCATCAAAGAGGATCGCTGACGTGTCGCCGATGCCTCGCAGATGCCAAACGAATATCTAGCATGCTAAATTTCTTGACCGGTCGGCCGACTCGACATCACGTGGTGTCAGGTGTCTCAACAAACCACAGCCGATGAGAGAGCAGGCATGGGCTGAGGTCAGAGGAAGAAAAACAGCAGCAGCATCACGGTTTTAAGAAATGTTTGGAGACAAGAAATGGAGCAAATCTTTTTTGAGAACAGATCTTCATGCAAAAAGCTTGCAGCACTAATTTCTTCCCGATGTCCATTTTCAAATAAACAACTCCTGTTTCACTTCTTGATTCGTATCATCGTGACAAAACATGGTTTGGGGATTGTGTAGAGTTGCTGGGTGACAGAGTTGTTGTCAGCTCGTGTAGTGTGTCACCACTTGTTGTGGATCATTTACGTAGTGTCGCGTAGTGTGAACACCACAACAACTTCAAGACAATTAAGTCATGTAATCTGAACAGCACAGCCTGTAGTGTGAACTTAGCCTTAGTTCTGGTTGTCAGGTCTTCCAAACCCAAACTACGGAGCCCCGCACATGGCATGTAGGAAAAAAATAGTAGGCTAAAGGTCCGTTCACACCAAGGATAATAACTATAAAGATAACAATAAAGATATAGTTCTAAAAATGGTTCTCAATATTAAAGAATAGCAGAGTCCACACCACAACTATAACGATAAAGACAAAGAGAAACGATATTGTTGAAATCACTTTCAAAACTATTTTTTTCCAGCTGATGAACGATAAAAAATTTACAGCCAATCAGAATCCATCCTGCTGTAACAAGCTTGAGAATTTAAAGCGGCAGACGAGCATCCGTTTAGAATAAACAGACGATATCGTTCGCTGGTGTGGACGCTAATATTGTTACCTTTATAGTTATCTTTATAGTTACTTGGTGTGAAAGGGCCTTAAATCGTGTGCACGATTTACTATTTAATTCCCTAGATTTGTAAATTGTGTGCACAATTCATAAATCGAGAGAACAAATTAGTAAATTGTGCACATGATTTATTTATTTTTTCTTGCATGTCATGTGCGGGGCTCCATACTAAACAAATCTCCTGAGACAATAACTTTTCAGGTGATGAAATGGGCGGCCACTCCCCAGATGCAACAATGCGATAAACCCCAGTGCAGTTTTTCATGTTATGTTCTGCCTATAGACAAAAAATAACATCCGGATGTGCTGGAATGAAAGCCACCTCGCTTTGTTTCCTTGGCAACAAACACATGCAATATGTCTTTTGGAAGTGTGTTTTGGTGCTGTGCTCTGACTCTCGTGGGAGATTTCAGAGGAACACTAAGATAGATTTACTGAGTAAATGAAACAGCCTTTTGACTGCCAGCGTGATGTTTGCAGAGATTGTACGATGAGGTCACAGGCATGCCACACTCCACACAAACACGCACAGACAGCGCAAATTGAATAATGACATTTGTTTGACGTTTCGTTTTGTTTGGAATAGAATTTTCTCCGGACTATCTCAGTGTAAAGTAAAGGGCGCATGTTACCTCAGCTCCGGTAACCTGTGCGTAACCCTTGCAAAATAGACAAACTCTGTATGTCTGTGTCTGGCAAAAAGCTTCTTGTACATTTTCAGTCTCTCGTTTCCTGTAGTTGCATAGCAACACAGGCGAGCATGGGTGTGGTGACAGGGTGCAGGGAGGCAGTGTGATTTCCAAATGCTCACTCTTTGATTAAGAATAGGCCACAGACCCCATCAGGGCTTATAAATGATGTGTAAAGACAGTTCACTCTGATAAGACTGGCAGACATCATCAAACTCTTTCAACAGTGATGTTTAATGTTCGTTTAATTTATGAAGGTCATAAAATATGGCCAGTTTTGCATACAGACTGATTTGAAAACTAAAATAGTTGCACTGTATCTTTAAGAATGTAACTGTTAGCAAAACCACTAGCTTATGCTTTATAATCACATTGTTCATTCAAGTCTTTCGTCTGCAAATGTGCAGTGTGTGAAGTTGGGAGGTTGGTGGCTGAGAAGGAAGCGACAGTCAGGATCAATATAGAAATTGTGTCATGTTCCAGATACTGTCACTGCTGGAGTTTAGTCATGTGACATTCTTTAATGGATCAGTACAAAAAGATGACATCAGCAGACAGTAGAGAGAGACACAACATATTAAAGAGAATTTAGGGTTTGTAAAGGTTTACAAAAGTTATTGAGGGTTTTTTCTGTTTTAATATGTAGCAATTACATTTTCCCACAATGAGATTAAAGGTCAGTAAGATTTAATTATATATAAAGAACTTGTGTTCAACAAGGATGCACAACAGCAAAACTGTTTTTATCAATAGAAGGAAGAAATGTTCAACTGTTTTCGTCAATAATAATAAATGTTTCTTCAGAACCTTCAGCATATTAGAATAATTTGTTTGAGTCGCTGATTATGTGACACTGAAGACTGGAGTAACGTCTGCTGGAAATTTAGCATTGCCTTCACAAGGATTAATTACATTCTAAAATATATTAAAATAGAAAACAGTTGTTTTAAATTGTAATAATATTTCACAATACTTCTATTTATACTGTATTTTCAGTAAAAAAATAAATAAATAAAATGCACCCTTGGGGAGCAGGAGAAACTTCTTTTAAAAACATTAAAATATCTTACTGATTCCAAACTTTTGCATGGTTATGTAGTTTATTCCAACAATTTAATTACATTTATATCTTTTTGATTCATAGTCCTCGTTGCACACATATTATGGTGAGGCAATAACATTTAGAAATGTTGTAAGTTGGTAAACCGAATAACTCTGGTTTAGGCTATTTTTCCAATTTCTCTTCCAGTTAAACATGTTGAGTATTATATGATTCTTTTCAGCAATAATATCAACAATGGATTAAGAGCTGCACAAAACCATCATGCAAGTCCAGGATCACCTTTGCAACTTTTTTTTTTTTTATTATTGCAACTGGAAGACAATACATCACAGAAACTTGATGGTAGGGTTGGAGAAAAAAATAAAACAAAACAAAACAAAAACAAATAGATTTTGTCGTAGCAATGGACAAAGTGGTATTTACATTAATCAATAAAATTGTTGTCTTTGGCAATATGATTCGAAGTCAAAAGAAATACAGAGTGTAATTACACCTCTATATTGACATATTAGCAGGATGTACATGCCATCAGACCGAATATTTCATCACAAACCAAATGGACTCCGTTACTTTCATCTTAAACAACTCAAACACATAACAGAATGGCAGTTAAAAGGGACCTTTCAAAAAAAACAAAAAAACAATGGGAAGAAAAGGAAACACTTCGCCTCCTATTAACATTTTTTTGGCTGGCTCTTCTTGATGCTTTTTAACATGTTTCAAGTTCCTCCTAAAGAACTAGAAAGGAAAAGTTCCGTAGTGAGTGTTGTCTTTGAAGGAAGGCAGTGTATAAAGGACTCATAGCTCTCTCTACCGGTTTCCCAGTTTGAAGCATATTGAACGGAAATGTGATATGACAGATGTTTATAAAGACCAGCAGACAAGGTTATAATCAGGGTTATTTTGCGTCAATAAATGTCTAGCTCGGTTAGGGAAAGGCATGCCAACTGGAGACATCACATTAACACTCATGGGTCAGATATAACATTCAACACGCTACAAAACATCGGGTCAAACCATCATCATCATCATCAGATGAGGGGAAGGCAGTGTGACTTCATGAAACACAGCAATGCAGTGTGATATTAACAGATATAATGGAGGATATCTTATACATGAGTACTTGACAGAAATGCTACAACTTATTGACATGTTTGTGACTGACATATCAAGTATGCATCGTCTGTTTTGCAGTGTATAGAGCAGAGATGTTCACAAGTCTTTAACTTGGAGTCCGAGTCAAGTCTGAACTCTTTATCACTGGAGTCCGAATCAAGTCTCCAGTGTTTGGTCACGAGTCCGAGTCAAGTCTCAAGTCATTTAATGGCTCGCTAAAAAAATCCCATTCAGAATCCTCATGTACTTAATCTTCCTATTTACAAATCTGTTTTATAGGCTACAGACAAAATATATGATCTATGATCTGCTTTTTAAAAAAAAAAAAAAAAAAGTAAGTTAAGATGTAAGGTTAATATACATCCAGCCTATTATGTTTTAATCCATTACCTATTTTCAAAACAGTTTTACTGTAATCAAAATCTTTAATAAGAGTCCAATCTACCATGACACACAAGGTAATATTACAAAACATCTTTATGATATAAGTCAGGGGTATTCAATTAAAGTTCTAAGAGGCATGGCCTTTATATTTTCCAAGCAGAGCTCTGGACAATTTTTACAATTTTTTTTTTTTTTTTACATGTATTTTTACATTTACATGCAATGCAAGGCCGTGTGACAGAATAAAATAGCCTACTGTTTGTTTGTTTGTTTGTTTGTTTGTTTGAGGGTTTGCTCCTGAAATCTATACTATTTTAATATTTTACTTAAAAGCATTATCTACTAAAAACAATGTACAGTAGCTACAATAATCAGAACGTTCTCATCTTGAGTAAAAAAGACGGTGACTAGCAGTTACAAGTTTAAAATCTATGCTAGCCTTCTAACAACAATTTTCCCAATTATAATTAGGCTACATTCTTTTGAAATGTTCTTAGCCTACAGATTAATATTGCTAAATCACATCTGATAGATAGTAAGAAAAATAACTATATTTGCAGCATTGTTGTTTTCTGTTGTGTTTTAGTGAAAATAAACTATAAGTTTGGTGTTCACCGTGTTTCTGTTGTTGTTAAAATAACCACGTCATCCGCAGCTCTTAAACTTGGAGAGAGAGAGAAGGCGCACTTAGCTGAAAGGGCTTGAATAAAGCGCGTTTGGCTTTAGATAAAAATACTAGAGTATATAGCGCTAAAAATATATTTACCATAAACAACCCTGAGCATTTGTTATGTGATCCGCTTCTCACATGCTGCTCGCTTAAAATAGTGCTGCTGTTACGGCTCACGGTCCGAATGGATGCCGGGGTGCGGAGTTGCTTTTAAAATTTTCACGAGTCCTTTTCCTCGAGTCAAGTCAGGAGTCATTTCAGGTCGAGTCTGAACTGAAGTCAAGTCAAGTCTGAAGTCTATTAAAAATGCGACTTGAGTCCAAGTCACTAACTCAAGTGCCCATCTCTGGTGTAGAGTCATTACAGGCTTTGGCACTGAATCCTTAAGTTCTTTACTATACGTTAAAACAATAAAAGTGCAATTCGGTGAGGTTGTGAAAATATATACACAAACGTTTGCACTGAGCTCTGGTATCACTTGTTTTTATTGTCTATAAGTGCTTAAATATATATGCGTGGAGGCGTAAGTAACGTCTGACTGCCTGTACTGAGACCAACTGAATCAATACTGATGACTCCTGAACAATGCTACATGTAAATACAAGAATAAAATGAACAACAAAAAAATGCAGATCCAAAGTCTTGTGGAACAAAATGGAAGACCCTGAATAAATCACAGACATGCACATCTGGATTACATATGGAAGTAAAGCAGGCATGAAGCCGGAAGTGGACCGACACTCACTACGAACTTCTCCTTGATGACACGGACATTGACGTAGCAGGTATTTGTGGGTATTCGGGGCGGCTGCTAGCGTGGACCTAGACGGCCCGAGCCCCAGTCCTCGTATTGCAGAGAGAGTTTCCCAACAGTCAGTGTTTGTCCCTGAAGAAGTTAATTGTCAAAGATGCCTGCTTCAACACAAAGGAGATGAGGACGACAAATGGAAATTAAATCCGACAAAAACAACTAAAGAGACTAGGCCTATTGGCATATTTATATATGAAAATAATTCATGCTCCATGCTAAATACATTATTTACCTTACATGAACTTTGTTTTTTTTTTAAAAACGGTCTTCTTTTGTCTTTACAGAACCCATGCAACACGATTTGGAAAATCCTGCTGGCTACATTGCTTAAATTAAGAAAGGAAATGGTCTAGTGTTCATTTTATACAGTGTTTATCCTGACTGGATGAAATTGCTTATTACATCACGAGGGTTTCAAAAAAAAAAAACGTAAACAAATGAACAAACACAAAACAACTCCACAGTCATTATTTTCTGCTATTAAAATAAAATTGGCAGGTATTGTAGCTTTAGCTCCGAGTTTTCATTTTCATTGTGCTGAAGAAAGAGTATCACCATCCACTATCGGTTTAGATGGAAAATATCACTCAATTTGATTGCTTAGGAAAAAACGTGGGCAGTTTTAAAGACTTATTGGTAAATGTATCACTTTTGACTCCAAAAACACTATGACAAAAGCTTATGGCTTTACTCTCATCCCAGTGAACTATGATTCATACGAGCCAAAAGAACAACTATGAGTGTTTTCCACACAATGCTTTAACGACCAGAGCATCAAGGGGAAGTGACATCACAGAAACTGCTTGAGGATTGTCTTTGGCACTGCCCTGTGCTTCTAAAACATCTTATATTACAGCAGAGATTACTATAACCCATAATTATCACTAACTCGAGAACTACTGCAGAACGTGCTGCAGAACACAATTTGTTGTCATGTTTTTAAAGGATTAGTTCTCCCCAAAATTCAAATTCCGTCATCATTTATTCACCCTTATGCCGTTCCAAACACAAAGACTCATCTGTGGAACACAAATGAAGATATTTTTAATGAAATGTGAGTGATTTCTGTCCAATTGAAAGTCTTTTCAGCCAAGACTCTGACCTTTTGTGACCAAATCTGAATCTTATAAACACGGTTTGCTTAATGTTTGTATGTGAATAAAAGCCAAAATTAAATCTGTTCATCATATAAAGCAAGACTTGGAATAAACCACTCAATTTATGTGGATTTGTTTTGTGTTTATTATTATCTCTTTATGAACGTTTTAAAATGTCAGAGTTTTGGTTGAATAGACTTTCAGTGGAGGGACAGAAATCTTTCAGATTTGATTGAATTTCATTTGTGTAAAACAAAACTGTGTTCAAGAGATGAAGGAAAGTCTTATGGATTTGAAATGAAATGAGGGTGAGTAAATGACAGAATTTTAATTTTGGAGTGAGCTGTCCCTTTAACTATGACAATGGGGCAGGACAATTTTTACTATCACTTTTTTCTCAGTCGAATGAAATGTTTTACAGAATATCTTAAAAAAAGGAAGGCTATGGCTTTAATCTCCGTAGATTAAAAAAGAAATCACAATAAAATGAACTAAAAGTGAACTAAAACAAGGAACCCTCAGTAAAATGTTACCTATAAAGATAGGAAAACAAAGTGATTGTTGATATTGCCACAAATCAGTAGAATTCACCTGATGTCCTGGAAAAAAATAGTAAATTCTATTCAAAGTGATGTTTTTTTTCTTCTCTTTATAATACAGTCAGTTCATTATTTTTGCTCTTTCTGCCCCTTTGCCGTCCGGTTGGTGATATTGTTCAAACAGGCCCTGACTCCCGCCAAATGAAGCAAGGATCCGGCGGCCTCCTTCATCTCCTCGTCGTCACTTTCCGGAGGCTTCTCCGTGCGCCTCTTTTTTAGAGGAAGAGTGTCACTGGCCACTCTCTGTTTGACTTTTGTCAAATGTTGCCGTTTCTTGTGCTGAGCCAGAGCGAGGGCATCCACGGACCACTCCTTGGGCTCCTTCTTGATTTTGCTCTTGTCATCCTCCTCGGCATCGCTGCTGGCATCGTTGACGTGGAAGCTCACCTCGCTTCCATCGCAGTGAGACTCTTCTTCAACATCCGAGCCGGAAGATTTGGCAAAACTGTAGGTGTGGTCCTCCTTGGGGTCGCTGTTGACCAGTGGAGAGTTACAGGTTGGCTCGCCATCACTGGTTATTCTGTATCCGAGTACTGACCTATTAACACAGACGAGAGATGCATTAGTGCAAGTGCACACATGCTGTTCCTGTTGTACTGTGTAAGTGCTGAGTAAAACAAATGAACTACATGCGCTTACTGTGTAATTATTTTGTGGAGCTGCTTGTAATTATACTACTATAGCAATTAATTATAATAATATGTGTAACATGGACACTCTGTACTGATGTTTTGCATTTTTTTTGCACAGAGGGCAACAACCTCTGGAACACATGAATAAATTCATGCCTAGGTAATATTTCACCTAAAATCAAAAGAAAATAAAAGAATATATGCAGTACATACACTACCATTCAAAATGTTTTTCAAAGAGTCTCACCAATGCTTCATTTATTTGATCAAAAATACAGTAAAACAGTTATATTGTGAAACATTATTGCAATTTAAAATAATTGCTTTCTATTTGAATATATGTATGAAAATGTAATTTATTCCTGTGATGCAAAGCTGAATTTCAGCATCATTCCTCCAATCTTCAGCCTCACATGATAGTTCAGAAACCAGTTTAATATGCCAATTTTGTGCTCAAATTTTTTTTTTTGTTTTTTTTTCATTATAAATATGAAAAACAGTCGTGCTGCTTAATTTCTTTTTTAAAACCACCTCTTTTTTCTTAAATTTGTGTTATGTGCTTGTGTTAAGCACTGCAGCTTTCAAGCGGCTCATCCTTAAATGTTAAAAACAATTAAATATTTGTCTCTGAAACACACTTGAGCTTTGAAGCACCTCTTCAGTCGGTCAACAACATAATTAATAAGCAAATGAATTGCTGGATTACAAAACTCTCCATTTTTGGCTAAAATAATATGATGAAAAATGGCAAATGAAGATAGTTGTGCTCTCTTAATGCCTCTTACCCTCAGAAACAGAAATGAAGTGTCTTTTAAATAATGCTTGTTTTGTGCTTCTGGTCACAGTTTATATAGCAGCAGCTCTGAGTGACAAAGAACATCCTGGCAAGCTTTGCAGAAATGTTAAAACTCCCTCTGTGGTTCGAAAAATAGTCCTAAGAGCTTTTCCACTTCCTCCCTCATATGTGCATTTATGATTCATAAATTATAACCACAGCACAGCAGGCTAAAGAAACTGCTTCAATAATTAATGCCTAAATGCAGTGTCACTCATTTTAAAGAGGCAAAGAGGCTGTTTTACTCTCTGGATTGTATGCAGCCTGTCACTGCACGATATGTGCATCATATAGCAACTGAGAGCCTGAGCAGACCCTGTGTGAGAGCATATGGACAGAGGAGAACTGTTCCTGAATGCTCTTTTCATAACAGAGGTAATCAGAGATATTTATCAGGTCTAGGTTTTTGTTTTATGCAAATAAAATAAAACTTAGAGGAAACAAAAATGTCATATTTCACTACAAATTCAAAAGGAATAAGAACATTTATTTTAGCATCATTAGGACATTATCTTCTTTTGTTTTTCCACCTTTCGGAGCACTAAGTTCTAATTCTATCTTTATCTTTTAGTACATAACACATATTTCATTGAGCTGCAGCAGAGTTCGGAATGCTTGATTCTGTGACCGGGCAAGACCCTGAGCCCATTTACCTTCAGCTGAGGGGACATTTTGTGTAGATTTTGCAGTGCATTGATTCTAGCATGCAGTACCTGAGGGGCGGCCTGTTTCTGAGGCCCAGCTTATGAATGTTTCACGGTAAGACAGTCAGTCTGTGTGTTTGGTCATGCCATTAAAAAAACTTTGTGTTTGTGATCAATTATTCATGTCACATCATGCATGCAAGAGTGGGGCCTTAGCCCGGATAAGACTTTGCGCTGAAGTCTGCAATGACCTGGCTGCTCTGATCTGATGAAATGTGAGGAACAGAGCAGCTAGACTTAAGAGAGTCAAAGGGAGAGATAAGATATGAGCCAAAGCACTGCAGTCTAAGCATGATTCTGATTGGCTGATAAACCTGTCAATCATGTAATGAGTTGAGAAATGGGCATAAATTGACAAAAGGGACAGGACTGACCTGACAGCGGCTGTCCTGCTGACAATGGGGTTGATGGGAAGAGGTCGGATTCCTGGGAAGAGGCCCTGACTCATCATTCGAGCTCCGTTCTGAATCACTCCCTGAGGGACTGAGGAGAGAACACAGATAATGTACATGAATGCAAATGCTACCTGAAAAGTATATGGGAGCAAAAATACACAATGTAAACAATCCTCCATTCATCGTGTATAATAGCAGATATACAATCCATTCAAAAGCACCACACCATGTTTAAGCATTTAGAAATCTGCTTAAAATGTTTAAAATTCCAGTTGTTGATGCTGCAAAGATGAAATTTCCCTATAGTTTTAAATAGTCTCAAACAGACAAGAGCTGTCTGAAATAATCGGTTTAAATCTGTTAGGCTGGCTTTCAGAAAATGTTTTTTCTAAAATTTTTCTAAGAGTGAAAATATTGTCAAGTTTTCCATATTGAATCATGAAGAATAACCACAAACCCAATGGATGATTATGGCTTTTCTAGTTTACTCATAATGTGAGATGAAAGTAACAGCAGACAAAAAAAAAAACAATACAGAATATGTATTATTGTTTATTAGATAGGTCTTTTTCGTGGAGGTCACACTCCACATCCAAAAAACTTTCATGCATCCCTATTATGTGCATCAGTGTAGCATCCTCTTTTAATGAGGGTTAACCACAGTTTTGGCGCTGCAGTCAAACAGACCTAATGGCCGCTCCCCTTCTCTCAGTGCAAGTACGGGGCAACATATAGCTCCATCTGGAAAATGAACCTGGACTGGTAGCAGATGGTGAACACAAAAAAAGGACAAAATAACCATCCATTCAGAATCCAGCACACTGATCTGGCCATTAGGCGGGAGCATTGTTGCCTAGGCAACCAGTCCCCCTATGTATGCCATAGTCGCGGAACTCAACTAGGTGACAGCGAGATGCGGCTGCGAAGCCGAAAGGAACATCTGGGGCTGGCTGGGTGCCCTCTTCACCCGCCTCTCCACCCTGAGGGAACACACTGCCATAACAAGGTGAAGCGATGCCCTGTGACAGAGGCCGTCCCAGCTAACCGAGTGCACAATGAGAATTGACAGAGATGTGCGGCTCTCCACCAATTAGCGTGGATGGGCTAGCAAACTGAATGGCTAATGATCTCATAGGCAGTTCATGTCGAGCCATCCATCCAGGCATCAGAAACAACAGCAAAACACACAAAAGCTAAGCGCATTCACAGTGCAACCACATCAGGAAGGAAGCCAGTGAGGCTTTAGTGCCTGGGGATGTTCCCTCTTTTATGTGGATGAGAGCTGTTAAACAAAGGCGAAAAAGTGTTTGCTGGCTCAATAGAAAAGAAATACAGATCTGTGATGGCAATGAATGCGCCATTGACCGAGATTTTCTATGTGGCATTATGCGACAGCAGGTAATAAATAAAGTACAGTGGACGGTGACTTCCAGGAAGCTGGGCACACATGTGAGCTGTGCAAACATCAGCAGTGATTCGGCGGCGTGATGCCCATGGGAAGGTGTCCTGGCGCTCTCACAGGGCCACTGCAGAGGCAGTCGGTGCACAAATGCTATCAGACTGTCCATTCGCTCTCTCTCTCGGCCTTCCTCTCAAGCGTATTAATGTCGGTGGCAGATGGCTCTGGAAACAGCGGCCCTAATGCACAATACTGTATTGAAAAGTCAGTTTCTCTCTAATTCTCTCTTTAACAACTGTATTCTAACAGGGGACAGTTGAGTTGGGTATCAGCGTAATGTTCGTTCCCACTGAAAATCTCATTCATCAGTCTTGTACGTCCATTTTTATGCTATGCAAACTTAAAACTTTGATGTATTCTACATTTTTTACAAATCAGGGCTATTATAGTTAACTAAATCCATACAAAATATTTTGTTACTTAAAATAATACTTGAAATGAAATAAAATATTTTTAAAAACTTTTATAATTTTTATCATTTTAATTTTGAAATAAATGTAATAAAATCTATACAGACAAAATAATAATAATAATAAAAACAAAAATGACCAAAACATACAACAAAATTGCTAAAATATTAACTTAAATTACTATAAAATAAAAACTATTCAAAATAGTAATACAAATTTCTGTTGTTGTTTTTGTTGTTGTTGTTGAAAAAACTAAAAAAAAAAAAACTATACATATATAAAAAAATAAAATAAAATAAAAAATATATTAAAAATAAAATAAAACAAAACGTTTGGTTGGAAATAGTTCTTGTTCTGAAGCATGCTTGCAAATGTAAATCAAAAGTACTCAACAGTCTTCACAACCAGCCTTTGCCATATTTGCCCACCAGGGGGACTCATTTACAACAGAGCAGGCATCTAAGGGAAGGGAACACTTAGTCCACTCACTTCCATATTACCTTATTAAAGTACAATAAAAAAATACATTAAAGTTTATTCTACACAATAATGCTCCCAAAGCCCTTCATCACTCAATGCTTTTTTTTGCAACAAAGGGGTTAGTAAATTAAGCCTGAATTTTCATTTTTACATGAACTATCCCTTTAATACAAGATTTACAACTCCTTCAGATGAAATTTCACAGCAGTCAATCTGTAGATGAGCCGTCCTGACCGGACTCCTCCTCGGGCAAACTACACACTCAGTAAGAAGTACCTTAAAAATGCTGCTTATACAAAGAGTTTCAGGGCGAGAGTGCTTTTGGCCATTGTTTTCTCACAATACAGCTGGGGGCTGCGTGATTTGTACATTCGGGCCTATGACATGCACCACTGCTTCTGTAGAGCGAGCGCTTCTTTTCTCACAAAAGCCAAACAGCAGGGACTCCACATCCTCTCAAGAATCAGCCTCCGCACATGGGCTCTATGGCCACTGGGCTTCTTTCTGTATAAACACCAGTGGAGAAGGAGGTGTACTGTAGGAGCTTTTGTATTCACCTGCACACTTCTGTATGAACAGGTTCAAGTAAGCAAGGTCATATAGAATGACCGACTAAAAGCTTGACTTGTATCTGAGTTTGATATAGTGGGAAAATCCTCAGCTTTATGGCTATTAAATGTACCGGCAACACAATAGAGACCAATCCAAAAATAACAGTGTTTATTTGTGTATTAGTATCAATCCAGCATGATAATCTGAGATGATTTTCAATAAAAAATAAAGTCAATTGTCTTTTAAAGGAAGAGTTCAACGCAGAAATTTTGTCAGCATTTACTCACCCTCATGTCGCTCCAAACCTGTATGAGTTTCTTTCTTATTTTAAACATAAAATAAGTTATTTCGAAGAATGCTGGTAATCAAACCATGGTCTCCATTGACTTCCATAGTATTTTTTTCCCTAAGTCAACGGTGACCAGCAACTCTTTGGTTCTTCAGAATATCTACTTTTGTGTTCAACATGAGAAAGAAACTAATACAGGTTTGGAGTAAATGATGACAAAATTTTCATTTTAAGTAAAAGTTATGATGTCATCATCTCAGATACACAACCATGTTCCCAAAAATAAAAAAATTATGTCATAATTTTCTCATCTTCAACCTGCAAATAGGACTTTCTTTCATCTGTGGAACACAAAAGGAAATATTTTGAAGATTGATCACTCTGCTCTTTTATAATGAAAATAAATAAATAAATAAATAAAATCATAGAAGTTCCATAAAAGCAATCCGTATTTTTTATTAAATTTTAGTCTTTTAACTACACAACAGATTTTATGAGAGGTATTTTTTTTTCCGAACAATTTAATAAAATGTAATATATACAACATTTTAATTGTACTATTATTTAAAATGTCTAAATTTATTATTATTGTTAAATTTCAAAATTAAAATGTTTAGTGAATTCTAAAAAATAATTTCTTTAAATAAATGTTTTTTGTGTAAAAATAAATAAATAAAAGTTGCACTGTATTAGGATTAAGCAGCCTGAAAAAAAAAAAATCAACCAAAAAAGGCAGGCAATCTGGAGCCAAATAAAATAAATAAAATTAAAAAAATGCACCAATTCCTGTCTTCATTTTCTTTTGTTCTGGTGCTGAACTCATTTGGGAGTCATCTGGAAATCTTTTACTCCAAGACTAAAAACTGAGCCAAACATATACCGCCTGATTTAAAATCAGCTCTAGGAATGTCTGCACCATAAATATCCAATTCAGTGAGTAAAAAAGAATCCAGATTAACACCAGCTAGACTTAATGGTGACTACAGCTAGAAATGCGCCCGCGAAACAAGCATTTACATGCCTGCTCATTTAATCTAATACTGCATACACTGGAATCACTCCTCCGGGGTATAATGAGCGAGACACAGTGAGAAAAGAGATAAAGACAGATAAACACACAGACAGACACTGAAAGGAAGAGGAAAGGCGATGAGAAATGCAGATGACAAATTCCCTGTACTGTAAACTTGGCACCTGCTGTTGTGTAATAAAGCCCATGCATTTAGCTTAATTCTTTTCCCAGACGAACTATAGGAAGTATATTGGATTTGAGGGGATCGGTTTTCAGCTCGAATAGTTGCAGCGTGATAAATGTCAGCATTAGCCGGAATTAAAAGGAAGGAGCAGTCAAGTGATACACTGCTATCTTGAGGCATTGAGGCAGGAATAGTGGTGCAAAACGATGCCGGCGTCTTAAACAATTCTCCTACACGCTACAGAGAGCACTCGGCTGTGCTGATGGATTTCCGGGTTGCTATGAGAAGTCCTTCTGCCTTTCACGGCCAAATAAAAGCCCCAATACACACTCGCAAGATGGCTAGCGCATACATCACACGCATAAAGCCTTGAGAGACAGAAACCGAGTTCAATAGCAGATGCCTTTTTGTTCATCGAGCCACAGCGACTGCCACGGCACAGAACCGAATCCAAACAAAACGCCGTTTAAGGATATCATTTCAGGAGGAGTTGCTGTCAGTACACTGGCAGAGATCGAAGGGCCCTTTGTAGGTCACACAGTGACAAGGGACCTCCTTAGGGAATAATCTTCCGCTTGCTGCTTCACAAGTATTTACCAGGCTGCCATGGCAACCCAGACTGACATCTGAGTGTTCGCATTTCACTCAGATCCCGCTTCTCGTTCCGGTGACCAGGAGCAAGGTCAGGCTGCAAAGATAAACAGTGCACAGGGTCTCAAAGTTACGCAACGCTCCCGCTGACAGAAAGCAGATGCGAGCAAACAAATGCTCTTTTTAAGTCAGCGCCGGCTGTGTAAAACAGAGGCGGGCGGGATGCCAGCGCATGTTTTGAAGGCTCGGCGTGTGAGCTCTCCTTTGATTCTTCAGACAAATGAACATGTTGAAGTGCTTGAAGAATATCTATTATTCACAGGGTGGAGACCCAGCGTTCGTTTAAGCGCTGGGCTCTGATGAGATTTTCACACACGTTGTCAGGCGCGCAAACTTAACAACGCCTCGCACCACGTCAGGGCCCCGGGGTTAAGCATTTTTAAGTGGCACGTCTTCAAACACAACCAGCGTTTCTACAAATAAACTTGTAGTTAAGGGTCAAGTTGAGGTATGCAAGTTTGAAAACAAAATAAATCAAGTCATTTCACTATGCTGGGTCTCGCCACAATCTTAAAGGCATAGTCTACCCAAAAATGGAAATTCTGTCATCATTCAGTAACCCACATACTGTTCCAAAGCTGTATGCATTTCTTTCTTCTGTTAAACTGAAGAATGTTGGTAGTAAAACCAATAGCCACTGACTTCCATAGTACTTTTTAAATAGTTTCCATACAATGGAAGTCAATGAGAATCAGAATTTTGGGAACAGAATTTTCAATTTTGGTATACTATGCCAAAGGTTCTAAAAGAGTGTTTTCAGAGCGATGCCATAGAAGAGGGTAAAAAAAGCGGTAACATTTTATTTGAAGGTGTCCTTGTTACACATTACATGTACTTACTCTTACAATAAAAATAAATTATGCATAATAACATGCAAGTAACCCTGAGCCAAACCCCTAATCCTAACCGTAACCATATAAGTAAATACATGTAGTTAATTAATATTACTCAGTATTTAAATGTATAATTAGACTAATATAACTAATAGTTATCACCATACTTTCACCATACCATACTAGTTGATTAATTACATTATCCTAATTCTACATTTTCATAAGAATTGATATTTAGAATTTTTGTTCTCTGAAATATGTTGCGTAAATATGCAAATGAGACATTCTCTGATGAAATATGCACTAATTTGCAAACATTTTTAGAACAGAAGTGTGAACACTGGATAAAGGCAGGTCCAAAATTTTCATTTCATTTTGTTAGCATATTAAAGTCAAAGGTTTTTACAGAAGGGATTTTTGATGTCCAATTATCATGAATCGGAAAATACTGAACAGCCAATAAAAATAATTTTCACCATGTTTTCAGGGATTAAATGTTGTACAAAAGCAGGCAAATTATTCTGTATATGAACAAACCAGTACAACAAATCTGTAAAAACCTTCAGAATATAGATAGGAATACAACTGTAAAGTTTAGTGTAAATACTACTAAAGTGGAGATTTCTGATGAGGTAAGTGATAAAAAGATAGAGAAAATAGCCTTTAAAGATGTGTATTATAACTGAAATCTACAGACACAAATAGAAAAAGTCCAATAAATAAATAAAGTAGCTGAAAGTGTATTTTGCATGTTTTCTTTCCACTGGTCTAAAAAAGAAACGTCACAAAAATTTAAACCAGTGAATGAAAAAATAATAATTTGCCTGTAGTGTCTTGCCTTAAAACAACTTATTTTCTTCAAATCAGAAGAACCTTTTTCTACTATAAAGAACTTTTTGTACAATGTAAGGTTCCATGGAACTATAAATGTCAATAAAGAGCCTCTATTTTTAAGAGTGTCTGACAGTATCTGACGGTCTTTTTCATGTTGCAATTGCTACATACAATCGATTGCATAGATCATCAGATCTACAAAAGCAGCTGTCCCAGTTAAGCACTGAGCCATAGTAGAGGAACATCCCTACATCTGGGGGAGAAAAAAAAATCACAAACCCCTGTGAAAGGTCAATTACCATTTTTATAATGATGTGGATGGGGATTTGCTTGTTTGCAGCAACAACTAAGTCTAATTGTGCAGTAAATAACACAAAATTCCTTCCCAAAATACACCGTGTTGGCAAACAGATCATAGCCGTTGGATATCAGAGGCTAAGGGAGGTAAACAGTCTGAGAAGAAGAGAGAAAGAGACAGAGAGGGGCAGAAATACTTGAGAAGGGGGGCTATAAACCCAGTCAGACTCCTAAAGCTAGTCTTGTTTTTGTTTCAGTGGGCGAAATCTATAGTACACACACACATCAGAATGCTTTTAAATCCGAGTGCTTTTAAAAACTACTGCAAGCTAAAAACAGAAAAACGTACAGTTTTTAGGTGTCCTGCCTCTTCATTTTCATAAGATTAAAGCGACTTCTGTATCTAGAGTGGGTCGACTCTACTGTACTGCTATAAACTAAGCTCGGAGGCATTCGACGCTACAGTGATGAATAAACACGAAGAGCGTGTTTGTGTGGGTGCCGTCACGTGGTCTGTGTTGATATGCAGAAATTGCTCTAATTCTGAGAGAAGTCAGTAATTTCCCTCAGGTGCCCGCCTCAGGCCCCGCGGCGGTGCGTAGGCCTCGGGAGTGCTCAGAGATTAAGGGCTTACAGTTGGCACATTAGCTGCTAAATGAATCCTGCCCTGTCACTGGTAATGGGGCCATCTAGCTGTCAGAGACATT
Organism: Cyprinus carpio; assembly: GCF_018340385.1. NCBI lineage: Eukaryota > Metazoa > Chordata > Actinopteri > Cypriniformes > Cyprinidae > Cyprinus > Cyprinus carpio. The sequence continues at coordinate 7,791,591 of NC_056613.1, read as the reverse complement.
TCACTGTAGTCCTACTCCACCCCTTGCCTAAATATACCCTTTAACACACTAATGTACACAAATGCTTACCTATAGCAGCTAATCTTACGGACTATGAAATATTATTTATTTTATTTTGGCCTTTATGCCCCCAATACAATGCAAGGCGAGAATGCAATCAGAAAAACATAAATGGTTATATTTGCCTGACTTTGAAGTTTATATTATAATATAAATTATAAAAAATAACTAATGGTTCACCAATGTAGTAGTAAATAAATAAAATAAAAAAGTCAATAAAAATACATTTTGTGTTCTTCTATACATATTTTAGATGTATAAATATATTTTGAGGACTTTTGTGTTCTTCTATACATATTTTAGATGTATGAATATATTTTTAAGGACTTTGAGAAATTGTTTTAATAAAAAATAAAATTAAAAAAATTAGATATAAGATTGTATTATTATTGTACCTAAAACAATAAAAATATTATATAGCTGTACTTTTATACACTCAACACAATATTACAGTTTTCACAAAACAACAAAGTAAAAAACTGTTTAAACTGTTAAGAAATACTGTTTATAAACAGTATTTATCATCAATAAATCAATTTTTCTTCAATCTTATATATTTTAACTAACTGAATATTACTTGTTCAACAGCTAGCCATATTTTAACAATATTTTAGCCATACTTTTTAACCGAATAAGTTTTTTCACAATGAACAGATTAATGCTGATTATAAGCAATTTGAATAGATGTATTTTTAAAAATATAATTTAAATAAGTGCTTTCATGTTTTATTTACAGTAAGTATGATTGATAGATTTGTCAAATATTGTTTAAATGGTGTTCTTTTTAATATGCAATTATATTACATTTAATATGCCCCAATCTCTCTATATATATTTTTTGTTTGTTTTTTGATGTCCTAAAAGGGAGGAAACAATTTCAGCAAATTCTTTACCACAAGTATAGCTAGATCTGAAACACACACATACACACTTGGGTTGGCAAATTAGCCAACCATCAGTACTCCAAATTCAGCTCAGTTTTTGTTTTGAGTGTGGGGTGTTAAGTTACCCAGCGGTACCCCACAGGAGGGAGTTGTGTTGTTTTCTCTCTTTGCTTTGGTGCATGTCGATACATGCTAGTGGAGCGTGAAAAGCCATTGCTACAACAGCGTCCACTCAAACAGTTCTTCTCCCCCTTCTGTCTTTAAATCCCCAAACAAGGATTGAGGGTGGTGTGGCAGAGCCAAACACACATCAACCGAAAGGGATCAAACACTACGAAGACACTCGACGTGTGTGGACACCAGTCAGTCTTGCCCCCTCTGGGACACGCCCTTCTCATAATGACCCTGTCCTCATGCTGCCCTCCACAACCCAGCAGATAAGCCACTAGCGTCTGTGTGTTTTATGAGCCTCTAATGGCCTCTGCACGCATGAGTAGAGCTTAAAACAGTAGAGCGCGCTAGTTCTGTCCTCCCCTTTCTGCTAGCCCTGCTAAACACAAATACACACATGCTGGACAATCCTCTCCCTCACATCTTTAAAAGGGTAGTGCACCCACTCACAATGATATTTACCCACTCACATGTCATTCCAAACCCTTTCCAATGCTCGTTTCCACAGACAACGAAAGGAGATGTTTAGCAGGATGCTCAAGCTGCTTTTTCCATAAAATGAAAAAGTGAAGAGAGATCAGAGGCTATCAAGCTCCAAAAATAACAAAAAAACACCACAACAGTAGATGATATGCGAGTTGTGCATTGTATTTTAAGTATTTTTTCTGTGTGTGTAAAGAACGGTCAAAAATATAAATTGTTAGTATATGAAAATCTTTTATTTTGAAAATTGCACATTTTAATTTGTTACATGTAACAAAATATTATTTAGCATATTTTTGGCAAAATATTAATAGCTCATATTTTTTCATTTGATTTAAAAGGACTCGTATTTTAGCCTGAAGCAATTATTTGAAGTTAAAAACACCCTGATGGATTTTTTTTTTTTATTACAAACACACAGCTTTCTCTATACAAAACATTAATTGATGGACTATTTTTGAGTGAACGATTCCTTTAATTTTGCTTTTTGTCACCTTTAGAGCTTGACAGGTCCGGGTCAGCATTCATTTTTTGTATACTACAGAACAAAGTAAGTCATACAGATTTTAAACAACATATAGGTGTGAGTACATTATGCCATTTTTGGATGAACTATCCCTTTAAAACTCAATTTACAGATGCCCACAGTGCAATGAAAGAAGATGAAGAGCTGACAGGCACAGACTTTCCCTCCTGTTTTTTATTTTTGGCTTTGCACTGTAAAATGGCCCGGTGTGTTGAGTCGAGGAGGATAAATAATTAAACAGCTCTTTAAGACGTCTTAGTGAGTTCTTCAGCGCCATGCACTCAGCGTAAGATCGCCGGACGTCTTCCTTCCTCTCGCTTCCTTTCGCTCCCCGGCTTGCTGTCACCATGACAACCACTCACATTTCACACACTCGAGAACAGTATATCATGCAAAGGCCGAGGCTAAAACAGGAAATAGCGCTCTGTGCTCAGTCGTGGCTTTCAGAGGCGTGTTTACAGCCGGTAATAGAAACCAGACACATGGTGGCGACTATAAACGTGGACGCTGACATGGACACGATCGGTGTAATATTATAATATGCAGCCCATGGCTTCAGAGTGTATTTATAGAAGTTACTGTGAGGAAGCAGAGAAATCAGGATGCACTTTATATAACAGAGACAATGGCTTTCAGAGCCAGACTGTTCTCAGGTCAGTTTACTGTGTGACCGTCACGCTTAAATCCACTTCCCACTGACCTCAGAGCCCCCGTGAGCAGTCAGAGAGAGCGCTAGAGTTACGAGGTGAACCCGAGGGACGCGTCCAGATAAGACCTTGAAGCCACGGATGGTTTATTTGTTTTGGCATTTTCAGTAAAGCGGACATAAAACAGAGCAAGACATTTTTTGAAGGGCACGTCAATGTAGCAGCACAAAGCACTATACGTGTTTCTTCTCTGATAATGCGCACGGAACATCCACACAAATCTTTTCAGGCACACCTCTGTAGAGGAGCCACTGAAGCACGGTGTAGGGTTGAAAATCAACAAACACTTCGCTTTCCTGTCCCAAGCCAGTCTTCCACAACAAAAGGGCCATTTGGAATTCATGAGGACACAGAGGTGCTGATAGTGATCAAGGCTATAGGCCAAGATGTGTATACAGTACATTGGGGGAGTTTTAGTACAGTGGGGAAAGCTGCAATCTGCTGACTGGTCAGTTTGAATATCTCAGGTTTAGTTTTTAGTCACATGGTCAAGGAAGGAATAAAAGAAGATTGTAACAATTGCTCTGTCTCTTTTCTTCGGTTCTCTTCTTGGGGCTCTGCCCTCTCTTTCTCTCACTCTCAGGGAGCATTCTACATACATCTGGGTAGAATTACTGTAAATGTATGTTTTATCTTTCATCTATACTGTAACCAATTCAAGCGAAACCATAATGAAATATCTCAATTACATACACTAAAGTTTAAGATCAGTAAGATGTTTTCAAAAGTTTAATGTTTTCTAAAGAAGTGCCTTATGCTCACCAAAATGTATTCCTGTGATGGCAAAGCTGAATTTCTATCAGCCATTACTACAGTCTTCAGTGTCACACGATCCTTCAGAAATCATTCTAATATGCTGATTTATTATCAGTGTTGGAAACAGTTGTGCTGTTTAATATTATTTTAGAACCTGTGATACTTTTTTAGGATTCTCTAAAAAGAAGAAGCATTTATTCAAATTAAAAATTATAACAATGTAAGAATTTACTATCACTTTTTTATCAATTTAACATATCTTGGATGAAAAAAAATAGAAAGTATATAAAAATAGAAAGCCCAAAGCCATTATTTAAAACTGTGACAATATTACTGTTTTTACTGTATTTTTGATCAAATAAATGCAGCCTTGATAAGAATAAGACACTTTCTTATTTTTTTTTAATCTTACTGATTCCAAACTTTCAGAGTACTGTATGTGCTAACTAGTCTAGATTTAACATTACCATTGAAGTGCTACCTATTGCAATACAATATATTCACACAATAGCAACGCTCTCCTACAACTTCTGCAATTCTGTGCTTATTTCCATCATTGGTATAAGTAGCAGATGGTGGTAATAGACAAGAAATGTACAGTTTTATACCATCATGCTTACACTATAACATTTCTTTAGTCATTCTGCAATCCTATAGACTGAGCCACTGTAGTGAAAGCACCCTTACAGCGGGACGGACCGTGATTGTTAAGTGCGGACAGCTTTACAATAGCAGCCTTCAATATACTTTACACATTCCACAGAGCAATTAGCATGAGCCATGCCACTTGACGATTTCAATTTGCTCAGCAAGACGCAACACCCACGAAACACTGTCTGAGAGACGGGCGAGAAAACAAAGCGAAGAACAGATGATCTGCCGTCAAGTCTCAGAGATGAGCACTCACTGCCATTGAAGACCAAAGACTTTCTCCTGATTCTCCTGATAACGTCTCTAGTTCTGTCCTATCTGCTTTCTGTCCTTCTCCCTCTTATTTTTCTCTTTCCCAAGTGGGAAGATTGAATTGACAAGGAGAAATGGCTATGGAGGTGATGACCCACACAGAATTAGTGCTGCTTAAACATCATTATTATTGTTCAGTCATAAAAAAAAAAATTCAAAACCGCTAATGCTAAGTGCTAAGCTTCATCCTGAACTTTTACACTCTCAGAAAAAAAGGTACAAAAGCTGTCACTGGGGTGGTACCTTTTCAAAAGCTATACTTTTGTACCTCTTAGGTACTAATACAGTATGTTCACTTTAGGTACTAATATGTACTTTTAAGGTACCAATATGGACTCTATAGGTACAAAAATGAGCCTTTTGAAAAGGTACCGCCCCAGTGACAACTTTTGTACCTTTTTTTCTGAGAGTGTACAGAATACAGACAGGAATTTTTTCTTTCACTCCACCCAATCTAATCCACCCTCGTTCTTTCTCTGTCATTTCATTTTATTGTCATGAAATAGATAAATATAGTTTTAAAGCTTTTTAAATCAAAGAAGCAGAAGGAAGGCTAGTATGCACGTCTTGAAACAGCAAGAAACTTTATATCCGTGCAGTAAGCGCACATCAAATCTGACTGGATGTTACTTAATTACTTATAAGCATTACTTATCTTACCTTATCTCATTGAAATACTTCTAAAACATTTTCAGGTGTAAATAAAATTTTGGAATCCCAGATTTTAATGTGAAAATTTACATTTATACAGTATGCTTTATGTTGGCTGGGACCTTGCGAAATGATGAGATAAGGGTTCCCCAGATGTTTAGGAAGGCATATAACTGCTGGAAGGCATGTAGCTTTTAGAGCGGACCCCCCCCCTATCGTTAGCCGGGGTGGCATCAGAGGCAGAGATGAATACATTTCAGTGTGACTTCTTAGTCACTCATCTGACTCATGTAGGTTCAAAGCAGCCGCTGTAGTAGAGAATGAAAGAATGACTGAAATGAAAATTCAAGCATCCACCTCTAGAGAAGACAGGTAATGTCACCGGCATGACAACACAGCGCTCTATTGTGCTCTTTTTGCACCCCTTCTCTCAATGTTTCTTTCTTTCTTTCTTTCAGCTAATTCAAAGAGGGGAAGAAATGCAGAACAATTATGACACAGCAGCTATTTGTCAGTGCTGAAATCTGAGGAATGGCAGGTGAACTGAGCACAAGGAACATTTTCAGGCTGATCCCCCGAAGCAAAGCCTCCAGCCAAGAGAAACTCTCCCACATTCATCCATTACTGCTTATTACATGAAGAAAACACATTCATGGGGGGGGGGGGTCTATGTTTTCTACTGTAAACAAGCATTTCTATAGACAGATTTTCAAAAGTAGCCATGTGTTCTGATAAAATGTTAAAATGTTGATTAAACAAAGCTACATTTGCATTATCTTGGTCTGTTTGCCCGCAAAATGCATTTAGGTTACATTTTTAAAATAGTGTTGTTTGACATAGGGAGTCATATCTCAAATTAATGTTCTGGAGCTCAATCAACAGCATTTGTTGTCTCCACTTGTCCTTCCTTCTATTAAAAAATAATAATAATCCAAATAAATAAATAATTTTGCATTTTTTTAAATAAAAATACAGTGAAAACAGTAAATCTTATTACAATTTAAAATAACTGTTTTCTAATTTAACATGTTTTAAAATGGAATTTATTTCTGTGATAGAAAAGCTGAAATTACTCCAGTCTTCAGAAATCATTCTAATAAGCTGATTTGATGCTTAAGAAACATTTCTTATTATTGTCAAAGTTTATATATTTTTGTGGATACATTTTTACTCCCTTGCTGTATAAAAAAGATATAATTTTCAATATGTTAAAACCTTTTTCTTTTAGAGTTATATCCAATCATACAGTATATAATTTTTGATACGACTATGTAACATTATAAAAATTATAAACACTAAAATGCCTGAAAAATATTTTATTCATGTATTAAATGATTGTGCTTCAGAGCTCATATAAAACACAAGTTTAAAAAAAAAAAAAAAATGAAAGTGCTTGTATAAAATTATAAGCTTAACATTTCTGCTTCTAAATCTCATAAAATTGGCCTTAATACTTCCATCGATCCATAGTTTTAAGACAATCAGAGGTGAGTTGAAATGCAAAAACATTATTTCTAACAATAATTAAAATTTTTCAATTGAGCTTAACTTGTATTGAACCTGGATTATTCCTTAAATGTGCATATGGCTGTTATGTCATATTTATCAAAGTAGGTTACCAATAACCCTAATGACAGTACAGTAAGGAAACACTAAGCAAGGATGAAAGGACGGAAAGCGCACAAAACAGACACACACTGACATGAAAGTACATACACACATTCTCATACACAAACTAGACATGACTACATATTCAAAACACGACTCAGTTTTGTCACATCCATTTTGATATAACTTTTGTAGAACAAAGAGGAGATAAAAGAGGAAACGTGTGAGACAGCAAGGCAGGCAGGAGACAGCGTTCTCGTTCCAGCACACACTTGCAGGCGTTGAGAATAATAAGGTCTGAAAAGCATTACTGAAAGAGTTCCACAGCTCCGTCCAATGCTGACAGCCTTTCTTCTCAGCAAGCGAGTGACTTAGCCCCTGAATTTCAAACTGTTGCGGCTGAGAAAAACTGAGATGTGTCTCGGTGTAATTCTTCAGAGTTCAAAAACAAAAGTTAGTTTTAATGTGTCATCTACATGATGAATATAGTCAGCTTGTGGGAAGAGGTTTTTTTACAAATTTTGGTTTGTGCACTATGTTGTGAAAATTTTTCTGCATTTCTTTGTTCATTTTTAAAACCATGGACGTGACCGGAGAATATGCATGCACTTCCAATGCATATGTCACAGCACATCAAGGATGTTTTGTGTCCCCAATCCTATTGGTCTGGAATGATTCAGTGCAAACATGAAGTGAAATTTACTATAACAACTCACAGATCACACTGAGTCACAGAGGGGAAAAGTGCACTCCGGGTAACCAGAACATCTACTCAACAAGACTTCCTTCCTCTTTATTGTTGGCATGCCTCATAAAATCACTGACCTCTTCATAGTGAATATGTGCACCTCAATGAGCAAATCATGCAACTTGATGAAAAAAACAATCAGTAACCTTCCAGAACAATGATAGAAACCACAAGCAGCCACACAAAGCACCCTAGAAACACCATAGGGTTATTCCATGTCAACTCAACCAGAGGTCCCCGGCTCAAATTTTTTATTTTGCTAATATTTGCCAAAATATTAAATGTAATGGATGAATATTTACTGAGTAATCCACAATTTTGTAGAGGGGGGTCAAAATAGCAATTTTCATCTGAGATTCAAAGCCAAATCACAAGGGGGTAAAAATTATTTAAGAAAGATGGCAGCATCATAATGTTATTTTTACACAGAGATTGGTAGGTCTGTTAGAAAAATCTGTTGACTTTAGCAATATTTGTTACATTTTGTGTGCCAATAGTAACCATTCAAAAATGGGGAAACAGCACTTTTCGAGTTTTTTCTAAGGTTTGCATGCCTGTAACTAAAGAAATATTAAAGATATCTTAATGCCCTTTTAGATATTGGGTCTTAACAATTTAACAACTTTCCTTTTGGCCTCTTCATTTTTAAAGGCCCTATATTATTCGTTACAGAGATATTAAAATTTCAATATGCTCCAGGAGTAAATTGATAAAATGTACACATTTTCAGTGGTCAAAAACCAAATGTGGGTCAGTTTGCAAAAATATGATAGTTATTTTCTTTTAAAGAGGAATGTCTGAAGAACAAATAATGTTGAAACTAGAGATTTTATCTTGTTTCTTTTTTGTCAAAACAACTGCAATGAACATACCTGTCAAGTGCCATAAATATTATTATTTAAGTTTGCTTGCCTGTAACTCAAGAAGTATTAAAGATATTGCAATATGATTTTAGATTCTTGTTCTTACTAAACTTTTCTTTTGGGATCTTCATTTTTAAGACCCTACATCATTAACTCACAGATAAACGAGGATCTCAATGAGGCTCCATTTTAAAATTGTTAAACATGACCTATTTTTAGGGGTTGATTACCAAATGTTGGTCACTTTGTATACAGCTGATATTTACTGTATTTACAGAATGATCCCATAGCAAACACCCCTAGCATTATGAGGGATTTCCACACTTTTGTAAAAAAAAGTTATAAATCACTGAGCCTCCTTTCACCAATTTAGCAACAGAAACAGGTTTGTGTTCTACAGCATTTCTAAACACAGCCACAGGTTTCTACAGGCTTTGAACTTCAGAGGCGCCTACTCAACATGAAGAGGCTGGGAAAAGAAAAAAAAAACAGGAAAGAGCAAAAGGAGAGGAAAGAGGGGGGGTTATTTGGATCGTTTTTTTCATGGAGTGTCAAAAGGGCTTCCACAATCCACCAAATCAATCCCGACCCTACTGGTAACTGACAATCAGAGGTGAGTTGAAATGCAAAAACATTATTTCTAACAATAATTAAAATTTTTCAATTGAGCTTAACTTGTATTGAACCTGGATTATTCCTTAAATGTGCATATGGCTGTTATGTCATATTTATCAAAGTAGGTTACCAATAACCCTAATGACAGTACAGTAAGGAAACACTAAGCAAGGATGAAAGGACGGAAAGCGCACAAACAGACACACACTGACATGAAAGTACATACACACATTCTCATACACAAACTAGACGTGACTACATATTCAAAACACGACTCAGTTTTGTCACATCCATTTTGATATAACTTTTGTAGAACAAAGAGGAGATAAAAGAGGAAACGTGTGAGACAGCAAGGCAGGCAGGAGACAGCGTTCTCGTTCCAGCACACACTTGCAGGCGTTGAGAATAATAAGGTCTGAAAGCATTACTGAAAGAGTTCCACAGCTCCGTCCAATGCTGACAGCCTTTCTTCTCAGCAAGCGAGTGACTTAGCCCCTGAATTTCAAACTGTTGCGGCTGAGGAAAACTGAGATGTGTCTCGGTGTAATTCTTCAGAGTTCAAAAACAAAAGTTAGTTTTAATGTGTCGTCTACATGATGAATATAGTCGGCTTGTGGGAAGAGGGTTTTTACAATTTTGGTTTGTGCACTAAGTTGTGAAAATTTTTCTGCATTTCTTTGTCATTTTTAAACCATGGACGTGACCGGAGAATATGCATGCACTTCCAATGCATATGTCACAGCACATCAAGGATGTTTTGTGTCCCAATCCTATTGGTCTGGAATGATTCAGTGCAAACATGAAGTGAAATTTACTATAACAACTCACAGATCACACTGAGTCACAGAGGGGAAAAGTGCACTCCGGGTAACCAGAACATCTTCTCAACAAGACTTCCTTCCTCTTTATTGTTGGCATGCCTCATAAAATCACTGACCTCTTCATAGTGAATATGTGCACCTCAATGAGCAAATCATGCAACTTGATGAAAAAAACAATCAGTAACCTTCCAGAACAATGATAGAAACCACAAAGCAGCCACACAAAGCACCCTAGAAACACCATAGGGTCATTCCATGTCAACTCAACCAGAGGTCCCCGGCTCAAATTTTTTATTTTGCTAATATTTGCCAAAATATTAAATGTAATGGATGAATATTTACTGAGTAATCCACAATTTTGTAGAGGGGGGTCAAAATAGCAATTTTCATCTGAGATTCAAAGCCAAATCACAAGGGGGTAAAAATTATTTAAGAAAGATGGCAGCATCATAATGTTATTTTTACACAGAGATTGGTAGGTCTGTTAGAAAAATCTGTTGACTTTAGCAATATTTGTTACATTTTGTGCCAATAGTAACCATTCAAAAATGGGGAAACAGCACTTTTCGAGTTTTTTCTAAGGTTTGCATGCCTGTAACTAAAGAAATATTAAAGATATCTTAATGCCCTTTTAGATATTGGGTCTTAACAATTTAACAACTTTCCTTTTGGCCTCTTCATTTTTAAGGCCCTATATTATTCGGTTACAGAGATATTAAAATTTCAATATGGCTCCAGGAGTAAATTGATAAAATGTACACATTTTCAGTGGTCAAAAACCAAATGTGGGTCAGTTTGCAAAAATATGATAGTTATTTTCTTTTAAAGAGGAATGTCTGAAGAACAAATAATGTTGAAACTAGAGATTTATCTTGTTTCTTTCTGTCAAAACAACTGCAATGAACATACCTGTCTGAGTGCCATAAATATTATTATTTAAGTTTGCTTGCCTGTAACTCAAGAAGTATTAAAGATATTGCAATATGATTTTAGATTCTTGTTCTTACTAAACTTTTCTTTTGGGATCTTCATTTTTAAGACCCTACATCATTCAGTCCCAGAGATATGAGGATCTCAATGAGGCTCCATTTTAAAATTGTTAAACATGACCTATTTTTAGGGGTTGATTACCAAATGTTGGTCACTTTGTATACAGCTGATATTTACTGTATTTACAGAATGATCCCATAGCAAACACCCTAGCATTATGAGGGATTTCCACACTTTTGTAAAAAAAAAGTTATAAATCACTGAGCCTCCTTTCACCAATTTAGCAACAGAAACAGAGTTTGTGTTCTACAGCATTTCTAAACACAGCCACAGGTTTCTACAGGCTTTGAACTTCAGAGGCGCTACTCAACATGAAGAGGCTGGGAAAAGAAAAAAAAAACAGGAAAGAGCAAAAGAGAGGAAAGAGGGGGGGTTATTTGGATCGTTTTTCATGGAGTGTCAAAAGGGCTTCCACAATCACCAAATCAATCCCGACCTACTGGTAACTGGACAAGAGGTGAGAGGTGTTTAGCTGTGAGAGAGTGTGAGAAAATAACAGAGAGAGACAGAAAAAAAAGAGAAAGCAATGATCAGTTTTGCAGGGAAAGTGAAGGAGTAAATCTCGCTGGTAATCCCTTATTTAATAGTTCTTAGAACTTCTTGGTCTTTGTGTGGTTCTGTGCTTGTCTTTTCTGTCACTAAAAAGTCAAGCGGCACCCTTCTGGTCTCACTCGTGAAACCAACATGGAAGTGACTAAAACTGCAATTAATAAACTTACATCAAAAAAAAAAAACCAAAAGGGAGTCAGTCCCATAGACTCCCCATGTTAAAATGCCCAAGATTACAGCAGGAAAAAAAAATGTTTACAGCCTGGTACAAAAACTCATCCGTTTAAATTATATTAAGCCTTAAAGTTCTGCATAATTAAGGGCGTGGCCACTTGAGTGACAGGTGGATTGCCGCTGCTGTCACCACTGTAGAGCTAGGTGGGCGTGGTTTCAGCAACCAGACCCCACCTCTTTGCCCATTTTTGATTATCTGGGAGTGACGCACTGCCAAGATGGCATCGGCCGGCTCTACCTACTTTAGGCTTCAAAAATGCTCTTCGTAAACCTACAGGTGACATCACGGACACTACGTCCAAGTTTTTATGCAGTCTATGATTAAAATCCAATAAGAGGGCTGGATATGGACCACTTGTCACAGTGCTAATACACACCACCAGTGTGCAGGATCAGCACACTAATTTACCACAAGCTTTTGTTATAACAAGATTTCAGGAAAGAACAATGCTACATGTACTTGATGAGAGCAAAATCATTTTTCAGCTTTTTAATAAAATAAAATACATAAATGCATACTTGCAGTATTACTGAAAAGTTTTTTTTTTTTTTTTTTTTTTTGATAATTTATGCCACAATGGAGAAAAATAACATTAAAGACATTTATAATATCAAAGTTGATTTCATATTAATACCATTATAACTTCATATAAATGCTATAAAGTTTCTATTTATCAAAGAATCCTGAAATTTTTTTTATTGCGATTTACATAAAAAAGGTTGTTTTCAACATTTGTAAAAAGTAATTTTTCTTGATTCCAAATCAGCATATTAAAATGATTTCTGAAGAAATAGAAAAAAAAAATCTAATAATAATATTTCTTGATTAAATAAATGCAAATAAATACATTTGTAAAATATAAAATGATAATAAATTTTAAAAAACTATTCTGATTCCATTTCCTTCTCACATAACAAATCAATATTTCATGTCTGTTTATTTATTTATTTGGGTGGCCATTATTTTGGCAAATTTCCTATCTAAGAATAGGCTATGATCAATTCCTGATGGCCCAACACAGAATATACTGTTTCACTTTGAAATACATTACATTATAGACTTAAAATGGGATGCAAATTGAAATTCCAGTTGACTTTACTGACTAGGCTACACATGCGCCCAGTCTGTGCTCACACTCACTTACAATTTATGACATGTTATGAAGTTTCTAGTAGACTTCAAAGAAAGCCATTTTGAAACTAAATGACCTCTGGGCTGCCATGACTGACAATGTGCCAGTGATCGACCTGTCACCAATAAAAGCCATAGTCAAAAGACCTGCAGCTAGTCCGTCTAGAAACTTCACTGCAAATCTTCATCTCACAGAGTATAAGATGACAAAAATCGAAATATTTTAGTCTCTTTGTACTTTAGAGTGATAAGATGAAGTTTCAAATGATATCTGAGGATGCAAGTCAATCACGTTCCGCATAAACACTAAACAGCACTCCCTCAGACATCATCTCCAAACACAGGATCCTCAGAGACATTTCAACTATTCAGCAAGACACCAATGCTAGCAGACAAACCGAGAGCAATTAATTTAAATGCTCAGTCAGTATTTGTTACAAAACCAAAAAGCAAAATCTCCTTGAAAAATGTTATCTCTGAAATGAAGCTGGCTTGCACTTTCTTCTCCTGCCTTTGTTGAACCCATTCCAAATCCATCTTTCCCTTAAAAAGGATTATTTAGCCTTAATAACTTTTTGCCTTTTGAAAACTTCCTCCAAAATGGTTAATTATATTTAGATCTAACTGATGTTTCAATAGCTACGCAACAGACAGGGCCTTGACAAGCAGAAGAAACCTTCACTTTAATGTTTAATGGCATATCTGAGAAAAAAGGATGGTAAAGGGCGCAGTACGTGAGAATGTGCGTTAGCGTGCGCTAGCACAGCAGATGTCCCTCCTACAAATGTGGCAGCCGTTGCAGGTGTATTGCTGTCGCCTCACAACGCATCAGATAATATCACAGCCACAAAAGAGTTTACAAAACACCCAGCTAACTGCCAATTATACCGAGCAAGTCGCTGCCTGCATGGCACCTCGATGCAGTGCTCAAAAGCCACTCTTCGAGATGGGGTGTTGTGATTTTGTCTGTCATTTAAGTATGTTTAAGAGGGTGAAGATATATAACCAGGCAATCATTCGCACACATCAAATACTCATTATAGTGCAGGGGTTTATGTAAAAAAGCTAAATAATGATCAGGCTGTGAGTAAGCAGCTAAAGTTGCTCTTGGAGGTGGATGTCTGCTGGGCTTTGGACTGCTGTGAGTGTCACACTCAGACCTCGGATGGAAAACATATTTATAATAACAGCTTTCACACCGCACTTCCATTAGTGTGCCGCTTTAAATGCCACCAGGTTAATTAAATCTCTGATTACTGTGATTCACATGTGGAGGGAATCCAGCACATACTAAGGAGAGATTTAAAGAAGGAAATTTTCAGGACAAGAATATCAAGTGAAAAAATCCAAGCCATTGGTCAATTAATTTCCAGTCAAATTAAATATAGATCACATCTTAGGTGCACTGAATGCAAATCCATTTAGGTGTCTAAAGAACCACTTCCGGGCATGTCAATAAGTCAACCGCTTGCATCATTGGACCACAGTAGGCATTGCTCTTAAATTGGAAAAAACTGTTAAGAGGTGGATTGAATCTGTGCTTTGCGCACATGAACCAGGCATGTGATTTCATGCATAACTTCCTGTCCTCTACCCACCATCTCTATCAATAAAAAGCAGCAAAATTCACATGCAACAAATAGGAAGTCTATATCTTTAAAACATTACTTACTGCTACTTTGCATTGACTAAACAAACTAAAAACACTGTAACTGTTATCGTGACATTTACTCTGCAAGTGCTGGGACAGAGACACTGAGGAAACGTGCACAACGACCCATCCAATCTTCTGCCTGCTGAGGCTAATGAGTGCAATAAGGCATTTCATTGCAGCCATTATTAAAATAAGCAAGGAAACAGCCACAAGTTTTAAAAGGTTTGCTATCGTAGATTCAACTTTAAAAGGGTTCTGTGTACAAAACAATTTGTTTTTAGGCAGGTAACAAGCGTTAACCCTGTATGTTACACATTATCGTCTAATGGTGGAACAAGGACACATTCAATTAATCAAAAGTGACCTTAAAGATGTTTGTTTTGTCACAGAATATTTTGATTTCTATCAATAAAAGAATGCTTCAAAATGTTTCCACAAAAATATTTAAGAAGCAAAACTGAATTCAACATTAACAATATTAAGAAATGTTTTTTTAAGGACTGCCATCAAAGAAATACATTTTAAAATGATATTAAAATAGAAAGCAGTTATTTTCAAATGTAATAATATTTCACAATATGACCATTAAATACCATTCATTCAAAAGAGGAAAATTCAAGGAAGCATAATGTTGCCATCTGAAAAAAAAAAAAAAAAAAAAAAAAAAAAAAAAAAAAAAATATATATATATATATATATATATATATATATATATATATATATATATATATATATATATATATTAAGAAAAAAATATATACAAAATATTTGTTCCTGAATTAAATGTTATAATTGGAACTTTTACATACCAAAGCAACAAATTATCTGTTACTTTAAGCATTTTAATTTTATTTCCACTATATTACATTATATCCTTTACTGTAAAAAGAGAGTAAATGAAAGCCAAATGGATGCACCATACCATCTTCAGTCAATCATTTTATCCATTTAGCATTCTTTGAATACTTTACACTTCAACAAGTTGCCCAACAATAGGGAAAATGACTTGCACGTCAGAACTGAGGGAAAAATTTCTCAGGATTACAGAATAAGACAGAGAGAGGAAACAACTGAAAAGCTGGCAGGATCCAAATACCACATTGAAAAGAAGTGAAGAAAAACAGTCTCAGATTTGAAGCAGCTCTTTTTAAACCAGGGCAAACAAACCAAATAAACACCCACCCAGCTAATTCCTTTAGGAGCTAGCCAGGTACATGAATATGAGCCTTTTGTTGATGGAAAGGCTCATCTAAAGAGCATGCAAATAAACCAAGAATCCCTTAGTAGAAACTGATGCGGGTAAAATAAATAAAGAACCATCGACACATTAAGGACAAAATGGTTCAAAGCGTTTAAATATGGTAAGACAAGTCACTCTACCTTGAAGCAGGACTCCCTTGTTTTTTCTGTAAAAGGGACTTCCTGGCCAAATTGGAGGACTGGACATACTGTAAAGAAAACACAGTGGAGAGAATGATGAGAAAGTGACACAAACAGATGATGTACAACTGACAGATGGACTGCAGTCCTGAAAAACAGACAGCGAAACGGCATGAACGATATTTTAAGAGATAAACAGTGCCAAAAGACAGAGCGAGACAGACAGAGAAAGCGCATATCCACAAAGATTTACCATGGTGACTGTATCTTCTGCCAATTTTTATGTTGATACTGTAAAATCCTAAATGAATACAGGATCACAGTTCAAGTTATCAAGTTATGAGATCATGTTATCACAGTTTTATATTAATAACATTAACTGATGCAGATAGAGATGAGCAAAGCTTACATGTTTTCAAATAAAATGCTTAAAAAATAGTCGCGATGCAATCACCAAAAGATGTCTGTCTGATTATACATGACCGGTTTAAAGGAAAATATCAAGCAAAAATGATGCTGAATATTTATATTCAGTACTCACGATTTTGTTTCTACATCAGAACAGATCTGGAAAAATTTTAGCATTACATCACTTGCTCACCAGTGGATCCTCTGCAGTGAATGGGTGCCGTCAGAATGAGAGTTCAAAAGGCTGATAATAACATCACAATAATCCACAAGTAATCAACACAACTCCAGTCCTAAATCCATAAATTTCCTCAAGTGGAAATATATTTAAATATATTTAAATCTGTGCATATTTCGCTTCTGATTCAGACAAGACATTTGACTTTAAAAACGTCTTGATGGATTTGTTTCATACAAACACATAGACTTTTACTTCAAAATACAGGCTTAACTGATGGACTGGAGTGGTGTGGATTACTTTTAGATAATTGTGATGTTTTTATCAGCTGTTTGGACTCTCATTCTGACGGCACCCATTCACTGCAAAGGATCCACTGGGGAAAATTTATCCGAATCAGATTTGATGAAAAAAAAAAAAAAAAGTGACGTGACATACAGCCAAGTATGGTGACCCATACTCAGAATTCATGCTCTGCATTTAACCCATCCAAAGTGCACACACTCACAGCAGTGAACAAACACACACACCGTGAACATACACCCTGAGCAGTGGGCAGCCATTTATGCTGCGGCGCCCGGGGAGCAGTTGGGGGTTCGGTGCCTTGCTCAAGGGCACCTCAGTCGTGGTATTGCCGGCCCGAGACTCAAACCCACAACCTTAGGGTTAGGAGTCAATCTCTCTAACCACTAGGCCACAACTTCCCATTAAGAAACAAACTCATCTACATCTAAGATGGGGAAGAGGGTGAGTAAATTTTCAGTAAAAAAAAAAAATATATATATTTTGGGGAAAACTGTTCCTTCAATATTATAATAAGATGAATTTCAAAACAACTTTTCTACAGGGTTTTACCATGTGTTTTGTCAGCTGAAGGAGCTACAGTAACATTTAAAGCTAATCAAACCTGCAATAAATTAATCAATTTAAAAAATCCAATTGAAGAATTAAAAAAAAAAAAATCTAAAACTAATAAACCTTTAACAACGAAGTAGTAAACTTTGGGTACAATGGCAGGTTTTTGTATGGGAACTACAATACTTCTACCCCAGGAACCAGCAAACAGCATTTGACCAAGTAAACAAAACATGGAGGCTTATGCAATGTTGAGACATGACTATGCAGCAACATAGTCATTACATCCTCTTTCAAATTGAGCCCTTGTAGCTTTAATCATTACTTTCTGGTGGTGAGATGACAGGCCAGTGCAGGTGATGGTTCTGCAGACTTCAGTATGAATTACACATTCAGCTGAATTACACATCCCCGACTGGTGAGAGGTTTTTTTTTTTTTGGCACAAATTAACTGAGCGATCAGGAAAACCGTGTCAGCGTCAGTATGTTTTTTTTTTTTTTTTTTTTTATTACTGGTTTTATAAAATGCCTGAAATAGACATTCAAATATGCTTGTGATGAACAGGAAAAAAAGCAAGTTACTCTGCTGTCTGCAAGGTGATCATGGACATCCTTTGGAGAAGGTCCTTCATGAAAAGAAGTGATGGTGTGAGGCAGGATGTGTGTACAAACTCAAAAGGTATCTGAGAAGAATGTAAGGAACAACAGATCACCGTAACAAAACACCATCATATTCAGATGCCTGCAGTTCAGTTCATTATTTGACATATTAGTTTAATAAATCAAATAATATATGATAAATTTATTACTTATTTTATAATAAAATTTAACCATTATTGTATCAATAAAAAATGTTAAGCATACATATAAAAAATATTAAAGTGATATTAAATTATATCATCAGTATAGAAACAAATTTTAATACTAATTAATATTGTATAATTACATTTTTTGATTATTACTAAATATATTAATATATTTAGTAATATATTTACTAAATCTAAAAATTATATATATATATATATACATACATACAAAATAATATAAAATAAATGATAAAAATAAAAAAGATAAAAAGACAAACTATTATAAGTGTTGCAATATAATGTGCACTGTAACAATAAATGTAAATATTACAATATTTACTCAGTACAGTAAAAAAAGAAAATATTACTAAATACTATTAATAAATTACATTGATCTATTTTTGCTTATTACTAAATATTTAATCTAAACAAACATTATATATATATATATATATATAGATATATATATATATATATATATATATATATATATATATATATATATATATATACATACACATATATATAAACAGTATATGTACATTTATATAAATAAAAGTTACATTTATTTAAATCATATCTAAAGATCTACATGTAATAAATAAAAAATGATAAAAATCATATAAATGCTAAAAATAGAAAAGATAAACTACAGTAAGTGTTGCAACAGTATGTAAACTGCAAAGTAATAAATGTTGACCAAAAATACTACTCGAGAACATTTGTGAAGAATATGAGTGCTTCAAATATGATCAAAGTCCACAAATTCTGTCTTTATCTTTTTCATCTCCTCCAGTGCAATCTTCCTCCCTTAGTCATGATTTTTAATGCTCCATACTGTTTGCATTCCCAAACACTGATCATTTGTGACAGCAAATATGAATTTCCTGCCCTTTTTGTTTGGGATTTGTGACGTACTGGAGCATGGTTTCACATTTAACAGTTCCCACAGAGTTTAGAAATGGTTTATCCATGTGTCTGTTTTCTGACAGTTCCTTCTGATCTGAATATGTTTTGCTTCAAAGGTTACAAAATTTCTTTCTTTTCTTTTTTTTTTTTTTTTTTTTCATGGATTAGCTGCTCAGTTTCTATCAATTATCTGCTCGTGTATGATTCCTCCTCCGTCTCACTGTCTCGCTCAGTGCTCACTGTGAGCTTCACAAATCTAATCAGGAGCAGTCTAATCTTTAATTTAGCCCTGTATCCACTTTCTGCCTCCCTGTAGATTCAGTATGTGCAGACATTGGCTCTGTCATCTCCCCCTTCTTAATCTTCTTAGAGTATATTAACTAATTGAGAATTAGAACAAACAGAGGTGGCACAGGGCTTTGAGCACATTTGTCTACGTGTTGTATTTAAAAGCCCAAGACTGCAGGTTGATGGGGCTGTTTTGGCTCTGGACCTCTTGCGATGAAGGAGCGCTCTATGGTGCGTGGCATCTCCGAGTGTCGAGAGGCCGTGTGCCAAAGCGAATAAACACAGCACTGCCACTTCATATTTGCTAATCTCCACAGGGCTGTCAGACTTCAGGTATCTGCCCTGACAATTGAGGATAATTTAGTGTGAGAAGTAATGGAACCTCTCTATTTCTTTACGGATCCATTAATTACAGTGTTCCGTCAGAATGTGTTTGATTTTTTTCCCCTCTTTTTTTCCCGTTGAGAGTGATTAAAACATATCTCGGCACAGCTCAGAAGCAGCTTGAGACGAACATCTTCATTAGCATACTAGTCGCCTAGCAACTGAAACATCTCTAACTTTCAACTTTAAGATTTTTTCACTAACCTTACACCTGAGTACAGCACGCAGTCATTACTAATGTAAGGATCCACCAGTTCTGATCCACTTATCCACAAATACATTTACTTTTACTTTTGCTCCTTACAACCACAATAAATGGGACTAATATCACAACAGTATAAAAATACTTACTCCACAAAAATCTGAAACTTGTAAAGTATAACTTAAAAAAGACCACTGGCTATGTTTACATGCACACTTTTTGGTTCAATCGGACTGAATTCATTATGATTGATGAATCTGATTGTAGTGTTTACATGAACGCTAAATAAAGTGATTGGGTTGATGTGCGCGTATATATGTCACAAGCTTCAAAGCGGAATAGTTTTTTTTGTTGTTTTTTTTTTACATGCGCATACTGCTTAAATAGTGAAAGTGAAAAGTGAAAGTGACATATAGATAATATTGAGTTTCTCACTGTTTGCACATAATTACCACTCTCCTATACGGTTTCTTTATTTGTTTTTAACAGAAGAATTAATATATACCCATTTATGGATAAATATATATATAAACCGCTGTGCTGTGCTGCTCATATTTATCACTCAAAAAAACAACAAACAAAAAAAGCCCCTCCCCGCACCCAAACCAGGTTGCCTGTGGCTGAATATCCAAAACAAGGTTGTACCGCTCCACTTCACAGTTGCAGAGTGAAAGGAGAGTTTTATAATGAGAGGAACAGTGTTGGGCAAGTTACTCTGAAAATGTAATCAAATTACTAGTTACTGATTACTCCTTTTAAAAGTAATCACGTTACTGTTCTGATTACTTTATTTCAAAAGTTATTAGTAATTAGTTAAATTACTAGTTACATTACTTTTTTCTCCATGAAATTTATGAAATCCCAGCATACACGCTTCCGATAAATATTTGTTATTAAAGCATCAACATTCACAGAACACTGTTATTTTTAACTAAAGCAATAAGCGGCTGCTGTGTGCATGGTTTGGATGGCAGAATGCCGGCAAAGAGCGCTGCATTTACAATCTCTAAAATACATCTCAGTTCATTGCCATCTCACAAATCTCTGTTATAACATAATAAATATATGCATGATGAATCTTTCATAATGTCTATAGGATTCGTGAGGACGCAAATTTCAGTACATACATTTTGTATAAAAAATATATAAAAAATTATATTATTTAATATTTAATGTTTATAGCATTTTTAAAACAATATTTTAATATTTATAATATTGTACATATCTATATTTGATAATTGATTCTATAAGTGATTATTAATTAATATTTTATACAAACTGTTTTATACTTATATTATATATAATATTTATTTTTATTTATTTATTTACTTCTTATTTCATAAGTTATATATCATATAAATATATAGTATATATTATTATATAATATTTATTTTAAATCAAATAAATTTTTAAAAATCTGACATCTGACAAGATTTGATCATTGTGGCATAATCCATCATATATATATTATACAAAAAATTATTAAATATATAAATTAGATAAATTATATAATAATTATAAGTCAAAAGTCTGGCTACAAGAATCTATAACATATATTTATCCTTATTATCTAAGAATAAAAAGTGTATGCATTACTGTATTCTACTGAAATAAAAACACAGATGAAAAAGGTCTGAATTCACTTACAAACACACTAAGCTACAAATAAATAAGAACAAACTCTTTTGTTGATTTAAACAGTTAGGCGCAGGTATTCACAGGAAAAGAAAGACTGCTGGCTGAAGAACAGTAAGAAAGAGCGAGATCCCCACAGTGCTGGGTTCACCGTGCCATCTCTCCCTCTTTCTGCTTCTCCTTGCATCTCTTTAGCAGTCAAGAGCAGTGCTTATACTCCTAATGCACATATGCTTTGTATCGGGTTACAGCTACAGTATGTGTTGCCATGGACACAGCATGCCTCATGATAGACGACCCAGGTCCTTTTTTTTAATCAGCTGTAAGAACCGAACCAAAAAAGCAGGAAAGCTTTTATGATATTACGTTATTTATATGTTATTATGTGCCCTCCACTCTCTGAACATAATAAAAAGAAATGAGATCTCCCGCTGCAATTATTTGGCCCATGGTTTCGCCAGTATAATTTAACACATTCAAAGAAGGGAACAATCAAACAGCTGCTGATGCAACTTCAGACCAAAATCCAGACCATGACCCTTATCAATACCCTCTATCAATACCCGACCAAATTCTTGACTAAAGGAACTATTACTGTTGCTCACAGTTAACATTGGTGATTTGAAAAAACTCCTATTCAACTTAAATGTAAAACTGTTTGTGCTACAGGCATGAATGATACTGCAAATCAGATGGCTAGTTGCTTGGCAGACAATCATCTAAATTAAAGGAGGGAAAAACAGAGCCTTGGGGTGTACTCTTTGGCCTTGGGACAATGAGGAACCACCTAGCAACCAGTTAGAACACCCTAGCAACGCCATGGCAAACACCCTACAGGTCTCAGCGGATTTCTACTTCCTTTCCACCACATCACTGGCTCACAAAAAAGTATACAAGTATTATTTTTTTTCTAATTAAATACGTATACAAATATATTATATATATATATATATTATATATATATATATATATATATATATATATATATATATATATATATATATTAATTTACATATACGTATATATAATTTACAAGAGTAAAAACATATAAAACGGATATTTTATATGCATAAAATGCATGTATATAACCAAAAATGTTAAATAAAGTCATGACCAAAATGAGTTTTCCACAAACTTGGCAAAAAAAAAAAGAGGGAAACGCTCTTACACTTTGGGCCAGGCTTATTGTTGTGCCAGTAAGTTTTGCATGGGCAAGCACCCCTCATTTAATTCAAAACATGTAAAATTCTATTTAAAACCTGTTGTATAACAGCACTTGAGGGGTGGAGGGGGAGGTGATACATCAGGGTACAGGGCCTGGAACAGAACAGAGCCACTACCTCAGCCTGCATATGCATATCCCGGTAATCTAAGCGGAAACGACCCCGACCGGCTCCAGCGGAACCTCTTTGAACCTGCTCTGTGGGAACGTGGCTCGCTCCTTCAGCTGAAATGCTTTTTAATCAAATGTTAACGCCAGCTATGAGAGCCAAAACCTGCTTCTTCAGGGCTCTGGTGGTGCGGCTATGACCGTCGGAGCTTTTTCAAAAATGTTAACATCAATGGGGAAGGGCAATCTTTTGCCCTTGCTGGATGTTTGCATGTAAAGCACACGGGCCACCGGCTGCAGTCTTGCTGGGTATATACCCCATCTATTTTTAATCTAGCATGCTCTATCTGTTTGCTCTGTTAATGCAAACACTCACACCTTTCAAGGAACAGCCGCTTTCTCCATCTCCATCAGGAGCAGGCCTGGGTTATTCATTTTTAAACAAAGCTTACCTCCTTTCACTTGATTCTATAATCTCATTTCAAATCCTATCGCCCACTACATTTTCCTTTTACCCCTACAATCGCAATCCTCTTGAACTAATCTAAAGTCTAATTGGTGCCAGCACCGGGTCTCCCCTGTAGGTTACGTCTCACCTTGAGGTTTTTAACTTTTGTTCGTGTGAAATCTGAACGGCTCTCGCTTGGGCTCACGGCTCATAATGGAGGCTTTCTCAGGGCCAAAGGGTTGCGAATGCCGCACACAATTAGTGGAAGGAATTTCGGAGCAGAATCTCACAGACTTCCTAAACCCGAGCAAATTCCTAAACCTGAAAACATGCAGGTGTGGTAGAGCAAAGTACTGTAAGTGAAGAACCTTTAACATCCATAGAACATTTCCATTCCACAAAATGTTTTGTACAGTGAAAAAAAGGTTCTTAAAGGATTTTTTAAATGTTCCTTCACACTCAAAAAAAAAAAAAAAAAAAAATATATTATTTTAAGTACTGACCACTGAGAGGTTCTTTGGGGAACCAAAAATGGTTTTTCTATGGAATGACTGTGGAAAAAACCCTTTTAGAACCTTTATTTTTACGAGTGTGAAACCTATTAATTCCACATAAGGTTCTTTATAGAGGAAAAAAAATTCTTTAGATTATTAAAATATTCTTCACACTAATAAAAAATGGCTCTTTTAAGAACTGTACACTGAAAGGTTCTTCAGGAATCCAGAAATGGATCTGCTATTGCATTGCTACAAAACCGCCCTTGGAGCCTTTATTTTTAAGTGTGTAGACGGTGAAACTCAAAGAAAGCATATTTGCAAACAACTGTACAAACAACTAAATCACAGCTGGAGGGAAGTGGTTTCGGAGCACAGAAAAAAATGGCTTGTGGAACCAGACTGAATATTTTCCATGGACTTTTAACAGGAAAAAGGCAGGCTGTTGACAAACCTCCAAAAGCACAAAAATACCTCAAAGACAATAAATCTCCACAGACGCGCTTCCAGTGACTGCTTACCGCCACCCAAAAAAACCACAATCTTCCACAACCTCCTTTTTGTTTCTCTAAATCACCTAAAGAGCCGAAAAAGGGGTTATAAGAGAAGCTAAATAAGATATTTGCGTATTCTAAATGAACTTAAGCACTAAACACTCAAAATACCTCAACCGCTCCCAAACCTTCTTTCTGCGAAGGATGTTCTTCTCATGCCCATGTTAATCAAAGAGACATGTGACATGTTCCATTGGAGGGTTCATCAGTCTGGGCTGCTGAAAAGCTAATATATCTCTGAACTTTATAGGCGGAGAAGATCCAAGGGTTTCTGCCAGATATGGAAACCCCATCATTCAGAGCACCGGCCATTGGAGAAAGCATGGAAAAGTGGGCAATCTTGTCATTTAGTGTTACTGAGAAGACTTGAAAGCAGGAAAGGTGGGGGCAGAGGCACACAAATAAACCTAGAAATCTGGGAGAGAAAAAAGCTAAACAACACAATACCCGACTGGGGCTTTTCATCAGCTTGCACATTGAATTTGTTTTCTTAGTAATGCATTTTTACCCACGGGCTAAAATGACAACTATTAAAAATGAAAACTATGTCACTCTCGGTGTATTTTTTTTCTCCCCTCCTTCTCTTTCTTTTAGGGCTTCATTTAAAATTTATCTCCTAAAGCAACTGGACCTCCAGTTGTCATCTCCGATAATTCACGCATCCCCGAATTTTTATGAAGACGGACAAAAGCAGGTACAGAAAACCCTAAAATAGGCTCCAAGCCATCTGTGGTTGCTATGGAGAGTTGCGTGTTTCCAGGGCGCTAGTGTATTTCTCGAGCGCTAATGGCCTGTCCTTTTGCCAGGCAACAAATAGCCCTGTGATGTAACTGCACCTGTCTCGGCTATGTGTTACCATGGAGGCGTTTCTGTTGCTATGGTGACCATCACGCTAATAACCTCGCAAGGGCAAACACGCGTTGGTGAACTCCGAGGCCCAGCTGTTCATCCCGCACTCTCGTTCTTGTCATGTCTCTCAAATTCTATGTTAAGGAATGTTTGTCTACCTGAGCCAACACGCTGCCATTTAATGTTAGTCAAGGCTTCTTGCACCAAAACCACAGCATTACCATCCTCTCAGTGACCTTTACACAGTGTACACAACAACATGACAAACAATACAAACATGGAATCTCTTTCATATTAGACTGATTTTTTAATTTGTCATGACAGCAACAAAAGATGTCTTTGCTACTGTTTTGTAAGACTTTATTATGTTTGCATTTGCATTGATTACTTTAGTCAAAATTACTTTGAAGGTATAAAATGACACAAGCAGTGCTAAGTCGCAAAATTCAATGTAGAATTTTGCAAATTAATTGGAATTCGGAATGGCAGAAAGAGGAATTTAGTGTACTGAAATGAAAAGAAATGTTTTTTCATTCTATATCCACAAAAAGTTAATTTTATTCATAAGGTCTAATAACCTTCAAACTTTGAGGCTTTTTAAAGGGGTCCTATTATGCTCTTTTACAAGGTCTTGTTTTTGTTTTGGGGGTGTACCAGAACAGGCTGTCATACTAGGTTGTTCGAAAAACACATTATTTTTCACATATTTTACATGATTACATCACCTCTCTCCACAGTCTGACATGAACAGCTCAAATAGTTCCTGTATCAAATGAAGGCACGCCTTCTGAAATATGAAATGTGCTGTGATTGGTTAGCTGGGCCAGTGTGTGTTGTGATTGGCAGCACTCGGCGCCTTGTCAGGAAATGTCCTGCCTCTCACCATAGCTGCCTGCTGCGTGCTTCAGTTTAAATATTGCGTCAAAATCAAATCAATTTGACCACGATTTAAACCCGGATGATTGTAACCACTCTAAGCTCATCTGTCTTGGGAACACTAGTGCATCTCCGACATAGTGATAACATTCGTTGTCTTTAGTGCAGCTCAATCAGGTCTCATCCCATTCATGGATCTTACAAATACCACAAATACCTTAATATCATCCCAAACGAGTTGTTCATTGTAGTTTTTAAAATAGTGATTTCGGTTAAATAAAATATCCCCTTTTAAATTGGACTTTGAGCTTTGTAACTTTGCAGATCTTTTTTATGCTCAAACAGCAACATTACAGACTAACTAAAGTTGAAAAAGTGAAAAAGCATAATAGCACCCCTTTAAACAAAATTTTCAAACTTTCACACAAGACTTTATAACCTGTTACTGTACACCTATTATGCCCCTTTTTCCAATATGTAATATAAGTTTCAAGTGTCTAGAGAATGTGAAGTTTCAGCTCAAAATACACCACAGGTCATTTATTATATCATTTTGAAAATGCATATTTTGATTGGAAGCAGAAACGGGACGGGACTTCAAATACTCTGACAAAAAACATCTGTTTGGTTTTGATATCATGTCTATCGTGCTGAAATCGTGTTATAATCCATTTTAGTTTAAACTTCTGATATACTTTTTTTGAGCGTGCACATCCAAAGCATGTGCAATCCGGCTGTTGCACGGCACGTGAATACTAATCTAAGTTCTCTTTCATGTCTTATTGTGCTTAAAATGTCAAATACACACGTTTGTTAAAAACACACATAAGTTACAAAAACACAGTTGGTGAAGGCAAACAGCTGGGAAAGAAATAGCATGATTAAAAAAGAAACTGAAAATCACTCACTGCTCTTGAATACACCTGAAAAACTCAATATCACTGAACTCTTGAAATAGAATGAATAATTTCTGTAGCTCTAATAAGAAGACATTTTTTGCTTGAATTCTGCTTTTAAATGCTCTAGCATAAAGATAAACATTGTACAGATTTTGCAAACGGCTTGTTCTGAGACACTGCTTATGATTTCTGGGGATTATGTTTTTTTTTTTTTTTTTTTTTTTTATCATTAT
Organism: Cyprinus carpio; assembly: GCF_018340385.1. NCBI lineage: Eukaryota > Metazoa > Chordata > Actinopteri > Cypriniformes > Cyprinidae > Cyprinus > Cyprinus carpio. Next base: position 7,764,388 of record NC_056613.1, on the reverse strand, counting down.
AAGGTGTTTGTGTACAAGGGTGGGTGTTTATGTTCAAAAAACATTTAGCATAATAGCTGCCCCTTAAAATTAGACAGAAGCTTTGGGTTTTGAACTTTGTGTGTGTCTACAAAATGGATCAAACTATTATTTTGAAAAAGATGCCCTAAAATAATTTCTGCAAGTTTTCCCTTCTTTAAATTAAATCACCTCTTCCCTCCACAGTGAATAAGGACACAAACCCATCCACAGGGATTGATGATGACATCACCAGAACAGACTATGCATTCATCCCATCTGTCTACCTGACCAACAACCTGCAAAAGAGCTGAAGCCCTCAGCTTACTACTCTCAGGATCTAATAATCTCCACGCTATTGCTGTGATTACAAAAACAGCAAAGATGAAAGAGTGGTGTGTTAAAAAAAATGAGCAGAAAAGAGGAGTGTGTGTTAGTCTATGACTCAGCTGATTCGTGTGAACCTTAGGAATTCTATAAAAAGCTTCATTTGGCTTCCTGGGAGCCACAATGGCCAGATAAACACTTTATTACACACTGCTATAGCAGATTCACCATCTGGCCTGAGAGAGAAGAGGAAGCCGAGTCTGTGTGTGCCCAACACTACTGCGATATCGTTGCTACCTTATTCACACACACACACACACACACACACACACACACACACACACACACACACACACCACCACCTTACCCAGGGCCCATCAGAACGATCTGAAATGTGAGGGCAGAACATAGTATAAACAACATATAAATATTAATTAGTTGAGGTAGAGCTCGTTCAATAAGAGTAACAGATTTGCTAAAAAAAGCATTTGCTGAAAGAAGTACCTTCTTGTGTGTCGTTTTTACACACCCAATTACACACAGCATTAGGACTCTTAGAAACTTAATGTTCCAATTATAAATTTCAGGATCTGTGAATCTGTATACTCTGTGGGGGAAAACATAACATAGGTGTATCTTAGATCAGACACATGGAAAAATCTAGAGATGATTAAAACTTCTTTGTGGACCCTAAAAAGTTCTTCTATGGCATTAGGCTGTAAAACCTTTTCTGGTTCTAATTGGAAAGTTTTATTTTAAAGAGTGTGTCCTTTGGAAAATAGTATTGTGAGGTTGTGGTATAGGCTGGTAGTTTTGAAGAGGTAAAGGAGAGGGACCATACGTCTGTGATCTCCCTCTTCCCACAGGGCCGCTCCGGTCTTTGACTACCACCTGGTGCTAATAACCAACCTAGGTGCTGTTCCCACACAACATTATCAGCGGAACACAACTGACTGCAACACTCAGTACAGAAGGGGAATTCGCTAAGAATGAACTGCGCCCACTGATAGCGTCATTTATTTGCACATGCTGTCTGCGCTGTTTTAGGATGTGATTCACTAAAGGAATTATGCAAATCAGGTAACGGCACAAACCCAGCCAAAAAAATTACTGCGGAATGCAATTTGCACAACACTATTCCATGAGTTTTAGGACGGCTCTGAGCGCTAGGGTCTTTAGAATGCTAAAAATGTCTTGATATACCCATAAACATTTTTTTTCATCTGGCCACAATACAATTTAAACAGATGCTCAAAGTCAATGTGTTGTTTAATATTGGAATCAATGTATAATGTTGTAAAACTTTAAATGCCACAAAATATTCGATGGAGAACTTGTACTCAAAGGAGCAGTTATACAAGTCCAATCTTAAAATAGCATATTTTGGGTAAATATATATTAGATAATATATATGATATATATACTAGAGTATATATATATATATATATAAGCATATATATATATATATTTTTTTTTTTTTTTTATTTTTTTTTTGTTTTAATGTACTTTGAACAATTGGACTGACGTGAAAATGGGCCCGAAAGTATACTATACTATTAACTAAAAAAACTTACAGAAAGATATATGTATGCAAATATATTTTTTTTAAAAATTGCCATATTCAAACGTACATTCCAAAAAGTTATTATTCTGATTATTATCTACAAATTTAGAAGGGCAATGTAACAGCATATACTCTTACAGCAAAAAAACAACTAAATTATTATATATTAATTTTTAAATATTTTTTTTGGCCATAATAGTGCATAATATGTTTCAATTGATGCTAACAGCTTGTTCAACGTTAACTTCTAGCACAAATACTTCTATCGCTTGGAAAAAACAATCTTTAATAATCCAAATAATATAAAGCAACGTACCTGATACCTGAGGGTGGTTAATTCAATAAGACTGATTTAGCAGGTGCAAATCAGAAACCTTAGAATAAAATTGTAGCACCAATTATCATTCCTCTCAAAAAGCCTCTCACAGGTATGTGATGATTTTCACTCAGTATTATGTGCAGGTTGGGCCAACAGTGCAATTTCACCTCCTGCACACATGCATTTTGGGAGAAAAAAACAGTACTTTTAAAAAAAACGAGAAACGACCTTATTCAGCAGTTGTTTGTCGAGCTGTGAGATTTCTGCCTTGATGAGGCAGCAATGTGCTGCTGAAGGGAGAAATGCAGGCCGTCGTGACAAAACCCTATCCAAAAACATCCCTTCTCCGCCTCATTCCTTAATCATCTCGCCATGCTTGAGCAACACCTGAAACCCAGCCGATCTCTCTTACTAGAGCTGTCCGCTTTAATTCAATCTCTTTAAAAGCATCCCATCTCCATTTTCCCTTTCCTACCTCTGAGGACTGGCGCGACCCATTTGTTCCATAATCCTGTTGTTAAGGATGATATGCCAATGTTCCAGTTTTACAGTAAAGCAATTATTTTGTCTTGCACAGTCGGAGTGGGCTGGGGAGGGGGGAGCACGCAGACCTGTTAGACGGATCAAAATCAAACTGAAGCGGAGAGGGAGCCGCTGGAAGCCAACGCCGGGTGTCGCTCGCTCTGACAGCTCCACTCAGCTCGCTGCCGCCCGGTGGTGGGTTCCACTGCTAACCGATACCAACAGGACAAAGTGGGGAGAGAGAGACATTGGTGAGGTTTTAAGGATCGATGTGGTCCAGTGGGCCCCGCTTGCCTACCTTTGATATGTCCCGTGAGGAGAGGTGGGAAGCGTGGTGAACACCATGGGAATAAGGATGATAAGGCGTCTTCTTCAGCTACCCTGGATGAGATTCTGTCTGTATTCTGGGTCTATGCACCACAGGGGAGCCAGCCCTTCCCGATACTCTGTGGAGAGGAAGAGGAGTATATAAGACAGGACAGAAAAATAGAAAACCATCTAAATGTCTCAAGAGACACCCATAAAGACCAGGGCAGCTAGCACAGAACCAGTCAAAGATGTTCATCTGTCACTGTCTTGTGGTGAAAAAAACTGGTGTTTGTGTACTTCTTCTTTTACCTTTTGGCTGCGATTAATTGCCTGCTATTCTGGTGTGTGGGATTTCAATGTAGGGAATCATATCTATGGACAATCCGTTTTATTGAGCTATACATCCCTTTGTTATGTTAATTTCCTTCACATCCAAAAACATCAGATCATCAAGAAGGAATGTAATCATGAATATTCAATGATGGATAGTCTGAGCATACAAATACCTTTCCAATCTCTTGAAATGGGGCCATCTTATGATGTTTCAGATCCTAGGTGGCTGTTTTTTTTAGGCATCAAAGGTGTGCTAGGTTTTAAATTCTAAAGCAGGCAATAACATGTATCTTTTGCAGATTTTACAATTCCAGAATGCACTGTGACAAGTGCATTCAGGTTTAGAGAATATGAAGGAGTGTTTCACATTCCTGTCCACTTTGTAGCTTACAAATCATTTTTAAATACAAAATAAGCATATTACTTGGCAAAATAAGTCAAATATATTCGTGTAGTGAATTTCTGAGAGACAAGATAAGGCTGAGTTTGTTTGGTTCCAGTACAGGGAAGACAATAGAATATGAGAACCTGACCACCCGGCATTACCCTTGACCTCCACATTCTCGCAGTTTTTAAAGTGGAAACGGGCGCAAGAAAAAGAAAAAAATGCATTCAACAACCCCAAGATAGTGCGAGAACTACAGCGAGCACAGACCAATATGCTACAGGCCACTTAGGACAAACTCCAAGCGCATGTTCAAAAAAAAGCACGAGTGAGCGGAACGACTCCTAGTATATAAATTAGCTAATTCCTGACAGATTCTAGCTGAACAAGGAAGGAAAAGCAAAAATGCTCACTTTGAAAGTGATTAGCAGGGGAAAAGATATCTTGGAGCTCAGTAGTACAGCCTACAATCAGCTGTCATGTGAACTAAGCACCATTTGTCGCTCCAAGTCTATCTGTACTGTTAGAGTGTTACACAATCCAGCAACCACCGCAGACCAGAGCAAAGTTGTACGACTATCACAACGTTGCTTTGGTAAAAGCAAAAGAGCATTTCATGTCACTCAGCGGCCCTTCCAACGCGATGAGGACGCGTGTGCCATGGTTGGGTTAGACAGACCGTGTTTTCCAAATGAATCAATAGGCATGACCTTGCGATCACGGTACATGAGTGTGCACTACTGTGTGGCCTGAGGTAATACAAACACTGGTCTGGGCGGTGCGTCACGTACTTAAAACTGCACTAAACCTAACCAAACGGGGGACATGTGCGTTTTGAGAGAGGTTTCACGCACCCTGAACTCAGGTCGTACTCTTTGGACCGCTGTTTAATCACTTTGAAGTGAATTTCGTTTTTTGGAAGGGACCAACATATCTTTAACAAACAAGATGCCATGAGATTTTTTTTCAGCTTGAAACTCCTAGATTCCCCTGAAAAAGGGCTACGAAACGCTACACACACTCTATTGATTGCACGCAAAACTCACAGAAGAGAGTGCTCGGCTCTTAACCCACAGGTATTCGGCCTTCAGTGGACAAGATTGGACAGGCCAAGTCAAAACAATTTCAAACCCTTGGAGTGTTGTTAGCAAACAAAATAAAACCGCAACATTTATTGGACTCACATTCATTTTTACACTCAATGTCTCGATGATTTAAAAGCTTGACTTTGGTAAATAGGAGCAGAGGTACAACAGCAACTGATAAAAAATCTAGTGGATAACATCAACATAATAGACAGTATTTTGTTATAATAGTAAAAATTCTATTCAAAATACGGAATACTTACTATTACAATTAACTGCTAATTATAATTGTCTAGTGTTGTTATTTCTATTTATAGGTGGCATTTATAATTATATATATTATTCCAGGAAATAGTTGACTAGTAGGGCCTGTGGAGTGATTGTATTGTGCCAATCTTTATCATATTTTTCTAAAGGGGAAACGAGTCTTCCTAGCAAAAAGATTCCTTTTCTTTTTGAAAGCAGCAAATGCATTTTATCTTAGCACAAACTGACAGTCTCCATCTAAATAAGCTGTCAACGTATCCATCAGCAGGTTTTAAATACCAATACCTGGACAACCTCAACAGATGAATTGCACCATGAAATTCAATACTTAAATGGTCTGTCTGATAGATGCTCTGAGGGAAATGAAAATAAAATAGGGATGTTAAAAGAGAATATGAACAGGATGGAAGCCAATGAGAAAAAAGGCACCAAAATATTGTGACTAGTAAGAGAAAAAAAATTATAATTAAATTAAATAATAATATATATATTAGTAAGAGGACACAGACGAATTGAAAAGCACAAATACACACCTATCCGTATACTAGTCTTATTAATACTACTTCCTATTATTTATTACTGTAGGGACATAGAAAATGGAAAACCAATAATAAAATAAATGTACTACAATCTCGTTCATATTATACCTATATTTAGGCTAAAACATAACTGGGGTGTACTGGCATTTTGTTATTCTCCTTGCGGAACAGGCCCAAAACGGTGAGCTTAAACAAAGCTGTGATGAATTCTATCCAAAGCATCATAAATCGCAGGGAAATATATACTAATGTTGAACTGAGCTAAAAGTCAGTTTCTCTTGCGAATATGACAATCTCTGACAGGCTTCAGAGAAAAGTTGAAAAAAAAAATACCTTACAATTGATGATGTTAAATGGTTTTCGCACATTCCATGAAATATTAGTTATGCGCCAAGTGACTACATTCTCAACTGATGGATTTTGAATACTATGTGTACCGTTCAGAGCACACATAACGCTCCCAACAGGTTCACATCCAGTCTTTAAAGGGGGGTGTGTATGTGATTCTCAAGAGGCATCAGGCATATATCATTCCTCAGAGGAGAAGGACGAAGGTCTTGCACTGGTCCTGTCTTTGCCAAATGTTCCGTAATCAGGAGAAATCAATAGGTTTCAGCAGCACTTTGCCTCAGATTTATCTCCATCTCTCCTGGACAGCTGCTGTGTCCGTTCTTCTGAAGGCAAGCTTCCATGGTAAGCAGCCAATAGCGTCCTCCAATCAGAGAGAGAGGGTTTAAAGGCGAAAGGAGGCAGAGCAAGGGGAAGAAAAGGGGGAAGCACTTGGATACACTGGTCTCTCTCGGCACCACGGGCAATGGCTGGAGTATAAAGATGACTGTTTGACTAGTCTTGGCAGAGCGATCTTTCCTTCTCTCTCAGAAGCCATGGGCTCTGAGAGCTGGCGATATTCCATTATAATGCACAGTCAAGTTACTCCTATCAGTTCTGAGGGCAAAATGAAGGACCTGTATTAGTGACAGCACCCCCCTCACCTCAAACCCGAGTGTCAATGTCCCCCATTTTATGCGCAAACAAAAACGTTAAACATGTGAAAAAAAGTTCTGTGGGGACATATGATTAACACCAACAAAAAGCCAAGTTTGGATCTGTTCCTTTATGAGACAAACTGCCACATTCTACTCTCACTCGCAAAACTACTAAAACCACCTTGGTTCATTCATCTCTCTTTCATTATGAGGATCTGTTTATATAGGTGGGGAGTTTTTAAAAAAATCCCTTGATCTAATAGTACAAACTCAAAGATACCGTTCGTGCTGTACAGACATTAGCACTATCAGAGTGATTGTTAGATAACCTCTATCTAGTTTCATGGTTTCCTACAACACTTCCAAATCAGTGTTGTTCTTTTATATGAATATACTATTACTATTAGTGTTAATTATATTTTAAATTAGACTTTTCATATTGTCAGGTTCATTTTAGTTTTTTAATGTGCTCTTTTTCAATTTTTATTATTTTGATCTACTATTTAGGGTTAATTTATTTTTAGTTTTGCCACCTGTTTATTTTTATTTTTTGTACTTGCAAGTAGTTTTAGTGGTTTTAACTGTTTACCTCTAATATATGTCTAATAATATATTGGAATGTTGACTTTTCCGTAATCAACTGCTCACTTAAACTTTAATTCTTTAAAAAAATTCTAATTTAATATGTTAAAATCTAGTGCGTGCAAAGCTTCATTGGCTTCCTGGGAGCCACAATGGCCAGATAAACACTTTATTACACACTGCTATAGCAGATTCACCATCTGGCCTGAGAGAGAGAGGAAGCCGAGTCTGTGTGTGCCCAACACTACTGCGATATCGTTGCTACCTTATTCACACACACACACACACAACACACACACACACACACACACACACACACACACACCTTACACCAGGGCCATCAGAACGATCTGAAATGTGAGGGCAGAACATAGTATAAACAACATATAAATATTAATTAGTTGAGGTAGAGCTCGTTCAATAAGAGTAACAGATTTGCTAAAAAAGCATTTGCTGAAAGAAGTACTTCTTGTGTTCGTTTTTACACACCCAATTTACACAGCATTAGACTCTTAGAACTTAATGTTCAATTATAAATTTCAGATCTGTGAATCTGTATCATCTGTTAAAACATAACAAGTTATCTTTAGATCAGCACATGGAAAAATCTAGAGATTTAAAACTTCTTTGTGGACCCTAAAAAGTTCTTCTATGGCATTAGGCTGTAAAACCTTTTCTGGTTCTAATTGGAAAGTTTATTTTTAAGAGTGTGTCTTTGAAAATAGTATTGTGAGGTTGTTACAGGCTGTAGTTTTGAAGAGGTGAAGGCTAGAGGGACCATCGTCTGTGATCTCCTCTTCCCACAGGGCCTCCGCGTCTTTGAACACCTGGTGCTAATAACCAACCTAGTGCTGTTCCCACACAACATTATCAGCGGAACACAACTGACTGCAACACTCAGTACAGAAGGGGAATTCGCTAAGAATGAACTGCGCCACCACTGATAGCGTCATTTATTGCACATGCTGTCTGCGTGTGTTTAGGATGTGATTCACTAAAGGAATTATTCAAATGCAGGTAACGGCAACAAAACCCAGCCAAAAACTGACTGCGGAATGCAATTTGCACAACACTATTCCATGAGTTTTAGGACGGCTCTGAGCGCTAGGGTCTTTAGAATGCTAAAAATGTCTTGATATACCCATAAACAATTTTTTTCTGGCCACAATAGATTTTAAACATATGCTCAATCAATGTGTGTTTATAAATTGAAAATGTATAATGTTTAAAACTTTAAATGCCACAAAATATTAGATGAAACTTGTACTCAAAGGAGCAAGTATACACGTCCAATCTTAAAATATATATTTTGGGTAAATATATATATATATATATATATTATATATATATATATATATATATATAATATATATATATATATATATATATTCTATTTTTTTTTTTTTTTTTTTTTTTTTTTTGTTTTAATGTATTGTTTGAACATTGGACTGACTGAAAAATGGCCGAAAAGTATTACTATACTATTACTAAAACTTACAGAAAATATATGTATGCAAATATATTTTTTAAAAAATTGCCATTTCAAAGTACATTCAAATTATTATTCTGATTATTATCTAACGAATTTAGAAGGGCAATGTAACAGCATATACTCTTACAGCAAAAAAACTAAATTATATATATATAATTTTTAAATATTTTTTTTTTGGCCATAATAGTGCATATATATGTTTTCATTGATGCTAACAGCTTGTTCAACGTTAACTTCTAGCCAAATACTTCTATCTTGTGCAATCTTTAATAATCCAAATAATATAAAGCACGTACCTGATACCTGAGGGTGGTTATTCAATAAGACTGATTTAGCAGGTGCAAATCAGAAACCTTAGAATAAAATAACACCAATTATCATTCCTCTCAAAAAGCCTCTCATCAGGTATGTGATGATTTTCACTCAGTATTATGTGCAGTTGGGCCAACAGTGCAATTTCACCTCCTGCACACATGCATTTTGGGAGAAAAAAGTACTTTTTAAAAAAAAGAAACGACCTTATTCAGCAGTTGTTTGTCGAGCTGTGAGATTTCTGCCTTGATGAGGCAGCAATGTGCTGCTGAAGGGAGAAATGCAGGCCGTCGTGACAAAACCCTATCCAAAAACATCCCTTCTCCGCCTCATTCCTTAATCATCTCGCCATGCTTGAGCAACACCTGAAACCCAGCCGATCTCTCTTACTAGAGCTGTCCGCTTTAATTCAATCTCTTTAAAAGCATCCATCTCCATTTTCCCTTTCTAGCCTCTGAGCTGGCCGCCCATTTGTTCCATATCCTTTGTTAAGGATGATATGCCAGTTCCAGTTTTACAGTAAAGCAATTATTTTGTCTTGCACAGTCGAGTGGCTGGGAGCACGCAGACCTGTTAGACGGATCAAAATCAAATGAAGCGGAGAGGGAGCCGCTTGGAAGCCAACGCCGGGTCTCGCTCTGACAGCTCCACTCAGCTCGCTGCCGCCCGTGGGTTCCGCTGCTAACCGATACCAACAGGGACAAGTGGGGAGAGAGACATTGGTGAGGTTTAAGGATCGATGTGTCCAGTGGGCCGCTTGCCTACCTTTGATATGCCTGAGGAGAGGTGGGAGGCGTGGTGAACACCTGGGAATAAGGATGATAAGGCGTCTTCTTCAGCGCCTGGATGAGATTCTGTCTGTATTCTGGGTCTATGCACCACAGGGAGCCCTTCCCGATACTCTGTGGAGGAGGAAGAGGAGTATATAGTCAGGACAGAAAAAGAAAAACCATCTAAATGTCTCAAGAGACAACAATAAAGACCAGGGCAGCTAGCAGAACCAGTCAAAGATGTTCAGCTGTCACTGTCTTGTGGTGAAAACTGGTGTTTGTGTACTTCTTCTTTTACCTTTTGGCTGCGATTAATTGCCTACTATTCTGGTGTGTGGATTTCAATGTATGGATCATATCTATGGACATCCGTTATTGAGCTATACATCCCTTTGTTATGTTAATTTCCTTCACATCCAAAACATCAGATCATCAAGAAGGAATGTAATCATGAATATTCAATGATGGATAGCTGAGCATACAAATACCTTTCCAATCTCTTGAAAATGGGCCATCTTAAGATGTTTCAGATCCTAGTGTGCTGTTTTTAGGCATCAAAGGTGTGCTGGGTTTAAATTCTAAAGCAGCAATAACATGTATCTTTTGCAGATTTACAATTCCAGAATGCACTGTGAAAGGCATTGTTTAGAGAAATATGAAGGAGTGTTCACATTTCCTGTCACTTTGTAGCTACAAATCATTTTAAATACAAATACACATCTTACTTGGCAAAATAAGTCAAATATGTTTGTGTAGTGAATTTCTGAGCTACAAGATAAGGCTGAGTTTGTTTGGTCCAGTACAAGGGAAGAAATAAGAACCTGACCACCTGCATTCCCTTGACCTCCACATTCTCCAGTTTGTTAAAGTGAAACGGGCATAAAAAAATGCATCAAAAACCCAAGAAGTGCAAACTACAGCTAGCACATACAGTATGCTACAGGCCACTTAGACAAACTCAGCATTTTAAAAAACAGCACGGTGAGCGAACGCTCCTAGTATATAAATTAGCTTTCCTGACAGATTCTGCTGAAAAGGAGGAAACAGCAAAATGTCACTTTGAAAGTGATAGCAGGGGAAAATTACTTGAGCTCATTAGTACAGACTACAATCAGTGTCATGTTACTAAGCCCCATTTTTCAGCTCAAGTTATCCCTGTACTGTCAGAGATTTACACAATCAGCAAACCACCGCGACAGAGCAAAGTGTAGACTATCACAGTGCTTTTGTAAAGTCAAAGTCATTTCCTTTCACTCAGGCCCTTCAAAGCGATGGACAGCGTGTGCTGTTTTGTTAGACAGACCGTGTTTTCTCAATGAATCAATAGTCATGACCTTCGGATAACTGACAGAGTGTCATACTGTGTGGCCTGAGGTAATACACACACTGGTCTGGGCCGTGTGTCACGTATTCAAACTTCACTAAACTAACAAACCGGACATTGCTTTTGCAGGAGGTTTCACACCCTGAAATCAGTCGTCTCTTCTGACCGCTGTTAATCACTTTGAGTTAATTTAGTTTTTTGAAGGGACCAAAATATCTTTAACAAAAAGCTGCCATGAGATTTTTTCAGCTTGAACTCTAGATACCCCTGAAAAGGGCTAAGAAACGATAACACACTCTATTGATTGCAGCAAACCCCAGAGCGAGTGCTCGGCTCTTTACCCACAGTATTTGGCTTCAGTGGAAAGATTTGTACCAGCGCAAGTCAAACAATTCAAACCCTTGGAGTGTTTTAGCAAACAAAATAAACAGCACATTTATTGGACTCACAATTCATTTTCACTCATGTCTCGATGATTTAAAGCTTGACTGGTAAAATCGGAGGTACAACAGCAATGATAAAAAATCTAGTGGTTAAATAAATATAGAATAATTTGTTATAATAATAAAAATTATATCAATAGTAATACTACTATTACAATGACTACTAATTATAATTTATATTTTATTATTTCTATTTATAATTGGCATTATAATTATATATAATTATTCCAGTAAATAGTTGAATAGTAGGCCTGTGGAGTGTTGTATTGTGCCATATAATATTTTTCTAAAGGGAAAGGTCTTTCCTAGCAAAAAATTCCATTTTCTTCTGAAAGCAGCAAATGCATTTATTCTTAGCACAAACTGACATTCTCCACCTAATTAAGCTGTCAACTTTCCATCAGCAGGTTTTAAAACCATACCTGGACCAACCTCAAAGATGAATTGCACCATGAAATTCAATACTTAAATGGTCTGTCTGATAGATGCTCTGATGGAAATGAAAAATAGGGGAGTTAAAAGAAATGAACAGGATGGAAGCAATGAAAAAAGGCAAAATATTGTGACTAGTAAAGAAAAAAATTAAATTAAATTAAATTAATAAATATATATTATTATAGGGACACAGAAGAATTGAAAAGCACAAAAAAACCTAATCCTTATACTAGTATTATTAATACTATTCCTATTATTATTACTGTAGGGACATAGAAAAATGAAACCAATAATAAAATAATGTACTACAATCTCCTTCAAATATTACCTATATTTAGCTAAAATAAGTGGGTGTACTGCCCTTTTTGTCTCTTGGGAACAGGCAAAAGTGTGAGATTAAACAAAGATGATGAATTCTATCCATAGCATCATAAATCGCAGGGAAATCTACTACTGTTGAACTGACTAAAGTCAGTTTCTCTTGAGAATATGACATTCTGACAGCTTCAAGAAAGTGAAAAAAATACCTATTGATGAGTTAAAGTTGCACCCCTGAAATATTAGTTATGCGCAGTGACTATGTTGATGTATTTGAATACTATGTGTACGTTCAGACACAATAAAGCACCCAACAGGGTCACATCCGTCTTTAAAGGGTGTGATATGTGATTCTAAGAGCATCAGATTATTCATATCCTCAGAGGAGAAGAGGCTGCACTGGTCTGTCTTTCCAAATGTTCCGTAATCAGGAGAAATCAATAGGTTTCAGAGCACTTTGCCTCAGATTTATCTCCATCTCCTGACAGCTGCTGTGTCCGTCTGAAGGCCAGCTCAATGGTACCAGCCAATAGAGTCTCCAATCAGAGAGAGGGGGTGAAAAGGGAAAGGAGAGCCAGGGAAAAGGGGGAAAGCACTTGGATTACACTGGTCTCCTAGGCAACAGGCAATGGTGGAGTATATAAAGACTGTTTGATAGTCTTGGCAGAGAGATCTTTCATTCTCCCTAAGAAGCATGGGCCTCTGAAGATGCTATATTCCATTATAAGCAGTAAAGTTAATCCTATCAGTTCCTGAGCAAAATGAAAGACCTGCTATTATGAAGCACCCCCCTCTCCTCGACCCGACTGTCCAAAGTCCCCCCTTTTATGCTCACAACTTTAAACATGTGAAAAAAAAGTTCTGTGGGGAAATATTTAACCCAAAAAGCCAAGTTTTGGATCTGTCTTTATGAGAAAACTGTCCATTATACTATCACTCTGCAAAACTACAAAAACACCTGTTTCATTCATTCTTTCTTTCATTATTATGACTGTTTATATAGGTGGGAGTTAAAAAAAAATCCCTTGATCCTAATATTAAACTCAAAGATACGTTCGTGCTACAGACATTAGCACTATCAGATTAATTGTTAGATTAATCTATTAGTTTAACTGGTTCCTACTAACATTTTTCAAATCAGTGTTATTTTAATATTCATATACTATTACTATTCGTTTTTATTATTATTTTAAATTAGCTTTTCATATTTTCATGTTTCATTTTAGTTTTTTAATGTGCTTTTTCATTTTTATTATTTTTTTGTAATTTTACTATTTATGTTTAATTTATTTTTATTTTTGACCCTTTTTATTTATTTATTTTTTTTACTTGCAGTAATTTTAGTGTTTTAACTTTTTATCTAATATTTCTAATTAATATTTAATATAATATTTATTGGATGTGTACCTCTTCCGTAATCAACTGCTCACTTAAAATTTTAAATCTTTAAAAAATTATAATTTAATAATGTTAAATCTAGTGCTGTCAAACAATTAATCGCATCCAAAATAAAAGTTTTTGTTTACATAATATATGTGTGTATAATGCATAATATATGTATAATTTATATAAGAATATATACACGTAAATACATGTAAATATTTTCAAAATATATGCTGTATGTGTGTGTCTTTCTATATACATAATAAATATACACAGTACACACATTATGTAAACAAAAACTTTTACTTGCACTAGTTAAAAATCTAATCTTTAGAAAATCTGAAATTAATATCCATTTTCATACTGTACATTATAACATTTTGATGCCTAAGTTAACTTTTTAATTTATTTACACAAAAGAGTGTAGAATTTACATTGGCAGTCACTGGCCAAAACCCTGAAATGTTTTTGTCTATTAGACCAAAAAGGTGAAGAAAAAATATACATTTAACGAGGGACCTGAGCCATTTCTAGGGATTTTAGCATAGGCACCGTTCACATTTATTTTAGAAAATCCAGTTAATTACTGTTCTTTACAGTGAAAGTAAAAACAAACAAGGAGATGGAAGGAACCAGATTCTGCTATACTAAAACACTTCTATTTCTGAAGAAAACCAATTCGCTTCAGCAGCACAATGCACTGACTTCCTAAAGCTCTGTTGGTAAGGTGATCTATATAAATGCAGACATCGACCGTTTTGAAACATGGATAAATCAAGGTGTCCAAAAGGACATCATTGCTTTGGTCTCCAAATCCCAGCAGTCATCAGCTGCTAATGGCTGCGGCCCCAGAGTCTTCATCTCTTCTGAGGCTCTGCGGCTTCAATCACATGAAGGAGCAGAGAAGCGGTAAGCTTGCTCTGTGATTGGTGGAGACACGATGACCTCCGTTCATATTGGCTGAATTCTGCACACAATGGCATTTTTAAAGCAGGTCTAAATTGTGGAGTTCTGCAGCGGAGCATTAAGAGACCGAAGACTCTACTCGCCTTCAGAGGCTCTCAGTGCATTAGGAAGGGCAAGAAAGGTCATTCATAATGAGGGCATTTGGAGAGGGGGAAGCTTGGCTGTTGTTGGATCTATTCACTGAGACGAGTCCAACACATCACCCCCATCCAACTCTCGCTCTCTCCTTTCAGTTTTTCTAAGTCTTTCTGAAGGCTGAGTAGAGCATGAAGATCCACCATGGAAGTGCCTCATGAAGGACATCAGAAGAACAATCAACACGAATGGTTTTCCTCATCCATTACAAACAATTTAAACAAAGTTATGTAAAAGATGATCCCAACTCTAAATTCTGATTGAATGTCAGAGTTAAATCCAAAGTATTGTAAAATAGCTGATATTTATTGTTTTACAATGCCTTGGTTGTAACAGTGTCATTCAGTCTGAAAACTGATATACCTATGAATGCACACCAGCTGAATTATGTATCAATTATGAAACAAAGTTGACAAACTGCAAAGCAAACATAAACAGCCAACCATACATCTAATGGACCATATTACTTGACAGAAAAAATCTATTATTTAAATAATAACAATAATAATAATAATAATAATAATAATAATAATAATAACAATAATAATAATAATAATTATTATTATCATTATTATTATTATTATTATTATTATTATTATTACGTAATCAAATGTACAATATGCACCTTACAATACTCTAGTCTCTAGAAATAGTTAAGTAAAAAAATTAACCCAATAAAAAATAAAAAAAATAAAAAAAAAACAATAAAATATTACAAAACTACAAAAATATATATTTTTAAATTATTATCATTATTAACATTATTATTATTATTAATGTTACTAATATATTCCCATTATTTATATTATATAAATCATAATTATTATTAAATAATACAATATTACCACATATACAATGCAATATTCTAGTCTCTAGAAATGATCAGAATATGATTTTGACCATCTCTTTTTTAAATGAAACTATAAAATAAAAATGACATTTTTATAAAACTACAAAAATGTAGTTACAGATTATTAAATTATTCTAAATTAATATTCAAATTAAAATAAAAAATAGTTTTTTATAAAATTATAATACAATTATTTTTATAAAAAAATTATTTTTTTCTCTTTTCTTTCTTTCTCTCTCTCTATGTATATTTTATATTTTTTCTTAATCATTCTCTATACTTTCAATATTTCTTACTTTCATCTCTATTCTAGTCTGCACTCCTTAAAATGTTTGCAAACTCTTGCGTTTTTCCTCTACATCCTTGCAACAGAAAATAAATGGATTTTCAGCATAAGTTTTCTGTAAATGCCCTTTAGTTATGTAGGAATTTAAGACAGTGTTGCCAAATCTTTCCAGAAAAACAAGTTCAAACTAAGTGGCTTGGTTCACCAAAAGAAGCTAAACTGAGCAATGCCACTGACACAACCACGATCAATAATTTAGTTTAACACCATGCAAAATTTGTCCCAATAATGAGGCTCACATAAAAAAACTCGGGTTTGCTAATGACCTGTGTAATCCTAATTAAAGAGGATTCCTTTGCAGAGCCTGAAGCCATCCAGAGTAAAGCAGATACAAAAGTAAAAGCTGATGACATAATAAATTGAGACATGTTCTGTTCCCACAGCGCAGTCTGTGCCAGAAAAGTACCCAGGACAGAGTGTGTGTGTGGGTGTGTGTGTGTGTGTATGAAAGTGTGCGTGTGCATTCATACCATCTTATGAGTGTATATGCTGTACATGATCACCAGTGACGAAGGGTGGCCAGATCAAGCCCCGCTGAGATGCAGTCCCACAAAAATCGCACATTCTTGAGCAAAGCATCTCTCTTGGCGTTCACGCACCGTGTTTATTCTGACACAGTCAGTGCACGCCGAGATCATACGCAAGCAATATGGTGTCCCCCACGGGTGCAGCATACGGCCACGAGGCGTGTGGAGACCAAGCCTTGGAATCAAATCAGTGACTCAACCTTGTGCAGGAAGTGACCAGACTCACACATTCCATCATATTTTAAGCAAAGTGACCTTTTATGTGACTGCAGTTAATATAGCAGTGCAGTCTATTTCGAACTATTGCCTGTTAACAGCGAAAGATTCCTATCACAGAAACAGAATAATATGCCTCTATAACACTGAATCAAAATGAAAATGAGATGAATAAGTGGGTGGAGCCATGAATATAAAATCTTAAAAATGGCATAAAATATGAAATAATGTATTTATTAAAATGTTTTCAAATATAAGATGTATTCAAAAATATTTTTTCAAAGAATGATAAAATAAAATAAAATAAAATAAAATAAAATAAAATAAAATAAAATTTAAATTAAATTAAATAAAATAAAATTAAATTAAATTAAATTAAATTAAATTAAATTAAAAATTAAATTAAATTAAACTCCTGCAAAAATCTTTGGATGGAGCCATGAAGGATTAAACCATTACTACTGAAAGAGGCAGCATAATTATAAAAAATAATTTCAAATTAAAAATTATTTTATAAGTTTTATTAATTATATAATTATTATATAAGTTCAAATTGTTGTATAAAATGCAAAATAATTGAAATATTACAAAATATATTAATTAAAACATACAATGTTACAATACAAAATAAAAATGATTGTAAAATTATTATTATTATTATTATTATTATTATTATTATTATTATTATTATTATTATTATTTTCAGACAAATATGTGAGTGGTGCTCATGCAAAAATCGCTGATACAATGGGTGGTTTCCATGTGATCTGTGCACTTGCTAGATCGTTGCTAAGTGGTTGCTAGGTTCACGCTCAAATCTCTACAATCCTGTAATATTTAAGCAATTTGCGATGTAATTTATGGCCCTTAAGTGCAAATAGTGCAGGACAAGCTATGCACCAAAACTGAATTTGCTTGTTAAAACCTTAAGTATGAGCATCAGACATGAGGAAAACAGCAGTGAAACCACTAAAACTGTTATTAATTATGGAAGGAGACAAACAGACAGCCAGATATCTTGAGGACTGAACTGCTGAGGTTCTCTTGTGTATCAAGCACCTGAAGCTCTGCCAAGAGGCTCTTTAAGCGCAGACAATTGACAAAAGACACTGATTTCCATAATCAGATGGTAAAGATTTCTAACACACAGATTATCTCATTTAACAACACTTCTCACCCTGACAGACTTGTATTCAACATAGATTCAGACACACTGCTCTGTCAGTGAAAAGACCTAATGATGAAGCACTTATGGGGCTATATCTGTAACAGACTAACAGACAAGTCAAGCAATGTATAAAATTGCTCAATTGTACAGCTCAAACGACAGCATTAGCTGCAATTATCCTTTCATCTGTTCAGTGTTAGTCTTGTTAAAAAAGCGGTAGTCCCTACACGGATCCTAAGTACTAGCACACTTCTGCTAGGTTGTGTTTTTGACCACTAAATTAAATTTCTGTCATTGTTCACTCACACTCAAGTTGTTCTGCTTGACTTTTAATCTGTCACGGAACGCAAAAAAGATAGCTTTTGGAATTGTACATTGTTCACCAAGATTGCATTTATTTGATCAAAATAAACTAAAAACAGTAATATTGTGAAGTATTACTACAAAATAAAATAATTATTTTCTATTTTATAATATTTAAAAATGTAATTTATTTCTGTGATGACAAACTGAATTTTCAGTAGTCATTTATTATTAATACCAATGATGCCTAATATTTTTGTGGAAACTGTCATACACTTTTTTTTCTGGATACTGAATACCATCGCATTTATTTAAATGCAAATATTTTAAAAAATTTTAAATGTCTTTACTCTTACTTTGGATCAATTGAATGCATTCTTACTGATGAAAAATGTTATCATGCCGTAGATTTTCTTAGCACATTCATGATAGTTCATGAAGTAACAATGTCCATTCGTCATTATCTAATCATTCTTTTAAGTTTATTCTGTACATAAAATAAGTCTAAATTATTTGTTCATGAATCTGAAATATATTGAATAAATATTGAAATATAGCTCACAATGCTTTTTTATGATACTTCTGAGCTTTATGAGATTTTGCATGCTTTTTGAAACTTGAAATCTCCGTAGCGATCTGTACAATTCTTCCATATTTCTCCTTTTTGTTGAGGGTGAGTAAACCATGAGGAATTTTTCATGTTTTGGGTGAACTAATCCTTTAATCATGCATTCCTTTTGCAGAATGCAAGGTGCTAATAATGGTTTCTTACAACCATTAGAGCACATATAAAACAGCGTAAAAACCACCCAGTGAACGTTTTCATGTCATTTTAAATGACTGGTCAGTGTGTCATGAGTTAAGTAATGACAGAGAACGGACTGTTCTTTCATTTTCTCTATCATTACAACCTACAATAACCATAAAAAAACACTGACACATCCATAACGTTCCCCAAAGTTTCATCAAATGGTCTAAACATCATAACCAGCCTTATCTTTGCTGCCAAAACTTTTGCTTGGATGTCAAAAAGCAAAACATTTAACTCTAAAACATAACTTAGTTTTAGAGTAAAATCTTCATCCTGCTCTCATTAAAGGATTACTTCCAGAATAAAAAAAAAATTACTGATAATTTATTCACCCCCAAGTCATCCCAGTTGTTCATGTATTTCTTTCTTCGGACAAAAAGAAATGGATTTTTGAGGAGAACATTCCAGGATTTTTCTTTATATAGTGGACATCAATGGGAATCGACGAGTTGAAGGTTCAAAAATTGGAGTTTCAATGCAGCTTCAACAGGCTCTAAATGATCTCAGCCGAGGAATAAGGGTCTTATCTAGTGAAATGATTGGTCATCTTCTAAAAAAAATTTAAAATGCATATACTTTTTAACCTTGGATTAGCTCGGCTTCACGCATAACGTAGTCACATTGGAAAGGTCACGTGTGGCATAGGCGGAAGTACCGACCCAGCGTTTGCAAAGCGAATGTGCAAAGAAACACCCTTTACAAAAAAAGGTAAAACAACAATGTTGGATGATTTTGAAGATGGAGGACAAAATGTGACCTTGGACCACAAAACCAGTCATAAGTAGCTTGGGTATATTTGTAGCAATGGCCAACAATACATTGTATGGGTCAAAACTATTGATTTTTCTTTTATGCCAAAAATCATTAGGATATTATGTAAAGATCATGTTCCATGAAGATATTTTGCAAATTTCCAACGGTAAATATATCAAAACTTAATTTTTGATTAGTAATATGCATTGCTAAGAACTTAATTTGGACAACTTTAAAGGCGATTTTCACAATATTTCGATTTTTTGCACCCTCAGATTGAAGATTTTCAAATAGTTGTATCTCAGCCAGATATTGTCCTATCCTAACAAACCATACATCAATGGTGATGATGATGTATACATCCAATGTGACTAATGTGGGAAGTCTTGGATGTGCATCACAGAGCTACTGCAAGATGAGCATTGGTGGTTAAAACATCTATACATTTTTTATTTTTTTTTAGAAAATACCCGATCGTTTCTCAAGATAAGACCCTTATTTCTGCCAGGGATTGTGTAGAAACTGCAATTTGGGCCTTCCACCCATTGATCTCCATTTAGGTCCACTATATGGAGATAAATCCTGGAATGTTTTCTTCAAAAATCATAATTTATTTTTTCAACTGAAAAAAGAAAGTCATGAACATCTTGGATGACATGGGCTGAGTAAATTATCAGGAACTTTTCATTCTGGAAGTGAACAAAGCCTTTAAGTGCAAGATTCAGATTCCGGAAGGTGCTGACATCCTGAGAGTCAGCGATCTGCTCTGTGTCCGCTATTGATCGGCAGGTACTGTGGTGTCAGCATCATGATCCCTTGGGGACGGTCGCGTAACCCTTGGTAACCTGGCGCAGCGTTCAAAAGTCAGGCGCACTGGTGACGTCAAAGGTAGGTTTGTGTGCAAATCTCCCGCAGCTTCCCTCGCAACCAACACATCTGTCCACAGGGAACACAACAGCTGGCCAGGGAACATGTCAGCGAGCAGGCCGGCTTTATCTTACATCAACCTGGCTTTCAGAGTGAGGGATAAATCATGTCACGCAGATCAGCATTATCACCGTAATCCCTCACGGTTCCATATAGATGGGGATTGAACAGTGGGGATCAGAGAAAGACAAAGAGAGTGATAGATATACAGTATATGACACATTGCTCTTTAAATAATTAAACTTCTGAACTCAGTCGAATGTCTGAGCAAACAGCCAGAACATCACCATTACAGTGCTGACAGTACGGAAAACGCTACCCGCTGGAAATGCCAGTGCGTGCTCTTCCATCCTGTGTTTCTTCAAAAACGACTCCACTGCTACCTGTTCAACTGCAACTCTTGTGTAACCTAGTCTTGTTGCTATGGAGATGACATCAACAATGGAACAGACACATTAATCATCAAAGCTCCCTCTATGTGTAAACGCCGATGCATGTGGCTGTATGTGAAACAGGCTTTGTAAGGGACACAAGAACTCTGGAGATCCACCCATATAACCACAACTCAGGTGCCTAGTTCAGATCCTGTGTTTATAACAGCGCCATGGAAACAAATGACAGGGTGTCATTCACGCTTCACCAGTCACTGCACATGCACGCATGAAACCACTAAAGAGTTGCACCACTCTAGTGCACCGAATTTCAGTGCAAAACCATGCTTCTTATTTCACATACGAAGCAATACCAAGGTCATGAGTTTGATTCCTAGGGAATGCATAAACTGGTCAAATTTACCTTGAACTTATTGCAAGTTGCTTTGGATAAAAACACTTGCCAAATGGATTAAATATGAATAGAAATATTTATCAAAAAGCAGCTTTTATCTAAAGTTACTTGCAGTAAAGTAAAATATATATTTATCAGTATTTTCATTCCCTGGAAATTGAACTTATGAACTTCAAGATTTTGAACTTATGAACATACAAGATTTTTTTTGTTTTTAATTAATTAAATATTTTTAATTATTAAATAATTCTTGGAATAGCAATAATACCTTGTTTCTATGTAAATAAGGATTATTTTAGGATGTGCCGGATTTATAAATGTCACTGCTACTTGTTTGATATAATTTAAGGTGCACTATTACCAGCCAGGGAAGCTGGTGGTAAAGAGATTCATTTTTTTGTGCACATTTCCTTATGAAAACAGAAACAGTAAACCCATACCCAAAAGAAAAAAAATTTACCTTTCTCTAACCCATTGCCAATGTACAGTAAATTTACATTAACCAGAATGGGGTTGAAGTGCCCCATGCAACACTAATTTTCTTGCTGTATTTGCACAGTTACCTGATTTGCATAATTCCTTTGTGAATCGGGTGCTAAAACAGTGCAGACAGCATGTGCAAATGACGCTAGCAGGGGGTGCAACTCATTCTCAATCCTTAAAAAGCAAAAACAACATTTTCTTGAGGTCTGGATCTCTTAATTTGATTCTCCTCTTGGCCGAAATTAATTATTCCTCGGTAAACCCCTGGGGATTACGCATCTATCAAATGTTTGTTTATTCAGACTCTTATTTTGCTGGTTTAATTTGCCCCTTACTGTCTCATTATGTAGAGTGATGCATGATTGCATAGCAAATCCACAATGAATCTGAAATTAAAACAGACTTAAAATAGTCATCTCATTCATTAAGTAGGCCAATGAGGCTAGAGAAATTAAATCAAATAGCAAATGAACAGGCATATGGCTAATCATGACTTTGTGACCTAACTGAAACTTTTTTTTTTTCTAAAAAGTATGAAATAAACAACTCTGCAAAACTTAAGAGACAACACTAAGTGGTAGAAGCTTTGCCAACATTACTGTTGTCATGCAATGTTAGTGGTGTTTGCTAAGGTTGTAATCACTGTTACTAATTACCATACTAAAACTTGAGGATTTGAATAAACCCAAGTGATTTGAGTAATGACCTGGCAGGCAATAAAAGAACCTAAAAATTTTATGCACTCACATGAAGAGTCTAGAGTCTAGCTTTTGACCTGGCATTCTAAGGAACTCTCACTCTTGCAACCACACACAACACCACAGCATCATGGCAACAACTTCTGCACATGCAAGTACCATGCAGCAACCACATAGATCAGGGCTGTATGAAATCTGTTTTATTTTTTTCTGTTTTTATTTTTCTGGATTCCGATTTTTTTCCATTTGAATTTTTCTAGACTCCATTTAAAATGTTAAATTAAATTGTATTATTCAAAAAGCATGTGCGATTAATTGAAATCATAAAACTTACAATTCAGTTTTATTTTTACCAAATTCTGTTTTGCATATTTTTTTTCTGGATTCCATTTTAATAACAGATTTATATTAATAATCACAGCATTTCTAATTAACTGATTTTATAAAATATATATATTATTTTATTTATTTTTTCCCCCCAGAAATGCAGTGTTGTGTATTTACATTTTTCTGCTAAATAAATTATTTTAAATAATTGTTTTGGTAAATACTCTTTTAAAAATAATGATACTATTAAAAATAATTTAACAATAATTATATTATTATTAGTAGTAGTACCATTACATGAAGTAAAATTTCTGTTATGGTTTCTTCAAGTTAAACCGAACTTTTATTTTGACAGGTCAATGTGAAGACCATTAGGTTTCTGTTTGTATGTGATATGATAATAGTTTGCTCAAAAGAAACGATAAAATGATAATGAAGTCACATGATGAAGTTGTTTATGTGTTTATGTACTCATATATTGAGACGGCAGAGGCTGAAGCGTCACGCACGTGTAGTAAACGAGTAGTAAATGAAATCACATGTATGTGATACGGTATCTGTGTAGTAAACGAAATCACATGTATGCACAATTCATTCACACAGAGACACACAGAACATGCAGAATTCATATTTAACTAGTATTTTAGTGGCTAGTCCATACAGTGCTTTGATTTAAGGGCACTGACCTACTTTTAATGTATCCAACCAAATTGTGGCAAATTCCATGATATTCCACGTTATACAGTAAATTCTGTTTTTTGGACTGGATTCCATGATTCCATAGTGCCCTACTAGATCACCCTAGCAGCCATGCTGCAACATTCTAACAACCAGTCACAACAACCAAGCATCATGTTTGCACATTTTACACAAGCAACACCCTCAAAAAACCACTTAGACCACCCTAGTAACAACCTAATAACCATGCAAAACACCCTAGCATCATATCGAGATGTTTTGTACAAGCAAAAAATAATCATGTAACCACCCAATCGCCCTAGCATCCACTCACAAGGACATCATCTTCACATTTTGTTTAGAAAATGTAAAAAAAAGTATTGTTTCATTTTTGTTTTTATGTATTTTTTATGTGTATAATAAAGAAGTTTGAACGTCCCTGAGATATTATAAGGCTCTTTGTGCAATAAAGAAAAAAAAGACAAGAAACCTTTAATTCCAAAAAGCCCAGAGCTCAAACTTACACAGTTCATTTGAATAAAGAAAAACCAACTCGACACTGTGGATCTCAGCAAGGCACAAATAAATTTTGGATGGCAAAGCTGTTAAATAAAATTTGATGAGTGCATTAGAAACAAGCGCTAAAATGATATCTAGAGTCGAGTCGAGCATCACAGCAGATGAAAAACAGCCCCAGTCCTTTGAGGGAAGATTTTAAATTGAATTTTAACTCAATATTAAGCAATCCTAAACAAAGAACATGTGGATTGAATTCCTCAAGTTAAATATTTTGACCAGGTCCGCTAAAGCTGATACTGCAACAGGAGACAAAACACTCATTCTGCAGCGAAAATGGCATAAATGTTCTTATTACTGGGGCAGGAGTGAAGGGGTTAAATCGGGCGACACTATACTAGCATCAGTGGATTAGCCATTCCCAGCCAGAACACTTTCTCACACACATACACACACAAACACATCAGTTTCTCTGTTGCTACAGCAACAGCTTACTTTCCATGTCAACTGCAAAGCTGTTTCTATGGAGACACATATACAGAAAAAATTATTTGCTCCACAGCCAGGGACCAGATGGCAGTGAACTGTAAGAGTCACATGGAATGGCTTTACTGTTCTGACTAACTTGCAGACACAAACACACCATAAACACTCACTCACACGCACACACACACACACACACACACAGAGTATACTCTCAACACATTTATCAGCCTTTGACTAGAATCAATCAATACTCAATGAGCATCTAATGAGTATCAGTTTATAAGTTCCATCCCATTATCAAACAATTATTCTCTTACAGGAATCAATTCAATCAACATTTACTGATAATAAACTTGAGATAAGTCACATCCCTGGATATTGACACATTCAGCACACTCCTGCAAAGCCTCTTTTGAAAATACAGTTAACTACAGTACAGCTTAAAAAAATACAGTGATGTTTTAAACAGGTCAAACCTTACTAACTATATTCTATAACATATGATAACACTTTCCAACAAGGTTAAATACATTTATATTATTTAATGCATTAGATATCATGAACTAATACTGAAAATAAACACGGTTCATGGTAATTTTTTTTATTTATGATTAACAAATAAAAATAACAAATTTTTCCAATTGATTCACAAATCATTTTATGAATCGGTTCATTGCTGATCTGAACAGTCTGATTCACTGCAAATGAACTGGAATTCCCTGCAGCACCTGACAAAGGCATTTATTATTGCCTTGCCTTGCAAATCTATAAGGCTTTTTTTAATGCTATATGCAATAAATGTGAACTACAAACATTCTGTTTAGCCTGTTTGTCATGTGTTTTTTTTTTTTTTTTTTTTTTTAAGTAGCTGTTTTCAGGCTACTGAAGAAAATGTGAAAAAAGTGAATAAGTGTAAACCAGAAATGAAAACTAGAGTGAATTAAGGTCAGCACTTCCCACTCTGCAGTTAAAGATTGATGTCTCGATGCAGAGCGGTTTTGGCATCCTTACCTGACTCCTGTCCTTGTCCACTTTCTTAAAACACTTATTGAGGGACAGATTGTGCCTGACTGAGTTCTTCCACCCCGTGGGGGCGTTTGCAAAGTAAGGGAAGTGTTCCAGGATCCAGTTGTATATGTCTTTAACTGGCAGTCTCTTGGAGGGGGCATCTTCTATGGCCATGAAGATGAGGCAGCTGAAGGAATAAGGGGGTTTGCAGTTAGGGTTCTGCTTGGCATCGTAAGGGACGTCCGAGTGGGCCGGGGAGGGCGGGGTGTCATCGTCCAAGTCCTGGACGGGGCTGACGCTCCTCAGCACAGGGTCACCGAAGCTGTTGAGCAGGTTCTTGCTCTCGTGGAGCCAGTTGAGGTTGGTGAGTTCCTCGTCCTCCATGCTGCCCTTCTCCAATTTGATGGTGGGAAGAGCCAGGTCCATCTCCTCGGCCTCCTGCAGGGCACGGGTGATGGAGCTCGCCTGATAGAACTGGCTCAGGCCGCTCGCGACGCTGACCCCGGAACTTCCCGGCTTCTTACTGGGAGGCATAACCGGACCCATTTAGACCAAGGCTCCTACAGAAGACACCAAAGAGAACACGATCACAATCACAGAAGGTCAAAAGTGAAATGAAAACACATTAAGAGAACGCCGTTCGGGACAGTGCGAAAGACTAAGCAGGTTTCACACATGAGATATTTCTCAATCCGAATCCACTATTGTACAAGTTAACAAACTGACAGTCTTGGAGGATGACTAAGATCACTTCAGATCTCTGCAGGAAGCCCTTTTTTCCATCCAAGGGACAAAACATTCTCTGAGAGCACAAAAGAACGAGACTATGAGAACCATCCTACTCTGTCAACAGCAAGAATGCATGGCACGCAAGTCTGCTCTCGGAGATGATAGAACAGCTATCGAGCAACCGAAGACGCCTTGCTCTAGTGTGAAATATCTCAAGTAAATGGAATAAAACGCTCAAAGTCATCTTTAAATTATCTGCTCTGTTTTATGTTCTCTCAATTGCTCTTTTTATAGTTGCCATACAGAGATAAAAATACAGATATCAATACTTATATAATGTGACAAAAAGATGTAACGCTATGAAAATGTCTTATCATGATTACAGTGACCAAAATGAAATCAGTATTATCATGGTATTGTTAAAATGTGCAAAAAGTACTGACACAAAAATCTTTTTTGATGATCCCAAGTTTTATATATAAAAATCAACAAACAACAAATAAAATGGCTTTTTGTTTGCATAAACATTAAAACAATAACATTACCAATGATGTCCAGATTTTAAATGACAACATGACTGACAGCAGTTTATCTAATGACCGGGTGGTGTCGAATAATCGTGGGGAATGTTATCATGATTTAGTCAAACCGGTAATGATCAAATAAGACTGCAAAGTCATGTAACAATAAGAAATGTTTCTCAAACACCAAATCAGCATATTAGAATGATTTCTGAAGGATCATGTGACACTAAAGACTGAAGTAATGGCAGCTGAGAATTCAACTTTGCCATCACAGATTTTTACGTTATTATTATAATATATTATTATTATTTATGTTTTAAAATATATTAGAAAACATTACATTTGAATTTTAATAATATCTTACAATATTACAAAGAATAAAATCTGATTAAATATTAAATATTATGCATTACTTAATATTCATGAGCTAAGTCTTGTCACCACAACAAGTACAAATGACAGCCATAGTATTACTAATCTAAAAATTACTGACTATCTATTTCAATACACTAACCCATAAAGAACTGGGTGTGACAGAAGGGAAAGATATTATAGGGCCATGTCAATCACTGAATCAAATACTCCGAACATGACACCAGAAAAACAGTTTGTGACCTTCCCTGTGATCTGTCACAAAGATCAATTTATGTGGCGCTGTCTCTCCTGCCTCACTCTCTCTCGCTCAACACACCTGGTCCATCTGCAAAAGCAATTACTAGAAAGCCACCATCAAACATGATACTGCCGAAATTATTCTACAAAGCACACTCTGCTTCCCCTTTGCAAAGAGCAGATTATGTTTTTCTAAAACACCGAGACCTCTGCTTTACACTGATTGTCATTCAGAAAAGAGAAAGACTTAAAGATTATACTTCAGCGCTGCAGAGAGAGCAGCAGTTTGAAGTGGAACGAAATCGCCTCTTGTTCAAACCAGCCATCAGCACATTGAAATGCAACCCGGACACTAAAATCATTCATGAAAAATCAATGTACTGCATCTTTCCAATGAGGAGCGCTCATCTCACTCAGCCTCCGATGGGGCGCTCCGGTCCCGTGAGCCGCTGCACAGGAAAATCATATTACAGCTGACAGTAAAGTAATTTAATTGCACTGTTGCCATGACAACGCAGGGCTCTGTTTAGGCCTAATTTGCTGGCAACTGCCAATTGTGTCCCGAGAGACCCGAAACATCATTCTTGACCATTATTTTCGACTTCAAAGAAAGTTTTTGCAAAGTACTTCTGAGTATCACATGATAAGGAAGAGCAATGATGTGAATTCTCTTTTTCTGGTTTGTTGTCATGTTAACATTTACAAGAAATACACTGTATCTTGCAATTTCATTTAGCTCAAAATGTGAGAGGGTCACTTTGAACATGGAAAGCTAATTTGTAACACTTTGCTTTTAGAATACCCTCAAAATGCAAACTTTCACACTTGCTGTTAACACCAACTGCACCAAAATAGGCCCAAAATAAAAGAAAACCATGCATACTGGTTCCCACATGAGTTATTGTTGTGAATGACACATACTTGACGACCAAGTTCAGGTTTGTTTCTGCAGGATTGTGTTTCTCTGGCAAATAGCTGTAAATGTGTTCCAGCCGTGCGTCCAGATGACACCAGAAAGCCAGATCACAGAGGGTGGGTTAAAGCTACAGATAATTAGGCATGATGCTCTGATCAGAGCCCAAATACCATCTGCCTGTCTAAATCAACATTTGTTTGGCAGCCTCATCATAAATCAGTGATTAAACACATGCATACATGTAGTTTGCGTTTAATATAGTCATATACAGTATGGTACATCTGCATATGCAAGCGACCGGCCGTTGGGCTTGAATAAATTAATGTCTGCCCGTGTCTGCCATGTGTTAAAATGCTTAACGATATTCTATAATCGGCTATGTTCATTTACATGCCAGTATGAGTGACATAACAAAGACAGCACGATGACAAAGAACAGCACTTTGTTCCCTCATCACCCATCGTAACATCTGACTATTAACCACATGCACAAGTGCCAAGAGAGATCCTCTATTCAACACGCAGACACAGACCGTCCTGATATTACAAGCCAGGCAACTGCCAAACTGTCATTGTTTTGCTCGCTTCATTGGGAAAGCTGCGTTAAAACAAGCACGAAACTCATTTAAAGTGGGTGAAGAACAAGTAATGAGTCTATTCATGCTGGTAATAAATCGCTCACTGAGTCACTCAGCGACAAAAACAAGAAAAAGTAAACTTTATGTGCAACTTGACTTCTAATATGTCACATTCTCAACAAATTAGGCTAAACTAGATTTTTACAGTGTTAGAAAAAAATGCGACTGGTGTAAAATTTGTTAGTGGTTGCCAGGATGATGCTAAGGTCAAGTTAAAATCTCCTTAATCATCTTCTCATTTCATGCAAACCTGGTGATGAACTAGATGTCAATGGGGTTTAATCGAGAGCAGCTTCCTAGAAGAGTTTGTTTTGTTGCTTGAGGGTAAAAGTATTAAAAAAATAAAACCACACTGTTATAAATAATCAGATTTAAGAATACTTTGACAAGTACTTCAGCTTTACATCAAAACAATTGCCATCCATCCCACAAGACTCCTATTTCCTTACTCACATCACACTTAATATCAACCTGACATATAAATGGGCCTTTGAGAAAGTAAAAAGAAACTCTGTACCTGCTCTGAGATTTCATTCATAAGCTTGGCGTAGGCTTCTCTCAGCTCTTGTGACAAACACTTTCCTTCCCTCTAGACAGAAACACATTTATATGTAATCTCACACCACAGTACCCATATTTCCAAGGCACTCCAAAGTACGTAATAGCTCTCTTTTGAGGGCATAAACACTCCACAGCCTACGTCAAAATCCCGGCAAGCCTTGACTCATCTGCTCGGAGTGTTTACCTGTAAGAATTCTCTCAAAGGGTGTGACCTGCGGAGGCTCCTCCTCTTGTTTCATGCCTTACTAACATAACTAGCGAAGCCCCTCCCCCGGTGCGTCTGATTGGACACAGACCCGTGAGCTCCTATGAGCTGCAGAGACAAGTTTCAGTGAAAACAGAGACAAGAATTGTCATTTACATAAGAAAAACAAACTTAGCTGGAGGACTCCTGGTATTTTCTTGACGCAGGTAATCCACATGTTCGATGCTATGAAAACAAATCCAGTCTTGGTCTCGGCTCGAACAAAAAAGTCATGTGCTGTCCATACTCGAGAAACGAAGGAGAGGTGAAAGGTCACGTTCTCTCTGCCGCAGAGGCAGTAAATAGCTGCACTCAGGCTGTTTTTAAAGCGGCTCTCTTATCACTCCACAACAGAGAAGTGGCAGGTAGAGATTTCATACGGCTCAAAGCGAAAACCATGTCCAACTCAAAGCCTCGAGTAAGCAGACACAAAACAACCACTCTGCGTTCAAATAGCCCCAATTACAAAAGAAATAATCAAAGGGCTTTAATCTTGGCATGAAAAAACATTACAAAAGTTGCAGCGAGTCTTTTTATCCCATTTGAAACTACAGCTTTTAATTACAGCTGGTCTGCACAGCTCTCTGCTCACAGTATTGTTATGCCCAGAGCCAAGTATTGAGCAAGAGTTTCCACAGCTTAACGCGGTTATCATGGGTTAGTACTCGCAGAAATGATTTATAACCACTCTTTTGATTAATCTACCCAAGTGCATTTATTCAAAGCCAAAAAAACATTGTGCACAGACAGTCTGTGAACAATTCCACTATGAGATGCTGGTTCACACAAGTGACTCAGATTTGTAGGAGCATAACTTTTCTTTCATTCTTAACCAGGAATGTTTCATGTTTAATACAAGTTCAGGATGTTTGACAAAATATGTAAACTTATAAAACACGTTTTGAGATGCAGTCTAGTCTTCTCTCTTATCTGCCCAAAAGCAAAGCTTGATTTCACCCTCGGTGAGAGCAGACGATATCATAAACTGTATCTAAACACATCTGGTATATTAATGGAATCACCTTTCCAGTGTTGTGCAAGCTACTTTAAACTATAGCTTGCCAACCTACACTGTAAAGTAGCCACTGTACAGTCAAGTTACTAACCACTTACAAAAAGAATTTCTAAAAGAGACAGCAAGTAAGCACCATTTAAAATTTCTAAAATTAAAGTTCTGAAGAATGCGTTTACATATTTAAAAACACTATATACAAAAATAAAAATATTTTTTTTTTCATAATGTATTTTATAAAACAATTATTTTTATATATATTATGTTTTTAACACATTAAAAAGAGGCATACATTTTTCTTCACTTATTTTCCTTAATATTTATAAAATATAAAAATACATATTTCTATCTAGAAGACCTAAAAGACTAGGTAGATTCTCAAATTGGTCAACTATTATCATTTTTTTTTTTTATCAATTCATTTACATGAACTCTCCAAATGAATCAATTCACTAGAATGTATCAGATTTTCCAGTGCTACATACGGGAGTGCGTCTGACTTAACTCGCTCGGCAGTAAAACCATGAGCAAATTACAATGCGACATTGAAAACAGCAATGTAACTTTGTGGTTGCGCTACACTGCTACTAGTTAGGAAAAGACTCTTGGAAAAGCTACAGTATTTTGAAAACAACCAAGCGACTGTCATGCTACTGAAAAATGTTTCCTCCTCCTAAGCCTTCCTGTTTGAAATCCTAACAAGGTTATTTACTGGAACAAAAGTAAGGAAGTACCCTTATAGTTAATTCCACCATTTCAGTAGTGTCTAAATGATCCTGTTCTAATTTAAGCACGCAAAGCAGGATATAAGATATGATATTCTAAAATTGTTTTATCTCACAGCACCCAATAAGCAGATTACCATGAATGTTCTACCTATAGCTGAGAGCTCATTAAAGCAGAAACAAAGACTCGATAGTGTCAGAGGCTGCATATATTTTCCACAGAGGTCATTAGGGTAGATTACCACTGTTCTGTGGAGATAGAAACTCTGATTCCTGCTTGTTTCAGCTCTGGCTGGGCTGCTGCCCGTGAGGAGAGCTTCAGTCAGGCTGCAGCGGCAACTGTGTCACCACACTTACTCCGAGGCACATAGGCGTCCGTTGCCCTGGTAACGGAAGGATGGCTGGGACAGAGTGACAAGCTGTGTTAATTCTTTCACCCGTGAACCCCAGAGGATCACCGCCATTTCTCTTCATTTCCATCGGAATCAGAGACCCCATTAAAACTGTCCGATTTTCAGCACATCTCAGCTTATTACCACCATGGCTTCATTCTTTTTTCTCCAGATTTCCTTATTGGATACATCAGAGGCAAAGAGAGGTACAAATTGAACAAGAGCTTTGAATAAATGCTGTAATGGATCTCCATACAAGTACAAAGCTGTGTTCAGCCGTGGATTTATATCCATAATGTAATCATGCTTAATGGATCTCAATCACATCTACCAACCCCCTCATGAAGCAGTGCAGCCTCCATCATGACCATTCTTTATAAGATTTTTGCTTTACATGCTCTTTTGTAGTTACTTTAAGATTTTTTTTTTATTATTATTATGACCTTACATGTCCAAAACCGTTATTTTTCACATTTTTTTTTTTTTTTTTTTTTTTTGCAAAATCAAGATATTTGAATATATTTGGTTAAAATCCAAATGTTGTTATAAAAGATGAAGTGCTATCCAAGCTCTCTCGTCACCATTCCCACATCTCAGACCTAAAATACATAAAATATTACCCTTTTAAGACATAAAGACGTAAAAAAAAGGACGTAAATAAATACTATACAAAACTTATTGAAACAACAGTTTTTTATTTACCCTTGTAAGATCACAAGTACCCTTGTAAGACCCCCCCCCCAATAAAAACTTTCTCATTGGATCTAAGCAAATCTCATAGGTGACCTATTTTGATCTCAAAAGAGTGAGTTGTTAATGAAAGGTGAGGAGTTTGCATCTATGTAATATTAACATTTACACAGTATAGACTGTAAATTATATTATATAATGTAAATTTTATACGTGTGTGTGTGTTTGTATATACAATGTGTATTTTTCGTTTTTTCATAATGTATTTTATAAAAGATTGTTTTATGTATTTTACACATTAAAAATACATTTTTAATAATCTTTTTTTTTTTTACTTTTGTGTGTGTGTAAAAATCTATATAATATTTAAAAAATATACAAGAAAATCAGAAGAAAATACACACACACACACACACTCAACCATTAAGCAACCACCACCCAGGACAGGCCTGCGTGGGGCCGGAGGGGACAAACGGTGATAAAATCAGAATGGCTGCAGCTCCCAAGCCGGCAGAGATGAACCACATTCGATGATAGCGAATCTGACAGAGCTGCTGTATATGACCCGCTACACCACAGAGCCCGCTTTTATCACACCGAAATCAAATGGACCCAGAGCTTTTAAACCATGTGGACACACATAGACACACACCTTGACATTCAAATTCCCTCAGAATTCTCCTCCCATAGGTTTCTATCTTCTCCGTGGCGCTTGCCAGACGGTGAGATTGCGCGGCGGTCGAGCTGGGCTGAGGTTTAACATTTCACAGAAGGTCAGTGAGCATAGTGTGATTTGAAATCCAGCAGCTTTATCTCTATTGTAGAAACCGGCCATCTCCCCATGAATGCCACTGCCCTGCTGGGGCTCAGCTAATACAGCAAAGCATCCAGGCATGAGAGTACAGGCTAATCTAATCCCAATGACAGAGGCGCGAGGAGAGAAAAACGTCCGCAAAACTCTCCAACACATGTACAGGCATATCTCGACAGGAAACACAGAGGATGATGGGTAACTGTATCCTAGTCACCACGCTCAACCTGGGGCTGCGGTGTGATGGAGTAAGTCCCTGTTGTTGCGAGCGTCGGCTCAGGCCCTGCAGAGAACACCCGCGAGACAGGAAATTGAATTTGCCAGTGTATCGGTGACAAGGGAAACCAAGTTAGCAGCTGAGTCCAAAGATGCAGGGCCTCAAGGGGAGAGGGCACTTAATGAAAATTAAGATGCTGCTGCTCACCCAAACCACTCAATTCAGCTGATCAGCAGGCCACAATCGGATAAAACGTTTAGAAAGACCTACAAAAAATACTAAAGGTCAGAAACAAAAAGGGTCTGACTAGCCTGATGTCCTGATGGTTTTAAGCTCTTAAGAAAGCTACTGCTGCTAGATACTGTAGATTCCAGAAACCAAAACACTTCTATGAAAAAAGAAACTTCAAAAAGTTTCAAATTTTCGAACGCTAATTTGTGTGACCAAATGTGACCAAAACATTCAATGTTCAAATGCATTATTGAACAAAAAATCTTGCTAGAATATTCATGTACAGACAGTCAGTTACATGAATAAAATAAAATAAAATAAAATAAAATAAAATAAAATAAAATAAAATAAAATCTTGGGCTGTATACAATAAAAACATAAAAGCTAAAGCCTCAAGAAAAATCATTATTTTATAATATGTACCAATCATGCTAATAATAATTTAAATAGTAACATTTAGTTAGTCACATAAATTTATAGCTTTTTCCATTCCCACATTTAAAACTTAAGCCACTGTATACATTAATCATCATCTTGCTTTATTGTTTATATTTGTCGTAGTGCATTATTTCTTTATTTATTATTAGTAAATAAAATATTTTCCAAATTAAATATTTGAAATTTAATATTGATATTTAAATTAATATTAACATTTTAAATAAAAAGTTTGCTATATAGCATATTCAAAACGTATTCATTGCTTTCATTTTCAGTTCTATCATATGAATATTACTTTTGTCACCTCACTTTTTACACAGTCACCTCTGATAACAGATCCTCTTAAATGCAGAAACGAAGCAAGAAAAAAAATCTGTAAAGCTCCTTTGAACCACTACCTACTGTGAAAAGTTAATTCTGTTAATTCAACTCAACTAAATATTCATTGCCGCTGTGATATTGAGAATTATACAATTATGGTATCGACAGCTGAAGTGCTGTAGTACCACAACAACCTTACTATACTGCAAAAAATGGTTCTTTACTGAAGTGCTGCAATGAACCACTAAAGAACCTTCATTTTTAAGAGGGTATGTGCAGGCGCGGGAAAGGAAACTTCTTCCTGTTCACTCAGGCCCCTCTAACAGACTCCTAACGAAGGTGCGCCTCATGGGAACTCTTCAGTTGTAGTTTTTCTTTCTTTTTTTGTTTTCTTTAATCCCAAAAGGAGTGAGGGATCAGAGTATGGCTGCTTTAGGTTTAATAGCCATGATAAATAGGCACAAACTGTCTCGCTGCGCAATGCGTTTCATTAGTAAACAGCACTCAAGACGGCAGTGCCATTCGGTACAATAACACGTAACAATGCAATTAATGGTGTTACATGCGGGAGGGGCCACGGTCTCGGGTGCACTGGGAAGATTATAATTGTTCCAGTCTGACTACCTCTGTGAGCCTGCAGCGGGAGCATTTATTACCAGACCGAGAGAGAGAGAGAGCAGCAGCTATACAGTGCACCATAAATAGAAACATAAGTACTCTTCCAAACCGTACTGAGCTGCTTTAATGTATATAATGCATAATCTTGTGACTTACATGTACATCAACCAAAAATCTCACAGATCCTAAAGGAAGACTCAACGGGGTTTCAATTTAAATAGGTTTTTGCTAACTAATGGACTGGGTCATGTTCAGGTCAGTGTTATCATTAACTAAAACCAACTATTAAAAAATAGTTTATTTCAGTTTTATTTTAATAAAAAAATAAATAAATAAATAAATTTAATTGTTGCCTTGGCAAATAATTGTAATAAATTTAAGCTGAAGTACTAAAATTATTAACTGGAAAAAATATTTTTTTGTTTTGAATATTTTTTTTTTAACAGAAACTAAGAAATGACAACACATAACAAAATTACTAAAACTTAAACTACAATTAAAATGAAAATATTAATTATTTTGAAAATTCTACTGAAAATATGTCATATAAAAGCTAATTCTAAATAT
The DNA here is from genome assembly GCF_018340385.1 of Cyprinus carpio. Classification (NCBI taxonomy): domain Eukaryota; kingdom Metazoa; phylum Chordata; class Actinopteri; order Cypriniformes; family Cyprinidae; genus Cyprinus; species Cyprinus carpio. Next base: position 7,728,467 of record NC_056613.1, on the reverse strand, counting down.
TAATAAAAACTATAAAAAATAATACTAAAATAGCACTGATTCCGATGTCACTCCTCCTCCTGCACCCCTTTTCTATGTACACACAACTGTCCTATAAATAAAAGCAAAAAGTACAACAAAAAAAACACTATGCACTATGTTTTGGAACAAACTTTGCCTTAATATGCTGCCTCACTAGGTTTCGGAGCAAAGCAATTGACTCTAAAACAAACAGCAACTGCACAGACACTGCCTCCTTTTTCCACATGTGCTACTCAAAGGAGAAGACAGCACGCAAACCGCTCGTTCTTAAATGAAAGTATATTCGTCCCCAACCGCAAGCATTTCGAAACACATTCCTTTTGATCTACGTCTCCAATGTCTTCCAGAGGAGTCAATAAAAGCTATACACCGGCTCCTTTACGAGCCCTGCAGATATATATTAGAGGGGTCTTACTGATTCAAAGCACAGCCATAAACACAATGGCAGGCCTGGCTCAGTGATAAGCCTCCCTTAGTGGAGACTGATGTTATCAGAACAAGCACTGGACTGAGAGAAGGACCAAGGTGATGTTGAAGTCCTTCAAGGGAAAGAGAGAGACCATTAACTCAGTAAATCACAGTTCAGTGTAGGATACAACTCACACACAGGCACATCATGGCCCATGAAACAGATTCCCGACTTTCCACAGAAATCCTGCTAGATGAGGTTGTAAAGCAGTCTTAATCTTTAACCACCAAGCCTGGATCAGAAACGTTCATTCACGGACCGATGATAATACCGTCTCCTGTACCTCAGGATCTACCTCTAATCACCCAGCATCCTCTTCCACAGTAACAAACAAGGACATAAACAGAAACAAAACACGTTAATGCCAATTAACAATATTATAGTCAAGATACATGTATAAAACGGATAGTTCCGGTTCTTGATTCTGATTGGTTGAGCCGTGTTCGAAGCTGTTGTAAATTACACTACAAACAAACACCTTTGTTTATTTCGGCGTGTTGCTTGGCAAACACTTTGTTTGGAACTCCGCTTTGCGTCGTGCCTAACAACGCCCCTTAGCTGTTATAAATTCACTGTAAACCACGGCTACTTGGGGCTTATTGCTTTAACTAGGGCTTGGTTTTGACACAAATTTCACGATTCAACTCCAATCAATTATGCTTCTCAAGCTTGCTATTTGATTCAATTCCAATTCGCTTTAATATTGATTATTTTGGATATATAACAGTTACAGTACATGACAAATTTTCTCAAGAAAAAAATCAACTAATGCTGTAAAATATACATGAGAGTCGACTGGTACTACATTAAAATCAGCTTAAAATTAGTTGATTTTTCTATACAAACACTTTAATTAAACTCAACTAAGTGTTTATAATATTAAAGTTATAACACTAATTAACTTTAAATTACATAATTATAGTTCTACTCCAATTCATTTTTTGAAATATAAACATTTAAATGGCGGCTGTCATAATTACTTAATGGATTTATTTTAAATATTAAATATTAAATTAAATATTGACGAATAGTAAAAATTATAATGAATATGTTATATGTTAGCAAAATACTCCTCTCTAGAGTTTAGTTTTCTAGTTGACTAGCAAGTTTATGGACACCAATTATGTTTTTTTTTTCTGAGATAAATGTGGCGTTACGTGATATTGTTTACAAGCTGACGTCTTTCCGTTGTTGAAACAATAATTGAGCGATTACATGAGACAGTATACGGATTTCAGCAAGTTGTACTCTTTCTTTTAACATACCTTCAGATGTTTACTCATGTCATGTACATGTACATATTACATTACATATTGTAATAAAATGGACAGAATCTGAAATCTGAGAGTGTTTCATATTAAAAGTAACAAATAACAAAGCTTATTTTGTGATTTATTGAATGGGAGGCACGCTACAATGTCCCGTTCAAAACAGGCAAGACTAATCGATTCTTGGGATTTTAGAATTTATATCATTTCATAAAAATGCAAATTGATTAAAATAAAAAAAAAACTATATTCTTTGAGCCATTTTCTTTATTGGGTCATTCACCGGCCCCTGCAGTGTTGACAAAACCTGACACAAGCGCATGCCTCCAGAGGTCAACTGTGGTCACGGAGATAAGCTATCATTCATCATTATGGCAGGCGGCGCTCCTGAATTAAGCTCATGGTACAGTTATAACCAGAGGAAGAGGGTTCATATCAGCGCTAAACAAAGCCGTCTCAGTGATAGCGGGGTCAGTGGGAGCATGTGAGCGAGATTCTTAAGCTCGCCTGCTCATTTGACCTGCTCTCCTTTCAAACATGATCACTCCACATTCATTCAGCTTTCATATAAAACAAGATCTGTTACGAGAAAGAGAGCAGACCTTGAGAAAGAGGTCATTTGAGTGTTTACGTGCTTGTAAAGAGCAAATGTATGAAAATGTCCTCAACAAATATAGTGAAAAGACTTGTAAAAAAGGCCAACAAAAGAGGGAAATAATGTCATTTTTAAATCTAATAATGCCAAAAGGTTTCCTTGTATCTGAATAAGTCTACTTCTTTATACTATGCAAAAGGAGAAACGTGTTCTGGTATCCACTTTCCTATCCCATAAGGCTACAGGGGAGGAGTCATCACTGGCAACAGCAACATGGCTTGACGTTGTAGTAGGTCAAATGACAATACAACACTGCTGAGGTAGTATATTCAAACTGTATTCATACTACACACATGCTATCAGATTTACCTTTTTTAATAGTTGAGAAGTTTGATAATAGACAAATCCTTACCGTTATTTAAAGATAACATGAAGAGGCATTTCAATATTGTGAATAAACAATATTCATTGGAAAATACTGCAGTGAGACTTGATTTTATCCATATATACAGTACAGACCAAAAGTTGGGAAACATTACTATTTTTAATGTTTTTGAAAGAAAATACAGAAAAAACAGTAATATTGTGAAATATTATTACAACTTAAAAATAATAGTTTTCTATTTGAATATACTTAAAAAAAAAAATTTATTCCTGAGATGCAAAGCTGAATTTTCAGCATCATTACTCCAGCCTTCAGTGTCACATGTAACATCCAGTCTATCACATGATCATTTAGAAATCATTCTAATATTCTGATTTATTATGAGTGTTGGAAACAGTTCTGCTGTCTAATATATTTGATGAATAAAAGGTTAAAAAAGAACTGCATTTATTCAAAATATTTTAAAAAATTCTAATAATATATATTCTAATAATATATTTTCTTTACTATCACTTTTTATCAATTTAACACATCCTTACTGAATAAAAGTATTGATTTTATTTAAAAAAAAAGAAAGAAAAAAAAATTACTGACCCCAAATTACTGACCAGTAGTGTATATTGTTATTACAAAATATTTATATTTTAAAAACAAATTTTTTTTTTTTTTACTATTATTCATCAAAGTATCCTAAAAAAAAATCACATGTTCTGAAAAAATATTAAGCAGCAGAACTGTTTCCAACTTTGATAATGAATCATCATATTAGAATGATTTCTAAAGGATCATGTGATAATGATCCTAAAAATTCAGCTTTGCATCACAGAAATAAATGATAATTTAAAGTATAATAAATGTAAAAACAATTATTTTAAATTGTAATAATATATCACAATATTACATTTTTTTCTGTATTTTTGATCAAATAAATGCAGGCTTGATGAGCAGAAGAAACTTCTTTCAAAAACATTAAAAATAGTAATGTTTCCAAACTTTTGGTCTGTACTGTATATATAGATAGATTGGATAAAATTGAAAGAAGCCTCTATAAAACAACCAAACAAAAAATCTTAACGATGCCAAACCTTTAGATATAGAGAAAGACAGTAAATTTTGGAGTTAAAGTTGTCTTTAAAAATAATTAGTCTAAGTGAGATCATCTCAAGTATATGGGGCCCTATCATATACCCGGCGCAATGTGGTGCATGGCGCAGCACAAGGTTTTTACTAGTTTCAGCCCGACGCAGTTCTCATTTTTCCATCCTGCGCCGCGTTGTTTAAATAGCAAATACATTTGCGCCCATGGGCGTGCTGGTATAAAAAAGAGGTGTGTTCAGGCGCATTGTTGGTACGTTACTGCGCCATAGACCCACTCAAACCTGGTCCAAAGTCTGGCGCAATATTTTTTCTTTGTTATTTAAAGAGCTTGTTAATAATATGTGCTTTTAGGCGGGTGCACAATGCGCATACACTTTGCTTATTACACACACAAGGATGCGCAGCAGAACACAAACATTTTTAAAAATGAAAACTTCCGCCATTCAAATAGTGAACCTGCAATGGCACGAGCGCAACTGGCTTTTAAAGGGGATGGGAGATGAGACTCTGATTGGTTTTTTAGCATGTTACGCCCAAAAAAACACCCATTACTCATTAAGAGAATAGAGACAACCCGTTTAGACCATGCACCCGGCAAAAGTGGATTAGGACACACCCTGAGTGCACCTGCGCCGTGCGCTTTAGACCATGTGCTTAGATCGTTAAAATAGGGCCCATAGTGTATTTTTGTAAGATATATTTTTTGTGCACGGATGGCCGATCTTAGCATGAGCGTCACTGTTCATCTGTAAAGGATACAGCCCTTAATGAGGTGAGTAAAACAGCTGCTCTCTGCACCACTAAATTTAGGCAGTCAAAATCACACACACATAAACATGTGCACGCACAAATACTCATGCGGCAGCAATGCTGGCACAGCATAATTAAAATATTATTCATTGTATTTGATTTGCAGTTAAGGTTAAATGGTTGCAAATTATTTATTCCTCAATTAAACAGCACATGTGCAAAGGTGAACACCATTAAATTGTAAATACTTGTGTCAACGTTTTTTTTTTCCCCTATATTTTTAGCAGTGTGGCATTATTAAATGGAAATTGTGCCCGTGGCGGAAACTAAAATTTGACCCAGGTGAAAATACAAATGAACCCAGCTGTCATTTGCAAAACTTCTTTATAGGAAACAGCTGCCATGTAGTGAACAGACAATCCATGATACTGATAATTCAACGCTCAACTCAAGGCCCTCGTCCATAGATTCTCATGGAAAATGAAACCAGCAGAAGACGTTCATCTGTGCATTTTATTCAGACTGCATTCTGCTTTTACAGATCTGTTTATCAAAAAAGAATGAAATGTGGGCAACTGATAAACTGGTTTACGGATGCTCCAGATATTCTTCTAAATAGAACTGTTAAAAGAAAACCTTCATAAAAGGTGAATGTAGAGATTACACAAGTTCATCATACACTTAATTCACATAGCCCAATGTATGGCAGCACAATTTACTATAAAACAGCAATAACTGCACAAATTTACCTTAATACAGGCCTACTGTGATGTCTGCAGTGCTGGAGGCAGTACTCCAGTTTCCCAGTGTGCCGCCAATGTGGAACAACTTATTAAAATATTCTGACAGTGCCACAACACCACTACTGAAACTACATCAAGGACAAAAATAATCATCAGTGAAATCATTAATAAACTGAAATCATTGAAATAAATGAGAATATGATTCATTAAAACCCTAATTTCTTCCAATCTCAATCATTTAGAGTGTATCTCAGCCTTTAGATGCAGAGTGTCTCCATCACTGTGTGGAAACAGGTAATAAAATATGGATAAAAGTAAGAAAAAGTAAAAGTCTGAAAAAGGTAGTATGATTTAAAAAAAAGAATGTTTCTTGAGCACCAGATCAGCATATCAGAATGATTTCTGAACGATCATGTGACACTGAGGACTGGAGTAATAATGCTGAAAATTAAGCTTTGTCATCACAGAATTGAACTACTGTACATTTTAAAATCTATTAGAATAAAAAACTCATATTTGAAATTGTTAATAAAAAAAAAACAGTTTTTACTGTATTTTTGGTCAAATAAATGTAGTCTAGGTAAGCATAAGAGACTTATTTCAGAAACTTTGAGTGACTTTTTTTCGTGTCCTGAATCTAGCAGAGACTCAAATCTACAGAGAGCATGAATCCTTCTCAAACCTGGGCAGGAGACAGATAGAGGTAATCAAAATATATATCCTGTTCTTCTCAATCTCTCTCTGCCTCACTCATACTCACATCAGCGGGAGCCAGAGTTTGATCAGTGGCAGGCGCACACTTCCTTAAAGGCTGCCTAATCTGAGGGAGTCAGGTGTTTGTACCTTCTGCCAAAGCTTTGGCGGAAAAGTGGAGCCATGCAATCTGACAATGCTCCTCTGACACAGTTGCCTAGCAACGGCGAAGCTTGGGGTCTCAAGCTGATGGTCTCAAGCAGGATTTATCATCTCTGACGACTTTTATTTGATCTAGACAGATTAACGGGCCCTGCGAGGAGCGGAGGACACATAGGCGTATAAAAACCCCCTCCATAAACACATATTCAAGCATAAACAGCAGGCACGGATAACAGATGTAGAATATGTCTCTGGCAAGAGAAGACAGGGAAAAGAGAGTTACCTTTCTTAGGATCTCTCTTTCCTTGCTCGGCAGGCTGAGAGATCTTATACATTCGGCAGTCGCCTTTTGCTGCCAACTGCAGCTGATTTTGAGGAGATGAGAGTTCTGGTCTTGGCGTGGTGTGATGAGCTGTTGGGAGACTAATTGCAGAGTGTAATCTGCTCTGATTAGCGGGAGAGGAGCAGGCAGGTGTGAGCGCACACACACATCGGCTCGGGCCGACGCAGCTGCAGCCTGACCGCATGCCAGAAAAACAAAAGGCATGAGGCCGAGGCCACGATAACACACAGTCTCCGTCGCTATCCTCTGCTAATTAACCACCAACACACCTATCACACTTAACTGCCTGCCATATGTTTACATCCAGATGAGTTTTCATCTCAGCCACCTTCCCAAGAGCGCAGTTCACATCCAATTCTAATGCGGCAGTGACAAACTATTTAGGAGTGCACACGAGATGCAGGCAGCGCATGCATCTTGTTTAGATTTCTGTAGCGTTGTCCTAGGCTAGAAAAGGCACAGGAAAACACATGCTGTGCTTGAGTCAGCAGGATCCGGGGCTGGCGCATTAAGTTATCACGCCTCGCTATCCCTGCCCACAGCTGACACAGGCAATTAGAGCTGAGGTTAATATCGCACAGCCACGGACCAAAAAAATGCATATCGCCCTATCCCATCGCTCTGAAGGAATAACATGGGGTCCTCACAGAATTAGTGCTGGAGCAGCACACGCGACGTCAAGGAGAACATTCCGCGGCCTTGGCGTAACCTTGAGGTACAACCACTTGGTTCAATACCAGGGTCGGAAATTAACAGGGGTTTTGGGCAAAAATGGTACCAAAATGAACAAAATTTAAGATAAGATGGCCCCTGTACAATTCTATTATGGTTGTCGCGATTAAAGTGAAAATGTGTTGATTGGGGCATTACATTTAGACTGCAGCATTACACAATACATCGGATTTCTTTTTACGCATTTTTTTCTTTGCACTGTTGTAGTATTATAACCAAAAATGCCACCAAAAATAAACAAAATTTAAGATAAGGTGGCAAAAAATGCCCTTGTACAATTCTATTTTGGTTGTCACGATTAAAGTGAAACGTGAACATAAATGTGCTGATTGCGGCATTACATTTAGATTGCAGCATCAGATTTCTTTTTATGCATTTTTTTCTTTGCAGTGTTGAGTATTATAACCAAATTACACACGTTTCTGTTGAACGCATGAATGCAATGGCCAATCACCACTGAAAATGCTGGAGTTTTGTTCAGCACACACAGAAACTACAAAAATGTAAGTACTGTAAGAAATTAATTTTGCAGTGTAGACAGATTTGGTAATTGTAATAGGGGTTTTTGTGAGAGCACATACCTTACGCTAGACTGAAGTCATGACCTGCTTCAATTATGTTTTTTACTGTTTTCTGCATACAATTTACTCCCAGTTTGAATAACTGTTTTTTCATGCTACTAAAATAACCAATGTGAAGTCTCAATTTTTCAATGCATAAAAAGTTATAAACTAACTCATTAATGGCATGCCATTTCCCCAAACACAAAAATCTTAATCATTATTACAATATCAAGAGCAATAATGATTTTTGTCATAATATCACAGGCCTAACCTGTAATAGGTTTATGTTTTATGTTATAATTTACATACTTTGTGTTCAGTAGGCTATGTTCATTACACATTTGCTGTGTAAATACATGCACCTTTAGAGCATTAAACAGAAAATAAACATGAATGCCATGTCAGAGGCAGTTTCTGTTTTACCTAAGCAGTGTAAAGACAGATTTTGTTGATGTTGATAAAAAAATTGGACATCAAAAAAACACTAAAATATAAAAAATATTTGACATAAAAGACAGCAAAGATACAGTAAAATGGAAATACAGCCCCTGGAAATGAACTCTAGGGGGCAAATATCAGTTAATTTCTGCCCCTGTTCTACACACAACCATTAAACCAAGAGTCTTAACCTTCCAGAGCAAGGTGAAGGGTATAAACCGAAAGGAGATGAGACGGCGATGTTTACTGTGCTCCGGTTCACTTAATCTCTGTGTCAGATGACAATTTATACATGTCATTCCATTACCACACCATAAACTGTCCCCAGTGAAACACTGCCCTGCTAATCAGCTCCTTCACAAACAGAATTAGATTTCCAATTGAATTTGTTTCGGCCTGGAAAAATATGACAAACCGCTAGGACAATGCAGCCTGATGGCCATGGAAGGGCGGTTTTCTTTTGATAATCAAGTTAAAACAAAACATAGCACGAGGGAGCGCTTTCACGTAGTGCTCAGGCAAGGAAAATGTTTGCAGAGAGGGGAACGAATCTACATTCCAAACAGACAATGGCTGGCCAGAGGTCCGTCTCTTTATTTTCCCTTTGGTGTGTGTTGTTGAGGCATCTGAAGACCTGTGGCTCTTTCACTTATCTTTAGCAAACACTGGCGGAGGCTGACTGTCACAAGCCCAAAGTTTGTTCTTGTTGATAATGTCATGGCAACACAGGGAACGGGAAAACTGCACTCCAGCTGGGATGGTGGCAAACACGCTTAAAGCACACTAAAAAGCAAGAGTGACTTCAGAGGCGTTTTTGTGTTGCTACCAAAAACATGAGAACATGAAGCCAGCTATTTGGAAGACAATGACCATTTTAGAATCAAAGTCACATGTCGCCTCAGATTTTTGAGTGAAAAAAGGTATTAAACTATTTTAAAATAACATAGTTTTATATATATTTATATTTAGATTATTTCTGGTTTAAAATGTTTGCCTTTTCATGAATTTGATAGAAGCACAAAAATGTATCTTGCTCTTGCTGTTGCCTCTTGAATGCAAGAAAAAAGTAAAATATAAAAAAAAAAGTCCCCCACAATTTCTCCAAAAATACTTTTTACATCAAAGTGCTAAATAAATTCATTAATTAAAAAAAATACATAAATATATTTAAAAAAGAACTCAGGTCTGTTATTTTTATAAAAACATTTTCTTTTGCTCATGTAACATCTCACTGAAAAAATTACAATAGTGCTCATTTTAAATGCTCCTTGAAGCATTTAATTCCCACATCATCATAGAAACCTCAACTTCCAGTGGACAGATCATCTGTATGCAAGATGAAGCACATTTCTTCAAGATCTGTCGAAGTGATCGTGAGAGAAAAGCTATCTAGGGTCATTAGTAGGGTTTCAAAGTCACTCTGCCCTCTGACAGAGAGCGTTTGACAGGTGCTGCCGAGGCAAAGCTTGCTGCAGGAGAGAGAAATGATACCATCCTGATTAGATCGTCCACCTTAGGGAAGGTGCTGATGCACAGAAATTCTAAAAGAGAGGAAGAAGAGGATGAGGGTGGGGGTGGAGAAAGAAAAACTAGAAGTGCAAAATAGAAGAGCTGTCAAATGTGCAATGTTTCTTCCCCCACGTCGCACTGTCCCTCCTCTGGTGTGGTCTGGTGCGTTACCCCCAGCGGAGACGTCTCAGTGTGATGTGTCAGTCAACAGACCCCTATCCTCGTGCCGTTCACAAAACTGTCAGGCTCTGCACCAACCCACCAGCCTGTGTTACTACCACGTCAAAAAAATCAGACGTTTGAGAAAATAAACCATTCTTGCGTAATCCACCGAACTGAAAATTCACACTTGTTAACCGGGAATGTCTCCCAGAGCACTCCAAGCCCTCTCCCAATCAAGAACCGATCCTCATCTGGCATTTCATTAAACTCAAACAAGCATTACAATGCAAGGCTCACACAAAAGCAGAGTAATTCGAGGGGTTAGGCTCATCAGCACTGGCCGCTTCTCTAAAGTCATTAATGAGGGCTCAGGCCAGGCTCAGGGCTTTCCAAGAGTCACTAACACCTCTACAACCCCTCTTCATTTGATGAGCTCGTTCATGAAGCCTGAGGAGCCGGGACTCCGCTTTAGAAACGGTCCCATTTTCCAGGCTAAATGAACAGTTATTGAGTGAAAACAGATCAAGTGGACTGGGGGCACACTGCTAAGTAAATCTAAAGAGAAAAGTGTTATAGTGGGGGGGGTGGGGGGTGAGCGGAGCGAAGTGCGTAAGCGTGAAAGCAAAGGTGAACTGGTTGTTGCTCAGCATCTATGGGAAGTGGTGGCAGCACAGACTGAGGTGATTTGCACATTAAAAGCAGCAAATGTAGCGCAGCTTTGAGGAAGCCACCAGCAAAGAATTTACACTCTCTAAATAAATAAAGCAAGTTGACAAAAAACCCTCAACGTTCAGCGTGATAAAACACTTTCGCTTGAGTAGTAAATCAATGCAGAGTCAGTGCCTGGATGTCAACAATGTTTTGAATGTGTTTTGATACTGAGAGGTGACAGTCATTCATAGAAGACACATTTAGCCTTGGGCTTGTGACTGGGCACAGGATGTGTGTGTGTGTGTGTGTTTGTGTGTGTGTATGTGTGCGTGTGTGTGTTTGTGCGCGTGTGTGACAAATATAGAGAATGATACAAACCATAGTGCGCTGAAAATGAAGCTGAGAGCCACCCCGCTGCACAAGAGCACCGTAAAATACAGTTGTTTATATGCTCGACAGCAGGGCTGTGCCCTCCTTGACAGAACCAAAATGAAAGCAATATCAATGAAATATGACACTGATGATAGATCGGGAGAGGAGATGGAAATGACTTGATTCTCCCGAGTTTTCCGAATGAGATCCGGCCTGCGAGGATGTGTTCAAGCTGAACTCTGAGATGGCTCGCACTTGTCAGGTTTCTCAAACAATCAGGGCATCAGCTCCACTGGGAGTTGTCTGAAATGAGCAGAAAACTTAGCAGGTTTGTATGAAGCCCACGGCAGAAGTGCGGTACTGTTAATAAACTGCCTCTAAAGGCTACAGCTAAATCCGAAAACCACTTACTCCTACTACATAAAACAATGCCGACTGTTCCAATCAGCTAAACTCTACATTTTCACTTAAAGCTGACTCCTACATGTTCTGTATGTTTATCTGTGTTTGAGAAAGCAAATGTCCCTGTCTCCTTGGGTGCGAACATCCCTCGATGTAAGCAGGAACAGACCGTGTCCACTGGCTGTATAGACAGAGTTCTCAATGCCCTTGATGCCTGCAGAACAGAGGACAATAGGATCAGTTTGAACAATGCAAGCCCTCTTAACAACACTGCTCCACTAGGCCCAGAACCACAGTCCGTCTTCACTATCATTACACCACACCACACACACACAAAGCCACCAGAGCTTCAATTCAGAGTAAAAACACCTGATTTCTTGTGATATTCAAATCATGAAATATCGTGTTAATGTAGGGTGTGACGATATACTGGAATTGGCAATAACCACAATATTTAAATGAACAGGACACTTATGATGACGTGACATGCAAATACAGTAGCCTACTCCAGCGCCAGTACCTGGTTGACCTCCCAGGTGGCAGTATTGCATCTGAATAATAACACAAGTCAATCAAGAAGAAGACGCAGCATGCGGCCGCGTTACTCTGAGAAGAATCATGTTCAATATTATACAGACAGTTTTCATTATTTTACTAGTCATGAAATCAGAAACAATACATTAACCTGTTAACAGCGGTTCCCTTTCAGTCAGTCACTCTCGACGTCACGTCGGATGACTGACGAATTGGGATCTCTATAAGCGAGATCCCAATATGTCGGTCATCCGACATGACGTCTCCGTTCCCTCCTTCAGGGAACGAGGGTTACAATACATAACCGAGACATTTCCTGTGTTCATACAGTATATTTAAATAAAGGGGTGATTCTTTTAATAAGTACTGCATTTTCTTTACTCGTCTAATTTTTGTAATGTATTTGCAATCAAGTCATGGCCAATACATGTGCGTAGCACTTGATTTCTTTGTTCAAATCTATTATGCGATTAAAACAAATATAGAAAAACTGAGTGACCACATTGCTACTTTAAACTCTTAGACGCACATTAAAACTGAATTAAAAGCGCGTTAACTGCATGACTTCATTGGCGCCGGCCACTAGGTTAAATCCTCCATTGTGCCTGCAGCACAGCACCTTTTGGCCCAGGTGTGAACTTGAGTGTCAATACCATTCTAGAGTCTGTTATTATTTGATTGGCAACGGTCGGCTGGGGATATAATTCCAGTGGATTGGAGAGCCGGTCGTGCACTCACACTGGACCTAAGTGGCCAGCCATTTCAGCAGCAGTTACACTTCTCATTTTTCTCTGCTGGAAACCCAAGTGTTTACATCAAAAGTAAAGTTATTTTTTCCCTTTTTGCAACTAGAGAGGTGCCAAAAATAAGGATAGACTGTGCAAAAAGGAAACAAAACCAAGAGAAAAGGTGGTCTAGAAGGGGATAGAGTTCAATTTTAGATTGAAATGAGACAAGTGTGAGATTCAAAACATGTCTTTGTAGCTCACTCATTTTAAGCCAGAGCTCAGCAAGCAGTAAACGTGCTTCCCAGAGGTACTGCTGCCAAGGGTCTATCATTCATTAGGCTGCCACCATCATCACATGCATTCCAGACACTTAATCACTAAGATAGAGATAAAATAAAAAGCTTGAAGGTCACCAGGGGGAGAGAGCAATAGAGGGGAGATAGCATAGAGGGGTGAAGATGTATGGCCTCATTTTGATTGAGGACGTGACGCTTTCAGTCACACGCGACAGAACACCCGATGAGGAGATGCGTTTTGACTGGAGACCTTTATCACAGACTCCAACGGTTTGCTGAGCTACACATCACAAGGAAACAGCCCTGGAGAATTCAGCCGCAAATCGCAAGCGAAAACATTTAATAGGACTATCTGAGTCTACCCTCTTCCGTATTCACTTTACGCTCTAGAAGGCGCACGACAGTAGAGCGTTGAGCGAAACTCTGAATCTGAACCATCATGCATATTTCCCACTCTTTCCCATCAGGTGTTTTTTTGCCTGTCTACTCCTCTGATGTTTTGACATATTTCTCTGCCTCGTCGAGCGCTCGTCTCCGATTTGCTGTGCTGTTTAATGTTCATGAGGGGCGGCGCAAAACTCGGTCCGTTGACAACCCACTGGCTGTTGTTACAAGATCTCAGACAGACAAAGAAGACGAGGTGCACCGCTGAGGAGCCCCACACTCCACTGCCTCAAAATAAAAAGCGCCTTGACCTCCTCGGCAGCCAGCTTCACCTCTCAACTGTGACGGACGGACGGCGCCCTAGTCTCGTCCCCGTGGCCCAGCGTGCTTGAATAATGCCAACTCTCTGCACGCCCCGGGCCAACAGCCACCCACCATACTGGGAAACTTCTGATGCTTAATCTCCTGAAATGCAAATGTGCCAAATGAGAGATGGGGTCCCCAAAGAGAGCCTGCCATGCTGGCGAGTGTAAACGGACACGGTTAAACCCTCCTCTAAGACCGGCTCAGACTGCACCGACAACCAAATCTGAACTATAATAGTCTCTTTCCGGGCAGGAATTTGTATGGCATTTGAATTTGAAAGGGTGTACGGTGGGGCATACAGATTTGCTCAAGGATACTGGATCTTTCAAGAGGCTTTGTTCTCATGCCATGATGACAACTGCGTTGCACACCAACTGAGGAGAAATTGTCAAGGCAACATGTATCGAATTTCACAAAAGTTCAGAGCAAAGCGATTTCCCTCCCCTCTCCAAACCTCCCACCGAAGACGAAACAAGCGATCCACGACACATCCTCTTACTTTAAAGAAAACAAGCGGCTGACACATTTCCTGCCAACAGGCCCTTTCCTCAGATAACATGAGACTCCCATCAACAGGAAGCCCTTTCACTGGCGGCTCTGCCTCCCTTCGGCACGTCACACAAAACAGCTCCTCAACCCCAGCCCCCACAGCCTCCCCTCCAACTGTTGAGGAAAACTTGCAGAAGATGCTTGCTAAAAACAGTTAGCAAGGAACCGGACTTAAAAGTGTAGGCTGTAGCCTCGAGTCCTTCAAATGCTCTTGGTCTGAGAGGCAGCTTTTAACAGCCTCAACAATACTCTTGAAATCAATTAACTTGCAGCCAGTGGTATCAACATTACACACAGCCTGCCATTACATCAGATCCCACAAATAGCTCTGACCAGATGGACGGACATCGTGCAAACCACGGGAAAGTAGCACACAAACGCACAAACATGCCCTCTAGGCACGGGTCAATGCTTTATATTTGTTAAAAGCCTCCAATTCTGGTGCGCTCACCAGAAGTTTACATGAGTGAGTGCACGAGCGCGGTAACAACATATAAAGGATTTGAGGAAAGTTTGTAAAAAGCAAATCAGAACTCACGTTAAGTGCAGTGTGCATTTGAAGAGCGGTGAGAGAAGGCAACCTTCATAAGGTAAGGGCTGTACTGTTTGAGCAGCTGCTAATAGGAGAACTGGCAGAAGAGTGAGAGAGAGAGAGAGAGAGAGAGAGAGAGAGAGCAGACGCTTTCTGCAGGCTGCTGTGATGACATGCAGGCTTTTTTCCTTTTTTTTAGTAAGGGGGCTTATCTTTGTCTCTATGGTAACTGTGTCTCTGGGTGGTTATTAGAAACCCTGAACTTCCTGTGCATCTGCAGGATCAGCCAATCACGCGCCGTGTTTTCATAGGCGGAGATAGCTCGTGCTATAGGCAGTGAAGAGCGGCCACATGAGGGGGCCATGGAAACAGAGGGTCAGGAAAAACTTACAGCACGGCACGACAGGCCAGTTTGCATAAAACAGCCCAAAACTATCTTCACTGCACTCTACGTATTTATAGAAACATCTAGTGACTAAAGTAGGTTATAAATCCTAGAGCTCATTTTTTCCAGCAAAACAGCCTCCATGCCATAAGCTTTTTCCAAATAGGACAATGCCATCAAGGTATTTCAGTATTTTTAAGACGAAAATGGAAACTCTTGCAGAAAGCACAAGCTCAGCATCGCGAATTCCCAGAAAGAACTTGCCATAGCACTGTGGTAAAGAGACTTGCAGACGGACAACCACAGAAAGCTCAGAGCTCAGCATAACAGCCAGAGTTACCAGAGTCCAGCTGTAATGACAATAAATCCACAGGATGTGCTGTGTACCAACACACTCATGCGGTTTGTTTTAACAGCAGACTGTGGATGAGCAGATCTTAATGCTCATGAATGCAAATGAACAGAGAGCATGCAGGATTACAGTTGCAAGGCAAAGAGCTGACATGGAGCATGCATCCAGGACAGGACTTTCAGCTGTTGTGCACAGAAAAGACAGCTGAACTGGAGAACTGCAACTTACTATCAGATTACCATGAGAAAGCTTCGTTTTCCCAGTATTCTCCTCAGTTTAAGCGGGTTTGGAGCAATGGTGCTCACTTCTTCCCTGCGCTGACTTCTTCCCTGTTTTCCACCTAGCGAGCACATTCAAACTTCACTCGGTGGTTGCTTTATTTAACACCGCATTTGTTGACAAGTCTCGGAGCAAAGTTCCCCATGCAGAACCCTGGGTGCTGAACTCGAGAACATCAAATACAAACAATCCCGACCAGAACAGAGTGCCCTACCCCCTGAGGGCGAGACGCATCAACCGGTCTACTAGGACAGCAAGGGAATGACCCCCGAGGAACGCTCAGCAAGAGCCGATCTAGACCTCTTCCAGCACTGTTTACAGCTGCAACGACTTCCATTCCTCAGTGACAGGAGCGTGCCCTCTTTCCTGTCTCTGCTGTCACAATATTTCATCCGGTGTAAGTAGCACATGTCCCACACGTAACTAGACTCACCAGCCAGGAGTTCCCAGCGGCATCTATATGCCCACGAACGCTCTTGCACGCCGGCTGAATAACAAAAAAACACAAATCACTCACATATTACACCAAGAATGATCAATCACACACAAACCTTTTAATCCAGATCGTCCCCTGATTGGCTGCCTCCGCATGAGCTCCAGATTTTTAAATCCGACTGGTTAATCCCTCCATTTCTCTCAGATTCAGTATTTCAGCAGTGACCACAGTGGGCTCTAACATTCACTTGGCTTTTCTCTCTCCCTCCCTCTTTCACTCTCTCTCTTTGCACTCTGTTCTGAGACCGCTCACTGAGCTCTAGAACTAAGGGAGCCTGATGAGGAGGCAAGAGACTCGCTGGGTCCTAGTGTCTCTGGTGTTAACTGAAAGAATGTCATTGTTTTATGTGTAACCCAGGGCTACACTCTACAGACGGCTGATAAGTCCTGCGCTGTGCCAGATCCACTGCTGGGCTATTTGTAGATGGATAGAGATGGAGAGCTGTTCGATATCCATTACCTGGAAAACAATATAATAGTTGAAAGATCATTTACAAACATAAAATAATAAAAATCATTTTCTTACTCAGTATGCTTGTGTTGTCTGCAGTATAAATATCTAAACATACTGAAAAATATCTTAAAGTGAATGTATCTTGTTTTTAGCTTTTGTTTATTTGCAAAATGACATAAGATAGCAAAACCTGTTTTAGAGAAGTTAAAGCAAAACTCAATGAGGCTTTGGTAATAAAACCCAAAACAAAATATGGTTCCATCCAAATTAGTTTTTTTCTTTATTTGTCTTACTCCATTGTCGATTAGATTTCTCTTGAAAAAGACTTTTTTTTTTCAAGTAAATATATCTTGTTTTATCAATCATGACAGGTTTTTACTGTAAACGATATTGATTTTATTTATTTTTTCTCAATCTAGAGGTCATGGAAACTGACCTCCTTTTAGCATTTTCCCCATTTGCTCAACTTTATTAGAATATTTGCTTTGCATACTTGTAACTTGTGTGCTACATTCCTAGTCTCCTGGAGAAATACAGTACGATAGCTAAAAGTGGTTATTCACTGATAAGATTTCTGTCTTCATTGTAAGATCTAAAATTTAATCTGCAGGTTTAACATCAATGATATCATGTGACTAATTGCAATGCAGCAAGAATAAATAGATGCAACATAAAATACTGTATGGTTTGATAGCTACTGCATAGCTTTAGTAAAAGAATGGTGCACAGGTCATATTTATTGGTTTTATATTTGATGGTACTTTTTGGAGACTGACAGTACAAATCTACTGATGTCTAAGGAAAAGCGCATCTTGAATATTCTACTTAACATCTGTTATACATGAAGATGAGCTGATGAGAGTATTTATTTGAAATAGTCCTTTAAAGGGTTCATATCTGACCATGTACTGAGATTTTTTTTTTTTTTTTTTACCTCTAATTCAAATAAATTGCTTAAGCATATCATAACGAAATCCTTCCATGACATCAGCAGCATGCAAGCATGCAAATCATTTCCATTACCAAATTTTTATTTCTTTCCAAAAGGTCAAAACCCCTACTTTTATCTCCCTCTCTATCCTTATAAAACATACTGAAAACAAAAGCCTAATTTTAGCTCTACCCTTCAAAACATACTAATATTTAAACCCCAAATCCTTTGCTACCACTCTGAAGTGTTTGCTGTTGCAAACGTGGCAGCAGTGCTAAAACTATTATGTGCACGGACACTACAGCCAGGGCTATAAATATAAGCAACACATGGAGCGGCAGACTGCAAAACAGGGGGAAATTTGGGCGTCTTATATCTGTCAAGAGCTGCACGAATCAGGCCGCCGGCCATATGATCAGCCTGGAGGCTGAATCCACCTCCTCAGCAGGGAGCTTTGTAACTGTGCTTCTCGTTTCTTTAAAAAAAAAAAAAAAAAAAACAGATTGGGCGGGGGGGCTTGTAAAATATCCTGGATGCTTATGTGAAAAATGCCTCGTGAGGATCATAAAGTGTCTAAATAACAGTTGCCTAATGTGCTCACAATGTAAACTCAGTTGCTTACCGCAAATCTTGGGGGCCCCCTGTGAACCATGAGATGGGGCTCTGGACACAAGTGCATGCATCATGCAACAGTGTTTCTTCTCAGGAGTGAACAGCATCTGATGGACATAGACAGTCATGTTATTTTGGCCAATTTTTCTTCTCTCAAATCCTTATTTTTATCTATTTATATGCAGATATATCTTTCTAAATTTAGTTTCAGCCAGTAGAGTATGCACATTCTAACCAGTTAGTAAACAATTACATGCATGATCATTTTTTTCCATGATTGTGATTTCTTTGTAAACACATTTATGTTGAATTTGCACAACATTAAAAAGCCAAGCAACACAATATAGTACCTGCTTTCGTGCAACATGTACGCAGCGTAAATTTGCACTGTATCTGAGGTTTAACCCTAACATATTTGGCTCATAATGGCTTGAGGGTCCAATGTTTGACAGTGTGTATATACAGCTGAATTGTGAGCACATCTTTACTATAACAAAAACTGTGTAAAGGGAAACAAATGCCTGTGTCCTTGACTGATGTGTAAAAAAACAGAGCTACTGGCTTTTATGTTTCGTGAATGAAGCCAGACTTGTGAGCATGAGAGCTTTCCAAAACTGTACATTTTCAGATCAAGCAGTTAAACGTTAAAAAAAAAAAAAAACATTTCAGTAAAACATTTCACCAACTGAGCTGCCAAATGCTCTGGCCTCTGAATGTCTGGCAAAAAGATCCAGCTTTTCCAGCAGCTGTAGGATGGAATTCTGTTTGTGTGTCCCAGTTCAAGTGCCACTAAACATATAAAAATAATAGCGCATCTATAAGGTAAAATCTGTATAAGTTGAAATGTAGCAAAAAGTGATTTACCCATTTTTTTATATATATATATTAACATAAATTAATGACTCTCATAATTAAAAAACTTATCATGAGAGCAAATGCACATCAAAATTTTGCCTTATTAAACAAACGTATAAAGTAAGATTAGATGAACAACGATATTACACACCTGTGATTGCACATCAGTTGAATTCTATATTAATGTGCACTCACACTCATCTATAATCATTATGTTGCTTGGCAACCATAAACAGCCAACAGTTGAGCTAATGAACTATATTACTTAGCAGGAGGATTGTTTATGATCATTAACAAATGTAATTATTTATTGAATATAAGTGTCTGCTATTATATTGATGTTGCCATTTAATAAAAACAATAAGCCACTTGAGGATGTTACAATGATTTTTCCATATCACATTTCCCATCACCCTATGTTAAAATAAGTGGCTTACTGTTTAAATGTAAATTGTACAGAGAAGTGCTACATAAGCACTCTAGTAAACTTTGAGAGAATAAACAAAGTGGGAATTTAAAAAAAAAATGCTTATGTCAATGACACTGTTGTTGATACAGAAATGAATTAGTGTCCATACCTTTCCTATATCACAATCTTTTTCGCTGTACTCATTTAAATTATTTACATACAGCAGTCATAAGAATAACACAATTAATGGTCCTCTCAGTTAATTACTCCACCTTCCTCTGTCACATCTTCGAATGCATTTGAAAAAAAAAAATACAAAGCCCAGATGAATGTCTTCATCATATAATACTTTGCCCAAGGCACTTAAGTGAATTAATGTAGCATAATTCCTGAGCAAAGTGCTTGCTTGGTGCAATCAAAGGATTAGAAATATGCATTTTTCAAATGATATTTCAGGCAACACTTACTGAGAATAAAATATGAATGTGTCTCTGAACTTAGCAGAACCCTGGTAAACAGTTTTGGTTGTTGCCTACAACCAAGAAGTGATTTCTGTGTGGTTTCATTTTCTATTGCGAAACCTGTTCAGTGAAAACAGAAAGCAGAAAATTTAATTTGGTTGGAAAATCCTTGAAATTATCTCTGTGTATGATATAAGAATTTGATTAATATCAGTAGGGTGAATTTTACAAAACCTTTCAACACCAACATCAAAACCAAGAAAGAAGAAATCAAGAAATATTTCTTTTGTAAGAAAATGAAACCTATTTTAAAATCATTTAAATGCTAAATGCTGCATTCATCCTGTATTATTTATGCTGCATTATCCGAGTCAAACCTACCTGAGCAAAAATGACCTGTACACAAGAGATGCAAGAAATGGAACAGTGGCCTTGCATGAGTATGAATATGATCCAGGAGCATAATAGGATATAATGCAAACCATACTACTTAAACCACTCAACTGATAAAACTCAATAAAAATTGTTTACACAGCAGAGGTGGATCTGCGCACATCTTTAACTACTGCTCTGTTTTCTCTGCACTCGTGGCAGAAAATAACTCAAGAGAGCGCATATAAGACTTGCTCCCCCATAATTGAAATAAGTGGTGAAATCCGTTAGCTTCAAATCCTCCCAGTGCGATTCAGGGATGGGTAACTAGTCTCACACTATGAGCTGAAATGTTCTTTCACGGGGATGCAGCATCAACTCATATCTATAATGTGACACAAGGGACAATAACCATTATTATAATCTATTGAAGTCTGGGAAGCTAATAGACACCCAAAACAGAATGAGCCGGCACTGCCTCGCTGCTGGGGAGAAACGAGGGTGATTGTTTTTCACTCTCTGCGAGAGTGTGAGCAAAGAGCAGGGAGAACGAGTGATGGATCTAGCACAGCCACGCGCCTGCCGACCGAAAAATCAATCACAGTAATGGCTGGCGCTTCCGCAACGATTCTCCCGCAGAATGAAACGCAGCTTTAATGTGATATGCAAACAATAAAAACGGAGTGCAATTCTTTTTCAATAAAAGAAGGCACTTTTCACACAACAAACGCAGCATGAACAGGAAACTAATGTCGCCATCCCTCCATCCATCCGTCTGTCTCACTCTTTCTCAGGGAAAAGCACTTGTAGACAGAGTCGTCTCTGACGAATGTACTGCTGGAAGACAGAACAGGTCATGTTAACTGCTGTCTCTAGAATAGCGTGCAGTAGTGCCTATGGCTACGCTAAGGACATAAAAACAGTTCCTGTGAGTACAAACCTTGCTATATGACACATGATGGCTCTCTAAGTGTCCAGGGGCTTTCACCACCAGGCACATCCTGATGTGATCATGCGGGCCAAAGTAATCCATCCATTGTTTTTTTTTTTTTCTTTTTTTCATTCTTCATGCGGGGGACACACACAGTGCAGATGGCATAATTTGTTGAGATCCTCACCCGGCTAATGGCCTAAAGCCCAAGTGGGTCATTTGCGCAGAGAAATATTGGGCCTTTTGTCCACTCAATCCTCACACACAACCTACACTCACCTACTGTACTACAGCGCCAACAGCCAGCCACAGGCATTTGGATCAAGGACATGGTGGGTTTGAATTAATTCAGTACATTAAAATTTGTGGAGCATAGCTGAGATTTTATAGCTGGTAACAACTGAGTGGAATCTAGACTATTCATTTGTTTTATTGAAAGTGCGGCTATCAGCAGTTATGTGAAACAAAAGAAACAAAAGAAAATGATTACAAATATGCCTGGAAAACTTCCCATGCAACACGGTTTTACTATAGGAATAATGTTATAATAAATGCATTCAAAGCAATCTATTCAGGACACTATTTTAACAGAAATACAAATGTTTGATGATTACTATAGAGTTACTGAAAATAGCACTGTTAAACTATAAAAAATAAAATAAAAAAAATTCACAATGATTAAATAAAAACGGTTTGAGACCAGAAATAAGATCTTACCATACTTTAGGCCCATCATATATCACTGCGCAAGAGCATCTGCTTTTCTCCATCAGATCTGCATGACTTCAACTGGAAGTAATCAAACCTTTAAGAGTCATTTAAATGCAGTGGATGAAAAATAATTAACAGGTGTTTGCATGTATTTAAGCCTCGTGAGAGTACCAGAATTTAAACGTCAAAGGTTGACAGCACATACATTATACATTAGCCACAGGTGGAAAATAAAATGTGCCGGAAAATCAGTGCCATTTAATAAATATCTGCACAAAATTGAAAATCTAATTGAATATGTGTGCGCGTGTGTCATGCGGGATTCGCTTTGACACACTCCGCTGCATGTTCCCCGATAAAACATTAATGAGAAGAACGCACAACATTTATAATGTTTGCCTCTCACCCTGATCATAACATTACCAAGACATAATTTGATATTTTTACTGAAACATTTTAGAAAAGTTACTCACTGAGCTCAAGCCTGTCGAGACGTGCAGCAGATAATGTGTGTAAAAGCACTATTTCTGTGGAAATCAAACCTTCCCTTCATGGAAATCATATTTCATAGAAATTTTAATTTTTTATTATTTAAAACAAATCAATGATTGTGTTCATCTACTGGACAGATAGTGAGGGATAGATAGGAAGGTGGATAGGTGGACAGACAGATAGACAGATAGACAGATAGATAGATAGATAGATAGATAGATAGATAGATAGATAGATAGATAGATAGATAGATAGATAGATAGATAGATAGATAGAAAAAAGTTGCAGGTTCACATTCATCAGGGTGATCGATAAACAAGCAAAACAAATAAATTGCAGCTTTCCCCAGTATATTGGAAAACCATATTTTCTTCCTTCCTCTGGAGAGTTCTCATCAGATTTGCTGCAAGATATGTATTTTCTGTAAGCAGTCGCATCATATTAGTCAGCACGGCCTTAACAGGACTCTACCTTCCCTAGTATCCAGCTCCCTTAAATTTATGATTCATTCGTGCCTGAGGCAAAGGCAAAGGAACTAGTTTCTTTAAAAGTGGGCCAGAAGCGTGGGGCCAGTGTGAAGCCGCTCTCCAAATGGAGCCCTCTCTGAAAACACAGAAAGAGAGAAGGGGATTACAGACACAATACTCGGCAATGTTCTCCGTAGTCAAAACTCCCAAGGGTCTGCTTGAGTCCTCAACTTTATTGATCGACTTTATGTACCACTTTCCCTCCTCCTGCTCCCCTCCATCTTTTTGTTTTCTCAGTGTCACCCTGTATGCTCACCGTGCCAAGTAAGAACTCCAGATCTGTTTGTAAAGGCCTTGGAGTGCCGTTCATTTTCTTCTTGTGCTTGAAAGCCTTTGAGGTAAGAACTCAGCTCCAGGTAATTGCCTCTTAGATCAGTGAACACGAGTGCTTATTCCTCGGGTTTGAAATATTGAGTGGCTAATTTGATTGCTGGTTGAATGAAACAGTGCGATGTGCAGCTCAAATTCATAAAAGTACGTTAGTCAAATGATGTCAGGAGTATTGCTGATCAGAATCCGTCGGATCATTGTGGTGACAATCTGACTGCCCTCAAAGAAACTTCCCGGTCATTTATTGCAGGGGTTTCTTCTAGGGATGTGCACAATGACTAATTTGACTTGTTTAAATGGAAGTTTTGTATCTGACTAGTCGACTAGTCTAAAAGCAAGAAACCCCCAAAAGATGGTTAGAAAAAAAAACGTTGTGCGTGCATGTACTGTATATAATAGCCTACATTTGAAATACTAATCTATGAATCACACTGTACGAATTCCACTAAAAATAGGTCACAATTATGCTGTACTCTTTCTTGCCTCACGTTATCATTATTTAATTTTAGGTGGTCGTTAAAAAGAAAAAAAAAAGAAGAAAAAAGAGAAGAGAACACACTCAACTTCAGCCGATGCTTATTTATTAAAATAAGCTGGGGAAATTCAGAACAATGAAAACATCAATCAATAGCCTGACAGAATTCTTCATCTTCATATAGGCTAACATTAAATTAAATAAATTAAATTAAATTTATGCATTTAGCAGACGCTTTTATCCAAAGCGACTTACAGTGCATTCAGACTATCAATTTTTACCTATCAAGTGTTCCCGGGCAATCGAACCCCCAACCTTGTGCTTCGTAACGCAATGCTCTACCACTTGAGCTACAGGAACACTATTAGCTAACATATTAAAACACAAGACAAAAACAATAGGGAATTTTATAGCGCAAAGTCAAATATATTTTTTATATGTGCTTAGAGGAATTTATTCGCAAAATGCATTTTCCCATTATTCACATTAATCCTTTTTCGCACAAGTCAAAAACCACCTCAAGCGAGCGTAAAAACTTTTTTTGTGAATTAAGGGATTTTTATTCTAAATTTGGCATTTCCATCACTCGTTTCTCATTCGATACTTCAAAATGCACATTAAAACAGGTTGATGGAAACATGTTCCTGCACTTGAAAAAACGTAGAGATAATGAAAAGCAAGCCAACAGAATTTCGGAAAGCGCCTGGACATCACGCAGCACCACCAAAGTGGGTCTTCAAGAATAGACGGCGCGGACGGGATCGCAGCGGCGGCGGGCTGTAGTGATTGACATTAGCTGGCTTTCGCTAGTCTCTAAGCTAACACCGATGTGCCTGTAACGAATATGATAGAGCGATGCATTTTGATAGTAACATAACCAATGTGATAGTAACATAAAATGATGGTAATTTGAAGGATAATCATGTTTTGTTTTTTTCTGTCGTGTAATCAACTATTGTTTTCAGTGTCGACTAGTAGGAGCTGTACCGTTTAGTCGACTAGAGCCACACATCCCTAGTTTCTTCCCAGTGTATATGATTAATTGCCCTTCTCAAATGAACTCTGCTACTTCTTTATTTTGAATGCATGAACAGCTTCTTAGGAATTTAGATTCCTGAATATGTGATTCCTATTACTGAATTTTTTTTTATTTTTTTTTTATTAAAAAAAAGTTCACTCAGGAGGTCTACAAATATAAAAAAAAAAATTAATAATTTAAATTTATATATATATAAAAAAGGCATGTTTTGGGGTGGGTCATGCCAAAGGTAAATGGATAACAAACAGAAATTCACAAAACTCTAATTATGATTTCAACAATACCTTGACTTGGTTGTTATTATTACCCTATGCAGCTGTGCCAAAAATAAACATGACCTTCTTCCAATGGACTGGCTGTCTACTCTTCCTAAATAGTCTGTGTATTTGTCTGTGTCCCCATTTTATCAATGTCAATAATAAGTCGTGAGCTGGTTAATCTTCCAGCTTAGCTTGAACGCTTATGTTGGTCATGCAGTGTGGCTTTTCATTAGTAGAGCATATCAGTATTGTTTAAAAATTATTAATTTGGCCAAAATCAGCTTTATTCTGCTAAAATGATATAAAGGGAGAACTTAGATAAAAATCATGTGTCCCTGAAAACAAATAAAATGTTAATTATTTTAGCAAATAAACTGATTGTCATTCAGCTTAAAGTTAACATCCATTACATGGGAACCATGGATTGCAATTCTGGATGATCCAGCTACAAATGTGGATCTATTTCTACTGAAAGTGTAAACAGAGGGAACTGACCAGAAAAATTCACACAATAGTATCAGACACTGTCTTAAAATCTGCTTGTGTGAGCCATTTGTCCATGATGCTGAGAAATTGAATGTTTAAATCAATAAACGAGCAACGTGAATGCATCAAATTCTGATATTAAACCTATTGATTAGCTTTAATTCATTAGCGTAGCAACAGAAAAGGCTTGTTGGAACATAATTATTTAATGTTGGTGCAATAATGAATCAAAGGCAGTGAAACAGAACAGCACCTTTAAACATAATATGGTGATAAGAGTCTCTTCAGTGGCTGCCAGTGTGATATTTACACAAGCTAATTGAGCCAAACCCTCTGATATACAGCAATATGGGTTTTAGCTCTGTTTGCACATATAATTAGAGTTCAGAGACTCTGCACCCAGCCACCAAGGCATGAAGTAAAACAAATCTTGTGGGGTGCTTGAAGGCCACATTTGTTGCATTCAACACCATATGCAGCCATGAGACTTAAAGTGACTTAAATGTATCCTTTCAAAGCCCTTCGTGAGATTAAGGTCTTCCTATAGCATAAAAAGACATTATATTCTCAATTAATATATTACAATATTACATTAAGTGCCTTCATTAAAGTGACTTCAGAGAATAATTGCATCATTAATGTGACTTCAAAGACTAATCAGCGGTAAATTTCTAATTTACTAATGATGCATGTGCCATTTCTCTACATGCATAAGGCAGATCCATTCATTTCTACAATAAGCACCTAATGGATTGTGTATTTTATCTTGGAAATCTTACTATCCTGTTGCCACACTACTGTTAACATCAACACAGCAACATCAGTGCAGTTGAATTTAAGGCAGGATTATCTGTTTGTCCAATGGCATGAGTGAGTATTCGAGAAATCTGTTCGAAAACATATTTGTCATTTTATTGCAATTCTATTTGGAAACACCAGCGGCAAAGCAAGTAAAACATTTATCTGGATATAAAGGTTTCGAAGATCTGTTGGATTTCCTGAACCTATAAAACGTCTTGAAGTGGCACATAAAATAAGAGAAAAAAAATCAATTGAAACAACCCTTCAAACCAAAGATGTAAATGGGTCTCATTCCATCCATGTAGTTTCATACCTCATTAAGCTAATATACAAATAAACGAAGAACATGTCTTTAATTTTTGAACGTGATGAGTAATCTAGTACCGTGAGGAGATGCTGCGTCTGTTTCGTCAGTTCGTGTGAGTAAATCACCCTTCATTTTTCATCCATTCTCTCCATTATGTTTGGGCTCTTGTGTGGCTAAACACAGCTTTAGGGAAAGAAAAGGAGGAAAGTATCTATAAATCATGTTTAATAGGCCCCCCATAAGGAAATCAATATGCTCATAGCGCCTTGGAATGTGCCTTCACCGTCGGCATTTATCAGTGACTGTCAGCCTTTACAAAAACTAGCTTGGAACAGAAATTTTATACCTTTAACCCCAATACAGATGGTAGCCAACCAAATGGAAAATTCAGAATTAGGCTGCCTTCGATTTTAATCTTAATCTTGATCACTCAGATTACATAAAAGTATCATAGACATAATCTCAGATTAGAAAGCAAGGTTTAAAATATGTCCTTACCTCTCTCTTGGTCACTAAGACTTCCTTGAGGAGCATATTTGGTGTAGAAAATGTTTTTTTTCCTTTTTGCCTTTCATTGATACAAAATTGTAGCGGTGACTTGAAACAATGAAGAAGATGGTAAATATGAGAAAATCTGACAAGACCGATACTACCTTGTGTCATTCATGTGAACACCTCGGTTCAAAGCACCTGCTAGGTCAACAGTTAGGCCACGACTCATGTACATATTTGGGCACCGAACCTCAAAAATACCAATTACGTTGAATTTCAAACACACAGTCGATAAATTTTCTCTCTAGACTTTGTTTTAAAGAGCGTCATGTTAACAATGACTTGACTTTCAGTAGCAGCGGTGACAACAGCATGAACAAGCTGCTCCTGACAGGTCTGCTCAGACCGAACTACACAAGAACACCACAAAGACGGCACTGATGGACTGCAACAGAGCTTCTCGTCTTCCACAGATAGAGCGCTCTGTGGCAACGCTGTTTCTACTAGCAGGTTGAGAAGGGAGCAAGGTCCCTCATTTGTATCTGCCAGTCCTGATTAATGATATTTCATCCTTACCATGTTCGCTTGTTCTTTTTTTTCCTCAACCCCAACTATCTCTCTGTGTTTCTCTCTCATGCTCATTTTAATACAGATACACCAAGCTGGTACAAGCAGGACTTATTGATGATACCTAGACATACGATGCTTCTAAACAGTCCATGACACATGCAGACATGCAGTCCGTGACATCACCCGTAGATTTCTGAAGAGCGTTTTTGAAGCTCAAAGTGGGCGGAGCGGGCCGTCGCCATCTTGGCAGCGCATCACTCCTGGATAATCGAAAATGGTCAAAGAGGCGGGAGCTGTTTACTGAAGCCACGCCCACCTAGCTCAACGGTGGTGACAGCAGCGGCGATCCACCTGTCACTCAAGTGACCACGCTCTTAATTATGCAGAACTTTAAGGTTTAATATAATTTAAACGGATGAGTTATAAAAAAATTCACCCCCTCACAGTTGTCATGAAGGGCAAAATTAGCTATATAGACCAAAACCACTTTTTGTACCAGGCTGTAAACACATTTTTTTCCGGCCATAAAGTTGGGCATTTTAACATGGGAAGTTAATGGGACTGACTCCCTTTTAGAGACAGCCTCTAGCGGCCAGTTGATGAATTGCACTTTTAGTCACTTCCTTGATGGTTTCACGAGAGAGACCGGAAGGTTGCCGCTCGATGCAGACCTATACATGTGGAAACAGACTAACTCACATGTGCACATCAGATTGTAAGAGGACTAATAAAAGTAAAGTGATTGCACATCTCAGCTTCTCCTACAGAGAAACACAGGAAGGATGACATGTTAGTGCTGTATCTAATTTTCAGCTACATCTACTCAATATAAAAACCAGGGAATTTGGGGCATAGAAGTCTATGTAGACTAGGGGTGTCACAATATAGTATTGATGGCAACCATGATATTTAAAAAAAATTAAGTAGTGATATCATGTTTCTACTACACAATGGTAATATTGTAAATATTCCAGTGTCTGTCTGGTTGACACTTCAACATGGTAGGTGGAGAAAATGCATCTTAACACTGGATGCCAACCATGATTGTGTAGAAAAAAAAGAGGAGGACAATCTCATCTGAAAAACTGCCACTCAGTGTTGTTATTTTTGTACTTTGCGCAGTTATGGTTAAATGCTTGTATTTATTGGCCAAATTTAAGAAAATAAATAAATAAATAAACAAAGTTAAAGATAAATTTGGTTGATGGCACTATTAACGTTTTTTTTTTTTTGTGATTTTTAAATATAATTTATATATATATATATATATTGTACATGCTCATTTCCTCTATTTCCTTCTATTTGACATTTGGATTACCTTTGCTGTCATTAAATGCTCAAAGTTTATCTTTCTAAATACTAATAATTTAATAAAATAAAACAAAAAATATTTAGTTAATGTCAAAATATTTTTCATACTGTACATTTTATGATGCCTACATTCAATTGTAGCATTTACAATGGTTGATTTTACTTTATAATCTTTTTATTATTATTTCTAATTTATTCGTAAATGACTGATTGTACAGCAGTGATATCATCGCAGCATGGGTCTCCCTCAAAGCTGACTGCAAAGTAACACCTAAAATGCTAACAGAAACCACAAAGTTAAAAATGAGGCCCCACTGTAACTTGTTAACATTGGATAAACTGAGTGATTGATTGTATTGAGTATCTAAACTTAAAGGGGTCATATGATGCTGCTAAAAAGAACATTATTTGGTGTAATGAAATGTTTATGCGGTTTAAGGTTCAAAAAGCACATTATTTTCTACATGCTGTACATTATTGTTTCTCCTCTATGCCCCACCTTCTGAAACGCGTCGATTTTTACAAGGCTCATCGGTCTGAAAAGTGAGGTGTGCTCTGATTGGCCAGCTATCCAGTGCGTCATGATTGGCCGAATACCTCAAGCATGTGACAGAAATGGACCACCGCTACGTCCACGGTGAAAGCAGATCCGGCAAGCCACAGTGCAAAGTTGACGTATTTCCTCAGCGACCAGCATGGATCAGCTACAGGCATGACAAAGCGGATATCGTCCTCTTTCGGAAGGCCAAACAAAGTAGTTTTGCTTTCACAGTGAAACACACAGCGTCTAAACGTAATGGCGGCGGTGGCCACAACAATACTACAACGAGAATAAAAGGTACGCCTTCTTTCTTTGCGTGAACATCTGGGCGGCGTTATGCAAAGCTTCCCACATAGTGATGTAGAGATGTGGGGGTGTGTTAGAACGAGCCGTTTTAGGGGGTGTGGACAAGTCTTAACTTTTATAAAGAACATCTCTTTGGATTTGAAACTTTAGTCTTTGCAACTTTATGCACCAAGAGCTTGTAAAAAACCAAAGCATGGTTTGTTGTAAAGCCAAATAGTCAACAACCCATTAATAACCAGCACAGCATTCCAACAAACACACCTCTTTCAGAGGCTTTTTTCATTTGCCAGACCATGTTAAATCTTATCATGCATTCGCTTCCTGGGTGAGTGTGGAATTATTTTCAAATACGTTTGGTCTTGTCCACAACTGTCAATTGTTGAATTCTTTTTCTCGCTATCAGCTCATAGCAGCTCCATGGCATGAAAAAGAATGAGAAAAATAGAAAAGCTATCCTCATCGGCAGAAAAAGAGCTACTGAGAACACAAAGGAACACTGTCTATTCCCTCAAACGCCTGGCACAAACAACAGGCACACAATGTGTTAATCTACAGCTCTTTGCACTGTTGGCAAGGCTTAGACTGAAGCCACGTCGCAAGACAGCTCTACCTTCTTTCCTCGCACGGGTTTGGCTTACGGTGTTGCAAGCTCTCTCCCACAGCACAATACGGCAACTAAACTGGGGGATTCGTTTAATCGAGTTTCAAAGAGGAAGGTGAAGATTAAACTAGCGCCTCTCTGTTTATATTTGAACAGCGGGCCATTCCTGAAAATGAACCTATGAGTGGATTAAGCACGTATTTGATTATTTTTCTCCAAGGCCATTTCCTTACTTGATGCCTCCTGAGCCCCCTGATGGATTGAGGATAGAGTGAGCGTCATGTCATACAGATGAAGACTCAGGACTGATTACAAAAACAAATTAATCTTTATTCAGATGGGAGTGCAGCAAATCTCTCGAAACACAAACAAGTATTTACAGTTGCATAATCGCATGTAACAAGACGAGTCGCATAAAATCCTCCCTGAACGAGTACGCTTGGGCTTTTTAATATATGTCGCTAGCAGGGAGTTCTGCAAAAACAGAATCTGAATGTGATAGTTAATATTCAATTTTAAGGCAACCTGCCTATTTTGCAGATGGAAATTGAACGAGGAAGGAGAATTGTAAAGATCCGACCCCTTACTTCATTTTAGAATTCATTTTAAGAATTCATTTTAAGAGACACAGAGTACAGAAAATCAGAAGACTGGGATGGGAATATTGTTCCCGCATCTAGTGAAGTAGACCCTGAGAGGCTGGGTTAAATTTAATGTAGTTTGTAAGGCAACTGCACAATAGAAATGTGTGCTTCTCTATTACATGATGCAGCCTCAGTCCAAATGGATCGATACAACATCAAAACTCATCATCAAACCCAAGTGTCAAGCATTTGAGGTTACTCTGCCTTTTCAACAGACATGGCCAAACGGTGTTCTCTTAATTGCTTACAATTATCTATTGGAGAGTCAGTGTGAAAACCTGACTATCAAAGCTTTAAATGAAAAGCCACTGGGTTGTGTATACATGTTGTTTTATGGGAGATCTAGATCTATGTATTTTTTACAGAAGCAGCTTCCAGACTCTTATTTTGGGCTCCTGTGGAGCTGCAGATGTTCGCCAAGCCATAGCTGATGACATTTTCAAAGTCCTTGAAGCTGATATGACCATCAGAATCCTGATCTGCATACCTGTGCAATTGAATAAATGAACAACAAATACATGTGTTAATGTTTGTGTATAAACAAATAAGTATAGCAGGGTAAGATGGAGGAAGAAACTCCTTTTAAAAACAGTATCCAAACTATCACATTTAGAGATGTGTTAAGCATGTACAAGATGATGATGATGTGTAATGCAGTATATTATTAAAGGAAATAAATGGAAACATTTGCTAATTTATTAGTTTAGTAAAATTCTATATTTCTGATTACAAGTATGCAATGGTAGCAACAGAAAATAAATTCAGATTACATTATGCTACTCAGTTGGCCTATACAGGTTACAATGAATAATGGATATGTTTGAAATGTAAATCTAATGCATATAATTATTCCATAACTCCATGAATTCTAATTATTTTTCAATTAAATCATTAAAATACCAGTAACAACATGCCTTCTGAGTTCCCCAAAGGTCTAACTTCAACTTTATCGTAAAATAAATTCACAGATCATCTAATTTTATCTCATTGTTATCTTATAACAATAATTAAATAATTTAACCTTACAAATTGTTTAGAAAGATTCAGAAGATTAAAAGTGAGTGAAAGAATATTAAGAGCAAAAACATTCAATAAATGTGTTAATATTTAGTTACATCTGTGGTCAAGTGGTGGGGCATCTTACCCTGGAGGATATCTTCCATCATCTTACCCTACAACATTTTAAGTCAAATAATTACAAGACATTCGATTAAATCCTGAAGATACAGAAAACATGCAAGATCTGATTAATCTGAACATTTGAATAGCATTCAATCTAAAGCTGAATTTCAAAAAAAAAAAGACGTGAGGGCAAAGTGCTCTGTAATATTAAGCCAGAACTCAGAAATCAGAAAACACTATTGAGTATCTGTCAGTGTCTGATATAAACTTAAACTGAATAGCAGGAGGGTTAAGTAATATGCAATGCTTCAGCTCTCTCACTCAAATTCGACATGACATCGTTTCTTTGATCTATATCCCAGGCACTTCATCACTAACATGGCCTGCAATAGTATTCCTTTTGAAATGCACTAATGCTGTTGATGCAATCTGATAATCCATAAATGTGATGACAAATGAGTTGCGTGTACGTTTTCTGGTTTAGCATGTGTAGTCAAATGTCTTTGTGGGCCGACACATTTGAATACCTGTAGAGGTGGTAGATGTATCTCAGCTCTCAGATGTGAAAGTGACTGATGTTCACCCTAACCTTGCAAGTAAGTGCTGTCTGATTGACTTGAGCACCACTCTTATTTCACTGCCTGGTGGAAGTCCATCCCTGTCCAGGTGGTACTGCAGATGTGCGCAGAGCTGCTCATATTCAGCTGACTGAGTCTTTTATCAGTCCTGAGGGGGAAGTCATGTGGCAGAATGAGAAGCCTTGACTCTAACTAAAGGTCTTATACCAAAGCCATGAATTTCAGGAAGTTCCAGTTTAGAAATGAAATGAGCTTTTTAAGCTGGAAGGGTCACCAAAAAAGTGTCTTGATACAAAAAGTAAAAGCAAAGACAATGAAGCTAAGAAAAAAACATACGCCATCTCATCAGGTACCATGGTTATAGGCTCACACAGATTTGTGTTTAATTGTCAATGTCCACTGACTGTCTCATCAGTCTGTGTCTTGGTTTGATGCTGCAACCAAGTGAAATGCAATTGTCCAGATCTATCACACACTTAAAGCTTCTGTGAGCAAAGCTCTTCTCTCTTTTCTCTCTCAAAGCAAGCGCACATTTCACATTGGCGAATGAGTCATTCGTGACATAACGAGCAGATAAAGACAGTGTGAGCAAATTGAATCGTGTCCGTGGAGCAGAGGACATTATAGAGCAATGGACTGACCATTTCTTCCTCTCAGTGCTCACTTCCTGTTTCAAAGATGAAATTAAAATAGCTATTCTGCTGCAGAGAGATCTTTATTTCCTGCTTTTCGGTTCAGCTGTTTATTGTCTACAGTGCATCACGCAAGTCTGCCAGCGCAGAATCAGATTGCAATCACGTAAAACTCATTACGCGGATGTTTTTACCAAGACCGAGATTAATGCAGATAAAAACCGCCACAGGAAAACTGCTCCTCCAATTGCGGATGAGGAAAAGCAAAACAGCAAACATAAGGGAAGAGATATAGAGGGAGCAGAAATTTTCCTGCCTCTCTCTTTCACTGGGGTGATTTCTCTATTACTCTCAACAGCAGACTGATCGTGTGCAAACACAGCAGATGTGAGGGAAATTTGGTAGCAACAGGGAGGAGAATTAAAACAACATTAAGCATCCAGCAACTGCAAAATCACACTTCCCTTTTCCATGCCGGTGACTCCCATTCAAATGGAAGTGTAGCACACATCTAATTAGATTCTAATGAAGTCCTCCCCATGGAGGAGGACCGTTGAGACATCATGCATGCCCCTCTCCTGAGCCTCTGCACCTCTCTGAAGCTTTCAACAGAAAGAAAGATGGCAAAGAGAGAAGATGACTGCCTGAAACTTCACAAACAGCTTTTGAACACCTGTGCTACTTCCACTAATTAAACGAATAAGGCAACATATCTCTCTTGCTAGCCTGCAATCAAGAGGTTGCAATTAAAGTGTGACAAGGTTGAGCATAATCACGTGTGAAGAGGAATGCATGGACTGACAATCTAATTTATGCAGCAAAGCGGACCGATTCCTACATTGCCGTGTTTGATTGAGTGACGTGATATTAGAACTAAGGCTTTGCATCAAACAAACTGACAGGTTGTCATATGAGAGGGCACAGTGCTGTACACGGAGGGACTGTATAGTCTTCATGGTCTTTATCTCAGCGACAAGAGACACATGAGTAATATTTTAGCTGTCCCTTCTTTTATACGCTGCTAGTTGTAGTTAACGTAGCAGTGTCAAGTTGCAAACCCCGTTCATTGCTTGAATGAATTTTAACAATTCTACAGCTGTGCATGATACCGATTTTCTAATACAATCTTATTTTGATTCATTTCAATTTGATTCCGTATCAGTTGAGTATTCATTACAATGTCCATTTTGCTTACATAAGAAAAAAGTTCTATATGTTAAAGCAATAAATTTTACATGGCAGTGTTTCAGACTGACTAACTTGATTAACTGTTTTCCTGACGGATGTTTCCATCATTTATGAGATGATGCTTCCCCGCTATTGACAGAATTTTCCAGCTTTCCATTTACTATTATGCATCTTCTGAAAGCGCACTAAATGTCTGGATCAAAACACCATGAAGAAGAAGCAGAAACAAGCAATAGTGTATTTAGGCTGATGCATAGGTAAAATAACGCAATCATCAAACATTAATCACTATATAAATCGTGACAGGATGAAATGACGATCCAGGACCATTTCATCTATTTCTTGATTATCAGTCTGAACCTGATCCAGACACAGTCTTTTACAAAAACACAATTTTCACAGCTTTTTGTTCAAAATGGGAGTTTCATGCTTTTTTCATGAAACTTACCCACATTCAAGTGTTGATATAAATGACTGCCTGAAGCTAGAATAAACCAGGTTTTTTTGTTCAAACACAGAGGCTCTGCTTTTTGTTTTGACATTGCATGGTCAAATATTAATTAAACAAAATATTTTGGTTACCATTAAACTTTTGTGAAAATGATCAAAAAAGCTGGTGGTGGTTGGCAACTTTTTTTAATGCTGGTGGGGAAACTGAGATTTAACTGATGAACTATTTTTCAACCTTTTGTTTGTAATATCACCCCAAAATGCCCAAAAAATAAAAAAATAAAATCAACCACATGTCATTCCTAACCTGTATGACTTTCATTATTCTTGGAGAATGTTTAAACTCTAGAAAATATTTTGGGAGTTTTTGAAAGACCCCACTTTTATTGTATTGTATTGTATTTATCAAAAAACTCAAAATATCTTCTTGTTTTCTGCAGACAAATGAAAGGTTAAAGGGCTAGTTTGGCCTAAATGAAAATTGTCATCATTTACTCACGTTGTGTCTAAACCTGTATGATTTTCTTTCTTCTGCACCTCACAGAAGATATTCTGAGAAATGTATCAGTGTTTTTGTCCAAAACTGTCTGGTTACCAACACTCTTCAAAATATCTACTATGTTTTACTAGATCTTAGTGCTGCGTTTGACACTGTCAATCATAAAATACTTCTAGAGAGACTGGAAAACTGGGTCAGGCTTTATGGGATGGTACTCAAATGGTTCAGGTCATACTTAGAATGGAGAGGTTAATATGTAAGTATAGAAGAGCATAAGTCTACATGGATGTCCATGACATGCAGTGTTCCACAAGGCTCAATTCTTGCACCACTCTTGTTTAGCCTGTAAATGCTCCCACCAAGTCAAATAATGAGAAAGAACCAAAACTGCCAATCACAGCTATGCTGATGATACCCAGATTTACCTAGCCTTATCGCCAAATGACTACAGCCCCACTGACTCGCTCTGCCAATGCACTTATGAAATTAACACTTGGGTGACAAAACTTTCTTCAGGTAAACAAAGAGAAAACTGAAGTGATTGCATTTGGAAAGACAGATGAAGTTCTCAAGGTGAATACATACCTTGATTCTAGGGGTCAAACAACTAAAAATCAAGAATCTCGGTGTGATTCTGAAGACAGACCTTAGTCTCAGTAGTAATGTCAAAGCAGTAACTAAATCAACATTCTATCATCTCAAAAACATTGCAAGAATTAGATGTTTTGTTTCCAGTCAAGACTAGGAGAAACCTGTTCAAGCATTTATCACCAGCAGGGAGGACTATTGTAATAGTCTCCTCACCGGCCTTCCAAAGAAGACCATTTAGGCGCTTTTCCACTGCATGGTACGGCACGGTACGGTTCGGTACGGTTCACTTTTGGGGGGTTTTCAACTGGGTACAGTACCTGGTACCTGGTACTTTTTTTAGTACCACCTCAGTTGAGGTTCCAAGTGAACCGTACCATTACCAAAACATGACGTGTAAACTCTGCTGATCACGGATTGGCCGGAGAGAATCATCACTAACGTTACCTGCGTCACTGACACAAACACAACAGAACCGCTAGACTTAAATCAACACAGCCAGCGAAGGATCTAACACAACTGTTTTGAATGAGCGCACCTTGGTGAAGTGGCTGTTTTGTTGTCTGTTGAGGAAGTACAGAAGT
Organism: Cyprinus carpio; assembly: GCF_018340385.1. Classification (NCBI taxonomy): domain Eukaryota; kingdom Metazoa; phylum Chordata; class Actinopteri; order Cypriniformes; family Cyprinidae; genus Cyprinus; species Cyprinus carpio. The sequence continues at coordinate 7,691,652 of NC_056613.1, read as the reverse complement.
TCCTTTTGTTGATAGCAGAGGAGCAGATCCAGCGAGTGCTTGATGGGGTGATACGGAATGAAAAAGTTCTTCACGAGTCACAGCAGTTGAATCCCGCCCACTCTAAAGCGGCACTAAGCTGCAGTGGAAATGCAAACCGAGCCGAGCCGTGCCGTACCGTACTGAGCTGAGTCGTACCACGCAGTGGAAAAGTGCTGTCAGGATTCTGACTAGAAACAAAAAATCTGAGTGTATCACACCTTACACTGGCTTACAGATATTTAGGGTTGATTTTAAAGTACTTTTACTCGTTTATAAATCACTCAACGGCCTAGGACCTAAATACATAACAGATATGTTCACTGAATATAAACCTAACAGACCACTCAGATCATTAGGATCGAGTCAGTTAGAAATACCAAGGGTTCACACAAAGCAAGGGGAGTCCGCTTTTAGCTATTATGCTGGCCCCATTTAGAACTAGCTTCCAGAAGAGATCAGATGTGCTAAAACATTAGCCACATTTAAATCTAGACTCAAAACTCATCTGTTTAGCTGTGCATTTACTGAATGAGCACTGTGCTATGTTTAAACTGATTGGACTGTATTTTATAGATAATAATTTCCTATTTTTAACTGTTTTAAATTCATTTGAAATATATTTTTAAATCATTTTAAAAGTTTTTAAATTTCTTGTTTTATTGTTTATTTGATGATTATATAGTGATTATTTTTTATGATTATTTTACTTTCTTTTATGTAAAGCACATAGAATTACCATTGTGTATGAAATGTGCTATATAAATAAATTGCCTTGGCTTGTTCCACAAAAAAAAAAAAAAAAAAAAAAAAATCAGGTATGGAACAGATTTTGGAATGACAGAATTCAAATTTGTGTTACCTTAAACTTCCAATGCTGGTCGTTTCAGCAGGGTTTTCTGTCAGAAGATAGCCAACTACTCCAAAGAAGGGCTGAGTTGTTGGTCCCTAAATGGGCCTGCCGTTCCATGTGCACAGGTGTCTTCCTCCTCAGGCTCTTAACTGCTTGGGTGCTTTTTAGCCTTCAGACAGAGATGAGGAATATCTTGGGGGCTGAGTGGCGATGAAGACTCATCGAAGCATGCAGATCCTCTAATTACCACATTGTCATAGCTAGAATACCGTCGTAATCAGAATAATGGCGCACGGCTTGGGGATGTTGTTCTTATTACCACGCAGTGTGGCAGCTGTATCTGTGAACGCTCAGCTAATCAACTCAACTGAGAATCTGCCAAGTCATCCGCCCAGGCCACGACTCCTACGAAACACTCACTGTGTGTGATCTGTGCCGCTTCTGATAACGTACCACAGAGGGGCGAGATGGAACCTGTGTGTAGCGAGCACGTCGAGCCAGTCTTAGTCACACAGGATTTGTGTTGGGACGGAAATCAGCATGGAATTGTGAGAGAGTGGGCAAGATTTGCTCGGCAGCAATGTGTTGGACGGCCATAAGTGAGATAAATATTGCCTAGATGATTCGTTTGTCTCACACCTCCGTGCCAGGATTCCCTGTGGAGGACACTGCAGCCTTTCCAGAGATGGAAAGAGGCGGGTGATGACATCATCAGCATGGCCCACAGGAACAGGTGTATTCTTCTGATTGGTGTTCATATGTTCTTTTTTCTTCTCTCTTTATTTATTTCATTTTGGAACAAGGGGAGATGGGGAGGAGACGCATGGAAGACTGCAAGCGCTACTCTGTCACTGTCAAGAAAACGCAGGCTTCGCTCCTGTACTGACGCTGCATAAACCTGAAGGAAAAGATGCTCTATTGGCCTAACTTTTTTCTACACCAGCACAGTTTTTATTCTAAGACACAGAACAATATGAAAAGTGCTACGACAGGGGTTTTCAAACTTTGATGTCGACGACCCCTCCTGTATAAGCATGAAATGATACTGAAATTATCAGTTTAATTCAAATGAATTTGTATACTGCATATTACAAACCCTATACCCTTCTGTATACTGTATATTACAAACCCTGACGATGCAATGCATCGATCTTGAAACATGGATTTTTGAATCTGTCATCTCTCTGTCATGCTGACGATCATTGCGTGAGCAGTCAAAGGCTGCACATTTATTACATGGAGCATACGCACAGTTCCATTGAATGAGAAATGTGTTTTAACAATGTAATTGAACCGAATGTACGAAAGAAACTATTAAAATAACCACAGCATTAACAACAACCTTGAAATAAAGAGTGTGAGGTTTATCAGTTAATCATATGCATAAAAGTAGAGTTTGTTGCTATAGCAAACAGACATCGGCGCGTTTTCTTTCAGGATCATCATTCGCCAATAAAGAGGAAAAGTTAAATACTATAGCATTTTATTTTATGAAAATGAGATGAAGATTTCTTCTATAATTATAAAATTGCCATTAGGAAAAAAATATAGATTACAAACGATTGATTATTGTCCAGCTGTGTATTTGATTTCTTATAGCAAATTCAAAGTAAGAGATAAGAAAAGTATTCCTAAAAAAAACTGTCACTTCTGAAATGATGTCTACACCCCTGGTGTGACAAAATGTTAGCCTATACATAATACTTTTAAAGCTCTTTTTTAAAATCTTGGCTCACATAAATTTCTACATATGCAATGTCATGCCATAGCAGCATTAAACTAGCATCTAACAATGGACAAAAGTGTTTTTTCCCCCCTTTTCTCAAACCTATGGTTCTCTAACTATAAAGGCTGCAGTGTAATTTGCCCCCTGACTAAGCATCTAAAGAATTTAGGGGAAGAATTAAAAAAATACTGTGAATGCACTTAAAGAATGCAGAATCGAATCGTTAATCGAATCGAATAGAATTTAACTGTGAATCGAATCAAATCGTTCTGAATTTGCAAAAATCGTTCTTGAATCAAATTGAAAACCTATGAATCGTGAATCGAATCGATTCGCTGTCTACCCAAAGATTCACAGCCCTACTGTAGAAGTATCAGTAGATAACTGTCATCTTCTCTAACACACTGTTTCAACATCCAAAAAGGAGAAAGCTTAGACATAATCAGGTTCTACTTCAAATAAAGAAAGTGACAGACATGCATATGGCACAGGAGCTCAACAAGCAATCAAAGATGCATGCCATTCTAGAAAAGAAAACCTTCTGCTCTTTCATGCCAGTGGGTAGGGAAAGAGCCACTGCACTGCTGAGATTTGCTCTGATTGTGTCTTAATTGAGACACATCATAGATCTTCTGACTGTTTCATTTCATTTGCTCTTCTTTTGTCCTAATAAGAGTGCACAAAGAGGGGTGGAGCTGGGATCCTGAAGCGCTGCATTTTCACCTGTGATAAATGGAGACCTGCTGCACCGTGGGAGAGATGTTACGGCCACAGCTCAATTTTATATTAACAAAATCACTTCCATTAAAACCACTGCACATTGCTGTCATGGCAACTGCTGAAAGTATCAATGGGAGTTGTGAAATGTGCAGCAGAAATTTCTTCCCCGCCTGTGGCCCCCAGACGTGATATTGATGCCGCTGTCAGGGGTGGCTGGCTTCCAGCTCCACAGCTACCTGTCGAGCCTACAAACAAGATGCGGGTTAATTCTGCCTATGACAAGAATCTACATATCTCTTCCCCATGTATATACACATAAACCCTCAAGCTGCTTAAGCATGAGGAAAGCTCATATATGTGCCTAAGCAATGTTTTTTTTTAGCCAATACATACGATAAGCAAAGCTGCAGTGTTTGAATAATTGAGTGTGTAAAATTACAAGCCACGACTTGTAAAGATAAGCAGATGAAAACCTATTTTATCTGTATGTACAAACCAGGGCTCAACAATAGGGATGGTCTGTTTGACCCAGGGCCAGCATAAACAGGCCATGCATTTTATAAGTACATGCATTTTAATACCTTTGCATTTTAAATGCAGTTTTTTTGTTTTGTTTTTATCAAATGTAAATTCTTGTCCCAGTCACATTTTCTTGGCTAAATAAATATAACTTGCACTATCAGAAATAAAAATAATAATCTATTTTACATTTTTACATTAACAATGTAATGAACATTCTATTTATTAAACTCAGGTATGAATCTTATCAAGTTAAGTATTTTACATTTATTCCAAAATAATAAGTCAAGGCAGTAACAATATAAACAATATATTTTATTTGTGAACTTATGTTCAACTTTTTTTTAATAGTTAACTTTTAACTATTTTTGAATTTTTCAGATCATCAGTCATCAAAGCTTTATAAATATTGGTCAGGGACACATTGATTTAACTTAAATTTAACCAAGCTGATTACTCACTTAAAACTCCCACAGATCATGTTTTCAGGCCATTTCAAGTCTTTTTTTATATAACAAAGTGGTTATATCTAAGTGTGTGAGTTGTTTTCTCACTTTTTAGTGATCTATTTTATAATATTTGCATTGTTTTTTTGGTATTACAAAAATTTTTTCTCATCCAATTCATATATTTACTGTATATATATAAACAAAAACACACACATACACAAGTAGGAATGTCATACAAGTATAAATCTAAACTACTGGCCTGACCAGACCTAATCCTTTCTGTTGAGAATGGTTGCACTCAAAACACAGCATGCAACAGCTACATTTCCATCTGAATTTCTCTATTTGTCCCTCTTTTCTACTGCACAGGTGGTCTGCAAACACCAGTCACCAGGGAAAAAAGAAAACAACGCTAGCAGGGACAGTCTATTCTTAACAATCCGACAGGAGTGCACTGAAAACTAAGCTGTTGTTCCAGTAGTCCCACACACCCAGAGAGAGCGCATGCCAAACAACACTCACTGCATGTCAGATGAGTAGTCTCTTTCTCTTTCTCTCACACACACAAAATTGTGCACACAAACACACATCTACATTACACAACACAAAACCGTTGCGCACACACACTCAAATCCAATCACCTCCCTGTGCACCCAACATTAGGGTATAAAGCACTAAAATATCTAAAAGAGAATGCCACAGTTTGATTCATGCCATGCTTAAAATCCTGACACGTTTTCAGCAGAAAGCCATGAAGGTGAAACTAGGCTGTAAAGCCACAGCTTGCAGTTGTAAATTAGAATGTGCTTACCGGGAGGAGAGACTGATGACTACATAGAGTGCATCTTGTGACTCACTCACTTAGTTAATAGGGCATCGCTGTGACTTTCTACATTTGCACTCATCCCGTGCACAGCAGCTTCTTAAACAGAATTAAAAGAGATGTCCGTGTGACATCCTTAAAAAGCTTGTTGACCAATTGGTTGAGGAGGCAATTTCCTAAAGAGAGCTTTACAGGTGGTAAATGGATTACGTAACTGGGACTGAAAGTCGCGACGATGAGGCTTTGTGGAGCATACAGAGGAAAACGAGAGGAGCTGTGTTGTTTGTTCCAAGGCTATGGATTTCTAATAAATGTTTACCGCTCGCTTTGGGCCCAAAACTCTCAACAACAATCCGTTTTAGTCACGGGAAGGGAAAGTCAATTTATTTAAATCCAGCTCTTATCCTGAAAACTCATTCTGGCTTCAAACCCGTCCCAAGCCACTGGCTCCATTTGGCATCACTGTCATTTCCAGCCGTCTTCTTAATAACTCCTTGACTTAACCCACTTCCCGACGCAGGGGCCCTCGTATTCAATCATCGTCTGCTCCAAGAGAGACCAATCCTCTGTTTATATTACTCCACAATTTATCCCACTTTAAAAGACTGCTCAGAGAGTGAGAAAGGACGAGAGAGAAGGCACTGGAGGCTCTTTACAATAAGCCTGATTCATCGTGAAAATTTCCTCGTTGTTTAATCAGCCAGTGTAATGAGAGAGAGTCGCAGTCTATTCAGACGTCTATTGACTCTTCTACTCTATTCAAACACTTTTGCTGCTTTAGTACTCTCTGCACTTCATAAGATTTTCCAGAAAAGCCTCTTAATGGAATGTGAGTCAGAGAGACCGACGTTTTCTGACAAGCGAAGACACATTCGGGAAAACAAAATGAACAAGGCTGCCGAACGTGGAACCTGCTCTGGTACAAATAAATCCATTGAATCGCTGCCAGTATTGTTCGTATTGTCGAGCTTGGAACACAAACCACGTAGGACAGAAAGCAGGCAAAACGCAGACTCGTTGGGTAATCGATCCATTTCTGTGTCCCTGCAGAGACTTCAACAGACATCTCCTGCACCTACTCCCATTTAGGCCAACAACCAGGGTATCAGGCAGGCACAGACAAGGTCCTGTTTCTCGTGCTGGTGGTGGTCTCTTTTAGAACTGGCCAGAGTTTTCAATGCCATGAAAGTTATGTCATAACTATGTTACTTCACAATGTGCACACAAATGTGCTTGAAATAATAATTTAACAAGTAATTTAGCGCCTTAATGTTGGGGAAGGGAAAAACAAAGTAGATGGAGACACTGTGCAACTCTTACATTCTGTAAATGAAATCAGGATGTTGGTCACTTTAAGTTGGGTTTGTGTCAGATTTATGTTGTGTGCTGCTGAATTCTAAATTGCACTTAAATTCCTGATTTTTAATTGAGGTGGAAAAAGGATGCAGAACTGCATTAATTTGAATTTAAATCTAAAATAATATAAAGTGAAAGAAATTTATTTAAATGAAAATAAACTGAACTTTTTTAACTAGAAATGTAAAGACTGACAAGACAATTTGTAATTTTAAAGTCCTTACAGACTAGGGATGGTAAGACTCACTGATTCGCCTCGGTGCATCAGCATAAAAGTTAACGATGCAATGCACACTTTTTTTAAAATCAATGGATTGGCTACAGGTTGGCATTTGTATTGCAATCCATAATTTATAACATATTTGCATTGGTAAAAACTGATTTATTTATATATAATTATTAGCAGGGCCGCGTTATCCTAATGGGCAACATGGGCTGCAGCCCAGGGCCCAGAAGGGTTGCCAAACGTTTCGTATAATATGGAATCGTCCCATATTTAAGGCATCAATTTGTCCCGTATTTGCAGGCATATGCTGTAAGACCACCTAGACCATACAAATAACAAATAAATTATTATTTTTCCAAAGCATTGTTTGAATTGCGAACGTAGCCGCTCAAGTAAGGCTTTAAGACCAAGCGGAATCCTCTGCCGCCTAGTCGCTCCCGCTTCACAGCGAGCGGGACTCGTGTTTTGTTTTCTCCTCTCTAAACTGTTTCTTAAGCACGTTCTCTCATCACCACTTCTGCTACATGAATCTGACATATCACAACACTACAGAGACCAAGGCGTGCCCTGAGAGTCACACAGAATATAGATTAACATGGCTGTCCCTCTGAGCCCAAAAAAATAATTGCGAACTATCTGTACCATATTGAATATGGCAAAGCATAATATTTTTTCCCATTGCATCATATTGCATTGAATCACATCGTGTTGAATTGAAACAAAATTGGATTGCACTGCATCATAATGGGGTGAATCGCATAGCATCGGTAGTTGCTTCATATGTATCTTTAATGTATAGTATCGTTGGCTATGCATCGAGATGTGTACCACATCGGCCTCATTTATGGAGATCCCTACAGACAGACGGAAGAGAGGAACCAGATAGATGGAAGGACAGAAAGACAGATACAGTATATATACAAAATGATAGATAGATAGATAGATAGATAGATAGATAGATAGATAGATAGATAGATAGATAGATAGATAGATAGCAACTTCTATTCTGAATTTTGCTCAACCCTGTTGATTGCTGTGAGCGATCTTGTTTTGTATCCATTTTACCACATTGCATACACATAGAAGGTTCCAGATCAAGGCACTGGCTCCACACCAGTACCGCCACCCTGACGGTGGAAAAGCGGCGAGAGTGCACTCTTCAAGACAAAAAGCAGAACTCCTGCTACCGAATTACCATAATATCAAAAGTCGATTTTTGCTCATGTCTACAGAAGGAGCCACGGTTACAAATCAAGTGTAAAATTTTTGGGTTATACAGCAGGGCTTTAAAGCTCAGCGGAGAGAGTGGGTGTGGAGTATCTGGGCCCAGTCAGGTACAGATGAGAAATCCAGAGGAGAAATGAGGTTCCATATGAGGAAGCCCTGCTGGGGATGAAATGACCCTAGTATTGAAGAGGTAAGGATGGCAGCTTTTCATGTGCGTGGCTCTCGCTGCTGATTAGTAGGACTGATGCTCTCCTGCATGAGCCAGGCCTGTGAACTGATGGGACATCACCAGGGTTCCACATTGTCTCCATTAACACTTCATCTCGCTCACCTGAGGGGAGCCGAAATATGAAATCAAATTATAAAGATCAGAGATGAGAGAGAATCTCTGCGCAGACAAAACATGTACAGTCAAACTCCTCCACTTGCCCATGTACAGTTTATCCCCCACACACAGGTTCTGTGGTTGGAACTCCAGAAACACACTCTCCAACAGTGCTCCGGTTACATATTCAGATCAAACGCTTCACAGTACTCTCCAGCTGAAGAAAGCGCACTGATCCTCCAAGCTTCTTGTGCTCTTGTTGGAAGTTCCTCTGTGCTTTGTGACTGAAAAAGAGAGCGCTTTCTTTGTGTCTTAAAATATGCCTCTGCTGCTTCTGTAGCAAGTTGCGATTTCTTTTGTCAGACGCAACTGAATGAAAGACCTTCATCTTTCTGGGAGGGGTGGGGGGGCCCACCGAGACGCGTCACATGCGACTTTATCGAAATCAGTGGAAATGTGGTGCGCTGTTGGGAATTTGTGTTTTTAATTCGATTTCTCTTTGCTGTCTAGACTCTGCTGCAAAGATGGTACATTTCCTGACTCTCTATTTTGCATAATCAAACTGATTAAAAAAAGGAAAAACATTAAACTAGATGCCTTAGATAAACACAGTCTGAACAACAATAACAAAGCTCTGAGAAAGTTGCAGGAGGTCCTCTGCAATTCTTGTTATGGACAACTCAAAGAGGCCACAGAGAGTGCCATCGTAACCATAAGAACTACCCTGTGGGATGTGCACAATGGCAAATCATGCTAAACATAATTTGTGAGATGTTTTGCCCCTCAGGATGACTGCACTCATAATTCATGCTATTGTCCGTACAGACGCATTCGTTTGATGTTTCTCCGATATCACTTACTCACCCCCTCTCGAAAAGTCAACACATGCTTGGGAGGAAATTCAAATGTGGAGCACTGCAGCAAATGTCAGGAACAATGTAAGCCTTTGAGATCAGCAATGTGTGGGGTTTGTCAGGGAGGAAAGCCAGTGATGGTCTCAGATATAGATGCTGATAAACCCTATAGGGCTTCTAGCCATGGACATGAGTGGTGTACAGTAAAGCACAGACAGCTATAAGAGGATACAAAGAATTAGATCAAAATCCAAGTAATAATATCAATGCAATGATGACTTAATTTCATGAAGAATAAATCCTGTTTAATCAAACAAGAGCAGTCTGTATGTATTTTAAATGAGGTCACAGAAATAAAAAGATGTTTATGACAGCCAAGAAGGAAGTAAAAACAAGACATATCAGAGATAAAAAAAAAAAAAAAAAAAAAACACTTGCTGCTTTAAAATGAAAAACTGAAGGAAACAGTCTATTTTTTGCAAATCCTCTGCTTTGAGAACTCATTGTGCCGGGTGACTGATGGTAATTAGTTGAAATTAGGTTGCAAGCTGGGCCACAGTATATCAGAGCAATGCTGTTCTTTTTCCCCCGTCCTCTAATTTGTTTACAGTCTTTAAGCCTCTTGAGTGAGCTCTGGAGTTTTTTATTTTTATATAAAAAACTGGAATTAAAAAAAAAAAATGCAATTTAGGGCTGCAACAAACAATTATTTTGACACTTGATTATTCTGAAGATTATCTCCTGGATTATTCAGACCTAGTTCAATGTGGTTCTTCAAACAATCTGCAAAACAAAGACTGTATAATATATAAAACACATTAATTGCAAGTATGGCTGAAATATAAAAATCAGCCCAAAAAAAAATAATCTTTGGCTTATGTATAAATAACACTATAGTAAACTAGTAACACACTGATTGAGAATATTATTTCATATAAAATACAAATATTTGTATTACATATAAAATTACATAAAATATTAATTCTGGTTTATTTAAAAAAATAAAAAAAATAAAGACATCCAATCATTCTGTCCCGGTCAAATTGATTGTACAGTACATGAGTTATTGCAGTCCTATTATTGCTTATAAAAGTTGTTGCACTGGATCTGAAAGAATATACAAAATAGACAAAAGACTATTAAGCATAGTTTCCATAACACTCCAAAAAGAGCTGGATTTTACAAATTAGATTTATTGGCAAGAGGATACATTACAACACATTCAAATGGCTCTCCAGAAGGAAAAAAACACTTCTGAGGTGGGCGAAGCTCCAGAGAAATTTAAAGTCTTGGGCAACGAAATCTTTAAACAGAGGTCAAAACAGAGAATCTATATCTATGAAATTAGCATCTTTTCAAAATCAAAGCAGATAGGACAGTTCACTTCATAACAGTAAGGTGGACATATTGGCACAAAAATCACCAATGAGATTAACATTGAGTATGCATTATACATAATTAATGAGCTATGAATAGTTCCTATCCCATTCTTTTTGAGAAAGTTTCACCAGTTTAACTGAGTAAGAAGATCATGGAATATATGGATAGAGAGAAAAAGTGACTAAGGAAAAAAGTTTGTATGTGTCAATGCATTATGCCTCAGAGGTTAAGACTTCAAGCGTTCACATTATCTCCACCTGAACGTTACCTGTTCACAGCTGGCCTGTTGCATCCAGATAGACTGAATTTTTCAGAGGGACAATGTAATCACTTCTACCTGAGGTTGCCTTATCATACATCAAACACAGATAAGAGCAATGACAAGCATTTCTAATGAATGAGCTCTCAGAAACGCTATGACTGGGGGGAACTGACTGACTATGATGGACGACTAGAGTGAGAGGCTTTTAGAGGTTTCTACCATTTTATGCTGACTTCCCAGCAGCCAGCTTTACTGTGAGACTTACAGGATATAAAATCAACTGCCTACTTGGAAAAAAAAGTATAGAAAGAGGTGTTGTGCTTGTCTGTAAAGAGGAACATTGAGTTGGTCCTGACAGTGAAGGCACAGTAGAGATAGAAGACTGTGAGCTCGTGCATATGGCACTGAATGATGGGATAGATTCCACATTCCGTCTGATTGCACGAACATTGAGATGCAGTGCAAAGATAGCTACGCTACGGCTGTGACGAACAGATGTCAGAATGTGACTCATCTCTTCTTCAAATGAAGTCCACAAAATGCATCTGTGAATCATTCAGGAATGTGTAAAACTACACATTTTCAGTGAGTCATCTGAACTGGTAGTCAACTAATTGGTCTTAAGAAGCACAGAACGCCAATTAAAAACTGCTACTATAAATAGAAAAGCACAAATAAATGAAATGCACTATTTTACAGAGAAAGTATAATAAAACATCTTGTTCGAGCTGTGATGGTAGAAGTTTTACCATAAAAAGACATCACATCAAACCTCACTTCAAGACCAGCAAATGGATGTTCATTGATAGACACAATATGCTGATAACACTTGTTGTTTCACAGACAGGAATTAGACCAACAGACGCTCGGGCTGATCAGAGATCTGCTGAACATGCCAAGTGAGCCGCTCACCCCACGTTTACTTAACCACAGCCTTCTTCTCAGAAGTATTTACATTTTCTGCACAAATGGAAATCCAGATATTGCGATGAAGGGTAAACAGCCCCTGCTAGAGAAAAATACGGGTGATTGAGCCCTTGTCTGATTTGATTACAGGTTTTATACATCAACTAAAACGGGGGGACCAGTCAGTACAGAGTGCTTACAAGTCTGCCGCTTCAAAGAGCAAAAGCTGAGGGATTCTGTGTTGCAATTCATTCATTAGCATGCTAATTACATCCATTCACAAATGAAAATACCCACAAATGCCCACTGCCTTGTCAGAGGCAGAACGCACAAATCCATTAACTGCAGCATTCAGTGACGTGCCGCCTCCTACATATCTCTTACGTGATCTGTTACACTACCACTCCCATCCACATTGATCTGACTTTACTGCTGTATGGTGTGGTAATATTTGCTAACAAATTGGCTTTGCAAACTTGACAGAATATGATTAGCACTCAGTGTGAGTTGGGCTGGTGCTTCGCTGAACAATCCATCAAATTTCTGCTGACAAGCAAAGATTATGAAAGCATTTAAATGCTACTTTAATTTTGGGGCTTTTTCTTTGTTATTACGCAACCATTTTCTTTGTGAGCATAATATAAATTAACTTCAGAGACTACACTTTGAAAACTCTATATTAAATGAACTGTAGAGCATAACAAGCTATTTCTGGCAAAGTTTGATCATTAATCCTTTTCTTCAAAATGAGCAGTTCAAAAAACAGCAATGTTACATTTCATAATTAGAATTTCACAAAAACTCCTGAAGTTAAAGGTTCTTCAATGGTTTATCCCTGTTGAAAAAAACTGCTCAGGACCAGCTTAAACCAGCTCATGACCAACAAAGGGCCAGCTTAAACCAGCTCAAACCAGCTTTTCAACAGGTATACTAGCACTTAGGGTTCAGAAAATAACATTTGAATGTTTATGTACACATTGCTCTTTTCTATACAAACACAATGAATGGACAAAAGGACAATCTTCAATATTTTTATGGTACTCTTACAATTCTTTTTAGAGACCAACACACCCATTACCACTCAGTTAAATAGCATGGAAAACATTCTGGCTAACAGTAAAAGGATGACAGAAATTTCATATCTGGATGAACTTTCCAAATTCCCATTCCAAATGTTTTTTTTTTTTTTTTAAATATGCTTCAAATGAGCACACTGGTTATTCTAGGTACTGTCTGCTTATATTATTTAGCCTTTTGCCATTTGGGTGAACGAGACAGACAGCTGACAGGGTAATAGTGAGAAAAGAGGAGAGCCAGAATCTAACCTGGGTTACCAGTTTGCATCAGCACCACAACTCAACAAAACCCCAGTCCTCTGAATGGACATCATCTGTTAACAGAGTAAAAGTGAAGCCCTAGAACATATAGTAGATGCTTTTATAAACTTCTACTAAAGAATGAAAACATCTCTGTGAACCTAAAAAGGGTCATGAGACTGTAAAACCTCTCTCTAGTACAGGCTATAACTGTACCCACCGTTGTACTCTTAATAGCCTATTTATACAGTAGGTCTCTAACCTGAGAAATATACCTAACAGATAAATAACTCCACAGTGAGTGCCCAATACCAGTGTGTGGCGTCCTCTGACCCCTTTCATCTGTTCAGATCACTTGTACCATCTATAAAGAGCCCCTAAAATGGTTCAGGTGTTTACTTCAAATTGCCTGTGACACAGGCAATGCAGTCCGCAGGCGAAATGCGTAATGCATTCAAGTTGTAAAACATACTGCCCTCAGGCAAAAACAGTTTTCAAAAGCTTTTGATTAGCAGGTAACTGATGAGGACACATCTCTCTAACTGTAGAAACATGTCTGCTGGAATGGAAAGGTAACATGAAAGTGTATTTTGAGCTGGAGAGACAGTCTAGATATTAATATATAAACACTCAAGTATCAGCTTAAAACACGATGCCTTGATGTGACTAATCTGAACAATTAGCAAATTACAAAAATTAAAGGGATAGTTTACACAAAAATTAAAATTTTGCCTTCAATTACTCACCCTCATGTTGTTCCAAACCTGGATGAGTTTTCTTTCTTATGCCGAAGATAAAATAATATATTTTGAAGAACGCTGGTAATCAAACACTTGATGGTCCCTGTTGACTTCAATAGTATTTCTTTCCCTACTATTGAAGTCAATGGAGACCAACAACTGTTGGTTCTTCAAAATTCTTCGAAATATCTTTTTTGTGTTCAACATAAGAAAGAAACTACAGGTTTGGAACGACATGAGGGTGAGTAAATTATAGCAAATTTTAAATTTTGCATGAAATTCAAAAATAAGATACGAATTGTTCACTAAACCTTCAGCAGATCATATTACTGTAAATCAATCAGAAAACAGACTGCAAAGTCTAAGAAAATACAGTTTCATGCTTCATCTTACCGTCCATAGAGTATTTTTTGCCCTGTGAAACTTATTATGGGAAAATGATGAGGGTTTTCTGACAATGTTTTAGCATTAACACTAAGATGTGTAATATCGTGTAGCTCACCGAGGAGCTGAAGAAAGCTTGTGTGCTGTGAAGTGTCCTGAAATATGCTCGAGCTGACATCAGCGGCATCACTAACGTTGTTAATATTGCTAACGCACGGTTTGGCTAGGTTTGAGAGCCCTCGAGCATCTCTGACCTTGAACCTGCTGAACAGCCGGCTTCCAGCAGCAGATGACAATTTCCCCTGTACTCTGCCCAAGGGGTCTACCGACTCCATTAAGCCGGCACATCTGTAACAAAGCTCTAATCACTTCAGTAGAGGTATCTAGTGGCATCCTGGACATGATTATAAGATCAGGAGTGCTGAGAGATCGTAATCATTTAATCCTCTCAGAACACAGAGCTGCCTGATTTCTACAGCTCTCCAGTGTTTCCTATTATAGAATTCATTACCGGGAGGGGGGAAAACAATTTAGACCTGAAAACCACAAAAAACAAGAAGTCTTCTTCATCTTGTCTGCTCCTAAAACAAACATTTCTAAGGAACATCGGGGAAACATCTGTGCATATTTGATCAAAAAAAAAGCAATAAAACGTCATATTGATTTGATTATGAATTGGCAAAGAGGAGGATCTTGTCATCAAGTCATGCAGAAACAGTCTGGGTTCTTCTAGTGGAGGCAGAGCATTGCATCTCTCTATAACTCACTGTGCCATCAACTCCCAATGACAGGGTGGAAACGAAGCCCTTTGCACTGAGAGCCATCTGCCCTTGTATATAATGACACAATGGGGAAGCACAGATCTGTGAAAAACACACAAACACTCCCTCTCTCTTTTAGCATCAGAAAAGTAGTAAACACAGAAAGACTCAGGTACTGGTGCCAGGGATGTGGCAGAAACAGGGACATTCTCTTCTAGGGACATTTGCAACAGCTATACGTAACTTAACCTAGCTGTAGCATAAATGAGCATTAAGTTACATCTGATGCACTACTAAATATTAGACCATTGCAGTTTATTTCGTTTATACGCAGGATTACATTTAAACTATTTTTGAAGCCATTACAGACTATTACAGCTATTTACAGACATTGATAAGCTAATGTTGCGGCTAACAGATTTCATTCCTTTCATATATGATGCTCATGACAATCACAATTATTTATATTTTAAGAGACATTATTGACAATTGTATTAATAAATATTATCAGCGGCTATCCAGCATGAAACAATCCTAACAGCAACATTTTCAAGCGTCTTGCCCTGTCATTTGTGCATGCCAGGTTTCAGTAAAATTTATTTAAATTAATACTAATGCAGAAAATTTGAAAAAAATATACATTTATGTATTGCAGCCTTCTATTAAACCATTAAATAAATTTTTAAAAATCAACTTAAAAATGCTTAAAAAACAAGTTCTTAAACATCAACCATATTTCACTGAGATAAAGTCTACAGTGTGTTATGTGTTTTCATGTGTGTTTTTGGTATCTTACAGTGATGGAGAAATGAGCTGGGTGTCATCTGAAAGTTTTAGATCCCATCAGTTTTCACCAGAGCCGCTCCCGTCAGTCTTGTGTTCTTCTTAATGAAGATTTGACGAAAGAACTCATGGCTTGATTGGACTCTTGTCGTGTCAGAAAGTGATAAGACTTTCAGTTTTATGGACATCGCCATCTTTGGTTTTACTTTGGTCACTGTCGCTATGGTTACTGTTAAGGAATGGGGCTTGACTCCCGTTGCATGTTCATACAGACAGTATTCTAAAACAACTGTAAGCTGCTGTGTGAACAGGACATTTTGAGACTCACATCTGTAAAGAAAATGCAGTTGACAGGCCCAAAAACTGACAGTGTGAACGTAGCCTAAGTTTTGCCTTAAATGGGTAAATCACTGGTGGCAAGACGGGCTTTTATAAAACTTGCCAGTAGAAATGCAAATACAATATTTGAAATTGGTGCTATGTGACCAAAGAAAATAGAGAAAAATGACGTTGGTGTCCCCTTCTGCCAAAAAAAAGGTCAACACCCATAGTGCATATTGGATTTTTGTTTCTGGTTGGTAATACAAAAATGCAGAAGTTCGATCTGTAATTTTAATAAAAGTGCTGGAGCTGTCAAAAGTCCGCCATATGATGCCAAATTACATCTTTTGCATCATCTAGTGGACTTTTGCTAACAAAAACAGGGATATCTGGCCTGTGTAACATGTAAAATGGGGAAAGAGTACACATTGCTAAATACAAATCTAGTTGAAAATTGGTGAACTAATTCTTTAAGAACAATGGTGTAAACAAATTAGGTACACGGTTGTACAACCTTACCCTAGAGAGCAGTGCTGACAGGCTCACTGCGGCTTTAACCACCCTGAAATTGGAGTCCAATTGCCCCAGCATTGAGGCAGAAGGCTGTGCACTGTGTGCCCCACTAACCACGTACCACCAGGGGAACAATCTGAAGAGTATACATGGAGCTCAAAGTGTGCTGATGTTTTTAGACAGCCCCATCAGCCTGTCACTCTTCTTAATGCGCCTACCACCACACACCAGCTTTCACCAACACTACTGTGGTGACTACTGTCAGCCCACACAGCACAGCACGAGAGGAATCCTGACTCCACCCTCATGTTCAAAGAGATGTCTGAAGAGAAGCCGGCTCGGTTTCTGCTCAAAGTCTTTCCATTCCGCACAAAGCCAGGGCGGGAGCCAACTCAAACGTCAACACCTACAAGGAGCTTTTGTTACTGGTTTACCTAAAATGGAGTGGAGATAATTTAAGGGAAAGAAACTCCTGCTATAGTTTAGGCTACGTCCTGCCGGCTCAAAGCATGTAGCGGACAGTGATGCTCTCTTTCTGTGTTGCCGGCAATGCACAAAATATGCTAGTCAGGCAGACTCCACAGAAATGGAAAACGAGCTCATCCCTCCTCTGTGATAACCGGTGGCCCTGTTCAAGGCTCCCTCGCTGTATAATCTGTCTCTGATCTCCTGACTGAAGTCTGCCTGTTTGATAGGAAGGCCTGTGTGACCACTCCATCACAACATGTGAGGAACCTGTGGAGGGCCTGGGAAGAAAAAAAACAACATACTTCTGCATTCCTTGACGGGCCCCTCCTTCAATTTTGATCTCAACAGCCTATATGATGAAAAATGGATTAGTTGAAGGATGAGGAAAAGATCCGAGGGGCAGCCTTGGTTTTCGCTCCGGGTATTTCAGGGCTTTCCTCAGACATCCGACACGCCCTTTGGCTGTCTGAGGGGGAACGGTTTGCTCTAAAGTGTCTCACATCGTGAAGGTTACACGTGTCTCTTTCACAGCCTCTAAGTGACAGAGATGTTTACCTCAAACACTGAAAGGATTCCTTATCTTAAAGGCCACTGTATATACAGTAGTACTGTGCTCAGGTGGATGAAATCCACTGCAACACACTTGACAGGAATAAACGATTCGCCCTTTTCTTTCCTTACAGGTAAAACTAGTCATAGTTGTAGGCAATGTATCAAACATCTGACAGTCATAACACCTATATTTATGGAAGTTATATAATGGCTCATCTATATTATAAAACAGATAGCTAATGCTAGGTTGGAGCTGTTTTTGTTACCTGCACATCTATTAAATTATACCTGAATTAGACTAATGATATACTTAGTGGAAGAACTGTTTAATGTAATTTTTAATATTCATGAATAAACATTAGTATGTTATAATAACTATTTCCAAAATTTCACAAAAGCAATATGCCACTTGATGCTATAGATTACAGTGAATTTACCACAATTAGTCAAGTCACTTTATTTACATTGCATTTTACACAACACAGATTGTTTCAAAGCACCTTCAGCTGAGTGGGTTTTAGGCGCTCATGCTACAGAACAGCCCTGTGACCATAGTAAAAATCACTATAATTTTCAATCTGAGGCTTATCACCTCTTAAAGGGATAGTTCACCCAAAAATTAAAATTTTGACATCATTTACTCACCCTCTTGTCCTTCCAAACCTGTGAACACAAAATAAAAATATATTCTGAAGAATTTAGAAGAACCAAACAGTTAGTGGTCCCCACTGACTTCCATAGTAAGGAAAGAAATACTATAGAAGTCAATGGGCACCAACAACTGTCTGATTACCAGCATTCTTCAAAATATCTTCTTTTATGTTCAACATATGGAAGAAACTCATACAGGTTTGAAACGACATTAGGTGTGAGTAAATGATGACAAATTTTTCATTTTGTGGGGAACTACCTCTTTAATGTGCAACATATACAATAAAAGAAAGGAGATCCATACTGTATAAAAATGACTTATATCTTAAACCACCTATAACACTTCACTTATGTGACATTCAGGTACAAAGACACACTACTGCATATAAACACACACTTTGAGCTTTGATATAAAATGAAGCGTGTATACTGTGAATATTAAGCACTCTCACCGCCGATGGTGTACTTGCTTCTTTTTCTCAGATAAAAATACATTTTGCTGCGCAATGCAGGGCTATTTATAAATAAAGGCCAAGTGACTACACGTACAAGCTACTGTTTTTGAACTGATGAACTTATTCCATTTCCTCTTGTTCTTTTCTCCTCAAGCAAGAAAACAAACCTTGGTTTCGTGCAACCTCTGTGGTGAAGGTAGCTAGTGAGACGTGTGTGCCAGGCAAGCAGGAAACCCAATACAGCTGAGGACTCACACTGAAGTTGTGGTGCTGGAGGCGCACAGTTCCTGGTGTATGTCTTGTAAACCAGTCCTCACACTGAACCCTCTACGACTCACTCGCCTCCCCCTCCTGTTCACACGCACACACACACACACACACACACACACACACACACACACACACACACACACACACACACGCACACACACACACACACACACACCAGCACCATTTCCACTGGGACCCCTGTCTTTATTATCACAGCCCGGCAGCTTACTGTTTCCATGGCTCTACAAGATGGATTAATCACACCATTTAATGTGTTTATTTCCCCCTGTCCAGGAGGCAGAGGACTTGTGTGGAGGAGGTGGGCCTGTTATAACTGGCTATGTGCCGTCTTTAATTGGCGTGAGAGGGGACATGCTGCGCCGTGGCCCCAAGTGGGACGCACCCATAAAAGGTGCACTGCATAAGGGCACCTGGGCCCCAAGGTACACTCTCACACACACACCTCCTCTTCTACTCCTAAATCTCATCCATTGATGTGCTAAATAAAAATCCCCCCAAATAAGCACAGCAGTGGAATGTCATACCAACACATGGCTGGAGATCTGTTTCCAAGACAACAGCTAAGAATGCCCACGGAGCACATTTGAGAGAGCTCACTATGAATAATTTCTACTTTGACTTCCTTTGAAGGCATTACAGTAAGGGCTACACCTTTATATGAGCTTGAGTACCAAAACAGTGAAACAAATACATATGGATGTCTAATATAATAAAATATATCAAACACACACACACACACACAAAATCCCATTTTATATATAAATAGAGTGGTGCTCACCTGTATAAAAACTGCTATCACATTGCTAAGATTTTGCTTTGTAGTTGCTCTGAGCACTCTTTAGTATGTTGCTATGTGGTTGCTAGGGTATTCGGGGTGGTTTCTTCTTGGCTCACCTCAAAACATGATGTTTTGTGAAATCTGATCACTCTGAAAAGTGCTAATACATTTATCCGAAACAAAAATCAAGAGTAATTATTCCTGCATTATTTTTTATATGGACCCATGTACAGTATGTCTCTTAACTTAACTTGAAATTACTGAATTACTCACCTGAGTTTAATACTTAGGCTTTGAAAATAACCCATAAAGGTGCAATCAGATTTATTGTTCAGCATTTTCACAGAAAATCCAGTCATTTCTATTGGAATCTATTCTATTTACCACTTAGATTTCGAATATTGATTTACTGACTTTGTATCATCATTACAGGTACCCAAGGACGTTTGTCATTAGGGGACACTGAATTATTTTATTTACAATAAAATGTCAATACCAATTTGCTTCATATAAAATACAAATTTAAAAAAAAAAAAGAAATAAATTAACACAATACATCATAAGAATACACAAAGTTCTTTTAAAGTCCGCAATCGTATAAAAGTCAACACATATAGGGAATAGGTGATCTCCAGAATTTTTCTGTGTGGCATCTGGGTCAGTTTATCTGAGTTCCTCATCTGGCGTCTAGTCAACTGCTCCCTGAGTGGTGGCAGCCAGTCTAGACTAAACTAGACTTGTATAGATTCCTAGCAAAATCAAGACACAGTTGGACTTGTCTCTTTGCTAGTGTGCACAATCCAAGAAGGGAGAGGGCGTCTGAATATCCTTGATACCTTTGTCCCAGTATGACTTTGCAGACCCGTTTCTGCACTTTCCAACCTTTTAATTTGATCAGTAGTCAATGTTGTGTAGTTGATCATAGTGTTCAAGTTGGTCATGTGGCAAAAAGCTGCTTGGTTTTAAAGCGACTTCTGTGTGAGCTGTGCTTCATACATTGCTACGCTATTGACAATAAACAATGAAAATTTTGTGCGCACAAATATTTAGCTGAAATTTCGGCTAATGTGACCACACTTTTACTTCTTCCAAATCCCAGTAAGCAAGCTATAGATGATAGTTAAGAGGAGAATCTCTCAAGTAAATAAAAAAATCACAAACTATTCCTGAAAGGTCTTTTAATACAGTGACAATGAGAAACACTTAGACATAATTATTTTTGGTTACACTTTTTTTTTAAGGTGTCCTTGTTACAGTGTAATTATACAAGTACTGAGTAATTTTAAAGGGTCATATGATGCGATTTCAATTTTTCCTTTCTCTTTGGAATGTTACAAGCTCTTGGTGCATGAAGGCGATTTGTAAAGTTGAAAAAAGACTAAAGTCTCAAATCCAAAGAGATATTCTTTATCAAAGTTAAGACTCTGCCAAGCACCCCTAAAATGGCTCATTCAAGCACGCCCCCACATATCTATGTCACTGTGTGGAAATATTTGCATAATGCTGCCCAAATGTTCATGCAAAGAAAGAAGACGTGGTTTCAGTAACCGCAATTAGTGTTGAAGCAGCCATGTCATGGAGATGCTGTGTGTATCTAGGCGATACTTTATTATTTGGCCTTTCGAAAGTAGATGCATTTAGGAATCTTTAAGATTACTTACAACAGAACAGCAACGCATTTTATGGACGTTTTGTTAACTTAGGAGAGGAGGTAATTCTGACTTTGCTACGACAATATGGAGCTTCTGAATCAGCTACTGTATGTTTTGTTATAAAAGTATTTGCTATTGACTGTTCAATTGTGGAGTTTTGCACGTTGTGTGTGTGTGCGTGGGTGTGTGTGTGTGTGTGTGTGTGTGTGTGTGTGTGTGTGAGAGAGAGAGAGAGAGAGAGAGAGAGACAGGGTCACACAGTGGAGTCAGCTCGCGATTATGGAAAGGGGCGTTACATTTCCGACGAGTGCTGCAGTGTTCGGCCAATCACAATGCACTGGGTCAGTGGGCCAATCAGAGCAGACTGTGCTTGTCAGAAGGAGGGACTTTAGAAAAAGACGCATTTGAGAGAGGCGGGGCATAGAGGACCTACAATAAATGCACAGTATTTTAAAAATAATGTGTTTTTTTAACATTAAAGCATGTCAACATATTCTGTTAAACCAAATACACAAAATAATGATCTTTAAAAGAGCATCATATGACCCCTTTAATTATCTACATTAACTGTATGGTTAGGGTTAGGATTAGGGGTTTGGCTCAGGGTTACATGCATGTAATTATGCATAATGTATTGTTATTATAATGGTACATGTAACATGTAGCAAGGACACTTTAAAATAAAGTGTTAAGCGGCTTTCACACAGGATGCGGAAAGCGCTGCACTGTGCTATGAAACCCATTCATTTCAAAGGCTTGAGCAGCACAAGGATGGGAGAACTTTTGCCACTGCACTCTTTGACGTTTACCCGCGCGGCCAGTAGAAAAAAAGTGTGTGTGTGTGTGTGTTTGTGTCTGAATTTCCGGAGCTATACAATACAAAGTTTGCATTTTTATAAGCCGTTTTTCCTCCTCTAGCCTCCTCCTCTAATTTGTTGAAATTAGGCTCTGTTGTTATTGAAAATGTGATGTTATAAATACACAATGAATACCGTTATAACAGTTTGTAATGTGGTGAACTGCAAAGTAAATATGCAACTGTAAAATAAGCAAGTATTGTACAGTCCGTATGGAGTTATTTTATATTTTATATGTCTCATAGAATGATTTACATTCAAAGTAGTAGTTTTGCAAATTCTGCCTACTTTGCTCTGGCTGGCGTAGAGCAAATCGCTTTGTACCTGAAGGGCTACGCTGAACTCGGCGGCCATGCTCACACATGCTGCCGCATCCTCGCCATTACCTTATTTTTTTCTAAAGCTACATGTACTAGGCTATTTCTTTTCATTTCTTGATGCTGAAAACTAGAAAGCTAAACCATAATAATGAAACAAATTGCAAAGGAATTTTTCTTTTGGTTTAAAATAAACCCCTGAGCAATCCCAACATAAGTGATTAATTTTGAACTGTTCTTTTATCTGTTATGTTGAATTATTCACATAAATTATTACAAATAATCTAATGGCTTTTACAGTACTTTTGTTTGCAACTAGTTCACTGAACAAATATAAAAACCTCTCATACGACAGCAAACAGCAAAGGCTCCAATAGAAGCCCTGTTTTCGACTCTCTAATGTCTCCTCACCACTCTGTGCTCTCAGGTCTGAACAACCCTGCTCTCTTCTTCTGCTCACGTCTGAACAAGGTAATTATACCTGCAGGTGTCTGATAGCTTTATTCATGGGACAATCCTTCCAGTTATCCTCTTTGA
Organism: Cyprinus carpio; assembly: GCF_018340385.1. Taxonomy (NCBI): domain Eukaryota; kingdom Metazoa; phylum Chordata; class Actinopteri; order Cypriniformes; family Cyprinidae; genus Cyprinus; species Cyprinus carpio. The sequence continues at coordinate 7,668,632 of NC_056613.1, read as the reverse complement.
TCAGTGGGAGAAAAAGCACTTTTGGGCTGTCATCTTCATCTCCAAAGCATACTCTCTCATGCTTTGCTTGACGATGATGAGAGAGACATCAGTATAGCAGCTCAGGGGGCCAAGTATAATCTGAATCTGACTGGAAGCTTTTAGAGAGACACAGTTTTGGCAGTTATGTTTTAAATCTCTCCCTGTTTGAAAACTAGGGTGGTATGTAGAACCAAAAAATCTTATCTTTAATTCACTGACATCAAGCTATTCTTGTGTTAGTCATGTTGACCCAGAGAATAGAAATATGATCAAAGTCATTTTTCCATCCAAATATTTCCCGATTCAGTCTGTTTGACGACTGTAACACGGGTTGAAACCATCTTTACTGTAGGAGAGATCCACTCAGTTATTCACAATCAGAATGTTTTGGCTAGTTGGTCTTGGCAGACAGACCAATTCCCATTCCAGTTGCGAAATGCAGCTTGTCAAGAAAATGAACCCTGTAGAAACGAGGTAGAGTCAATCAACTCTTTTTAGCAAGAAACGCCACAGGAAGTGATGCAATCCTGGACACAATTACCCATTCGACCCATGATTGTCATGTATCTACAGCTGCCCCAGACCAACGTACCAGAGATGTTTTTTTGCCCAAACAACAAACAAGCATTATCTGGAGTAAGTATTCACTGCCACTATCGACAGACACAAACAGAATCCGCAGCTTTGCTTTTCAATCTCTACGGAAAGTCAGACAAGACTTACGTAATGTGTGTCACACAAACATGCTGCCTCAAATCCCGGCTGCAAAAACTTTAATGGCCTGAGCCTTTGAAGACAGACCTTCCATGTGGTGGTTGTTTAATAATAAAAACGTGACAGCGGAAAGGCTGTGGAGAAAGAGAAAGAGAGACGATCTCGCTATTCCCATGAGCCTTAGTTTAGAATCTCTGACAGCCAAACACAAGACTCACAGCTTAGGGCACAGACATGCTTCTAGTTCTCTAAACTAACAGACTGTTTAAGTGAACAGGCTACAGCTACATTCTGCAGGACAGTGAATTCATTTCTCAGAAATGTAATAAAAAATATCACAAACCAAGCATAAGTTGGCTTGTGTCCTCTGATCAGCAGTCCACGGTGACCCTCGGGGCATTATGGGTAGCCATCTATGCATTTACCAGTCAGAAGAAGACAATCAGTAAACTGCCTGTGGAGATCAAAGGTACTCTTTTGCGCCTATGAAGATTGGTTTTGAGAGTTTTTACAGGGTGCTGGGGTGAAAATATAATAGGGGTCCAAACAACATTAAACTCCTTTGACTTTCATTGTTCAGTATGGACATTTTTTTATATCTACAAAAGTGAGTCAGTCATAAAGGTTTAGAGAGATATGAGGGTGAATACATGACATAACTTTTATTTTTGGGTTAACTATCCCTTTAAGCTTGAAGAAACAGCTTATCTCTTATTTAAACCAGGACTTAATGTAGGTTCTTCTTTTAAAAGCCTGCTTGATTTTGAGAGACAGTTCTTATATGCTTACTGCTCTACACTCCTGATAGTCCAAAGAAACGATCCAGTCAAATAAGAATAATGAACCATGTCAACTGAAGCCCTATACTCATGCCTCTATTAAACATAATGAGATCCAAGACATCAGAGAAGTTCAAGGAAACTCCTCTACTTGATAATGACAGATCTACACAGAGAGGGAGGAAAGGAAATGTACGATGGAATAAGTCCTAAACAAAGACTACTTATATTATAGAAATATGTCTATTTTCTCTGACTGAAGGAAGGCGGATATTAGAAATAAGACCTATACTTGCCATTCACCATAAGAGCTTTTGAGCAGCCATTCACTCTAAGTGCAGACACAAATGCTGTTCCTTAAAAGTATTCTAACAGAGCATTTACTTTTACAATAATAGCTCCTCCAAATAACCAACATTTATACAAGTACACACTTTCCAAGATCACTTTAAAACCAGCCAAGTCTAGCGGGGAATACTTCAATAATGTAGTGGAGGATTTATAGGGTGTTTTGTCAAACATTTTTATCTTCATTATTTTTTAAAGTCCATTCGCAAATCACTACAGTTCAGCATAATGCAATGCAGCAATATTTCATATAAGCACTATAAAATCTGTCACCCTGACAAAACTATTTGCGAATGCATCACAGCGGCATAATTCCATTGCGCTGTGCTAAAACAAGCCCTGTTGTCTTTGGAGAACCAACAGTTTAAAGCCTGCAGTGCACTTCGGAAATGATGACTATAAAGAGAAATGTTGTCCAGTGCAATAATACGATTGCCAACATAATTGGTTGCTGCTTTCCCAGATATTTTCTAGAGAACAGCTCTGTTGCCTCTACCCATTTTGTTTTACAGAGCAAGCTATTCATTTCAGCAGAGCAGGGGTCTTTAACCGGGGGGTCCATGGCAGTACTGCAGGGGCTCCGACAATAATAATTACACATAAAAAAAATTCTATTAAAAAACAAAAACACTTATTAAACATTAAAGAAAAAGAATTCTCTTTCTATTTGAATTACACAGTTCAAATATTCTATTAGGTGACCAGTTCCCTTCTGAAGCAGTTTTGAAATGGTTGTCTGTGTATAAAAGACCATATTTTTCTGATAAGTTTGAAAGAACATTACACAAGCATAGCACAACATAGCAGGAACTTGAACAGGGGTTATATAAGGTCCTTATGAGAGGAGAATGAATGCAGTGCAGAACAGTGAGCTTCCTTCCATCCCTGCAATCCCATCCCATCAGCATCAAACACATACACACGACCAACATGAAGTAAACGGCCAGGATTTACTTAATGCCCCTGGCTCAGAATGGCTTGGAGCTTGGGCACTTTCTGTATCCTCTCAGATCAGAATTTGCTTGTCCTGTGGCTTCAGCCCAATTCAACATCTTGATTTAGTACCAAGAGAAGCATAAGCATCGATAAAGAGCAGCTTACATTGTTGTTGAGTCTGAATGGGCTCCCACTGCTTCCTCTCTTCCACAATGGGAATGAAAATATTGACATGTAAAACTGTATCCTCTAGCAAAAATCACACCGCACAAAGTAAAAAAATGTGATAAAGTGTCACTAGTGGAAAAAGAGAACAGACAACATCAATCCTAGTAAAAAGGGCTACAGTGACCTTGCGTTTGTATCAGGAAATAAACCTCAATAGATTGTGCGATTTGAGCTCGGTTGGAACGTACCCTCGATAGAAGAGAGATCATTTTCTTTGATAGCCTTAATTAATTCATTGATTTATTTAGCGCTCCAGAAGCTCCTTAAATCACTCCTTAGATTATAATCTCACCGGTACACATCAAACACTGGAAATGTGGTGTCTTATGTGCAGTAACGGATATGCCTGCAGGTGGAAACTGAATAACATTCAAAAGCATATTAAACACAGAAAGGTACCATTTAAAAAAAGAGAGAGAAAAAGTCACGCTTTTTTTTATTAAAGGTATGGTTTCAAAACTATTTTCGTCATGCATGCTCATCGCCCATCTTTGGGGAGCGCCACCAATGTTACCTCACTCCTGGAACAATGCCTCTCGCTCTCTCAGACTTTCTGAGGTGGGTTCTGATGGACATATCAACCCATCTTTATTAGCCTAGACCCCGGGACAGAGAGTAATGGGCACAGCCCAGCAGCGTGCTACTATCTCTCTCAGACAGCAGACCGTGGCCCCCTCCGTGGCCCTATTTAAAAGGCACTTATATTTTCGCTTCAAGGAACGCAGTTTTCCACTATGACAGGAGATCCTTGATAGCCTCACACACACCCAAACAGAAAAAAGTAGGAGGAGAAAAAAAAAGAGGAGGGGGAAATTTCCTCATTAGAATTCCAACAAGGTGGATGATTGCCAGTGGAGACTATAATGTAATTGTCATGGCAACTACACAATGTACAAAGATCCCAGTGGAATTACTCTGATTCTCCCCTTCCCCCTTTCCCTAAAAGCCATTGGTTTAAAAAAGAAACCGAAGACATTTCGGTTTGGAAATCTCAGATGAACTGACAAGCTCTAAATAATTTCACAGGGTGAAAAAACAAAACCATCAAGTTCCAGACAAAAATCAATTATATATGGCTGTGAAATTGTATACAGAAACAGTACGTATGCAAAATTAAATGGGCTAAAAGAGCGTGTCTTTAAGGCAGACATGGAGCAATACAAAAAGAAATAGATTTACTGCATTTACACCTCTGCAAGTGAAGCCAGCCAGACGTATGCAGAGGCTGGAGGAACAGCCAAAAGCAGAGGGCACCGCTCTCCTCACCCATTCGCCCACTCTAAGGGGAACCAATGTGATTACTGCATTACCCTCTGGCAACCCTGCTTGAATTCTGAGTCTGCCTTTAACCAGCTCGCTTGTCTAAAGACTGAGAAACAGACAGAAAGAGAACAAGACAGAGCGGATAAAGGGTCAACAAAGGAAAATCTCAAATGAAAAGATTCATCTAAGCATTTTTTTTTGTCTCACTCCTAATCACCGTTCCGCATCTGTGCATGGCTGATAAAATTTTCAGTACAGACGGGGGAAAATAATGCAAGCCCTGATGCAGGCTTTGCCCTTTTTCAGCAATTTATTATTTCAACGAGATGACAAAAAAAGCAAGGGACTGAGGAAATTAGCTGAAATTAGATTAAACCATTTCACCTCCCACAAAACCGGGTCCATTGCACTGTCAAACGGTCGTGTGAGAGAGAGTTTGCTTGTGTGTGATATGTGTGAAGGAATAACGCTAATGTTTCCAAAAGCCGCACTTCAGCTCACCATTAGCGGCTTTCTGAGTGTCCAGCACAGAGCTGAATCGGCGGTGTTATTGTGCCTTCATTAAGCTTATTGTGTCAGCAGGAAGAGGGGGGAAAAAGAGCTATTTTAAGGGATTTATGCACTCTGTGCTTCCATGGGCGGGCAGTGAAACTCCAGGCCAGCAATACCTCCTTTCAGAGCGCTACAAAGGAAATGTAATTACCTTGATATGGTGGCAAAGGGAAAGGGCAAACTCTCAATATGCAGTAAATGCACTCATGCTGAGACCAGGCAGGGCTAATTTGCTACTGATCTGTAGGAGTTTTTCCTCATTTCTCCCCCCACCACCTATTTCTCTCTCTCTTGACCACTCTTGGGAAAAAAAAAATTGCATGAAGGAGTCGTGACCCTATTCCTACATGTGGCTGGTCTCCTCAGCCCTAAACAGGACAGTATGAGATCCCGGAGGCATGAGGCATGCATATTTAAAAACAGAGGTATGAAAATCTTTTTTTTAGATAGAGAGAGAGAAAGATACTCACCATAAACTCTTGCTTGGCCTTAGGCATTCACATTGAGGGGTAATTTGCATGAATATTTTTTAAAGGCACATAAAAAGCACTCAATGGTTAATAAGACGAAACTCCTAGAGAAGTTTAATTTAGGAATGCTAATTAATTCACTTTTTCATTAGCCTCCATTTCAGATTAGGGAGACTCTAAAGACAGAAGCAGAGAACACAACGTTTTTGGAGAGTACAAGTAAACCGCCACTCATCGCTGCAGTTGAGAGAGAGATGCAATTCCATTTTTCATTGATAAGGGCAAGTGCTTCCATTATTCTACAGGCTTTTCTCTTTGTTTTACTTAATTTCAAAGTAAAACTAGCAAATTTGTAATAAAAATACACTATTGTAGTTGACATCTAGTATTTGCTAGGGCTGGGTAAAAACAGTGATTTTCAATTAACATACAACATAAGCAGTGTAGTCTGATTCACAAACAAACAACTCGTACAAGATGTTTATTTTTTTTTTTTTTGTAGTAGTAAATGAAAACCGGTGCAGTCAAATTCTCTAAACAAGTGACTTTTATGAGTCTGCTCTTTTTTTTTTACACACTGAATGAAAATAATTATTAAAAATAACCATTATTATGATTTTAATACAGTATAAACTAGGGCTGGGTCCAAAAATAGCCATTTTCAAATTTCAAGTGTAGTGTGATTCAGAACAAATGACTTTACTTCAGTTTGTTAATCAGAAACTTACAGGGCAACCAGTCATTTCCCTTTCTTTTAATGAAAAGCTCAAAAACATGAATAACCAGTTTGAATCTGTTTAATTGGCCCTATCAATTACAGCATTAGGAGAATAAATGGACATTATAACTGAAATATACCAAAAATGAATACGAATCAGTAATCAAATCGCACCTGGAAATGAGTATTAATACCCCACAATTACTATTCAAAACTAAACAGAACTTACTAAAATTGAATGCATTATGCTTGCTGAGACAATGGCAGATCCTCAAACAGGTGCGCAAGATGCAGATTCCTGTGCTGGAGGTGAATATAAAACAAAAGATTTACATAACACCAACAAACACAACACATTTAATCACCTGAAAACTCATAATCAAAAATTCTCAAACGTCAGTTTGTCCTGTATAGTTACAAGAAAGAGGAAGATATATATGAAGAGATCAGGTTTAATGGATGTACAGTAATGCACATAAAAGATCAACTAAATGAGAATCAAAGGATGTACAGTGCAAAATGGGCTTTTCCTTTAGACTTATTAGTAAGGACAAGTCTGTCAGCACAACCATGCTAAAGCTGGGACATCAGAGAGGAGAACAATGAGAAACCTGAGATTCCTCAGCGGGTGAGAGAACGAGAGCGATGCAGAGGGGGAGGAGGATAAAGTGAATAAGAGGGAAAAAACGCTGCATACTTGTAACTCAAGAACTGTAAGAATGTGTGTGCAGCAGGTATTTATGGAAAGGTGATGGCAGATAGTTGCTCTGGAAACGGCGACAACAAAAGAGAAGAGCAGAGAGTAGCGAAAGAAGAAGAAGAAAAAAAAGAAAAACAACCGCAGGCAGCGCTCAAGGTGTGATGGCACCAGCTCTGCGTACCACGTCGCCATGGCAACAAGCAGCGGGGAGAAATGGCGGTGTTAACATTCATTCAGAGAGGCAGCACATGTCCATCAATCTCTAGCACATAAAGAGGCAACAGCACGTCTGCTAATGGTGTGAAGCCTGCAGGGCGCTCCATTGTTCTGCTATAATTATGCCAAAAAGGACAGGAAAAGGGTGTTGCTCTTTTCTTCACAAAGGGGTCGCAACACAAACACAGATTCAAAAGAGAGGCTTCAGTTCATCTCAAGATATAAAAGAAGAGCAAACCTGACAACACACACACACACATACGTGCACAAACACGGGGCACCCCTTGCACCCTCTGAAACAGACACCAAAAGCAGACGTTCCCGCTTATCACTTTGCTGTTATAATCTTTTCTAAACACAGCCCTGGGCTAGCAGATAAACTCCAAACACAACATTCAAGGTGAGCTCTCTCTCTTCCTTCACTTCTTCCTTGGAATTCCATTTTTTTTCATTCGGTCCGTTTGCTGCCACACTCTGTCAGTGGTGGCAGGATGACGGGGCGGAGGAGAACCGGAGGAGGTGGAGAGAGGAAAACAAGATGGCACAGCGGCGTGAAGGTTATGACTTTGAACGTGCGCTAGCTGGGGACTGGAGCACACACACCGACACGCAAAGACACACACACACACACAGAGTGCTCAGAGTGTTCTTGTTTGTTCCAGGTGCTTCTCTACTCTTGCTAAGTCAAACGTCTACATGGCTTTTCATAGTGGGAGATACGCATCAACTGGTGAAGGTCAACACCTGAGAGGGCAAAAGGGACTCATTGGCATTTGGCCCAGCCAAACAAGGCTAAAACGAGTAGTCTGCATTATTTGACAGTAAACAATTTGTTCATTTGTGTTTTTGCTGTTGAATAGTGATTGACCTTGTTATTGTTAACTAGAAATAAAAAAAATATAAATTCATAAACAGAAATCTGAAATCTTGGCAACTACATAATATAATATTAGTATTAAACTTACTAAAAAGTAATAAAAGAAAATAAGCCAAAGAGAATATAAATAAGAAAAATTCCAGAAAGTATGTAACAAAATTACTAAAATTTAAACTGAAAATTTAAAAATAAAAGCTACTTCTTTAATACTGTAATAAATAATACCAAAACTACATTTACAATGTTTTACTCATAAGTACATTCTGAAGTTAATTCTACTCCAGTTTAGATTACTTTTGGATACAATTCAGCTTTTTGCCTGCATATGAAAGAAAATCTCTAAGCTATTGTCTTATACAAGGAAAGTTCTTGCAAAAATATAAATTTTACAAAAATTAATAACTAAGCCCAAACTATGCAGTCCAATTTCTAAAATATATAATCAACACAACCCAAAATTCGGATATTGAAAAAAAGAGAGAGATAGGGCTGTGACGGTGGCAGATTTTTACCACTGCGGTGTTAATGGGACCAGCTACCGCCGGTGACGCAGTGTTGATATATATATTAAATTAAATATTAATTTAAACGTTAAACTGAAAAAATTCATCACCTGCACAACTGCTGCTTCTGTCACTTTTTCTCTTGACAAGAAGTGCATTTATTCAGTCACAGAATGACTGAGAATGGGAGACGTTTCAGACGCTCACTCCACTTCACTTCAGTGCCTGGCACGAGTCAAACGAGTGAAGAAACGGTAGGCTACTATGCTTGTACTGTAATAATTGCACGCACAAAGGCACCGGTGCGTGCTGTAGCCTGTATTCTTTCATATCAAAGCACGAAATAAACTACATGCATGCAATGTCGTGGTCAGTTAAATTAAATTAAATTAACGATTAAAGCTGACTTACATCTGTGCATGCACGTAATACAGTATATTTTATATGAGTCACATTTAAGAACATGTCTCTGAAATGATTTTCAAAACTGTCCTGGAGTAGCTCAGCACTGTGTCACTCATCTAACACACCCGATTCAGTCAGTGAATACACAGCCTGCAAAACACTAAAATAAATATAAAAGAAATAATACAGTTAAACAAGAAAGTAGCCTAAATAAGAAAGTTAAATACACCCTGTCTACCGGACGTGAGTGGGGCGGCGCAAAAAAAAAAAAATAAATATATATATAATATATATATATATATATATATATATATATATATATATATATATATATATATATTATCTATAGAACTCATTATAATAAGTGATGCTACATTGGATGCGGCATGACACCACATGACAAATCCCCCACAGTAAACTGCTTAGATAACCGATGGCAGTAGATAACCGTAGTGGTAACCAACCACTGAGTACACTGGTAGTGGTGTATGTCTTTGATCTGTTAGGATGGAAACACTGTGAAGAAACACATTGTTCTTGGGATTTTAAGAATATCAAGATGTTCTAATGAAGATGTGATTAATCATAGCTACGGTGGCCCGGTACTGCACAACACAGCAAAATTAGCACAACACAATGGAAACAAATTACAACACAACGAAATTAGCACAGCACAACAGAAACCATCCGCAACACAACAGAAACAAGCCGCAACACAACAAAATTCGCAAAGCACAATGGAAACAAGCAACAAAACAAACTAAATTAGCACAACAGAACAGAAAACGCCACAACACAACGGAAACAAGCCGCAGTATAACGAAATTAGCACAACACAATAGAAACAAGCCGCAACACAGTGAGCTGCAACACAAAATTTTGTTGTGTTGTGGAGATTTTGTTGTGTTGTGCACTACTGGGCCTCCTTACAATGCAGATTAATTTTGGATCATTATATTAGTTGATTATGAAAATAATCAATAGCTACAGTCCTAATACCAAATGAGACATCGCTAGATACAAATCGAATGTCTAAAGTCATGCTACATGATTTCTCATGACATTAGCCCTTAGCGCTTCGGTTCTGACATGACTGCGGCATTTAATTAAAAAAACAAATGCCACAATGCCTCCTGTACTCATAAGTCACTCTGCCAATGCAGTGCTGGCATGTCATTGCAATCATAGCAACACAGTGACTCACTGAGGATCTGAGGTTATCAACTCCAAGTAAGTCAGCTGAGCTTAAGGTCAGAGGGACGCAGTAACTGTGCTGTCAGTGATCATGGTTTGCGTGGTGTGAGAGGGTGTCCGTATATTTGCCGGCTTTGCAGGACAACTGTGTCTCTCTGAACAGTAGCTGCAACTCGCAGCAGTGGCCAACTGCAGAGGATGAGTCACATCAAACAAAGCACTAAATCTGTCCAAAACACACACGTTTGTGCACAAGGAGATGTGTGTCACATCTCCAAGCTCTTGAGCCCTCAAACAAAGGATGAAAGAGATTAATAGCCCCTGTCTCAGAACCGCGTACAGTATCCACGTCAGCTCTTCAAAAGGAGTAGAAACCGAGAAGAGAGACTCAGCTGAGGGCTGATAATAATGTGTCACTATAACTGCAAACGCAGGGACAAGCTGAAACCTCTAGATACATCATAGCACGAATTTAAGTAATGCAGAGATCTTAGTGGGAGATTGTCAAACGTCATATTGGCTTTGGGATCCAGCGATAGCTCTGGGTCTAGTGATAACTGTTTGAAATGGGTGTGAACGCACAGCACGCGCAGACTTGGAATCCCACCTGTTCAGAGCAGTTTTGAGCGAGACGGTGAAGATGAGGTGTACAGAGACACGTGGAGCAGCCATGGGGTCTGAACAGGAGTGGAAAGGGGCTGAGAAACTCCGCAGGGAGCATGGCACAAAGAAACTGTTCTCACCCTAATGATCAGACAGATCTCAACACCGCAAGCCTCCAGACTCTCAGACCTGTGCTACTCTCACATGGGACTGTATCAAACATTTTCACTCACACTGGAGGGGTTTGAGTAACAAAGCTTTGGCCAAACACACAGCTTGTTGCTGAGGTTGAAGTGGGAGGCCTGTTCTGAGCGATGGGCACAAATATCCCTTTCTGACTTCACATTCACGGCGTAATTACATCCATCTGCCTTTGTAATCTACTTTGGAAAAGGAAATCAAGAAGGAAGATGATGGAGACATTTCAGACCAGAGAACCCTCTGAATGATGTATCTACAGAGAGGCCACAGGCCTGAACTCTTACCGGAAAGCCTCCAGCACAGTCCTCTCTGGCAGACGAGGGGTAACTCGCTTGAAGATGCTTTTGAAGTCATCCAGCTTCAAGAAGCCACGACCTGTAGAGAGCACAAAAATTCAGAGCAAGTGTTAACAAGACTAATACTTTAAAACATCAAAAAGTTGTTCACTGTGGGGCCGGGTGTGTTATTAGGGTGCCACATTTGCAAGAGAACAAGCAAAGAGAATGAGATAAGCACACCTGAGAGCACACTCTCATTATTTTTGCTTATCTTAAGGAATAAAATCAGCTTTCTTTGCTCATTCCACCCACCAAAATGCTGGTGGACAAAGCCTAAAGTACACTTCTCTTGTCCGTGATGTAATTTTCGTCATCAGTACAGTCCGCTGAGGTTCACACACACCATCCACACACAGGCCAGATTTTGAGTCTGTGAGGACTTCAGTAGACAACAGTGTTGTACTAGGCAATATGACAAAAATAAAATCTTGTTTTCTTAGAAAGTTTTGACCAATTCAAGATTTAGATTTTTTTATGTTTAACTGGTGAACTTAAAAATGTAACTGGAACATGATTCAAGAAACTTTCTCTTTGTTAAGGAAAAAAAAAGTTGTATTACAAGTGCATCACACAAGAATTGGTTAACATGGTGCAAATGTAAAACAAATGAAATCTTTTGATTTGATGAAATTAATAAAAGATCCATGAAATATGAAGGCATATATTGTGCAAACGTGTTTTAAACATATCATATATATTTGGGGGTACCTGTGGCCTAATGGTTAGAGAATTGGACTTGTAACCAGAAGGTTGCAGGTTAGAGTCTCGGTGCTGGCAGGAGTTGTAGGTGGGAGGGATTGAATGAACAGCGCTCTCTTCCACCCTCAATACCCATGGCTGAAGTGCCCTTGAGCAAGGCACTGAACCCCCAGTTGCTCCCCGGGCGCTGGATATAGCTGCCCACTGCTCCGGGTGTGTGTTCATGGTGTGTTCACTTCTCACCGCTGTGTGTGTGCACTTGGATGGGTCAAATGCAGAGCACCAATTCCGAGTATGGGTTACCATACTTGGCAAATGCCACGACTTTCACTTTCATATGTTCAGAAATGCTAAATATTTCTTACACAAAAACCGTTTTAGAGGTTAAAGGCCTGTTCACACCAAAAACAATAACTATAAAGATAACTAAATTAGCGTCCACACCAGCAGACATCGTCTGTTTATTGGAAGCGCTGCTTTAAATTGTCAAGTTGATTATAGCAGGAATGATTCTGATTGGGTGTCATGTTTTTATTGTTCATTAGCTGGAAACAATTAATTCTGAAAGTGATTCCAACTACATTGTTTCTCTGTGCCTTTATAATTATAGCTGTGGTGTGGACTGTGCTATTCTGTAATACTGAAAATTATTTTTAGAACTATATTTTTATCTTTATCTTAATAGTTATCATCCTTGGCGTGAACAGGCCTCAACTCAAAAAGTCAAGACAATTCAAATTCAAAATGCCTAAAAGTTTAACACCAGTTAAACATAACAGTAAATGTTTTGTAAAAACAAAGACAATAACAGCCTTTTAGCCTGTCACCATCATGCAAACATGAAATATCAAACATACAGCAGTAGTACAGATTTTAGCATTTTGTTGTGCTGCTTTTCCATTGTGTTTTCTATGTAAAAATGCACTTGGTGGACATGTTTGACCACTGCAGTGACGTCTTGTATCTCTTGTAACATCTGATGCATTAAATGGTATTTTAATATGCAGTGCTCAAGTTAAAAGAAGTTCAACTCGGTTCTCATAACCTTTAATTTCATTTTCATTCCCAAAAAAACATTCTGTGTGAATAGCTTACTGCTTAAGACTATGGATATATTCTACATTTTTGTTTTCTCTTAACTGTTACCACTGGCATACCGTCAACGTATCTAATTTTAATATTTATTTAAAACCATGAAAAAAAAGGAATAAAAATTCTAATTAATTGATAAAATTGCCCAGCCCTGCAACAGTGCATGTATGAGTGATCTGAGCACTTGAAAAGATGTGTTCATCCACACTTATGGTCAAAGGAATATACTCTGAAAAGCTTGCACACTCAACTGTGTGCAAGACAGCGTGGAAAATGAAGTATACCTAAGTCCACATGCAGTTTTTTGCCTGATATTGTGAGAGTGAGAAGTAAGACCGGCTGAGATCTCAGAGTGTCTCCGGGAGCCTCTTCCTGAGAGCTCAAAGGAACAGCTTGTTGTGACTTCTTCTCAGTGGCTGGCACGCAGGACTTTGATTTGCAGGAAATGGCTCCCCTGAGGAAGTTTAGAGCGCTCGCATCCAAAGTCAGAGCTGAGAGTGGAATCTGTTTAGCGTGTCTGCTGAATTGATGAGAGGCACAGCGGCGCACTGAGCGGGGGGATTATGGGGGGTGGGGGTGGGGGTCGCGGAGCACTGTGACATGCATGTCAACACACCAGACCCAACAACACCAGCTCCCCAACCGTAACCAAACACTGCCCTCCACAGCCACGACAACAGGGATGAGAGCAGACACCTGCGGAAACCACAAGATCTGTGCAAAACTTGAAAAATGACACATCTCATATGTAAAAGAATTTGAAGTGTTAGAAAGGTGCATAATTGCATGATTTATTTGCTGAATGCAGGAGAAAACAATTGTTTTGATGACAAAGTCTGAGTAGGAATCGGCAGGGAGCTCAGCTCACTTTCACACCGGGTGAGAACGGGAGGGTTTCCAACTGCACCGAGCATGCTCTGTCACCGGGCAGGCTGCCACTTCAGCTCTGAATGGGAGCGACGCACTTCAGCGCGCTTTAGCTTCCAGCGCGTCCCCATTGAAGATGAGGACGGGGGTGACGGCGCAGATGAAACAGTCAAACATCTCATCCAGCGCAAACTGTTCAGCCGCAGATAGGAGAGGACTTACCTCTGTTGGCAGTCTGACAGGAACATCAGGCAAAGAAAGCCAGAACAGAGGGTTTAAGCTTAGCTGGCAGAGGAACAAAGATAATCAATCTGGGAACTGCTGAGATTATTAAGACACTTTGCTTGCATGTAAGCTCTGCTGGAGAACACCTGCCTGACAGCTGTCCTTCAGCTTTCCAGCTGTGCATGTTCATTCACAACCGTTTAATGAGAAGCCAATTTCATTTTCAAAAAGATTCAAATCTGATACAAAGAGCATTTTATAGCACTATCAGTTGCTGATATACACAGTTAAGACCGGAATCACAATAAGTTGGGTGAGTTAAGAGTAAGTCAGAATCACTCTTCCAATCTCAGTTCTAAAATTAGCTTATTTTCAGGTCGCTCAGAATTCGTACAAGGGTTGAGTGAACTCGCTCACAGCAATTTGGCCCTCGAGATGAATTTGATGGTTCATTAACATTCACAATTCTAATTAAAAGTCAACTGTATTTTTTAAATGCCTACTACTTATTGCTGGAGACTATTTTAGGTCCTAGGAGGATGTAAAAATGCTCCAAAGCCTGATCGGGACGCTCACAGGAAGTCAGAGATATTTCAAAGCAGTCTGAGAAACCAAATGAGATACCAAAGAGATAAACAGAAAGTGAATGAGAGAGTAAGCATCGGGCAATAATGGGTCCATCGAACATCTGCTGAAGAGGCAGCCTTCACATGTATAAATATTCTGCTCAAACACACCAGTTTTCCTCTTTAATGGCGGGTCAGCAGGGTTAATGAAATAAGATCCCTCGACCATTCTGAGCAGATTCAATCAAGGTCAGCTGATATCCTCCTCCTGTGGTCACTCCTAACTTACTCAGTGGAATTATTTCTGTAACAAAATTAATTAGTTAATTATACATTTGCCTCTCATTGGAATATCCTACAAACAGTTCCAGGGAGGGCGAAATGATCCATGGAGACCACAAGACCCATTTTACTGTTTTCTACCCAACCTTGAAGCCTAAACCGTTGGCTTAGACACTTAGTTTCATAGTATAACTTCATATAGGGCAGAAAAATATTTCAGAAACAGCAGTTAAAGATGAAGGGAACCTTTGTATTTGACTTTCTAGTCTATCAGGCATTAACTCTTTAAATACCAGAAGTTAAATCACCAAAAAAGGTTTCTTTATTTTTCCACAAAAATGAAAGTTAAAAAAAAAAAAAAACTACCAGGAGGGAGAATATCCATCGCCTGATAGTCACAGTGGACCAAAAAAAGGACACATGGCGCCCTCTACTGCAATAATGTGAAAACACTACCCATCCCCAAAACCACAATCCTGTGTAAACTACACATTAGAAATTTGCAACCAAATATAATAGCTGACAAAAGCATCAACCCTTGTTTAGAGAATAATAATAATTAAAAAAAAATAAAAAAATCCTCCCTGGGACAAGTGCACCTTGCATTGCATTAATTTCATTCGTTCATTCATTCATTCCGCCGATATGTATGTTTCTTTTCTGGGACTAGAAACCCTAGACGTTCCACCACACACTAGCAACTGAGTAACAGGAACTGTAAACACAGCAAACCACAAAGTCTTTGCACAACTAATTTGGTCAATAAATGTGAACTGTACAGAAATGATGTTCACAGTTATTCTAGGCCTCTTATATTATTTACTTCTAGCTCTCCTTGGCTACTGGGGCCTAAACTTAGTATGTGACATATTATATTCATAACCACCTTAGTACTTGTCACTTGCACAGTTTTGCTAGTTGCACTTGAAAAGTGTCAGCTAAAACCACACATTTAGTGTGCATATGCCTTGTACTTGCACAGAACACAATACCAAAACAATTTGCACAGGTGTTTCAACTGATTCGCTATTCTTTAGCATTTCCACAAAATAAAGATCATAAGGTCTGCAAGCAGATTAGCATTAGTCTAATTTTCTATCAACTCAAATGTATTGAAACAAAAGTGTTAAACATGCAAAACGCATAGAGAAAGAGAAGAGGAACATACAGTGTACATCAAATGCACTGAAGATCTGCCTCGTCTTCTCATATGGATCTTCTGCTGACATCTTCCTCCCCATGAGAGACACAAACCGCTCCAGTGGGATCCCTTTCAGAGAAAGAGAGGGAGAGAAAGAATACTGGATTTATTAAGTTACAAAGCTCTCGTCTGAAGTGCATGCTCTTCCTTTACATGGCAGTCATCTGAAAGCACTGTGTTTAAAGGAGTAATATCTTTCCCTCTTGCCTGCAGGGTAGTCATTTTTACTCTGAGTGCTGTTATAGAGATGAAAAAGGTAGGCTGGGGAGTTCTAGACAGCATTCTTGTGAAACACCAAACATACAGAGGGAGTTTGGCAAGGAGAACTGGGTGGGCTACCCTGACAGTGATGGCTGAGAAACTGGGGGATAAACCTCTATTGGGAAAAGAATAAATTAATTAAGAGATCCAAGGACAGATGTGATGGCTCCAAAGCACTTCGAGTCATGCCAAAACATACGCTGTAATCTGTCCTTTGAGAATCTCACGCCAAGTGATAAAAGAATACTACATGAACACAGAAAGGACTGTTTTCTAAAAACAAGTTACTGTAGTAAGCAGATTTGTACTTCTTCCTGAAGAAAACATGAGTGGTGCTTGACCAGAAGGAACACAACCTCAATGCTAGAGTGATTATCAGGGTTCTGCTATGTGCTCACTAATGTGTTCTGGATGGGTTTTAAGTTGGTTGCTCACTAGTCCATGTGAAAAATCCCAACATCAAGTTTTTTATGATATTCTGGTCCATAGATATGACCCGCCTCCCTCCTTCCCTCATTTTTTGTCAGAAAATCACACATCTGATTTCTTAGAAAAGTAATAGCACAGCTCTTCTCAAGCTGCATGATTTGAGGCACAGCATATTGTATACCTGTAGCACAAATTGTGAAGTACAAGTTTCATACCGATGTTTTCAAAATTGTCCAAATCCCTTATCCTAAGCAACAGTAATAGTAATGCTTGCCTTTAGCAAACACCTTTAATAACTAAAACACAATCACGTTTTCTTGAAGTCACAACATAACTGAAGTAGAGACAGATCTTTTTATCTGCACTGTGACATACACCCATGTGAGATGGATTATCAAAGATCAAAATTATAGAAAATTTAAAATGTAGGGCAATGAAACATGCATGGATGAATTATTCACAATAAGATCAATTACATGCATTTAAAAAATAGACAAGGACATTTTCATTTCATGTTGACTTTAATGTGTGCTGCCAAATGTTGATAGAATTAGGACAACTTTGGCCTACAGAGATTTTAAACACCACATAAGCGATATCTGTTTCTGTTATCATCACATAGCCATGAAAATATATTACATAACCTACATAATTGAATGAAATTATAAAAGTATTATAGATGCACAAATTAGGGCTGAACAATTAACTGCATTATGATAATACCGCGATATGAAACAACACTCTTGTCCAATTTCAGAGGATGCGCTTACACTCGGTCATGTGACGCACGAGAGTAAAGAGGTGTGTTCGACTGTACTTGAAGATCGAAAGGTGTATGACATCAAAGTACAGCGAGAGAAAGCATAAGGACACATATGCTCTCTTATAGCTCTCACAGTACTTTGATGACACACACTGATCGGTCTAATCAGCGCTGCTTCAAGTCGTACACATCTAAGCAGTCTTCAGAGGAAGCATCAAGTTTGGGGTTTGGGGAACCCCTCCATAAAACGTGTATTTTACCCCCTGGAATACCGGTGGACCCCCCTCTAAAAGCAATTGGGCTAGTTTTGAGTAGCAATTGGACGGGTTTTTGTTGTGAAAACCTGGCAACCCTGGCACGCTACACGTGGAAATGTTTGAAAGTGTATATAATATGAATGAACGTACTTCAAAACGGCACAATTAAATTACTCAAGCAGTAACAGTGTTACGGTGCGTTTCATTACTGAAGACTTCGACCATAAAAAAATATATATGATAAGGTAATGTACTTTAAAGTCTTTCTAAAGCAGTGGTTCTTAAAAATGTGGGGCACACCGGCCATCAGCAGAAAAAGAAAAGAAATAAAACAGTAAACAGCCAAAGGATGTAACTTAGTAACTTAGTACAGCTCTACTGTACACTGGACGCGACGAAGTCGTTTAATGTCGTTGGTGAGGAGGAAAGCCTGTGTGTGTCCTATGCCTTAGCAGACAGCATGAATAATAATAATAATAATAATAGTTATTCTCTCTATGCTATTTTTCAATGTTTCAAGTGATGCAGGTTTTTTAAATAAAAAAAAAATAAAAAAAAAAAAAAAAGTTTTTCCCTGTAGGTTTTTTAATTTAAAAAAGCATTAATTGTTCATAATGTTTAGTGAAATTATTTGGCACGACCAAACAAGTTTGAGAACCACTGGTCTAAAGTTAACAGACAGTGTTTAAAAAGTCCAGTCCACATGTTTACATATGTTTTTTACAGTGACTTTGAGTTACCTAAAGTAGTGTGGTAAAGCAACAGATTTGTTTTTATATTTCTGCAATCTTTTCAGTTTGTGTGATTTGTATATTAATGTTTACACCAGGTTTATTTGTCAGTGCTTTATGCTGTCATAAGTATTACATGCTTACAAGGTTGGAAGTTCAATAAATCAGTCAATAAACTACTGTGATTGTAGTTGTTTAATAAAAATGTCATTCATATCAATTCATGCATCACTTAATTTCATCGTAACATAGGCCTGGCCTACAGAAAAGAACATCTATGTCTAATCTATCTAATGTTGTGTTGGTCATACTATATAATGATTTTTAGCTCGTCTTTGTTGAATAATACAGAACATAAAGAGCTTTTAAAAATAACCGCATGTTAAATCGCAATATTGGTTAACACTCTCTTACAAAAAAAAATATATATATATTTACATAGAACCCATGGGGTCTTTCTATGCTCATATTTTTTCAATTGGTTTTCTTCACACCGCTCTCCCCTTCCCTCTGATCCTCACATCTTCTCTCCTCTTTTGCGTGACTCATTCAGCAAAACAGACCACTGCCTGACACACACACACACACACACACACACACACACACACACACACACAGGGAAATGTGCAACTGTGTTCTCGCCTAGAGCTCCTATTTAAAATCATGGACATCTCTGATTTGATGTGCTCTTTTCTTTGCCTTTTCACTTCGGACTATCCCTGAGCCATCCAGCCCAGGGTGGAAGATGAAATACAACATTGCATGGATGCTTAACGTTGCATAACCAGCCTAAATATAAGAAGTTTTTTGGAGAATCAAAGACAAAATCTACACCTTAAGATCTAATCTACTATGCAATTCTGGTTAGTCAAGCATTTGTGTGAGCTTTTCAAATCAAGTGCCATCATGATCAAATATTTGTCATACAAAGCCTGGGAAGAGCCCATGTTTACATTTGCATGAATCTGAATGCAGTTCGATATATAGGGCTTTGACATTTTTCAGAGTTTTCCTCTAGCATTCTCAACAAATGCTGGCTATTTAGGCAGGGATGTACAGATTAAACTAAACTTCTGATCAATATTGATTATCTGATAAGTACTTTTGTGTCAGTTAATTGGTTAATAATAAATTAATATAAATTGATATATAAAGACAAGAATAGCAGGAAATATGTGCCACACTGAAATGTCAATAATTTAGCACTTCTTTATATGATCACCACAAAATGGTATTTACCTGCATAAGAGTTTCTACCACACCAAAAATGTAAAATACCTATAAGAATTCATATAAAAATGCTACAGACAAATGCAAACAACTTATTAATCAATAAACTAAAACTACTCCAACTATTCAAAGCCATGGTCTGGTGCAGGGGTAGGCAACGTCGGTCCTGGAGTGCCGATGTCCTGCAGAGTTTACCTCCAACCCTGAAAAAAACCTCACCTACCTGTAGCCTTAGTAATCCTGAAGACCTTAATTAGCTTGTTCAGGTGTGTTTGATTAGGGTTTGAGCTAAACTCTGTCCTGCATTGTTGAGTACATGGTGTATAAGCCCACCCCAGGTCTAGTGATTGCTCTGTTACATTAACCTGTGGCGCTCAAGCGGGCAAGGTGAGTGTGTGTCTTGCATTGTATCCCTAACACACACACAAAAAAAAACGGCCAAAAATAAACATCTGTTATTAAATATCCATCAGTTACCATTGTGGAGGGATTTCTGAATCAACAAAATCTCACATCCTGAAGCTTTCATGCCTCTGTGATAAAAATAGATGCACTAGAAATCGCAATTAGAAGATAGCTAGCTGTGTGACCTTTCTTCCACTTCTCGCTTATTTCGCTAGTGAAAAGAGACGAAAGAGAGTGAGATAAAGAAAAGGACAGTGGCGAGTGGGTGAGTGGGCTAGGCAAGTGGCAGTGGTATTGTGATCACCGTGTAGCACTGAAGCCTTAAGTGGCCTCTTTTCCATGCGATGAGCCTGCCAAAGCATTTCACTACTGAGTCTAGTCAAGCCTCCCACGTCACCACCAGCAACCCTCTCCTCCCGACCATCACTAATTTAGTAATCACATGAAATTCAAAAGAGGGGCAATTGAATTCACCATTTGCTCTGAGCAAGATTTAATGGTGGAATATTTCATCACACAAAGCATGCCACTTTAACTAGATTATCTTCTGCTTTCCCACAGGGCAGCATACAAAAGCAATTTGCTTGTGGGATAAAACAAGAAACAAATTACTTACTAATCTAGGTCTTCAACCATTTAATGTCTCCCTCAAAATGCTGTCCTGCCAAACCCCCCATTTTCCTCAGTGTTTCTGTCTGTCAAAAGGGCCTGTAGAAATCCTGTATGCATTTCACGGCAACATTATTTACCGCTGTTTGTCAGGATTTCATTACTGGCAATGTGTAAAAAGATTACACAGTATCTACGTCAAGCTCCTCTTCCTTTCACTTTGCCTGAGTGGTATAAAATTTGGTTTTCCGCATAGAAAAAATAAATCAGGAGCGAAATTGTGATTATAATTTTAGACTGCACATCAGTGTGGGTTGAGCGTCTGGTGAAGGTGAATCGAAAAACACTAAAATACACAGCACTGGCATCTGTACAACTGTACAGCAAACTGTGATGCAGTAACTCAATATGACCTGCAGTTACTATATTATGCCCTTACCTGGACAGTCAGCAGCACCATTCTCCATCAAGATATTTGTCTCTGACTGCAAGAGAAAATACAAAATTAATGTTAAATTATAACAAAAATATATAAACAAACAAAAAATATTAAGCAAAAGTGTAAATATATATTTTTTAAAAATCTCCAATCCCTTTCGGCTTAAAATCATAAATATACAGTATGTAGGCTATACTTCAAACACAAATAATTGTCAAAATGAGATCGATCCACTTCTGTCAGTTATCGATATAAAAAAGGCGGCAAGTGCATGCGCATATCACTATTGTGTTGAAGTAGTAAACGTACGTTTAATATTCTAACATTGTTTAAAGTAACTCACAATTCGCTGTAGCAGTCAAATACTCGATACAAAAATCTTATACTATTACTCACTTTTGCTCACACAAAACCACAGATGTCTGAATTAGTTCGAACGAATCGTTCAAACTGGTTGTGTGAATCGGTTCAACGCAGAGAAGATCCAAATCAAACAAACGATTCATTTAGGGAATCAAACCTAGTCAACATCCCAGCAGGGGCCAGTTGCATAGACTAGTCTTAAAAATTAGTCATCTATTTTGTTTCTTTAAGACTGACCATCATTTTTTTTTCTTTAATTTAGTGTGAACACCCCCTAAGACAGTCTTAACATAGAGGCTAAGTTTATGCAGCTGACCCCAGAATAGAATTTCAGAACTCTGTTATACATAACAGAGTTATGTATATATTGGAAAATCTCAAGAAAGTGATTTTGATTATTTTCTGTAGCCTACCTTTGATGGCTTGTATCCAAAAAGCATGACCACTGCTATCTTAAGATCTTCTCTGGACAAATAACCTTTCTTACCCATATCACACTGATGGAAAACCTAAAGAACATAGACATGGATATATTACATTCAGAGTCAACCTGCAATCTTTACTAAGAAGCATTTATAAACCCAGCAGTAGCAACATTAGAATCAGAAACATAAGTTTCATTTGAAACATAAGTTTTTATTTGGCATTGGACTGTAAACAGAGAGGGATTGCACTGAATGTTCACATGATTTTTAAGAAAAGAATCTGTGTTTAACACTGAACGCAGATGAAAGAAATCTATGATTAGAGATCACGTGTCCATTAAATGTTTGTGGGAGAATATTCCTAGCATTCACGCACATGTGAGCACGGCGGTGTGAAGAGTGTGTCTGTTACAATGCTGTGGTGAAACAGACATGTGAAATAATTCAGTATATTGAAAAACAGAATGAAAAATATTTAGTCTGATGTTACAGATACAGTATATAGCATGGTCACCAAATCCAACAAATGAGCATAACAGGTAGTTACATTCGTCGTTACCCCCACTATTTCACACAAAATGGCTTTAATGTTAAACAAATTCACTGTAGTAATGTCAAACCTTATATCCTAGAAAGCATATTGCTCTGATGTGAACACCAGGTAACCAGGTGAGACACATGATCCACAACCGATCTAAAGTATCCAGATAGAAATCTGTTACCCAGTTTCACAGGAGCGCTCATTAAAGAACTTCAAACTCCCCGCCGCTTTCACAGGCGCGTTCTCGCACAGACATAATGAACAGCGACCTCTAGTCACGGATTTCTCTAGTGGTGTAGGAGGTCACCGATTTTGCACAACACTTGTTATGTCCAGACAATATTATGCAGATTACTTCTTTGCAATGATCGTAATGAGTTATGAGGTTACTGTTCAGAATAGATGTAACGCGGTTCACATTAAAAATAGTGTTTTAGACGCACTTCTCTTCAGCGTCGCTCAGAGCCCGGATAGCTCAGTCGGTAGAGCATCAGACTTTTAATCTGAGGGTCCAGGGTTCAAGTCCCTGTTCGGGCGGAACGTTTTTTTCGGTCGAGGTACAGAAATGCTTTTTCGTTTGCGTCTGTAATGTCAAGAAACCTCACAGGTACATTTCTATTCACATCTATCGTGTTATCTAAATTCTACAACATTAAAATTTTTAAATAATGCAGCACAGATTCATCCTATGCTCGTTAACAAAGAAATGTGACTGAATGTTCTGTCTTTTGAACCACTTTACCTTGATCACAGTACTGTCATTTGTAAATACCGTGTCAACTCAGCATCCACACACCAGAATCTGTTCCAAACAAAACTGTTTCACAAGCATCATGACATCGCTCAACAACATTAACTCAAATCTTACCAACTCCATTTTATTCCTCTCGGCATTGTTTATTTCTCTCTCACTCCTAAAGCTTCTTCGTCCAGTTGTGAATATTTGCATTGAGACAACCTAGATAAAAAAAAAAAACTAAAAAAATCTGAAGGCTTCTGGAAAGTTGTATATGTTTGCGTAGAAACCGTATGGATGTGAGGGATTGGTTGTCTATGCAGAGCTGACGCAGAGTAGTACCAGAGACGCTGACTGGATAGAAACATGAGAATCATGAATAGTCCACTATTTTCAAAATAAAAGTGTAAAAAGCTACATATTTCACCCCTCAAACCAATTTATTAGTGAGTAAGAAAAATTGTATTCCGCTTCAAGAAAAAGCTTATTTTAGGGCAATTAAGGATGTTTACATTTTACATTATTTTCATGACAGTTAAGTACCCCATCCTCATTATTGTAAGGCAAAAATACAAACACAGTATACGCCGTTGTAGAGAAATACTGATAATTTTTTTTTCAATCTAGACGTGTTAAAATATTACATATTACATAATCATTACTTATTATGCAATATTTACATTATTATTTTGATTTTTAATTTTATTATTATTCTATGAATTTTGCTTGTCAATTAATTTTCTTTTAAATGAACTAATAAATAAAACTTTTAGAATGTTGAGCTATTGGATGACAGTGGGCTCGTAATGAAACTTTATGGCTGAAAAAAAATAATCCCAGTGGAATTTTTTTTTTTTTACAAAATATTATATTTATGGAAGCCCACTTCCGCCACATCTAAAAAATACGTGTTTACTGAAAGCTAAACATAAAAAAGTAGAAATGTTGACATAATAATAAGTCATAATTATAAAATTAAAGTCGAAATTATAACATAGTTAAGTGTCGCGTATCAAAGACTTTTATTTTGAAGAACATTGTGGCGTGTCTGTTGCTACATGTGGAATTTACAGTCAGAGCGAGTGCATGCCAAATCAAAACGCATCGAACTGTTGTAGTGCTGTTATTATATGAGTTTCAAATGGACAAGGGTCTAGCAGTTTTGCAGCTGTATATTTGCAGCACTTGTCTTTCTTTATAACCGTAAACAATTTTAAAAGTATCTTCTTGTAGCCTTATTTCCTCTTCCCGCCTCTTTGTAAGTCTATGTTCATACTACATTGGTACTATGTGACGCATACAGTATAGCTTTACGTTCTGTCATCTATGCGAGCATTTATCTTTTGTACAAACTCCATCTACCTGTGCAAATACACAAAGTTGTTATTTTAACACATTAGATAGTATAAAAGTTTACAGTATATGGTTTACTGTGTGCAAGTATAAAAGTAAAATAATACTGTGATCCACAGCTGAACAAAAATGTCCCAGGACAGTCAACATGGCAAGTGGACCATATCAGATAGTGAAGACGAGGACAACATTATTCCTCCAACACCTCAGAAGGATTCAAACAAACCAAGCATTAAACCTGATTTAGAAAGAAAACCTGATACAGTCACCACTTTCTTCAAGCAAGAGCGCAAGCTGAGTCCAAAACGCAATGAGGACACCCATTCTGTAAAAGAACCGTCCGCTCCCTCCATGGGATCTGAAGCCAGGAAAGCCGCACATGTGAATCAAACCCTCCCTGTAAAATATGAAAGCCACCCTTCACCTTCTGTAAAGAGAAAGAGAGAAACAGAAGAGGCAGGCTGGAACCTCTCAAGCAGTGATGATGAAACTCCACCACCTGCCCCGAAAAAAGAGCCCAAGAAGTCTGATGTAAGTCCTAAGAAGAAGAAGACTGAAGACAAACGTCCTCCGAGTCCTCATGGCACTAGTTATTATAAAGAAGAGCCAGCTGATTTCTTTGAGACCAATTTATTGTCTATGAACGACATGTATCGTTTTTATTTAAACAAAGTCACTGGGATACCAAAAAAGTTCAACACTGGAGCACTGCATATCAAAGGTATGTAAAGAGTCTGTCTACTTAAATAAATAAATAAGTTCTGATACATGTTATATATTTTTTAATCATATTATAATAATCAGTTTTCTTCTTCTGTTGTATAATCAGACATACTTTCTCCAATGTTTGGAACCCTGAAAGAGTCTGTACAGGTATTGTGTTCATGAATGAAGTTGCAGCTACCAACCATATAAAACTTCATAATGTTTTTATCCTGATCATCATCTTTTTTTTTTCCTTTGTAGTTTAATTACTGTTTTGACATTCCATGGATGGTGGAGCAGTATCCACCTGAATTCAGGTACTATGAAATCTCACCTTTTTGGATTTGATGTAGAATTGCACACTCATTTCACCACACTGAACACATGTCAGTGAGTACTTATAATGTTTGTTTTTGCTGTTTTTAGGGACAAGCCGGTCATACTCGTTCACGGAGAAAAAAGAGAGTCCAAGGCTCGGTTAATCGAGCAAGCCAAACCATATCCACATATTCGTTTCTGCCAGGTTCTGTCATTTTTGCAATAAACTATTTTTTCCACTAGAGGGAAGCATTAAACTTTATGATACTCAGAGTCCCCTAAAAAATAATATCTCTCACAAAAACTAAAAAAACATAAAAAAACTACTATACAGCATTCTTAAAAAAAAAGAATACTAAATATGTCTTGGTGAATCAAACTCTCTCTTGTTTTTAACAGGCCAAACTGGATATTGCATTTGGCACACATCATACGTGAGTGTTGGATGTTTTATTTATCTATATCATTTTAGTGAGACAGTGGGTGAAGAAAATAAGACTTCAGCTTGAAGTTTCTATTAAAAATCCTGTACATTACATTCTTAAACATATATGTACAACCATAGAACAGGTGCGTAAAATAAAGCATTCAACCATATGGTAAGCTTTTTCAGTAGTATGGGTTATACCGAAAAGCGAAGTGACTTTGTCATAGGATGCCACCAGTTAAATGCTTGAGTCTGATGTGTAGAGCTTTACTGGCCTGAACCATGGAACTCCTCTGGGATAAGCTGAAATGCCAGCTGTAAGCCACATCCCATCCGTACCATCACAGAATATGGATAAAGCAATTTGCTCAGTCAGGAGAGCACCTATCATGTTCTAACGTTAAAACATATTAATGCTCACAGTTATGAGATGCAACACTCAGAAAGCATATATCGGTGTGGTTATAGTGATGGCTTGGTTTGCAACAGTGGTGGTGTTGTAGCTCACTTACATAATTTCATTAACACCTTGATCAGGATTTAGGTTTTATGAGCAGCCAGTAGCATAATGCATATCGAATGTAGCACTCTTTGAACTACTCAAATGAGTATTAACGTCTTCACAGTCCATGCCCGCGTGCAGATTATCAGCTGAGCATCTGTTGTGATGAGTTGAAATTAGATGTTAAACAGGCCCAGTATTGAATTTCAATGTGATGTATTCCTAGAGAACTGTTTTCTCTCACAAGAATCTTTCATGTTTTATTCAACAGAGAAAGACATAACAGGATTGAGAGAGGAGCAAATTAAATGGCTTGTCTTATTTTATATAAACTGAACAAAAAAGGAAGCAAAAGGACAAAAGACTGGCAATACATTCTTTCTCAAACACCTTTGTCAAGTCTTCATGTGCTAATTTGCCTTTAAATGAGTTCTAAACGTCCCTCTCTGAAGAACATGGAGAGTTATTTTCTTATTTTATTAAGGGAAATAATACATTTTCACACAAAGAACAGCAAAGAATTGATTTTGTATTTCAATACGTTGGGTTTTTGTTATAATTAATACAACACAAAAGCTGAAGGCTTAATAAATTGTTTTAATGTATTCTTTTATACCGCTTGACACAAAAAGCCATGGATTTTTGGTCAAATCAAAGTTATTATGCAGGGAAGTAATATTGAGTCCTTGGTAAATCTGCCATAGGGTTTAATGGTAGTGTTTTGATAGACACAAATGAATGGCATTATGTAAGATCAGTCGTATTAAAATCATATTTGCCTTTTGCAGGAAAATGATGCTTCTTTGGTACGAGGAGGGATTCAGAGTCATCATTCTTACCTCAAACCTCATCCGAGCCGATTGGTACCAGAAGACACAGGGGTAAGATGGTCCAGTGTGGAATGGGAGGGGCTAAAAACAAACCCGTGTGAAAGAATGGTCAGAATGGAAACGTTCTAGCTGACGGTGCTGTCCATTTAGAAACGAGCTGTTTATGTTGTGCTCTCATTTGTAGTTGCTCGTTTTCTGAATACGGCAACATTTGTTTCATATCTGAAATGAAAGTGGTGCATTCGTTAGTCCTAATGACACATTTGCTTGTTGCTATGACAACACACTGAGAAGACACTTCGAGTAAATTGAAATTAAGCTGATGTATCCTAAATAGGAGTGTTGAGCTCTGCAAATCCGAATAAACCCATCACGTTGTTATAGACACCTCTTTGTCCCAAAATGGTGTTTAAATTAGGTACATGGAATAATTGCTTAAATGAAGCAGAGTTTTATGAAAGCTGTCCATTAATAAAGATATTCTCTATGGTGTTATATTCATACCAGCAGAAGCTAGCAGGCAGGTCAGAGCGATGGCTAATGAATTAGCAATCGCTTTCAGTTATTAGGTTCGATTTTATTAGCTGTATATCAGGAACAGAATACCATTAAGGAGACAAAAGCTCCAGAGTGATAGGGTTAGGCTGGCAGTTAGCTGTGGATTAGTAAGGAGGAAATGAAATCTCTAAATTAAACAGTTAATATTTAAACACACTGGCATACATATGGTCAGACAATCTGACATAGTCGTGGCCTAATGGTTAGAGGGATTGACTCCTAACCCTAAGGTTGTGGGTTCGAGTCTCGGGCTGGCAATACTACACTGAGGTGTCCTTGAGCAAGGCACCGAACCCCCAACTGAACACCGGTCAAATCAACATCAATAACACCTCACTGCTCCGGGTGTGTGTTCACTGCTGTGTGTGTGCACTTTGGATGAACATGGGTTAAATGCAGAGCACGAATTCTGAGTATGGGTCAGCATACTTGGCTGTATGTCACGTCACTTTCACACTTTTACAGTATATTGGCTCTTTCACTAAACCTGTACTGCGAGATTAGTGTCAGTTCACACAGAGGGCATTAAGTGCTGTTGGAGCTGTTACCTGGTTAGTGCACATGCTGTGTCATATGGTACTGTGGTGTTTGTACAGGGGATGTGAGTTTGAATCCGGCTCGATATTTCCCAATACCATTCTCACCTGTTCTATGCATCATTTCTTGTCCTCAGTGTCCCTGTAAATAAAGTGTAACCACAAGTGAAAATGATTGGTAGACTAGAAAAGTGGAGAAATAGCCACAGCTGCTAAATTTGAAAGAGTAAGGCAGTTTGTCCACTAGAGCATCTTTGTCCAGCTGTAAATGCCAGGCACAAAAAAAAAAGTGGTTGTCCATTTGGTTGTAAAATTAACATTTAATCAAAGTTGGCACTATTTACTATTCAAATTTTTGGTCTTCTGAACAAAAAGAAGTCTCATGCTCACCAATGCTGCTATAATTTGATCTAAAATACACTGAAAGCAGCAATATTTTACAGTATTGTTACTATTTAAAGTTCTCCAACTTAATATAATTTATTTTTTTTACTCCATTTTTTTAATGTCACATGATGATCCTTCAAAAATCATTCTAATATGCTGATTTTGTGCTCAAAAAACATTTGTCTAATTAACAATGTTAAAAACAGTTATGCTGCTTAATATTTTTGTGGAAACCATGGTTCATTTTTCAGGATTCTTCGATGAACAGAAAGTTTAAAAGAACAACAATTATTTTTTAAATATAAATCTTTTGTAACTATTAATAAAAAAACTAGCTGAACCCGAATTTAGTGTGGGGTGACAAATGATAATTCACATTGAATTTATTTACAGCTGAACCGTTTTGCCGTAGATTGCCTCTTATCACCAACAATTGATGTAACTGGTGCATATGTCTTCAGAAAATCCATATTCACCCATTTTTGTGGTATTGTACTGTTATCCAATTAGACATTATAGATATTTTGATTCTAGTCCATTATGTTTTGGAGTTTTTATCAAAAACATGTATTTGCTGCATATAGCGCCACCTAGTGTCAGAAAGATGTGTTTGTGTGTGTGCCTAAGTAATAAGTGAGGTTGAGACCATGGCTGAATGGATTATAGATCTGCTATTCTCGTGAAAATTGCAAAGCTTTTAAACAGCAAGATTTTTTTCTCTCTCATGATAGTAAGGCATAGTTCAGCTGTTTGAATTGGCTGAGCAAGTGCTAGATGCAGTTGCCTGAAGGCCAGAGTATTTCATCAGTGTTATGTAGAATGCACCCTCTGTTCCTCGCATTTGCCAACCTGTCTCTATCAGCTTCAGACCACAGTGAAGCACAATGAATGTCATTAAAGGTCTGCCGTGTCTCCCCATCTGGTTCTGTCTGATCTCAGGTATCCCTTCTATATTGCAGCACAAGCCACATTCTCATTATTATTCACACAGATGAAGGTTCTTCCTCTCAAGTCTCTTCTGAACGGCTTTTCTGCTGCCTTTATTGTAATGGCTCCAATCTGAATCCATATTGATTTGTTCTTCTTGAGCCTCATGGGAATATGATATAACCAATCTGTCAAGACGAATCCCCACACTCCTACAGTCATGAGTTATTGGACTTCTTTAAGAGAAGTCTAGCCTGTTGAAGTCTTTTTCTTCATGAATGTGTGCACTTGTGGAATGCAAAAGCTTTAATACTATGAAGGAGTCTGCGGTCATCTTTTCTACAAAAGTTAAAATGTTAACTAGCAAAAAGAAATTGACTTGGTGCATGAATTGATTTATTGCTGTGGGCCTAGATATCATATTTTTATTGAGGTGAATGAAAATGCATAAGGAATTTTTGACAACCCATGTTTATCTTTTTTCACTGAATTAATTTTATGGAAAGAGAAATTTTAGCTTTTACCCCATTGCTTTTGATCTCAGCAGCGATGCTCCTTCGCTACTGAATCTTTGAAATCATGGGAAAAGAAATCATATCTTTAACATACTGTGAGTTTTTAGTCAATATTGAATGTGATGCAAAAAAAAAATGTGGAATGATATCAACCAACATTCTTCTATTGAGTTGTCTTTGTGGGATGTGCACAAAAACAAACTGGTGCAGTCTGACTCCCAAACAAATGACTATTTTAATGAACTTGTTTTGTGTTTGCCTTTAGAATTGATTTTCAGAGGCATTGTTATTTTTTGCTTTTTAACCAGGCATATAACACAAGCGAGCCAAATATGACATGACCCAGTCGCAACTTCAGGATCTGACAATCTTGTGCATGAACTTTGTAACATTTTGATGATCCACGCCCTTCATTAGTAAATTTGTTTGCTTGTATCTCTATGGCAGGATGTGGATGAGTCCTCTGTACCCCAGGTTACCGGAGGGAAGTCCGGGAACAGCGGGGGAGTCTCCAACCAACTTCAAAAGCGACCTGCTGGAATACCTGGAAGCATACCGGGCTCCAGAGCTTGCTGAGTGGATTGACCGCATCAAACAGCATGATCTGTCAGAAACAAGGTGAGAATCTTAACAAGTGAATAAGCCATTATTTAAATTAGAAAGATGACATAATATAGTCAGACATTTGACTGATTGCAAAAGGTGTTCACAATGCTGCTTATTCTAGCAGAAACTATTCATTTTGAGACTGTCTGAGTGACATGTAAATCAACCAGTTTATTTAGTTTTTCATGCCATTTAGTTGTGGGTTTATTTAAATAGATGATACCATTATAAACTCTTGTTAAATGTTTTTGAAAGCTTGCCAAAACAGCCATTTTCTATTTTAATACATTTTTAAATATAATTTATTCCTTTGATGGCAAAACTGAATTTCCAGCATTATTACTTCAGTCTTCAGCATTACATGATTCTTCAGAAATCATTCTAATATGCTGATTTGGTGCTCAAGAAGCATTTCTTATTATTATCAATGTTGAAAACAGTTGTGCTGCTTAACATTTTTGTGGGGACCAGAATACATTTTACAGAATTCAGTATTCAGCATTGGACGTATTAATTTCTTGAAACCAAAAAATCCTACTGACCCCAAACTTTTGAATGGTAGTAAACAAATTAAAACACAAAAAAATAGAGTAAAGTATCTGTTCATCCAAATTGAATTTTTCACAGTCATGACTATACAGTTCTGCTCATGAACATCTAGTTTATTTGCATTTTGATTTTTTAATAAAACAGCATATCTGTCTGGATTCACTAATATGACTTGGTTAATTTGATAAGTTTTAAAAATTGCAGAAACAAATCCCACCTCCATCATTTAAATGCTGACTAATATTATATCTAAATTAATTAAAAATCTAAATAAATTAAAATCTAAATAAAAATTATATTAAATTATTAATTTTGTGTTCCTGTGGCTCAGTGGTAGAGCACTGTGTTAGCAGCGCATAAGGTTGTGGGTTCACTTCCCAGGGAACACACATACTGGTAAAAAAAAAAGTATTGCCTGAATGTACTATAATTCGCTTTGGATAAAAGCTTCTGCTAAATGCATAAATGTAAATTTTATAAAACCTTTATAAAAAATTTTTTTTAATGTTTTATGTTATCACATAATTGCTTTTATGTTTTCTTGTATAGGGTTTATCTCATTGGTTCAACTCCAGGAAGATATCAAGGACCTGCCATGGAGAAGTGGGGCCATCTACGATTAAGAAAAGTAATTTTCTGTGTGATTTATTACGCAATCTTTTTGTGTGATTCAAGTATTTTTCCTTCAAAGGCAGTAGTTCCTCTCCACCCTAGACTTAAGAATGATTGATGTTCATGAAGAAGCATTGTACGCCTGCAGGATGCCTTGGAGTTGTACTCTTCATGCCTTATTTATTGAGTGAATTCAGATAACACTGGCAGAGTGAGGTGTTGGATTGGTCTTTGCAAGATTCAGAAACTGAGCCAGGAGAAATCAGTTTCTGTACTAAAATGAAGTCACACTGAACATTGTCTAAACAGCGCTTTGATATGAATGACTGACTCACACAGAGCACACTCTTTACACCTTCATAAGGCTCAACCCACATCAGTGGATCTCAACTGGTGGGTCGTGAACCAAAAATAGGTCAAGGGCTGTTTTGAAAAGATTGCTAACAGCAGAGCAAAACAATATTAATGCATATAATAACATGCAACCGACCATATAATCATGCATACTTATGATAGTTAGAATAAATAGGCTTATTATCTTTTAAAATAGAGGTTAAAAAACTTCCCATATCTTCTGTCGTTGACGTCAAAAGCCATGTGTCCAATTTTGTTGCTAATTCATCTGTCAATTGATAAACGCTAGCCATATTACATGCAAATATTGATGTAGTTGTTTTTGTTTCTCTCAGCTGCTCAGCGAGCACACAAAGCCCGTGCTGAACGAGGAGCGATGGCACGTGCTCGGCCAGTTCTCCAGTATTGGCTCCATGGGACTTGATAAAACGAAATGGTTGGCAGCTGAGTTCCAGCGCACTCTGACCACACTGGGGAAGGCAAGGAAATCATTAACCAGTCCAGAAACACAGATGCTCCTGGTAAGTGTTTCGAACAGCCCCCGCAGAGCATTCTGAAATGGTGAAAGGATCTGTTCGTATAGTTGCCGTACCCTCTCTGGATTGCGAAAAACGTGTCCAGAAGGATATTACAATAAACACAGTTGCATATTCTCCTACCAGCTTGCTTTTCTATCAGGATAAATGAGCCCTCAATTTTGTCTCCATTTTAATTAGGTTAGACTCAAGGAGGGACGCCGGTGTGCACATGTGCGTCTGCCTGCTTCTGCATGTTCCTCGTTCATGTATTTCAGTATATAATTCCTCTGAGCTATGAAATTTGGTGACGTCCCATGTGTTTAATTAGCAATTAGTATTCATAGCATGTTCCCATTTGCTAAACTTGAATTCCAATTTGTGCAAAAAAGGAAACATTTTCAAGTCTCTCTCGGCACAAGCTGTTAGAGACAATAGTTACAAGAAGAATTCTCATCCATTCTGTTATTTGCATAACAATATCTGCTCAGATGAAGGGATAGAAGATTGATTTCTGTCTGATGCAGCTATTGTTAAATGTCAGTTGAAAAGTCAAGGCGCCACACGGAGTGTCTTCAGCACAGAGAAAGATAGCAGACAGTACCATCAAGCCTTAAATGTTACTGTGTCATCTCTAAAGAACGAAGGCTCTTACAATTAGCGAGCTTCAGAAACTCTGTTGAACTATTGAGAAGATTCACTTCCATAACTGTTAAGGACGGGTGAAATTATTCAGAAGTTCTAAACGTAGACATATAAAGAACACATTATGCACAAAGCTACTTTTCTATTGAGATCACATCTGTATTGTGCGAGTCAGACAGTCTAGTTTCTTAGTGTTTTAAAGGTCAGTAGGTTTAATGCATGGAGGTAGATACATAGCCTACAGTTCAATAGTTTGGGGATTATACGATCCCCAAGAAACATTTCTTATTATCAGTCAGTTGTGCTGCTTAATATTTTTGTGAAACTGTGATACATTTTTTTTTCTTTGAGAATGGAAAGATCAAAAGAGCAGCATTTATTTGAAATAGAATCTTTAACAATGTAAAAGTCTGTTACTTTTGATCCATTGAATCCTTCTTTGAATCCCTAAACAGTTTTATTTTAAGAAAAGAATAATACTGAACATTTAGTCAAATTGCCATAAACTAAAAAAAAAAGTAATGAATCCTTTCTGTCATTTCTAGGTTTACCCGTCTGTGGAAAATGTGAGAACCAGTTTGGAGGGCTATCCAGGTATCATTCATTTTTTATTCTGTAATCATATTTTTTTCCTCACACCTCCACATATGATGACCAACTGTTCTTATCCCTGCAGCTGGGGGATCTTTACCCTACAGCATACAGACGGCTCAAAAACAGCTCTGGCTTCATTCTTACTTCCAGTAAGTTCTCATATCTCTGTAAAAAAAAAAAAAAAAACATTTTGACAATGTACTCATCAATATTCAGCCTAAAATTACCCTTTTTAAATGTTACCATAAATATTTTCCTAAAAAGGCTCATCAGCAGTGCTCCAAACCTCAGTTGCCTTTCCCAAGAGTTGTCTGACCCTTAAATTGCTCCTTAGAAATTTCAATTGGGCTCTTATCCCATCTCTCCCATCATTTTAACACATTATAACCATAAATAAGCTATTTTACTGGTCGCCTCAATTTTGCTAAGTGATCAGAGATGGGCCTATTGCGATGTAGAATCAATCTCAGTCCCCCTCTGGAGTGCGCGCTCTACACTTCTACTCAGTATATTTAAATGAGTCCATGTAGACTTCTGTATTCATGCCTGAATCCTGACAGCAATCAGACAGAAAGCTCTCCTCTTCGTCGGCACAGTATGTCCTAAAGCATCATCTCTCTGCACCTGCAAATTGCATGAAATACTTCTTTTGGTGTTTTTGCACCTAGGAAAGGTATATCAGCAGGTGTTTCTCCATGTTCTTTCTCTCCTTCACTTACCTTCTCAATCTTTCTTCTCTACACAGTGGCTGGCATGCTGATGTTACTGGCAGGAGCAATGCCATGCCTCACATTAAAACCTACATGAGGGTTTCACCGGACTACACACAGCTAGCCTGGTTTCTTGTCACAAGGTTAGAATGATTAAGTAACTTGCTTGCTAAATTGATTCAGATCAGATACAGCTACTCTAGTCACAGCTGTTATTTATATACTATTATAGTGTTATATATACTATTACTATGATTAATAGAATATATACTAATAGAAGTATATAGTATATATTATTAAGTGATTATTTTTACATTTTCAGTTTTTATTTTAGCTAAATTTTTGTAATTTTTTGAATACTAGTGTATAGGTTTAAATTATTTTAATTTCAGTTTTGGTTCAGTTTAAATTGTATTTCCAGTTTTAGTGATTCAACTAAAACTAGTTAAACTTGTTGTCAAGCCCACAATTTAAAATAGCTTTTTTATCAATCTTTTATTGTTTTTTTCTAAATTCATTGTTTTCTAGATTTTAGAGGAAAACAATTACAATATTTAATATTGTACAATATTACAATAAAATATTAAATACAATTAAATATTGTACAATGACAATATTCTGGCTTTGTTAAGCCATAATAAAGGTTTCAAGAACAGATTGCAATTCTGCTATTTCACAATGCACTTTCAAATTAATAGGCAATATAATCTTATCATCATGTTAAACACCTGTTTTATTGAGATTTTATGTCTTTTGTTATTTCACATCCAAGCTGCTTTAGCAATATTAGATAATTAAGTGTTTATCATATGTCATCATCAAATTGCACATCGCTACAAAATAACAAGAGCAGTCTAGAAGGAAATACACAATTTTAAACATAATTGCGTCAACACTGAAAACAGTTTGTGGTTACTTGTAGGTTTTGCTGACATACAGTATATATGTTTGTGTTAGTTAGTCTCTTACAACAAACACCAAAACACATCTTTATTGCTTTGAATATGGCATATTAATGCTAAGCCGGATGAGATCAGCACCGTTTCTGCTCTTTTGTTCTTCAGAAAGCTGCTCATAGCTGCCAAAATAATGCTCTTGGCAGAAGGAGGCTTGTTTTTCTCTGATCCCTGGCAGATTTGTGTCTTCTGTGCTGCATTTATAGTGTTCCACTCGAAGGATCCCTTAGGCCCCATAAATGTATATTTATACAACATAAGCCTGATATGTTTGTTTTTTGAAGATTACGCCATTCTCTTTCAATGGCTGTTTCTTAGCTGCAAAATAATAGCCACTTTCCTGTTTCTTCAGTCTGGAAGGTTGTATGTTTGTTAGTTAGCACCATGGACTCTGGACCATTAGCAAGTTTCCTCAAACTGCTCACGCAACAGGGCTTTTACAGATAATCAAAGCCCTTTAGTGCAATTGGTCAATTAAAGTGGTAAAGACTTGTCATGGTGGACAAGGGGCAGGTGGGATATAAAATGCAATGACGTGGTAAAAGAACACTCTTCTTTTTGATTATCTTTCAGATTACATTCAAGAATAGCATGTTAAGTTCAGCAGTTGAAAACTTGTATTTTGGCCATTTTGCCATAGAAAACCAATCACTGAGGAGAGATTCTGGTTTAAAAAGCCTCTCTTTTACCAGCAGACAAAGATATTCTTTATTCAAATCTTTTAACACATTATGTTCCTGCGCCTGTGGTATTGAAGCCCACATGATTTTCATCTCAATGCAGTATGAATTGCCACTGTTCCTGCAGCATTTCTCAAAGCGGTGGCTTTAATCGTGGTTGAAATGCACAGGGAGGGAGATCGTGAGCAGTGTCTCTAGGTCAGTCATGTCCGGCGATGAGTTATTCTTAGATCTTTTTATTAAGATTAAAGCCTGCAGTAGATGCAAAGCCTTCAGGCATAGCCTGTCATTCTTAAACATCTAAGTCCAAAACGCATTAATTAATCAGTAATTGCACTCTGAAAAAAATCTCCTCGGCAATATCCTTTAGCTTTGACATTTTAACATGCTGACATGCTAATACTTCTAGTTTAGGTGACATTTACATGAATGTTTGACTTTGAAACATGGGTGAAACTTCATCTGCTGGTATCCTCCGCAGTGCCAATTTATCAAAAGCTGCCTGGGGTGCCCTGGAGAAGAACAACACCCAAATTATGGTTCGTTCCTATGAACTGGGAGTTCTCTACCTGCCTTCAGCCTTTGTGAGTATTGTGACTGTTCAAATACCTGTGCATTTCTAAATCCAGTTAAAACCAGCTTCTGATTGTGGCTGGATGGTATCTAGTTAGGTCGCGTGTCCACCAAAGCATTTTTCCAGAGGCAAGCCCATTTTTTCAATTGTTTTCAATGGAAGCACTTTGTTTTTAAAACTCCAGCATTGCGACGAGGCACTGAGCATTTATTTGTTAAAGAATGTTCAACTTTGGGTAAAACGCAGCGCTCATCACTGTCACTTTTTAGTCATCTAACCAATCACAGTGGAAGAGGGGCGGGACTAATACCACACCGACCAACTGTAACACTTTGCTTGTACTGTGACTAAACAACAATGGAGAAGTTAATATCGCTTGCCTCTGAGTATTTGTGACTTCACCAGATTGAATTCCTGGACTATCACAATAAACTGTAAATATGGAGAGGAATTTCAAAAGTGTGATTTCCAAGCTTGGAAAGGTCACGGAAAATCATGGAATTTACTGTAGAAACCATGTGAACTCTAGCCAAAATGAGTGTTAACTACAAACCCGATTTCAAAAAAGTTGGGACACTGTACAAATTGTAAATAAAAAACAGAATGCAATGATGTGGAAGTTTCAAATTTCAATATTTTATTCAGAATACAACATAGATGACATATCAAATGTTTAAACTGAGAAAATGTATCATTTTAAGGGAAAAATTTGGTTTTTTAAAATTTCATGGCATCAACACATCTCAAAAAAGTTTGGACAAGGCCATGTTTACCACTGTATGGCATCCCCTCTTCTTTTTATAACAGTCTGCAGATGTCTGGGGACTGACGAGACAAGTTGCTCAAGTTTAGGAATAGGAATGTTGTCCCATTCTTGTCCAATACAGGCTTCTAGTTGCTCAACTGTCTTAGGTCTTCTTTGTCGCATCTTCCTCTTTATGATGCGCCAAATGTTTTCTATGGGTGAAAGATCTGGACTGCAGGCTGGCCATTTCAGTACCCGGATCCTTCTTCTACGCAGCCATGATGTTGTAATTGATGCGACAGAGAGACGACATCTGGATGGGAGCATATGTTGTTCTAGAACTTGGATATACCTTTCAGCATTGA
Organism: Cyprinus carpio; assembly: GCF_018340385.1. Classification (NCBI taxonomy): domain Eukaryota; kingdom Metazoa; phylum Chordata; class Actinopteri; order Cypriniformes; family Cyprinidae; genus Cyprinus; species Cyprinus carpio. Next base: position 7,630,482 of record NC_056613.1, on the reverse strand, counting down.
TGGTGCCTTTCCAGATGTGTAAGCTGCCCATGCCACACGCACTCATGCAACCCCATACCATCAGAGAAGCAGGCTTCTGAACTGAGCGCTGATAACAACTTGGGTTGTCCTTGTCCTCTTTAGTCCGGATGACTTGGCATCCCAGTTTTCCAAAAAGAACTTCAAATTTTGATTCGTCTGACCACAGAACAGTTTTCCACTTTGCCACAGTCCATTTTAAATGAGCCTTGGCCCAGAGAAAAACGCCAGCGCTTCTGGATCATATTTAGATATGGCTTCTTTTTTGACCTATAGAGTTTTAGCCGGCAACAGCGAATGGCACGGTGGATTGTGTTTACCAACAATGTTTTCTGAAAGTATTCCTGAGCCCATGTTGTGATTTCCATTACAGTAGCATTCCTGTATGTGATGCAGTGCCGTCTAGAAGCAGCGCACACCGCAAGCGGCAGCAGAGCAGAAGCAGCGCGTATTTTTTTTTCGGTGCCTATGTTAACAGATGAGAGCGTTCACACCGCACGCAGAGGCTGCGCTGCAGAGCGTTGCAGGAGCAGAGCAGAAGCAGCAGTGCCGCGATCGTTTCGGCGCTGGGTCTATTTTTGCTGCGCTGCTGACGCTCAGTTAAAGTGAAAGTACACCTTTGATGGACAAAATAAATATGATTTCACACAAAAAGTGCTCTAAATGCACAAAATAAGCACATCTAAGGTGTTTTAATAAGAACTGGAGTATGTTAGGAAAGAAAATTAATATTAAAAATATGTATAGAAGATAAAGTGACAATGATCATGGGCAAAATACACATGTACTGACACGAAAAAGTAATTTTCCCCAAAATTTGCATTAATGATATCTACTGTGTTTTTAGCAAATTACATTAAAAATGTATGATATTTAAATTCACATTTTTCTATTTTTTTTATTATTTTTTTTATTATTAATATATATATATATATATATATATTACAAAATCTGTCAAAGTACTGAAATTTTGGCCGAAATACAAAAACAACTTTAAATAATTTATACTGATAGTTTAGCCTTAGAGATTTATTTATTAGTAGTAGTAGTAGTCGTATTCTTATAACTAGGCCTATATATTGACAGAAGAACGGATGTTCAGCAGCTCTTAGTGCAGATGGTAAGTAATTGTATAGTGTTTTTGACGCTTTCGCTGGCACACGAGCAAACAACTCAATATAGATAGGCAAATAGCATAGATTAATATAGGCCTAGCACATAGCAACAGTATAGACATCTATGATCTGCGTCTTTTTTTCTATTTTCGAGAGTTTGCTCATTTACACTGTCTCTGATAAGAAGTTTGCCGTATACATTTATGAATTATCTATAAGCTTTTTATGATGGGTAATGTATGTATTTGATGTGTCAAATATTCTGTGTATCAACATATAAAAGAGTTTTTTTATGGAGGTAAGAGCTAATATAATAAATATAATTAGGATAATATATATATATATATTTATATATATATATATATATATATATATATATATATATAACATTATTATTATTTTATGTTAAAATATGTCAAAGTACTTACAGTTCTACCGCAACCTCAAAAGCCTGCCATTTTCCTCTAATACATTGGAATGTTCAGCAGAAAACATGTGTTGGCTACATAAAAACCAATGTGTGAAATTGTAGAATTATTGTTCTTTTCAAGAAAAAACAAAATTGATTCAATTGGAACCAATTAACAGTACTCTGTCCAAAATCCGCTGTTCAGTTGCGCGCTGCCTCCGCTGCCGGTGTGAAAGCGCTGCTTCCGCTCTGCCTACCTGCTGCTAATGCGCTGCTTCTGGTCTGCTGCAGCTTGCGGTGTGAACCCGGCCTAAGGGCCCGAAGATCATGGGCATCCAGTATGGTTTACCGGCCTTGACCCTTACGCACAGAGATTGTTCCAGATTTTCTGAATCTTTAGAAGTAGATGATGATAACTTCAAACTCTTCTCAATTTTTCTCTGAGAAACTCCTTTCTGATATTGCTCCACTATTTTTCGCCGCAGCATTGGGGGAATTGGTGATCCCCTCCCATCTTGACTTCTGAGAGACACTGCCACTCTGAGAGGCTCTTTTTATACCCAATCATGTTGCTAATTGACCTAATAAGTTGCAGATTGGTCCTCCAGCTGTTCCTTATATGTACATTTAACTTTTTCGGCCTCTTATTGCTACCTGTCCCAACTTTTTTGGAATGTGTAGCTCTCATGAAATCCAAAATGAGCCAATATTTGGCATGACATTTAAAAATGTCTCACTTTCAACATTTGATATGTTATCTATATTCTATTGTGAATAAAATATAAGTTTATGAGATTTGTAAATTATTCCATTCCTTTTTTACTCACAATTTGTACAGTGTCCCAACTTTTTTGGAATAGTGTTTACTATATTTTCTAGTCATGTTTCAAATATTTACTTCTGGTTGATGAGTCGAGCACTTTAGCCGTTTTCCAGCAGGGTGTTAGTTTAAAAGAGAAATTAAGATCTCCAGTAAAAGAAGGAGCTCAGCGGAGACAAAAAAGACATTTGTAGAGTCTTTGAGTGTCGTACCTAAAGGGTTAGTTCACCCAAAAATTAAAATTATGTCATTAATGACTCACCCTCATGTCGTTCCAAACCCGTAAGACCTCCGTTCATCTTCGGAACACAGTTAAAGATATTTTAGGTTTAGTCCGAGAGCTTTTTGTCCCTCCATTGAAAATGTATGTACGGTGTCCATGAATGTCCATGTCCAGAAAGGTAATAAAAACATATCAAAGTAGTCCATGTGACATCATAGGGTCCGTTAGAATTTATTGACCTATTTACATTTTCAATGGAGGGTCAGAAAGCTCTCTGACTAAATCTAAAATATCTTAAACTGTGTTCCGAAGGTCTTACAGGTTCGGAACGACATGAGGGTGAGTCATTAATGACATAATTTTAATTTTTGGGTGAACTAACCCTTTAACTACTCTAAGTGTGTAAATACTAAACATAATGTCTTGGAGTAGATCTCTTGTTTCTCCATGTGTAGAGACAGAGCTTTTATGTAGCGCTCACATACTTGCAGGGTAATTCGTCCTACCTTGTTGTCAGGGTAGGTCTTAGAATTACTTCAAAAGTTGCTAAGCAACAGTATGGTTCAGTTCTCTTGCCGTGAAAAAAAGGTGTGGGGGGGGGGGCATGAGTTTGAAAGAGGATAGTAAAAGGTTGTGCTCTCTTATTTAAAAGGGATGTGTTGTGTCTTTTTTGTGCCCTGAAGCCTCTTTGTTTTGGCTGAACACAGTTTTGTTTAAGTCATGGTTAGTTCTTGCTAGAGGTCATTTTTTAATAAATCACAAGGTTTGTTACATTATAATGGATCCATAATTAGCCATTTTTTAAGTTGGATAATTTATTTCACTTAGCATGTTTTAGGACATTATATTTGCATTCAGTACACATTACCATTACTTGGTTGCTTGCTTAAGTTACAAATGAGGCTGCTTGTTGACTATTGAAATTATTTTTACATCTGTAGAGGTCATGCTCCAAAATTTTCATAATGAGTCACGTTTTTTGTTTGCCACAGTGTGGTGCTTTAATTAAAGTTCTCTTGTTTAAGAAAGTGTGAGATCAGACTGTTCAAGATCACCAGAGTACAAAATCCTTTTTGTTTTTTCTCTTAACGAAACACTTTTGACAGCATGTCTTCAAGTTTTCAGTACAGCGTCACGTTGTTTCAGTCATGCTGTGTTGCCATACAGCAATCAGAACCACTTGTGAGCCAAACTTGCCCTGTCCTCTTTACCACCAACAAAGCTAGTTGACTTAATAAAGCATGTTCCTGAAGTGAGACGCAGTTGATGAGTCATATATAGGATTTCATAATTTTGTCAATTTTTCTGATTTAGTATTCATGTATATTGCTGATTACTAGCTCCTCCAAGCAGTCAAGGCCATTACAGAAATTTAAAAGAAAATGAGTGTTCAGTATAACATGTAATAAATTAGAGATGCACTGAATTGAAACTAAAAATTAAGGAATAATTCACCTTCAAAATATAAATTTTGTCATCATTTACTCACCCTCTTTTCGTTCCAAACCTGTATGAGTTTCTGTCTTATGTTAAACATAAAAGAAGTTATTTTGAAGAATGCTGGTAACAGTTGATGGTCCTCATTGACTTTCATAGTATTTCTTTCCCTACTGTGGAAGTCAACGGAGACCAACAACTGTTTGGTTCTACAAAATTCTTCAAAATATCTTATTTTGTTTTCAGCATAAGAAAGAAACTTACACAGGTTTGGAACAACATGATTGTGAGTAAATGATGACAGAATTTTCATTTTGGGGTGAACTTTTCCTTTAAATAGGTTCAAGTAATCAGAAATTATGTTTTTCACTTTTCAGTCTCATTGTATATGGAGACACTCATGGTGTTCTGTTTAGTGAATTAATTTTTGTTTTGTGTTTGCTTTTACAAACTGTTGGATCAAATTATTATCTGTTGTAGACAGCAATCCCTAAAATTCCTGGTTTACCACTTAAGCTCTGACCCAATTGGATATTTATTTACTCTTTGGCATCCTCTTGAACCACCCAGTTGGCTACTTGTTTTAACTGCAACCAAAAGCAGCTGTGGCTAAACAACAGAACAGCTGGGTTCAATAGACATGATGCTAGTGAAAAACATAAGAACCATTGAAGTTAGTAATGAGAAATGTGATGTTTTTGCTAGTGCTACAGCAATTAAATATGCTTGAACTCTGTCAATATGTCTGCCTGTCGCTGATTGAGCAGAAATTCAGATAAATTACTCAATTACTGACTCACCCTCATGTTACTCCAGACCACATTAACCTCAATGATGCCTCTGCTCAACCACTAAGACATGTTTATTAGTTACAACAACACAATTTATCAGTATTACTTGTGACAGCTGAGATTTAACTTTAATTTTTTAAGGTTATTAGGGAGGGGGTTTTTTTGGTTGTTTTTTTTTTTACTGTTAGTTAATTTTTTCTTTTGTATATGTGTGTGTATATATAGATGTTTCAAGATGCTTCAAGAGACCTACTTGCAAAGCTACAGCTACAGTACTGTTAAAGGTTTTAGGCACTCAAGTAAAAAGCTGTAAACTGAGGATGCTGTCAAAAATTTGGTGTAACCTTCCTTTGTGTTTAAAGCAGCTTTTGCCCTATGGTGCACTTGCGCATAGTTTTTCAGGTAGCTTTGCAGGTAGGTCTCTTGAAGCATCTTTGAGACGTTGCCACAGTTCTTCTGGACTGAGTCTGTCTCAGTTGGTTCTGTTTCTTCATGTCATTTCAGATAGACTGGATGATAATCAGATCAGATCTCTGTGTGAGCACTGGCTGTTGACAAAAATCTCACTGGGTTATTACAATTAATGGCAAAATGAATGTTTGAAAATGTAAACTGATATTTCCTACTGACGCACTTCAGCAAAAGATAGAGATAACTCATTTAAAACCATTTTTAGCTGGTGAAAATACTAGTGTTCTAATCATTTTGGCCACCACTATATAGTATATAATATATAACGTGGATGACAGTGCTGGTGGTCTTGCATCAGGGTAAAGTGGCCTTTAGAAAGAGGGAGTTTAGAAGAAGGCAGTTATTACATGTAATTAATCTCAGTGGTTAACAGTCCTAAATGCTGGTTAGATTGCTTCCATTGTCCTCATTTGTTTTTGATAAAAACGTCTGCTAAATGATTAAATATAAATGTATGTAAAAAGCTTTCTAAACTTTTCCAAATGCCTTCCATATTCAGAATTAACTGTTTCCAACTTTTTATATTGAGTTTCTAGGTCGCTTTCTGTTTTTTCTTCACAGATAGCAGGACAGTGTTTTTGTGTGCTTGCACCTGCTGCATCTCTCTGGGTTTTGTGAAAGCTTTAGCTGTCTGAGTCTGGGTGATATATTCCCCACTGCCCTTTAAATCTATCCAGCCCCCTCCATCATCATGCCCACCACACAAATGAGAGTTTAGCTTCGCTCGGAACAGCCATACTCCCCTCTGGCTTTTTCCACAAAAAACAGCATGAATAAATGCACACGTTCTCATTAGAGCTGGACGAGCACTTTTGTCATGTGTTGTCTCCATCATGTGAGTTCATGCGTATCTTAAGGTCTATTGATGTGAGGTTAAAATAAATGGATCTTTCAATTAGTTTGGGCCTTTTTTTTTTCTTCTTCTTTTTTTTTTTTTTTTTTTTTTTTACATGTTCTCAGTCTTTTTTGAACAATGTGAATAATCCACTGGTTCTTTTCATAGAAATACTGTTTGTTTTTTTTGGTCATATATTTCAGAGTTGTTATTAATATTATTATGCATGTAATTATGTATTTGTGTGAAAACATTTTTTGTAGGATGCTAGTTAATTCTTAACTAAATCTTTTGGCATTAGAGATGAGCAGGATAGTCAGCTAGTCATCTGACAATCAATTGGCCAATTAGTAATTATTTATTTAAAATAATAATTTTTAAAATTATTTTAAGAAATATTTTCTCAGCAGTGAAAAATTATTCTGAGATGCAGGCTCTCTTGCAGTGTTGCTGTTAATAATGTTTGTGTGAACAGTGCAATAAGTGCACTGTAATTTTGTATAATTTTGTGCAGTAAGTAATTTATATTTTAGCTTATTTATATGTTGAATATCAGACTTGTTGATTTTGAACATAAACAGATTTGCACATCCCTATTGAGCATTGATACATGTGCTTTCTCTTTGTCTGTGTAGAACATGAGCACATTTCCTGTGGAGAAGAATGTGTTTCCAGCCTCCAGCTCCTCCAAAGGCTTTCCAGTGCCTTTTGACCTCCCACCTCAGCATTACTCCAGCAAAGGTGAGACTGAACATTACAAGTAACTTGACTAAGATTCATTAGTTCCAACCTTCATTAAAATGTCAGAGATGTTCTTCTGAACTCTGAACAACCACACATATTTAAAATGACAGATTTATACTTCAGTGAGGCATTTGCATCAAAGTTTAAAGGTTTGCTTAATGCGTAAAAAGTACACTGAATCATCGCTTGAGGAAAGGTTAACCTTTACTTTGAATTTCAGAGTTCAAATGATTGCTGAGGAAACACTCTGTAGATATTAATTGCACAATGCAAAAGCCTAAATGAAAGCTAGCAGTGCAGGCCAGTATCCAGGCTGAATAAATCAATTATTATGAGACTGTACAGGTGTCTTAATTTGCTCTTTCACACTTGTTCGTTTTCTAGCTTACTTACATTCTACTTAATTATAGTAGCCTTTTGTATAATGAATAAGTGTGTTTCTTGAGTGTACATTACTGTATGTGATGAGCACAGTGTTCAACGGTGATGGCACAGTGTGTATTTTAATTGCTGACAGCAGTGAAGCACAAGGGGTGTGCATGTGCATGTGCATGACACAATTAATGGCCATTTCATTTCCTGCACAGTGGTGTGCTCTGAGCAATCAAATGAGATGAATAATGAAGAAACATGACATTTACTGCCACCCAAATTCTCTCATGTTCTCATTTAATAAAGCATTTATCAAAAAATAAAAATAAAAAACAAAAAATTCATTGATACTCATTAGTCTAGCCAACCGATTAATGAGGTCATTTATTTTGTTTTTAAATACAACTATATATATATATATATATATATATATATATATATATATATATATATATATATATATACATATACATAAATACTTATTTGTTTGATGTGTGTAAAAAGTTATAATTTATATTTATAATTTATTATTTAAAAAGATTTCTATTTCAAATAAATTATTTTCTTTTTCTGTACATGTATGAATGTATGTTTGTATGTATGTATGCAACAAGAAGAAAAAGGATGCTAATTGTCAGCTTCCTGTAAGCCAATATGTATAAACGAGAAGCCTGCCATTTTATGTAAATAAGCGTTTTGGTCATGAGTCAAGTATATGGCTGTTTAGTAAATCTCTTCATTGTGTTGACTGGCAGCATAATTGCAGATGAACCCAAACTATAGCCTGCAGGACTTGCTGATGACACTAAATTAACTCATTATCATCTGCTGGGCAATTACTGTGTTTTGTGGTTCAGACTTTTGTGCAAATGCACAGATTCAGAGGCAGTAGGCTCACAGGGATATATCACCAGTTTTGCATTCAACGCATGCTGTCAAATAAAAAAACGAGATTTCACATTAATTGAAAATGTTAAATAATTTTTTTACAATTATATTTTTTGAGGATTTATATTTATGAAATTGTTTTATGAAAGTCCAAATCCGAGGAAAGCAAAGTATTGTATGTCATTTTATACTTACTTCATAGGAAAGAAGAAATGTCATTCCTTTGTTGGAAGTACCATGATATTTAACCATGACTTGTGGGGCAAACTTGAAATTACAGGTTCTGAATTATGGTATTAGGTACAGAAGTTTTGCAGAGAAAACAGGGCATATTAGACAGACTTTTTTTTTGCTTTGCTTTGAGATGTAAGATTATTTTATTCTGTTTTTGGGTATCCATTATGTTGTCATGCTACTGATAACATCAGGAATCACTAGTTCTTATGTTAGTCACTGTCAAAGACCATTTGATTGTTCAGCCCTATAATTGCAGAGAAAATCCAACTGTCATCGGTGCCACATTCTTAGTAAATGAAAATAACAGCTCTATAGACCCTGCCCCTGCCCCGTCAGTTTGACGACCTTTAATCATGGTGAGAAAATAGAGGCGGCAATCGATGGTACTATTGAAACCAAGGGTGTCATCAGTTTATGAACTGAGGCAGAAGCACTCTGTGGTTGCCATAGCAGCGTAGGTCTTTTGATAACAGAGGCTTCAGCCATGAAGTGGGATGAGTGGGCATGGCCTGCAGATCATGATAAAAATGGGCAGTCTTCTCAGTATGTTTAGTAAGCTGGGGCTTCTGCACTGATTATGATGCATCAATATGCTTTCAATGTGCTTTTAACAATAAATTATGTTTTAGCATTCTATCAGTGAATCTTTTTGTCTGTGTTTGGAATATTACATTATATGTGACCCTGGACCACAAAAGCAGTCATAAGGGTCAGTTTTTGGAAATTGAGTTATACATCATCTTAAAGCTGAATAACCTCAATATTAATAACCTTTCCATTTATGTATGGTTTGTTATGGTCCAGGGTCACATATATTGTATTAGGATATATACTACCATTCAAAAGTTTGGGGTCAGTACTTTTTTTTTTTCATCACAGCAGTAAATTGCCTTTAAACAGTTACTTTAAAATGAAAACAACTATCTTAAATTGTAATAATACTTAAACTTATTTATAAATTTATACAGCCATCCCAAATCATCAAATTATTCAAATAACACCCCAAAACATACAAAAACAGTGTCAAGGTCCAGGAAAGTATGAAAAGCATCGTCAGAATAGTCCATCTGCCATCAGTGATTCAACCGTTATGAAGATGGCGTACGCTTTTTTGTATCAGCCGCACCACAAGGATACGTTTTTTTACGTGTATTTACGCTTTGGTTTGAAAGCAAACAGCGCATCAGCGCAGCGCGGCTGACACAGAAGAGCGTATACCATCTGTGTACTGCTCAGAATTGCCAAAATGGCGCTACGCTGATTTGGAGAGACACAGAGGAGAGGAATTGTTGAATAAAGTCATTATTTTTGTTATCTTCGTGTACAAAAAGTATTCTCATCGCTTTATAACATTACGGTTGAATCACTGATGGCAGATGGACTATTCTGATGATGCCTTTCATACTTTCCTGGACCTTAACACTGTTATTTATTTGGCAGTCTATGGGACAGTCTTAAGCCTTCCTGTTTTCATCCAAAATATCTTAAATTGTGTTCCGAAGACGAACGAAGCATTTACAGGTTTGGAACGACATGGGGGTAAGTGATTAATGACAAAATTTTCATTTTGGGATGGAGTAACCCTTAAATATCGCAGTAAATATAGCCATTCTTGCTGATATGGCAGTAAAACATAAATAAATAAATAATATTGACAGTATTACTATTTTTACTGTATTTTTGATCAAATAAATGCAGCCTTGGTAAACATATAAGACTTCTTTTACATACATTTAAAAAAATCTTTTGAACTGGAATGTATACTTTGCACAGTATATTTATATACAGAATTTATATGAGTTATATATCATTTATATTTAATTTAAATTTATATTTTTGATTTTAACATATTTTTACCTATATTTAATCAGACTGCCAAACATTTGTAAACGAATTTAGGTTAAAATGCATCTCCAAAATACTGTTTGAGGTGTGTCTCTCAGCTTGGCCTGAATTGCATTCATGACAGACTAAATTATTTGTGTTATTATTTATTTATTTATTAATAAAAAAAATTGTAATAGAAAATAAATTATCCAATTTAATTCTTAAAAAATTACAAGTAAATGAAGAACAGAACTATGATTCTCCAGTTGTCCACTCAAAGGTTCACGGTCAGGACAGACAGCACTCATTGAGAGCTCAGATGAAAGTTATTTCCATCAAGGCCTTTCGTAGTATCTCGCCTCTGCTATCAGTGCGCAAATGCTTAATAGAGGCTCTTCATTTCCTACACATGATTGCTTATCCAATCAAATCAAATGCATCGTGTCACTGTCCTTGTTGATACTCATTCGTGTGATATTCAGTTTCCCACTGGATCTGTTCCAATGTCATTCATTTACATAACTGTGTGTAACAGTTAACTGCAGTGGAGTCACACAAGTGTTTCTGCCTCTTTAAATCACCCAAAACTTGACTATTTTGCATCCCCCACTATACGGCAGACTACATAATACCCAGAAGGCCATTTAAGACCTATAATTAAAGCTTTTAGGAAATAGACAGATAACCTTGGGCTTTACAAAGCAAGTGTGCAGTTGCAAACTTCTCTGCATGCACCATGGCAACAGCTCTTCCATACATGACCTTCTTCACACAAAAGGAAATACATGAAAATGTTCAGGTAAAGAGACTTTCTTTTTGTACTTGATTTCGTTTTTGCATATAACAAGTAATCTTGTCTTAAGTGTTATTTCTGCTTGCCAGAGCACCAGCATGGGGTTAATAGTACTTTGTAATTAGTAATTTTGAATGTTCCAAACTAATCAGTTTTTTTTTTTTTTTATTAGAATCGTATGGTTTGAAAAAACAGCGCTTTCTCTAATAGGAAAAACCTTTTGAGAACTTATGACATCCAGGTCGTACTTTACCCTTTTTTTTTCAATGAAAAATTAGACTTATTTTAGGACAATTAAGATTTTTTTTGCACTGTGGCATATTTATAATGGAATTTTCATAACAATATTTTCACCCTAATACTCGTTATTGTAATGCAACAACAAAAAAAAAAATTCAGTTCCAAAAAGAGTTATTTAAATGTTTTATCATGTATTATCTGTATTATTATATTATAGTTGTATTGTTTTTTTATTATTCTGATTAAAAGAAAAAATATTATAAATCACTGTTGAAACTCAGAAGTAAAACATTCTTGTAAATGAAATTATTGAGGATTTGGGAGGAAAAAATAAAACCAATTATAATAAAACAAAATTATATCAAGCAAATTTATTATTTATTTATATATTAATTTTACCCAGTCAAATTTTAAACATACATAAATAAAAAAAAAAAAAAAAAAAATAAAAAAAAACATATATAAAAAATACATAATATATACATATATATATATTTGTCATTTTAATTGATGAGTAAATTTATTAATTGTAAAGTGTTTCTTAGAGTATTATTTTATGTCTAAAAGGAGTTTTTAATGTATGACTTCTGTTATGGGGAGGGGATATGATAGTGATTATGGTTTCTTTAATAAGAGCATTCGTCATGCTCACTCTCACAGTTCATTTCATCTGAGCCCCTGCTGTCAACACCTGTGATATTAATACAGACCGATCCCAGTCACACATTCAAATGTACACCTCAAAGAGTACCTGCACCTCTATATTAAGACAAACGTAATACATTTCTATTTCTGCCCTGACTGTTGCTGCTGCTTCTGCTCAGTGATGAGAAAAGGATAGTTTCATATCCCTCTAAATCAGCTCAGAACTTCTCATCACTCTCTACTCTTCAAACAGTTCAGTCTTGGCTCACGACTAAAAAGGGACCAGCTATTGTGAATTAGAATGGACCGCTGCTCAGTAGCTACTTGAATCTCGTTCTTTAATTCAGCGAGGAGATTATTGAGTGCTGCTTAAGATCCTCTCATGTGCAAACGCCTTTAAAGGAATAGTTCACCCAAAAAACTAAATTCTGTCATCTATGTACCCAGATCGTTTAAGCTTCAATTTTCCATATAATGAAAGTAACCACAGCTGTGAAGTAAGTTTATAATAATTTTCAATTTAGGAGAACTCTTCCTTTCAAAAAAATAAAGTTGTTCTTTATGAATAGTTTTTTAGTGTGCAAGAAAAGATCAGGTCAAAGGTGTGTCATACTTGTTTATTTTCAGTAATCATTTTGGTAAATTGCATGCCATTTTTATGCACCCCTTCTGGCAAAAAGACAAAACGTAGATGGTTATGATGATTAGTTTTCCTTCACTTCCTCTTCACGTATATTGCTGCTGTTCCAGGCAACAATTAAGCCTGGATGTGAATGTTTGTGTAGCCCTACTGCTGTGTGTTCCTGCTGTTAGATGAATAAACTGTCATTATTGAAAGTTCTTGAAATTGTTGCGCTAATTAAATAATTTAGTAGTTCTTGCAAAGGCAATCATTGTTATTGCTATTGCTCATACTCGGGCTTAGGTATCTGAAAAAACCCCTAACTTCAAGTATTTAATTTTAATGCATAATTCATCCTGCACCAATTGATATACTAAAAGTAAAACTGAAAAGAAAAAGAAAATTCTAGACTTTTTTGTATTAAAAAAATGACAGAAACACAACAAAATTGCTAAAACTAAATCTAAAATTAAAATGAAAACAACACTAAAAACTAATTCAAAAGATTAACAACTATATAGTATCTTAATTATACTAAAACGACACTGTTATGTATTACTTTTTAATACATTTTTGTTTATTTTATTTTTGCATAATGCAGGTACACGCAAGGCATCTATTTATTTTAAATAATTTTATTAGGTACTACACCACCTACTCCTTAGATGTATATATGTATAAATAAGACAAGCTTTTTGACAGTTGACTGTATATGCCTCTGTATTTGACCCAGTTACCTGTGAGAATTCCTTTGAGATAATTGACTTGCTTATATTTTTGTAAAGTGTAATGTTCTCATATCAGAGGTATTATATCTAAGCTCATTCACTGCATTGTTTTGTTTCATGTTCTTTTTAGAGGTATTTCAACTGCTGGGTTGTTTTGAGATTGAATCCCATCGTGTCAGCTGGTTACCATGGATACTGCTGTTCTACAGTCTTTTCTAGAAGTCTATATCCTATAATACATTATTAAGTAAACCACACAGTTTATGCATGAGCCTTCATACTGATACAGTACACACAGTAGATATGCCACAGCTGAGCATATACCTCAAGGCAGGTCAGCCTTCAGGGAAAGGTCAGAGCCTTCTCTTCTGTCCATACTGGGAATCTTTGTTGGCCCAAGGCAAATATGTAATTCTGCATTACATCATATTAAAGCATCATGAACTCTGCCTGGAGCAGGTCAGACTCAGAGACTGTAATTGATGTATGCTGTTGCATTTGTGTTTTCTTCTCCTTACAGATCAACCATGGATCTGGAATATTCCTTACACTCAAGCCCCAGACACTCATGGAAATATATGGGTTCCTTCTTGAGAAGTTCGAGGTGCAGGGATCATCTGCATAAGACAAAATTAATATGGAAATCAGACCATCAGCATTTGACTCCGCTTCGGGTCTGTTCGGGTTCACCCTTATTAGGATTTAGCCACCATAATGACACACTTTAAAGGGATAGTTCACCCAAAAATTAAAATTGTCAACATTTACTCACCTTCATTTCGTTCCAAATGAGTTTCTTTCTTATGTTGAACATAGAAGATATTTTGAAGAATGCTGGTAATCAAACATTTGTTGGTCCCCATTGACTTTCTATGGACGTCAGTGGGGACCAACAACTGTTTGGTTCTTCAGAATTCTTCCAAATGTCTTCTTTTGTGTTCATCATAAGAAAGAAACTTATATAGGCTTGGAACTACATGAGTGTGAGTAAATGATGACAAAATTTTCATTTTTGGGTGAATGGTAGATGTACACCATAATAGTGTGCACCCTTAATGCTGTATTTTAGTCCTGTTTTTTTTTTTTCATAATAGAAACTGTAGAGATGTTTAGTTATGCCTTAATTGTAAACATTTTGTAAAAAGACCAAATAAAATGCATATTACAACTGGAAAACCTTGGAACTAAATACATTTTTCAGTAGCAGCAGTGTCCTCCTATGACTTGTGGAAAACTTGAAAACTTCAAAATCCAGTAATGTATGTTGAAAATAGCAATCAAATGATGTTTTTATTCAGCAAAACAAACATTGTAGATGGCTTTGACCTAGTCATGTTTACTCCTTGATTCAAAAACCTCAGAAGCAGGTAACAGGTACCATTTATATATATATATATATATATATATATATATATATATATATATATATATATATATATATATATATATATATATATTATAACTATTTTTCACATCCATTTTGAGCCGGATTTGTCGTATAACCAATAGAGTTCCGATAAAAAGAGGACTAAATGAAATGGTGAAAACATCTCAAATTGGTCTTTTTTAAAAGTTTGATTATGGACATGTCCTCTGAAATGAATTCCGGGCGAGCTCCAAGGGCGGATTGATTTTTTCATTCCCGACTACAGTGATGCAGTAATGTGTTTGAGGAGGACTCTGCTCCCCCGGCATCAGTGATATATTGAATGTGTTCAAAATACAGAACAATTGGTGCTGTTTTCTACTCATCCTGAAATTGTCATGTTGCCTAGCAACATTGGAAAAGTTAACTCTACCTTGATACAGGAATTCCCAGTGGCCCCCTTTTTTATTCCTTTAATGAACAAAATTTTGATTCTGTGCATCATTTTAAGGTTCACTTAGACCTTTTCTCCAGCACGTCTGTACTTAAAAGTTACAGCATGTCGCTTGTGGAATTTTTTATTGTACATTGTAATGAAAATGAAATATTCAATCTGAATTATGAATCTCTCTCTTGCACAGCTATCTGAGTTTTCAACATTTGTTGAAACTGCTTTAGGCTTTAGATTGGATAAATATTAGAGAGGTCTCTGAATTCTGAAAAGGTCTTTTAGTATTGATCTCGCATCATTACAGTAATTCCTAACAGAGCAGTCTGGCTGAAACCACGAGGATCATTATATGTTTACCATTCGAATGAGTGACTACTGTGTTAACGATTCCAGTTACATCCCTGCAATTACTAATAATTGTCCCCATGTTATTAAACTCATAGTTTTGTCTAGATATGACATTTTTGCAATTATTTTTGAGTATATAAATAAATATATATATATATATATATATCCTCAAGTTCATGCAGGTGCACTAACAGAGTTAACCACAAGTGTAGTTCATTACGTTAACTATGGATGTTCATTAACATTTTACAAATAATATATCTTGTTCTAGCAGTCAAATTCTAAGTCCAATCAAACTTTTTATTTTCAACGTTTTGATTGGAAAGTGTGGTTGTGGTAGTTTTTTTATTATTATTTTTTTTACACCATAAGGATTGATAGACTGCTGCATTTTGCAGTTTAAATTTTCTCAAAGAAAAACTGACATCTAATTTCTTATGATGCATTTTAATTTTAATGTCCTGAATACTAGACTAAGGTAAGTATCAAACTAACAGCTAAGTATCGGTCTTCATTTTAAAGGAGCAATTTATTGTGTCTGACCACTGATGAAGTTGCAATGTTTTGTGTTGCTTTAGATGAGACATGAAAAGACATGAAGGCATCATATGGAAAGCTGTTTAAACAGTTATTCTTTAAAACTAACTAGTATCTGCATTTATGTTGAGTTCTGATTAATGCATATTACAGTTGTCTCTGGCACATAATCCCTTTTTCTAGTGATATTTAATTAGGTTCCAGGAATTTTACTATTTAGAATTTTGCAAACATTATAGGCGCCTTTGATATTATTTCCCTCTAAACCACTAGATGGCAGAAAAACTCGGCTTAGCAGCACTTTACAAAACATCTGCTTTTCAAGCTTCATGTGCAAATGTGGCTGATCCTTAACCCTCTGGAGTCTAAGGGTATTTTTGGGGCCTGGAGAAGTTTTGTCATGCCCTGACATTTGTGCTTTTTTCAGTTTCTTATAAATTATCAATGGCTAAAGTCTAATCTCACTGTAATCAGCACAAAATAGGCTATAATAATATGTGAGCAGCATGTATGTACATGATTGTGTTTTTTGGAGAAAAAAAATGTTATGCGTGGTTAGTGAAAAACTAAAAATGTTAAATCACCTTGAATAAGGCAATAAAACACATACAGAAACATTGGTTCCCAGATATTTTGAGAACTGGAGCTTGTAGCCTAGAGTTTTTTTTTTCTAAATGATGTGAAAATCATCTTGTTTACCTTCACTTACAGAAAAACAATATATTGATTTTAAATTTTTCTAAGACACTTTTTGTTGGTAAAAGTCATATGCGAGTAGCGTCAACTATCATGAATTCACAGCCTGAGAAGACTAAGGCCTGCATAATGAGCTGCATAATGAGCCATTCAGTCAGCTGTGTCACTGGAGGTGATGAGTTACAAGAAAGAATGTGAGGACAAAATAAATCTAATATAATTTTATGTTTGTAGTTTATTTAGAATCATATTTAATTATCCCACAACATAATTTAATATTCACAATTGTGATGCAGTTTAAACAGTTTTTATGAAAAATCAAAGCTGACTTTCAAACTGAATTTTTTTGCATCATTACTCCGTTCACACAATCCTTTCCAGAAATCCTTTTAAACATTTTTCTTTTCTACAAACAAAACATTTATTGTTATTATTATCATTCATTATTATTATATTATTATTAATTGAAAAGAGCTGAGAATATTTTTTTTTTTAGGTTTTTTAGGGGGGATAAATTGAAAGAACAGCAATGATTGTTACATTTGTTACAGTTACATTTATTGGTACATTTATATTATTTACATCAAGCTTTTGAATGGTATAGTATGTGTAGATTGTTATTGAAAACTTCATAATAGTTCACTTGATTATACATTTAGTGATCAGGAAACTTATAGTTTGGAAAAAAAAAATTCTTGGCAAAAGTCTAACTAGTAAAATGTTTACAACGTATGTGAAAACTAGTACCAAGTATATAAATCAATAAAAAGAAGACTTACTCATGTTTGGGCTGAATAAAAGTGCTTCATTCTTTTTTCTGAGGAAATCCAAATCTCAAATCCTCAACCAAACATCACATCTTTTTGGGTGAATTATGTCCTTATTCCTCCATCGCGAAGCAAACAGTAAAATAAAAAAACTGTGAAGAACAGTCTCGCTGCGTTGTCCTTCTGGTTGTGTGCGGTGGTCGTTTATTCAAAAGCCGCGCGCTTCAGTGAAACATTTGAATCTCAAAAGAGCGCGCTCGGCGCGGGGTTCGGGGATGGTTCGCATTAGAAGAGAATGAAGGGATGAGACGTGAAAAAAAATCCGCTGACATCGCGTTGTTTTCATATGGATTACTTTATCACAGAATATTTGTTTCAGCAAGCACTTGTTTATAGTTTAAAAGTAGACATGTCAGGCTTTCTATAGATATCTCTCATGTCTCTTCGTTGAGTATTCACTGAGTGACAGTTCATTTTAATGACGCATTTGACTATCTGAAGATCAGCGCAGACAAAGGCTGCAGACAGCACTCCTTGTTTGTTATCTTTATTTTATAAGTGCACAAAGTTTTGGTTGTTATATATCTGTAAAAAAAAAAAGTAGAACCCTTTTACAGATTCGATTGATGTATTGCTCTTATCTGTACGATCCAAAACTGAAAGTGTAATTTAAGTTCTTTTCGGGGTTATCAGGAGGAAAAATACCCAAAACGCGTATACGCGTTAATCGACGTCCAGAATCAAACACAGCAAGCAAAAAAAATTTGATTCTGTGCTTACTTGATCATATATTTGATGTTTTTTAAAATGTTGTTGATTTAAGTAGCAAATGAGAATTGCTAAAATGATTGAATATATTTTGAGACAAAGGTCTTTCTTAATGATTTTCATTAGTTTTTTTTTTTTTTTAAGCAACAGTTTATAAATGATTAAAGTATATGTCAATGTATGGCATTTTGGGTAAAAAAGTGTCCCTGCTGATGGGACTAAAGGCACAATAATTAACATGATAATTCATAGAAGGCTGACTTTTCCATTTGTTGACATTATATGGTTAGATTCAGATGGTAAAATCATACATTATGTTGGGTGATCTTAGAGATAATCCCCATGTTTAGCATGAAACCATCATATTTAAAAACATTATATTAATCATTAAATATAATTTGTTGTTACTACTGTAAATCTAAATAAAATTATTATGGGATCTCCTTCAATGCTTTCAGAATCTTTACTTTTTAAAATGATTTTTGATTCTGTATTTTAAAATGTTTTATATTAACATTTTAATGACAGTATATTTACTGAACAAAAAATAATTATTTATCGAAATAAGCAGAAAATAGTACACACTTTGCTAAAGTGATTGTTTTTAATAAGTATTAACTTAGAAATTATTTTTTTTTAAATTAGCCTATTTTAGCTGAAGTATTTGTATCAATACTGTGTGCCTTTTAACCCATGCCACTTCATACATTTACACATTTTTAAAACAAAATAAATGACTTGTATGATTTATTTTCAATCAAAATCTGTTGCTTTATAAATGTTCAATACAAATGGATATATATATATATTTATATATATTATTATTTTATTTTTTATTTTTTGCAATCATACACTTTGGGTGCAATACTTTTATAATGTCCTCTTAGTGTTCTGAAACAAGTAGTAACATTAACAACTAAAATGTTTCTGGGAAAAAAAGGACCATGAATAATGTACAAATAATGTTTTTCTGCCAATGTATTGATAAAATTATTAAAGATCAGAGAAATTTGAATAAACGATCAATTAGAATTAGTTTATAACTTTTAGGGAACTTTGCCACAAACTTTAGCTAAAGTTCTGAGAACATTCCCTTTTAGATGGGAAATAGATACTAGTCGCTACTCAATTTAATTTCATTTTAAATACAATAAAAATAAAAAAAAAAAAAAAAAAAAAAAAAAAAAAACTTTTATATTTAAATTGTAAAAATCAAAATCCATAGCCATATGCGTCTGCTCCGAGAGTTTCGTGCAGTCGCAGGGAACGTGCTCTTCTTGTGAGGTTTGTCTGCTGAACTTAAGGGCACATCGTGAATATGTCCAGAGAGTTCTTGCGAGTTTAGTCTATGTACACTGGTGTTGAAGGCTTACTATATTAGTTTTAGTTTATACACAAATTCAAATCTTGTATCCAGTATTGTAAGATATTTTCCATAGCTTGTGCATGCAGCCACCTGATGGACGTACCAGCAGCGACTGAAGTGAATATAAGGTATAGGCTTTTCGAAGAGACCCAGTGAGATGCATCACATGAGATGAGCTGAACTAGCAGATCCACCCACAATCTCATCTAACAGGATTTCAGCTGCCACTAAACCCATTGTCAGAGGATGGTATGAGCATCTTTCAGCATCTTTGCTCATACTCATTTGGTGTACATGCAGCCCAGGAATAATGGAAGACGAGGAAGTTTCTTACAGTTGCATGCCCACCACCGTTAAATGTAAGATGTGGAGACTTTATGACCAGTCCTGTCCAGCAGTAGTCACATAATGGCATGTAGAGGCGCGTGCTGCTGTGGTCCTGTAAATGAAGATAATGCAAGGTTCATAATGTTGCTGCTCCTCATCATCCTCTACCTCCTGTGCGGAGCCGCGGTCTTTTCAGCCCTGGAGCATCCCAAAGAGAAGCAGGCGAAGGAAAAGTGGGCTCAGAGGTTTGAGCATTTCAGCCAAAAGTACAATCTCAACAAAAGTGATCTGGAGAAGTTCTTGAGACATTATGAAGAGGCGAACATGGCAGGAATACGGGTGGACACCCTCAGACCACGCTGGGATTTTACTGGAGCATTTTACTTTGTCGGTACTGTCGTTTCCACCATCGGTAAGAATGACACTTGAAATATATTTTGACTAAAAAGATTAGGAAAGATTCTTAAATGTATTAGGTATATTCTATATATCTAAAATCACTCTAAAATGTGTATATACAACATATTTACAACAAACACATAAAAATAATAGATAATATGGTATTACTAATGTATTTAGTATTGCGTGTGTGTGTGTGAGAGAGAGAGAGAGAGATTTCAATCCAGTGAATAGCCAAAACTGTTGCCTGAAGAAAAAAAAAATGTACATACAGTTTATTCCAGACAACTTATTTTTTGAATAGTGGGGCATATTCTCACAGTAAATGTGGTCTGTTACAACCTTTCAGCAAAGTCTAAACAGTTTAATGAAATAGGATGCAAAAAATATAGCCATTGCTTTAGCCCAAAATTATTGTGACGAATAAACTGTTTACATTTCTAATATTTCAAATAGTCCCACCTGTCTTATTGTCCCTGCATGAATGTATTTTATCATCTTAACTTGTTTACCTGAAAGAAATTGTGCAAAAATTATGATAGAATCCACACACACACACACACACACACACAAATCTAATTAAAGAGTGGTTTGACTTAAACAGTTAAAAAGCAACAGTTAGAGAAAACAAATATTTATGTAATTTGACTTTGAATCAAAACCATAGTTACTGACATATAGCCCTTGTGTTAACTAAACCTGCAGTATATGTGATACAGCTATTTATTAATTATTGACTTATTGACTTCTTGTGTTTTTACATTTTAGTGTTCATGTTGTTGTGTATTTATTTATTTGTGGATATATGTGTAAATACACTTTGTCAGGATTTTATGATTAAAAATGAATACATTTAGTTTAAATATATAAAACATGCAATAACACAATAAAGTGTTGCAAATTGTTACATTGTACATTAGGTGAGGCACTGAAGTATTGATGCAGGTCACTTTGCCTGCGTGTGTAATGATTTTGAATAAGTGAATATATTGGGCTTGACCAGAAATTTTGCAGATTTTAAAAACATTGACCTAACACCTCAAGAACTGAAAAATAAAAATGTACAATTTAAAACATAATTAAACATGACACACTCCCCCCTCTCAAACATAATACATAACAACTAAAAATTCCAAAAAAATTAAAAATTGACACGAGGTCTTCCCTAAGACTTAATAAAGATGCTGTTTATCTACATCGAATGCTGCATGTAATGCAATCAAAGTTGTGTTTACAGAATTTCCCAGTTCCCCATGCCTGTATTCCTAACTAATTCCAAGAAAATTTCCCAAAGGGGAACCCACACACATACAACTGTTAGTATTCCAAACGAAGAATCATGCATAGACCTTTGCAGCTTATATTAACTGATGTTTAATTTGGTTTCATTGCATCTCTCTGTGATCAAGCACCTCATGAAATGTCCAGTGATAAAGTCTTCAGACCTAAGATGAGGATGAGAATGAGCTTGTCTTCATGATGTCCCCGTCAATGGTGGCTTTCATGTGCAGGGGAAAATCATATATGAGAAGAATAATGCAATCCACGTGTTATTTGCATTTTAATCAGTGTGACAAGGGAAAGGTGGGAGATGTTTCAGTATCTGTCACCAATAGCAACAGCTTGTTCTCCAGCTTTGAAGAAGAAAATAGTTCTGGCCGATTGAGCTCAATAAGCAGCCCGTGGCAAATACTGTTTATTCCATTATATATGGGTATAAATTAACATTTCTTCCTTTCATATATCCCGCAGGGTTTGGAATGACCACACCAGCCACAATCGGTGGCAAAATCTTCCTGATCTTTTATGGCCTCATTGGCTGTGCAGCCACCATTTTATTTTTCAATCTGTTCTTGGAGAGAATAATAACAGTATTAGCTTTTGTTCTCAAATCCTGCCATGAAGTCCAACGGCGACGTAGAGGAGTTTTACCTCATGACAGCAGACAAGACTCAAGCGATGTGAGGCTAAATCGTGACGACAGTCTTGCAGGATGGAAGCCCTCAGTGTATTGTGTGATGATGATCCTTTGCATGGCAGCAGTCATCATTTCTTGTTGTGCTTCGGCCATGTATTCCTCAATCGAGGGATGGGGATATTTGGATTCACTCTACTTCTGCTTTGTGGCATTCAGCACCATTGGTTTCGGGGATATGGTCAGCAGCCAGCGGGCCAGTTACGAAAACCAAACCGTCTACCGAATCAGCAATTTCTTCTTTATTTTAATGGGCGTTTGCTGCATTTATTCATTGTTCAACGTCATCTCTATTGTTATCAAGCAGGTGCTCAACTGGCTCCTGAAAAAGCTTGAGATACCATGCCGTCACTGCCCCAGGAGGTCTCTCCGGCCCCGTAAAAATGCAGTCATGCCAGCCCATGTCCGAACACGTGTTCGCAACATATCCATAGACACAGATGCAGTGAACGACAGTGAGACGGATGGACGCAGGATGTCTGGAGAGATGATCTCCATGAGAGACTTCCTGGTGGCTAATAAGGTCAACTTGGCGATCATGCAGAAACAACTGTCTGAGACTGCCAACGGCCATCCCAGGCCATGCGGGTCAACAAACAGGCACAATGGATTCTCTGGTGGGGTCGGAGCCCTGGGCATAATGAATAATAGACTTGCAGAAACCAGTGTGGACAGATAAATATAACCTTTACAAAATAATAATAAAAAAAACACAATGGCTTTATAAAAAGACAGATTGCACTGCCCATAGTTTAGCTAGTATTACTTTTGTAATACAGATGTAGGCTCGTACATGAAGTCTCTTGTGTGTGTTGAATGCTATAGTTGAAATATCCATTGCTACTCTGAAGGTAAAGAGAACGGAGAACTCCAGCTCAGGTCTGTTTCTAAGATTGATGTGCTGGGAGAGGCTTTGCTGCACAAAACTTTGTTTTGATTCCAGGTTTTTGTTTTGTTTGTTTTTTTAAATGGAGGATGTTGCAATCAGGTTTAGCACTTTGTATGGCAAGAAATGAACAGATGGGATCTGCAGAACAGATCTACAGTGGGGTGTCCAAAGTCTGAGACCACTAGTGTGGATATATATTTTATATTTATATTATGAGCATAATTCGCATGAAATGTAAACTGAAAAATTAACATGAATTTTTGAATTTCATAACTATTAATTGAAAAAATAGTATGTGGCTTGTCCTTCTTTGGCTTAAGTTGCAGCGGCACTCGAGCTGCATGAACTTTGGATCAAATGAGCCAAAGAGCATCTTATGAACATCTGACTTTCAGAGTAACATGAGCAATGTCACAAATTTACATATTGGACCTAGAAATAGTTCTGAATCTTTATTTAAAATATTAAATATAACATATACACTACCATTCAAAAGTAATACTCAAGCAGCAAGGATGCATTCAATTTACAGTAAAAACATTTATAAACATACAACATATTTCTATTTCAAATAAAACCTGTTCTTTGTTTTCAATTCATCAAGAATCTTTAAAACATTTATCTTGGTTTTCACAAAAATATTAAACAGCACAACTGTTTGCAACATTGATTATAAATGTTTCTTGAGTACCATAGCATATTAGAATTATTTCTAAAAAAAATAAATAAATAAACAACTTTACCATCACAGAAATAATTTGCACTTTAAAATATATTGAGATTAATTTTTTAAATAAAAAATATTTAGTATTTTTATAAATATTTATTATTAGTTTAAAATATATTAGATTAGTTATTTTTAATTGTATAGTTTTTCAAATTATTATTGTTTTTACTGTATTTTTGATCAAATAATTGCTCCCTTGGTGAGCACAAGAGAATTAAAACAACAAAAAATACTGACCCTTAACTTTTGAATATGCATGCATGCACATGTAGGGTCTGAGATTTTCATTGTGGTGTCAGACTTTTGGACTCGCCTTTCTGTCACTTCTGTCTGACACTTTCAAGTGGAGCATTTCTTTTTAGGTTCAGCTGAACAATCTAAGTGAAAATGTAATGCAAATTACATTCATTCACCAGTAGCTTACTATCCACTTCACTGTGCAGGTATGTAGATATGGGCATGAGGCATACGGTGCAACAGTTAAGAGAGCCAGACAGCCCACAGGCCATCTGTTTCATGACGTTATAGCTACTGCAGACACTAGAGTCTAGCAGCTGCATAGAATTCATGACTTAACAGCCTATTGATTGCTTGAATTGCTTATCAGGTATTTCAGATGAACTGAAACAAATGTGCAACAGTGCATAGAACAAAATGAACAATGTCGTTTTGAACTGTTTATGAAATATGTGCAATGCAAAAATGGGTATGAATCAAAACATCAAATCAATCACTCCATAACTTTGAACCTTTAAATCCTTATCACTCTAACTTTATTTTAATGACAATATACAGTACTGTATGTAGAGATGAAATGCATGATGAATTATAATTAAAATGCTTTGACAGTTTTGCTGGGAAATCGTGCAAATGTGAGTGCGTGATAAAAAATGATCATTCTTCAACATTTATCTAAGTGACATTATTATACTTAACTTTTTATAGTAGAATGCATTATAATCAGTGATGCTGTCTAGTAGTCTGGTAGAGTCTCTACACTTGATGCGGCACGGTGCTACTTTCATGTTTCATGCCGGATTTGCTCTCTCTCGTTTCATACAAACTTAAATCGGTTATGGACTGTACTGAAAACTACTGTAGAGGTTACATATAGGGCTATTTATATTCACCTACTGAAATAGCCTAGCCTTCTATTGCAGCTTTTATCCTGCTAGACCTGTTGTTTTGTACTTTGTAGGGTAGGCTACAGAAGCAGAAGCTTTAAGATAATAGGCTATTCATTAATACTTTCAAATAATTAAAACTCAAACGATATTTCATGTCCACATATTTATTTATTTGGTGATTGACTGATACCTTGGATGTTTGATATTACTGTTGTGCAAATCAATATCTCATTATGCAGGCTGTTATTTGACTGAACAGCAGGTACAGTAAGTGAATATCCATTTCTTTAGGTTGGTGAGTCCTGTCATGTCTGTGTTGTGTGTCATTGACTTTCCTTCCATTAACATCTGTCACCTGCAGTCTTGTGGCCTTCACCAGCTTTCACACCAACTATTGTCGATATGATTCTGCTGTCACTTCAGGGGAATCTCAGAGGTGATGTGAAAGCCAGCAAAAGCAATGCAATGGATTTCCAACCTGTTTCCAAGCAGCAAAGGAAATTTTTCTAGCTTGTTCTGGTCTTCTTATTTGTTCGTTTTGTGCATTCTGGGCTGTCAAAATTAGTGAGTGGATCAATGCAAAGACATACCGTTCAATGAACAAAAAAAACCACCTACATAAAGTCTAGGCTGCAAATAAGCTTCCGAAGATACCGTTCATTGATCACAAACACCCACCATATTTAGTACTGTATGGGGTAAGTTGTCATTCAATAGGTATTTCAGCTAAAACTAAACAACTGTGAAACACACACACACACACACACACACACACAAAATGTAAAGGGTAACAACAAAAGTATCAAACCATTGTTCTAACCAACATTTTTTAAATAATATTATAAAATTTAAATTGGCAGTATACCTACTACAAAATAAAAGAAAAAAATAAGAAATGAAATGATGTTTGAGAATCATGTTATATCAATATCTTTATTAGTATTTTGCGGTGCTAGCGAAATTTGGTGTTTTGTGGACACTGTTGTTGTGATTGCAGTAAATGTCCACTAGAGGGAGGTAGTATGTAATAGTAATAAACCTGTGAATCCCCTGTGAAGGTGTTGTAAGAATTTATTTTATCAAGTACCATCAAACATTACTTTTTATCTTTTAGGGGGTTTTTTGACAGGTTTTCCTCACACAGTTAATAGCTGATGTAAATGTATGTGAGTCTTTCGTTAAAAGTACTATGTCGGATAAATAGTAAATATGTACTCTAAAGGAAAAAAAAAAAAACTTTATCTCGTTCAAAACATAGCCTACATCTGTATGATATGCATAATATTAATAATAAACTAAATTCATATTTCCGAGAAAAAAAGAGTAAGAGGTGGATATAAGCAGTAAGCTCCACATTCTGTCCTCACGTCCTCAGCGAATAAAAAGTCAGAAATGACATTTTTGTCCGTGCAGCAGTTGGTGAAAAATGATCGAGGATGAAACTGTACCATATTCCACTGGATTTGTAGTCCGGCGCTCGACGAACTCCCATTAAGTGTGACTATCCCGCCCGCCGGGAGGAACTACAACTCCCATGAACCCACCGCCGCGCTTCTGTTAATATCAATATGGCTTCTGTCAGTCAGACAAAGGCGAATCAGTTTTTGCCTTGAAATGAAATCAAATTAGGGAAAGGTAGCGGGAGAGTCGGACGTCGTCCTGGTTTGCTGGTTCATGTCTGGCGACGGGGATTAAAGAGACGGAAACACTGTCAGTTGAGTTGAATAAATGCTGTGCTGCACGGAGGCCCCGCACGCGCACAATCAGGTAAGTCTGAGATGCCAAATTATAAGAAAGGCGTCATTTGTTAAATCTGTCTGGAGACATGAAACATGCATTCACGTGTAAACGCCGCGTTCGGGGGAACTGAGCTCGGTTCGACCGCTGGCTCGCATGTAAAGTCACATCTGCTCTCATTCTGTGCTGGGATAGGGGTTTAGAAAAGAAATGCCAGCAACTGTGCAACAACTGACTCTATGTTGACATTGGCGAAATCAACTAACAGTTGTGTTGATGCTCATCTCTTTGCATTTGTTACCGTGACTGTTATTATTTATGTATATGTTGTATATTTATATATTATTATGTTTTGTGCTTTAACAAGGTGTTGAAAGCATCCTAGAGCGGTGTTATTTTGCTATAGGGTTTGTTTATATTGGGATAGGTGACGTCTGGTGAATAAAGGCTTGATAGTTCATGCAAATTTTATTTTGTTTATTTTTTTATTTAGGGAAGGTGGCCCTATTAAGACCACCTACATTCAAAGTTGTGCATGTTTTCTTATAGATGCTATATGTTAATAGTTTGATAATAAAGTGTATGCAATATAGGAGTAATCCAGTCCAAACACGTTATTTTTGTCATAAACTGATCAAATTTAATTGCTTTGCAAATGATAAATCCAGATCGTCTTTCTAATGTAAAGTGCATTTGTATCCCATCATGCTTTTTATTGTAAATTCTTCACATTGCATTACATTAAATCAAATCATTTAGATGCATTTTTGACTGACCAACTGCAAAAACTGCTGATGAAGCTGTTCTTCTCACTTACCTTAAGACAGTTTGCAGTTTCTCTGGCTGAGCATCTTTTTGGATTCCAGTTTCATTCCCAGGCTCAGTTTCTTCATACCAACATACCAGTGCAGCAAGTTTGTGAGACTTCCCTTTTTTTGAGCCATATCATTTAATTTTCTCAGAGTGGCCATTTTGTCTCCACAATGAAAATAATGTAAGCGGTTTAAGTTTATAAAATAGAATGTGTCACAAATGAATTCTGTTAATGTTTTTATTTGAGGTGAAGTGGCTTTTTGCTTAGTAGGCTAGGCTTATATGAAGCAGGGAATAAGGGTTAATAGTGCACATTATAAGCATTCCTTATAACCCCTCGTGACAAAAAAGAAAAGAAAAGTGTTATGTTTATAGATTATACTTACAGACAGAGCTTAAAATATTTAGTACATAGTTTGTATAGTGTTTTCATTTAATATAATCATTAAAAGTGTTTATTTATAATTTTTTTTAATTATTTTTTATGTTTTGTTGTTCTGCATCTTTGTGAGCATAATTTAGACAGTCATGTGCTTGTTACAAATATGAGCTTTTAAAAGGCAGAGAATTGCCTTTCAAAGTTAGAAAAATAAAAAAGTTAGGAAATAAATAATTTGAGGACTCATTTGATTTATCCTAATTTTACATTTTAAAAAAGCTTAATGAATTCTAGTAACAGCTTTAATATATTTAGTTTTGTGTGGCCTGGATAATCAGTTTGTTTATGTTTCTGTAGAAAATGTAGCAAGATGTTCTGTAGATGCTTATCACATTCAGTTTATTTATAGATATAACTTTAATTATAGAAGCACAGTGGGCATCAGGTACATCAGACGACATGTTCTGGATGGTCTCTATTTTCATTGATCAGTGGGCATGAAGGTCTAATAATTACCAGCTGTCTGTATGGGTAAATTGATATTTTAAAGATCACCATAACTTACATATGCAACAAATGGGCTGTAAAAATAGTTTAAAATTACGGAGAATTGAAGTAATAAGAGATTTGGGCTTTTTGTGGATGCCGTGCTGATGAAGAGAACCAGGGGCATATGGACAAAATCAACTTTGATCTTGAGCTGCTGCAAAACAGATGAGTTTTTGTGCTGCTGCCTCAGTACTGTAGTTTCATAACTATAATCTATAGATGCTTTTATGCTTCCATGCATATGTCAGATAAGACTATGAGTATGCAAATAAAAGAAACAATGAGCAACGCTAAACTCTAAAACTCCTCAGAGCATTAAAACATTATTAAAATGACATGCACACCAGTAGCCTTGCGTTTAATGCTTGATATAGCAAGATTGCATCTCTATTGATGATTGTTATTGTTAAAAGTAACAATGCATTTTGCATTATTAAACAATTATTTGTGTTACTAGTTTCATGTGTGCAGGCCAGTTAACTGAGTTGGTTTGTCATCACCAAGTGAGGAGAAGTGGTTGTGCATGCCTGTGGTTTAACACGTCTACATATAAGTGTTTCTGAATTCTTGTGTCACTGTGGTTTTTTATCAGCAAGACGGAAAATGTATATGTGGTGCATGCATCCGTGGGACAATAATGGGTTTTTATTTTATGACTTGTATTGTTTGGTTTCTAACGCTGAAGGCTTGTTATTTTGGGAGATACAAAAAATGGAATATTGAACAAATCCTTAAGAACGCTCTCAGATTTATTGTTGTTTTTGCTGATTTGCTGTATCTGATGCCTCTGGATAATTAAACCTTTTGAAGCTTTTTAAGGGTGCTTGGGTGAGCAGAAATCTTTTATGCATTTTATGCAGCACAGACACCAGGAGACAGTCGTACTCGCTCATCAGCAGAATTTATTCTTGAAGAACATGTCGCAGGGAAGTTGAAATCTTCATTTGGTTAAAAGGAGCCTCACCGTTTTCTCGTTTGCTTGATTGCATTACACTGTGCCATATGGAATGCATATTGCGCTGGCACGAGTTTTGCATTTGCAGCGTCATAAGTTGTAGCTTCCTTTTAAAACTCGAAATGAATTGAAATACGGTGTGTTACGGGACAACTATTCGGCAGAAGCACGCGTGTGTGGGCAACAGCCTGGCATTGAGAGAACTATTCTCAGACAAACGCCTGTACGGAGTGATTCATCCTCAGCTTCTTCTGAAAGTAGGTTGGCCGCCTCAGATGGAATTTTTCTTGGCAGTTTTCCCTAAAGTTAACCTCCTTCCCCCTCCTCACGTGTCCCAGCTTTCTGCTGTTTAAAGTCTATTAAAAATTCTGTGGTAATGCATGCAGTGTCTTTGCCTTGACCTCAGACAGGCTCCACACTTCTGTTGCAATGATTGGTCGATAAAGGTGCGGTGACTTTGACATTTTCTTGGAAAAATAATGCTTTAGTTAGGGCTCATGCGCATGCGGCCCCTGCTACACCTCCTCCACTGCATTTCTCACACAAAAACATTGTTTTTTTAGTCTAGGCTGTGTTGTTTTGATTTTTATACACTATGCAGCCATTTGTCGTGTTTTATCAGCATTTCCTCCAACATCAATTCTCTAATGCAGCAGCTCTCTCTCTCTTTCTTTGCAGAATGTCCCATTATACAGATGAGCCTCGTTTTACCATTGAGCAAATTGACCTGCTGCAGCGGCTACGTCGGAGCGGCATGACAAAGCAAGAGATCTTGCACGCCCTGGACACCCTCGACCGGCTGGACCGCGAGCACGTGGAGAAGTTCGGCCACCGTCATGCCCACGGCGGAAGCGGGGTGAGCGGCGTCAATCATGGCAATGGCAGCAACGCCACCACCTCTTCCAACTCCTGCACTACCTCCTCTAACAACCTCACAGCCTCTTCTTCGACGACCTCTAAGGCCACGCAGACGGGATACCGTGGCAATGGCCTCTCTCCCTCCCCTAGCAACAGCTGTGACACCTCCCCGCCCCCGACGGTACCCACCCCCGTGCCGGTAGTAGCACCCATGGTCCAAAATGGACGGGACGGCCTCGCCGCTATGCCCAACGGGAAGCTCTCTCCACCCCGCTTCGCTGTTAGCAACACCTCTTCGCGGGCCTTTGCATACGAGCTCCCAGATGAGGAAGTGGACATCGATGACAAAGTCGAAGAGCTCATGAGGTAGGTGGAAAACTTGGGATGGGACAGTTCTTATATTATAAAAAAAAAACTGGATGGTTACAATAAAAAACAATATGAACATTAAAGCTGCAGGCAGCATTGAAAGGGGACCCTCACACCCGGGCTCACCGCTTAGCGGTGGTGCTTTGACTAGAACTGAATATGGTCATGTGTTCAGGACAGGACTCGTATCAAACGTGAAGTTTGGGGCAGATCAGACATTGTATGCCTGAATTATAACAACTTCTATGCTAATTTCAAGGCCGCCTGACAAACTCAAGATCTTTGCAATTTAACGTCACAAAGGGCTTTAGATTACACTGACTAAATTTAGTGTTGACCTTTAAATCTCTAGGAAGAGTTTGTTAATATACAATTCCTGAAAATGGCCAAAACGGCACAAAACTTGCTGAGAAAATTCAAATAACAGACTTCCAGGTGGGTTTTGGACTTCGCAATGGGATACTTTTTTGTAGGTATTTGTGTGTCACATGTGTCTACCACATTTCGTACATGTATTTGAAGCAAAGCTTCGTAGGTGGCACTATTGAGCCATTTTGTCATTTTGGAGAAGAAGAAAAAGAAACTGAGCAATTCCTGTAGGGTCCTCGCACTGCGGTGCTCGGGGCCCTAAATACAGAAAAAAAAACATTGTAGTCCACTTCATGATGAACAACTCATCAGCCTAAAATACCTTAATTATTAGCTTTCATTCATATCTTAACTGAAATAAACTCTATTTGGATGATACCTCAAAATACAGTGTAAAAACAACAACAAAAAAACGTCTACAGATGCATCAAAAACGTTTTTTTATTTTTTATTTTTTTTACTTATTTTAAAAAAGTGAAACATTCATATATTCTGGAGTCATTACATGTAAAGTAAAACATTTCATTTGTTTGTTTTAATTTTGATGATTGGAGCTTTTGATGATTGATTGATTTAATTTCGATGATTGATCCAGTATCTCAGAATATTAGAATATTTCCTAAGATAAAACATAAAAGTTCAAGTTCTTTAACCCCAATAATTCCACAAACCCTCATAAAAGTATGTGCATTTATGTACTCAATACTTGCTCAGGGCTTCTTTAGCACAAATTACAGCATCAGTGATGCGATCAGCCTGAGGCACTGCTGAGGCAATTGAAGCACAGGTTTCTTTAATAGCGGCCATCAGCTCTTCTGTATTGTTGGATCGACTGTTTCTCATCGTTATCTTGAAAATATCCCATAGATTCCATTTAGGGTTCAGGTCAGGCATGTTGGCTGGCCAATCAAGCACAGTAATATCATGGTCAGCCACTTGTAAGTGGTTTTGGCACTCAAAAAAAAAAAACATAAAATCCCAGTGCAGTCCAATTCATGATCAGTTGACTCTTATGAACAATTCTTGTACATGAATCATTCAAAATGAGTCACAAATCATTCATGTCAGTCGTCGTTAACACTGATAAACTCATAAACTCGCTCATAAATTTTGGTCATATCACTGAAATAAACTGTATTTGCTGTTTGTGAAGCTTAAATTAGTGTTATTAATACTAACCGGTTGTTGATATGACAAGGTATAGTTAAAAACAAGCATTAGGGACATTTTTGTTGTATAAAAATGGTTCTTTAAGAAATGTTGCCAAAAATAGTGTTGATGTTTTTCATTTGATGTCTCTCTCTCTGTTGTTGTAGAATGGACAGTGCTATAATTAAAGAAGAGATTAAAGCCTTCTTGGGGAACCGGCGAATATCACAGGCAGTAGTTGCCCAAGTCACAGGTTAGTTTGCCCTGGCTTTTTGTTTTCCAAAAAGCCAGAATGACTGTGATGTATTTCCCTTGTTATTTTGTATGATAAAAAAAAGAGAGCCGTTTAAGCACACCTTAATAATTTGTTACTTCAAGCATAATGCTATAAACAAATGTCAGCTGTATGGCTGCTTTTTATTACAGTTGTGGGATTTGTCATGGCAGGCCTTCGAGAGGCATATGCAAGTCAGATTCTGCCCTTAGAAGCTGTGTGTTGTTGTCTGCAGGTATCAGTCAGAGCCGGATCTCTCATTGGCTGCTCCAGCAGGGCTCAGACCTCAGTGAGCAGAAGAAAAGAGCCTTCTACCGCTGGTACCAACTAGAGAAAACTACACCTGGTAATACCCAACCCCAGTATCATTTAACCATGTAGGACGTGTAACAACTTTCTATCATCTAATAACTTTAAACCCAAGTCATCTTTGGCTGATATAAATTTTATCATATCATATCATATATCATATATCATATCATATCATATCATAATCTCATATCATACATCCTATTTTCCCATTTACACATTTCATACTATGTTTTGCAATGCTTAATTAAAAAAGCACAAATAATTTGATGTTTATCAAATCTCAAAATGAATGTGTTTTTCATGCTGTACATTACAACGTTGTGATGTGTGAAGTCAGTTTTAAAATGATCGATTTTATTTTTAGGTTTTTTATTTACACAAAATATTATAGAAACTTAATACCTAGCACATAATACGGCCCTGTGATGAGGAAGGATTCTGTATGGTGTTCCTATGTGTACTCAGTGGGCATGTCATAATATTTATCATAATATGATAGGTAATATCAATACAGCGCTGCTTTGCAAAGTTACAAAACATTGAGGTGGTAAAATAGTTCATAATTTGTATATTATTATTATTATTATTATTATTATTTTTTTTATAGATTTTTTCTGTACAACACAATATGACCATTAAAAAAATACAATCATAGAAAGCATAATTATGTATAAACAAATGATATTTTGTGATTGCAAAATTGGGTAAAACAAGCATTGAGGCCTTTGCAGAATTTTGATTTTACAAGATGCCATATGTATGATTTATTTTATTGTTTTGTCATTTGATAGTGATACTGTTGTTTTAATTTGCTTTTATATAGAATTTTGAATCTTTCATATTCTTGAGACATTAAATGACATTAAATGGTGCTTAATATAAACCTAAAAAGAAAAGTTCACCCAAAAATGAACATTCTGTCATTTACTCAACCTCAAGTAGTAGTATTCTTCATTCTTCAAAATATAGTTTGTGTTTAATAGAAGAAAGAAGTTCATACAGGTTTGGAACAACTAGAGAGTAAATGATGACAGAATTAAAATTTTGGGGTGAACTGTACCTTTTAAAGGGGTGCTATTATGCTTTTTCACTTTTTCAACTTTAGTTAGTCTGTAATGTTGCTGTTTGAACATAAAAAAAGATCTGCAAAGTTACAAAGTTCAAAGTCCAATTCAAAAGGAGATAATTTATTTAACAGAAATCACTTTTCAAAAACTACAACGAATGACTCGTTTGGACTACAACGCATATTTTCCAGGATTTGTGATATCACAAAGATCGACGAATGGGACGAGACCTGGTTGAGCTGCATTAGAGAATGCAACGAGTGTTATCACTATGTCAGAGCCACGCTAGCTTTCCCAAGGCAGACGAACTTTGAGTGATTACAATCATCCAGATTTAAATCGCACTCAAATTTATTTGATTTTGATGCAGTATTTACACTGAAGCTAGCAGGCGGCTATGGCAAGGAGCATGACATTTCCTGACCAGGCGCAGAGTGCTGCCAATCACAACACACACTAGCCCAGCTAACCAATCACAGCACATTTCGTATTTCAGAAGGCGGGCCTTCATTTGATACAGGAACTATTCCAGCTGTTCATGTCAGACTGGGGAGAGAGTTGATGTAATCATGTTAAATATGTGAAAAATATTGTGTTTTTCGAACAACCTAGTATGAGAGCCTGTTCTAGTACACCCCCAAAACAAAATCAAGACCTTGTAAAAGAGCATAATAGGACCCCTTTAATATATGCATATATACAGCATTAAATGGCACTGACAAAAAGAATAAACTGTTCTCCAAAGCCTTTAATTTTAGAAAACCTCTTGTGCTCCTTCAGTTTTTTCCAGGCTGATCTGAGGGAAGATATCAGACATTCAGTGAATAGATTAGAAGGGCATGACCCAAACCCCAGAGTGCCGCTTTTCTCATTATCATGTGCTTCCGGACCAGTTAAAAGGCTTTGGTCTCCTCAGAAGCACACAGACTGTTTTCCTTATGACACTTCATCTGAGATGACGTGTCATGTTTGTGTCCCAGGTGCAACACTAGCTATGCGGCCCACCCCGGTGGCCCTGGAGGACATTGTGGAGTGGCGTCAAACCCCTCCTCCCATTAGCAGCACCCAGGGCAGTTTCCGTCTGCGCCGCGGCAGCCGCTTCACCTGGAGGAAAGAGTGTCTGGCGGTGATGGAGAGGTGAGAGGATGTGGTAAATTGTGTGAATGGACAGGACACTGTGGGTCGTTCCAGGATAATGGATGACCTTTTGATTTTGAAGCTGTGATCTTTGAGGGAACACTTTACAAGAAGATTCCAATTGTTAACATTAGTTAACTACATGAACAAGAACAAACAATGAAAAATCATTCTTAAGTAATTTATCATTGTTAATGTTAATTTTAATGTTCATTAATACAGTAATAAAATTGAAAGTTGAATCTGTTAACATTATTTAATGGACCTGAGTTAGTATAGAAAAAAATTGTAAATACTGTAACAAATGTGTATTTTAGTTAATCTATTAACTAATGTTAACTAAGGGATCCTTATTAAGTTTTTAAGTGTTTAACAGTCCTGTCAAGCATTACTAGTTTCATCCTCAAGGTCAAGACACTACAAGATTCTTATTAGAAAGTAAATGCTAATTAATAAATTAATTGATTTAATACTAATTTCTGCAAATATCCCCATTTCAATAATTAATTGTTTAATAGATAGTTTATAATGCAGAATCACATGTGGTAACAGGACTGAACAACAAACATTTTGTACAGCTTTTAATAATCACAATTTATTTTCATTGATAAACATACTATTGTTAATTCATTGTTAATTTATGTTTGTTCATAATACATAAGTCAATGTTAATTTATACAACTTGTAAAATTTAGTATGTAGAAATACACATTTAATTCTGTAAAAGTACTGTTCATTACTAGTTCATGACACCTAATGTACTGTATTAACTAAGGAATTTTGAACCTCATTGTAAAGTGTTAATTTATTTTACATTATTAGACATTATGCATGCATATATATAAAGCTATGAAATGTGTTATAAAAAGGTTATCTGCCTTACACTGTGTTTATCTTATGTTTTCGCACAAGTTATTTCAATGACAACCAGTACCCCGATGAAGCCAAGCGAGAGGAAATTGCCAACGCCTGCAATGCAGTTATTCAGAAACCAGGTAGAATGTTTAAACACAAGCTCCATAAAGAAGATGAATGCATGTGTAAATGCCTGTTATCGTGGCCCCAGACGTTATTGATGAGCTCTGCTGTGATTTGATTAGGGAAGAAGCTTTCAGATCTTGAGAGGGTCACGTCTCTGAAAGTTTACAACTGGTTTGCCAACAGACGGAAGGAAATTAAGAGAAGAGCCAACATAGGTAATGTTGAAGCCCTCTGGGGACAGACAAAGCTCGAATTACACGCAACAATGCATTTTGAATATGGACAATGTAATTATTTCCATTGCGTTGTTATCGCCATGCTGCAGCTGTCTCATTCAAAATGTGCATTCCTAAGAAATATTGAATTTACAGAATTTAAATGCCTTTCAGAAGACTCAGTTCTATCATGTTGGGCACATTCTAATGGGCTCAGATATGTTATGGCAAGGTCTGTTTTTTTCTAAGAAGCAGCAATCCTGGAGAGTCATGGGATTGATGTCCAAAGCCCGGGAGGTCATTCCAACAGCGATGAGATCGATGGAAATGACTACGGTGTGCCAGTAGCTGCTGACCAAGTTTTGGGAATGGTAAGGGAATTTTTTTCTCAACCAATTAACCATTCCTACGTATTTTTGCTAGGATGGCCTATATTTTAATTTAAAAAATGATAATAATTTAATTTTAGAATGTAATAATTTTTAGATTTAAAGAAAAAAAATACATTATATATAATAATAATAAAAATTACACACATTTATTTAATGGCTGATACTCACTAAATGTCCAATATTGAAATTCTATTCTAATTTTAATATATATAATACTAACATAAAATCAAAATATTAAAATATAATCAAAATAATAAATATATAAAAATATATATATATATGTATGTATGTATGTATGAAAGTGTTGTGTGGTGTGTGTATATATATATAAACATATATAAATAAATATATATAAGTATAATATTTACATATTAGTATAATATGTAGTATATCATATTTTATATCATATATATTTTTTCATATATTTTATCCTAGATTAATAAAAAATTCTGGCTAATACCAATGAGCTAATAATTATTGTCATGTTGTGGCTGATAATCACTATATGGTTGATATTGAAATTGAATGCTATTTTGCTAAATAATTTTAAATGCTGCATATGAATTTATGAATGACAGCAGAGGTCAGTCTAAATTTGAAAATGGGGAATATGAAAATGCACAATTAAATATCCAATACCAGCCAATATAAATCCAATAAATAGTAAAAAATCTGCCAAAATTCCTAAATGGTACCAATATACCATGAGTTGAACTATTTCATGCTCTTTTGTCTTTTAATGACACAGTCATTCAAACAGGTTTTCAGAGGCAAAAGCAGAGGGCTTCAGTCCAATCTCTGGTTCTCTACTTCCTTATAGGATGACAACACCGGCCAAATCGAACACCAGGACCCCATAGCTTTGGCAGTGGAGATGGCTGCTGTCAATCACAGCATCCTGGCACTGGCGAGGCAGGGCGGAGCCACCAGTGACATCAAAACAGAGGTGCTGGACGACGAGTGAGAATCTTCCCTGTGGAGCACGGAGGGAAGCCGAAGGAGAAATGTGGGGTTACAAAAACAAAGCCAAACAGTTTGTGCGTGAACTGTTATTATGAGGAATATGGCCAGGTCGTGGATGACCAAAGTGAATGCGGAGGTTATAAAGACTGTTAACCCAACATTCCCCCTCCTCCTCCCTCCTACATGTGACGCCTCAATAGTCTTTCCATTCAAACCATTCTCCTACACGCAGCCAATTGGGGAGGCGCTGCAATTAAACTGTTTATGAAACACGTTCACTAAAAACGTCATGCGACATATCACCCTGCCATATCACACTTGGATAGTGAATTTTGCCTCTCAGTTTTCCTTCTTTCAGGAAGTCTTCTTTGCAGGATATAAGAGGTCAGTATCATACTAAATGTTCACTGCCTCAGTCTCTCCAGGGAAAGTGTGTTGGGAAGCATATTCTCTCTCACTTCTTAACTTATTTCTTTATGTACGTGCAGTCCAGCGTTGCTGAAATTGTGTTTAAACTTGTACAGTTGTCACCAGGGTCTAAAGTTAACGCTCGCCTACCACCAAATGTGTACATGCGGCTTTGCCAAGTCTGCTCTGCCAAGCATTAACAGACTAGAAAAGTGCAAAATAATCTGGTAATTCAAAATTGACTAGTTTATTGATAAGTCTTAAGGAAATCTTGAACATGTTTCTTTTTGGGGGTCTACATAAAATGTGTTTTTGCGTTCAAAAACATCTCTTTAGGCATGGTTTTAAAATTTAATGTTTAAATAACATTATTTTAAAAGTTATTTTAACTTCATATGTTGTCTTAAAAATGGCTGAGACACTGAAAAAATCATTGCCATACTAGGGGTGGGCGATATGACCAAAATCAATCATTTTATTTCTCGGTAACAAAATATATCATAATATTGATATTTTTGGTCTTTATGATATCAAATTTTCACAAAAAACTAATACTAGCTGAGAAAAAACAAACTAAAACTCAGGCTCACTGAAGACAAGTAAAAAGTCAGCGATTAAATAAGAATACGACACTAATTACAAGCAAAAGGACAAAAAAAAAAACTACAGTGGAACAAATAAATAACACGTTACATACATTGTATAAGTAATCAAAATGTATAAAAACACTGCATATTCTTCACTGTGTAAATTAAATATATATATTTCTTCTTATTAAAGTTACAAAAGTCAAAAGCAGTGAGAGATTTTCTCTTTTGTTGTTTGATAACATGAATTACAGACTGCAGGAATATTAGACTGCTGTCACTTTAAGAGCTGCCCAGATTCAATATACTGTTACACGCGTTTCCTTATTCAGCTGTTTGCTTTCACTTAAGACCTAAATTACTGCCTAAATTACTGAGTTTATCAGGATATTTGCAAAGACAGAAAACATAACTCTGTTCAATGCTCCCACGCTCTAGGAACACATACAAAGCTGCAAAAATAACTCTTTAATATTCCTGCGCTCTATGAGCACAATCTTAACGTGTCTAAACAGTCTAAACAGTCTCTCAGACATTGCGCACATATAGTGAAATGATTTTACTGTTCATTGCATTTCAATGGCTAAGCATCACTTGTTTTTAAACCACAATACTTAAAAATGCATGCAAACGAAAAGTTTTCATGACTACGTAGCACAGCAACATCACGTGAGTGTTTTACTGCAATAGAGACGATAGTCCAAAATGTCTACCCATTGAGAAATTTCTACCAGTATATCGCCCACCCCTATGTGATACACAGTGCAACAGCCAAAGACGTCTTTCTGAATGTGTGTAGCTGTAGTGACTTGTTTAAACAAGGTGAATTTAAAGACTCAAATCCTGGATGAGTTTCATCATGCAAAATATATTATAGCTGATGTGTAGCATGTTAATTAAAGCATCACAACTAAAATATCTAAAAGCTACAAAAAATGGAAATGTAAATTGAGTAATTGGTTGAATGATTAATTGTAACTCATAACTAAACATATTACATGTCTTACACCGTGTCTACACCAGACGTGACAGTTGTCGCGCCGCAACAGCTAAGGTCTGCCTACACTGGACGCGACAAAGCGACCGTTGAAAATCATTTGACATTTGTGTCAATATGTCATAAATAGAACGCAGAAGCAGTTTTCTGTCGGGGATTTGTCGCGCCGTGCCATGCCTCATCCAGTGTAGACAGCATCACTGATTATAATGACTTCTATAGTATTTTGTTGTGCCGCTCGTGTCCAGTGTAGACATGGTGTTAAAGAAATTTTAAGAAATTTGCTGAAAATGTATTCACCTTCAGGCCATCCAATATGTAGATGAGTTTGTTTCTTCATCGGAACAGATTTGGGGAAATTTTGCATTATGTCACTAAATAGATCGTTTGCAGTGAATGGGTGCCGTCAGAATGAGAGGTCAAACAGCTAATAA
The DNA here is from genome assembly GCF_018340385.1 of Cyprinus carpio. Classification (NCBI taxonomy): domain Eukaryota; kingdom Metazoa; phylum Chordata; class Actinopteri; order Cypriniformes; family Cyprinidae; genus Cyprinus; species Cyprinus carpio. The sequence continues at coordinate 7,590,579 of NC_056613.1, read as the reverse complement.
AAACATCACTATAATCCACACAAATCCTGTCCATCAGTTAATGCCTCGTGAAGCGAAAAAGCTGCATGTTTGTAAGAAACAATTCTATCATTAAAATATTTTGAACTGTGACACAATGCTACATTTCTCCAAATCTGTTCCAATGAAGAAACAAACACATCTACATCTTAGATGGCCAGAGATTGAGTACATTTTCAGCAAAAAAAAAAAAACTTTTTCACGGATGTTAATCAGTGGTATCTGTTGCGACTCGCACGTTTCGTCACTAATAGGCTGGAAACCATAAAAATTAAGTCATCATTGTGACAAGAATAGTTTAAGTAAAACAAAATACAGTTTTATGACCAGTATTAAATACTTGTCGTTGTGAAATTGGCAAACCGTTAATTGTGGACCCTGGTTGTCAGCGTAAAAGTTGCATAGGACTGTTTTTGCAGTACCATAACCGGCCTGCTGGCTTCAGCAATTATGTATTGCACTTTTAATTACCAGCGGCAGCTTATTTATGTTCCTGCCGCTACACAACTGTGCATCTCTGCAGGGAGGCGTCGAAGGCTGTCTGGAAGCTGAAGCCTACTCGTGAAGATTGTGCCATTATATTTCCACATTAGCAGACTAGAAATTCAGTCGGGCTCTTCTGCAGGCCTCTCTAAAAGCAATCAGACAACAGCCGTTTATTTGAACGTATATAACCTCAAAGTGTTCTACTCAGCCAATACCTGTGCAAACGTTTCAGCAGCACGCGGCTGGAAAATGTTGTAGCATTGGGAATTTCTTCGTCTCAGCGAACGGGAAAACACTTGACAATCAGGGTGACGACGTTCCAGTACAAAAAAACCTGTTGGTGTTTGCCCATGTGTCCAAATAATGGGTTTCTCTGGAAAGTAATGATAGCTAAAATCCCTCCCATGGGAATTAATAACCGTCATTTCTGAAATTAAAGTGGATTTAACCACTCTAATAAATATCCCATGTAATTGCTTGTTTGTTTTTTGTTGAATAATCATAAAATGTCACTTTAAGGGGGAGGGTTATGGTGCTTTCGGTTCTTTACCCCAACCTATATATATATGTATACATATATATATGTTTGTTTTTGTTTCATTTATCTGGTACTGTTTCAAAGAAAGAACATGAGAGGGATGAACTAGTTCAGGTTATTTTTTTATTTGTGCTTCAGAATTGAAATATGGTGCTTGTTTTTTTTAAAAAAGTAAAGGAGATACTAACCACATGCCCTCTCCCACCTTTTACAGTCTTTGCCTTTAGGAAGCTGCTTTCTGTGTGTAATGCACATCATTGCAGTCACAAATAAGCTTTTTTTTTTAGACGTATCAAAATAGCTATCGGATGACAAACCTGTGAAAATTATCAGCTGCTTCAAAAGTTCTCTCAGAATGTCTGAAATACCATTTCAACTCATATACACACCTTTGTTCCTATTGAGTGTAAGATTTCAGTTGATGAGATCACCACTAGCTAACAAACAAGCTCGTATTTAAAGAGTCAGTCGCAGCCGAACGTGAATTTTGAACATGGGCTTCAGCCTTAATGCAAGTATTTTTAAGCACTTAAATTACAGAATGTTTAAAATCTGTCAACACGTCATTTCTGTGAAAATTAACTCTAGATGACGCTGTTTAAGTTAACGTTAATATTCCTAGATACATTTATTCCATAAATCTACATAAGCTTAACATAAATGTACCAAGTCTATTTGATAGAATATTGTATGTTAGGAGAGAATATTAATTGGAAATGAGATTTCTCGCTTTAGGAAATTCTGCTAAGCAGATAAATCTATCAAATGAGACTTTATTTGTTTCTCTAGTTATGCTTTGTAATTTGGTTGAATTAAATCAAGTACAATCTGTTCTTTTGTAAGGGTGACCGGGGCTATTTGGCACATTTTTTTTACTTCAGTAGATATTTGACAGTGTGCGATTATTGTTAGTTTATATAGAATCAAACCTTACAGAACACAAAAAATCTATATATATATATATCACACACACAAAAAAAGAAAATATATTAAACCACGTTTATTATGGATTATTGCAAATATATATATATATATATATATATATATATATATATATATATATATATATACAAATACATATTTGTATTTAAAATATATTATATATATATATATCACACACACAAAAAAAGAAAATATATTAAACCACGTTTATTATGGATTATTGCAAATACATATTTGTATTTAAAATATATTATTATTGACTTGGCTTTTCAGGAGAAAAAAAATTGTAATCAAATTCAGTTAGCTTTGGCTAAAAAAAGTTAACAAAACTGCAACACACAAAACTTGACAATTTGCCCCAACCTGAATTTTGAACGTAAAAATACTTTTTAAAATTCCAAAGTTTATATCCACTTTCTTATATGAATATATATATAATAAGTAAAAATTAAAATATAAATCAAAAAATATCAAATCAATTTTGGCTAACTGAAATTTAAATAAATTGTATGAAATTACAGCTTTCTAAGTTTTATATCTGTTTAAATCTGTTTTCATTATATAATTGTAATGCGGATTTGGTTTTATTGTGTTCAGCAGCTATTAGAAAAGATACTGACATATAAATGCAAAATAAAGCAATTTTTTTTTTTTTTTTTTTTTTTTTTTTTTTTTTTGGAGTTACTGAAATATAATCCTTGTGACAATTTCCCTGTGACAACTAGCCCCGGTCTCTGTTTTGTATTTCAGAGATTTTCATTAAACCTCAGTCAAAATATTAGATGCTATTATAGCGAGACAATGAACAGTATTGGAAACTGCCAATCATACTTTCAGCTAAGAAAAGTGTAGAATTGTCCTCGAAATGTTTTAAGTCAGCTGGCATTGCCAATCCAGATTTGAGCGTAAAGTATCATAAGCTTCTACAGCAATCATGTAGTCTTGTATATTTTATTCTAGGATACAGACAGTCCAATCTTACTAACACAGAGTCCCTCAGTAAATGCTTTCTTAGAAACAGTATTGAGGCACAATGTGATGATGGACTAGTGCCCAGTCAGTTACCCAGAAGTCTTTATTAAGCTAGTGTTGGAATGTGTTTGGAACAGAAGTCTGTCGTGAAAGAATGAGGGAACACTTTGACTGTGTTTTTAATCTGTCCATGTTCAATATGTGAATATATGAAATATATATAAATATATTCTATGAGTATAAAAAAATCAAAATATATCACTGTTGTATTAACTTGAAATAGTCTAATCATGTATCTCTTATTACAGAATTTAGTGCCTTTTTTGGACAGTAGACTGTTCTGTAATTAATATGTAGTATAAAACGCATATGCTGTTACTTTTTAAAGTTTTGTTTTGACACTCTTTTGTTCATTTTCAAACTTTGTTTTAAAGTTGTCTTTATTTTAGAACTGTACCTTCTAGAGAATAAAAACTTGAGCTGAAAGACACTGTCTGATTAGACTTTTTATACCTCAGTTCAGAATTATTAAAGGAAATTCTGAAAAATTTCCTAATTGAGAAGTTGTAACTGGATTGTGTTATATGTCTGTTTTTTGTTGTTTTTGAAAGAAAGAAAGAAAAAAAAAGACTTTAAAAAGTCAAAATTTTGAAAATAGGTACTTGAAGAAACCCCCCCCCCCCCCCCCAAGACTGGAACCCCTAAAACACACACACAAAAAAAAAAAACTGTAACAAGACAAAAGTGTAAATCAGTTCACTTTTTATTTTTTCTTTACAGCCAGATTATTGTACAGTCAATATAAAAGAAATTATAAATGAATTATTATACATGATTATTCTTTGGATATCAGCATAGAATTGCAGATAATTAAATTAATCAAACCCAGCCTTGTGCTCAGATTGAACTCTCAAGATTCAACTATATACAACACACATATACTCTGGGTTCAAACGCTCCATATACGGGACAACTTTCATGACATAAAATCATCAGGACGAGGCACAGACTAGTGGTGAAAGATGGAGCCGTCCACTCACTGCTCACAAAAAAAAAAAAAAAAAAAAAACCTACAAAAGTAGAGCAGCAACTTCCTGCCAAGAGCTTCTTCTGACATCTGTGTAAACAGCAGGGCCCAAAGCTTCCTTCAAAACCTCTTCCTCCTGATGCCCTTAATGGGAAGGATTTCAAACAGGAGGAAAGCACGAGTCTCCACACCTGTATTTAGTATTTAACTTCAAAAGGCCACTGTGTGGTTGCTCGGATATGGCTCTGGATCTATGCCATTTATGACAGATCGAGGTGTCATGACTGCTACTGCAGACTTGCTGACATTGAACAGAATGGATATAGGGTGCATTCAACCATTTTGGTGAAGAAAAATGGTAAATTGCACTTGAAAACAGAAACACCTAGTACACTATGATTGAAATGTTGGGCCGTGGAGATCAGCTTACTGAAAATGTCTGAAAATAAGTTCATTTCCCCGTTCTTTTTAAAGTAACTCGAAATTACGTTCAAAACAATGAACCATCAAATTCCTACAAGCACTTTTAATGTTATTGCTACAACAGAAATGTATTAAAATTTAGTTGAGACTTGTCATTCAGTCTATTACCTTTAAATTAATACTTTAAGAATGACTAGGACTTAAAATCCTACCATCTGAAGCCGTTGTTGCTAATCAAAGCAACAAAGACGTGCTGCATGTGCGTTTGTTTTTTTTTCTCATTATGAATGAGGCACAGATCAAGATACATAAAAACAAATGTTAGTAGTTAACTAAATTTTGACTGAACACAAACATCAACACCACACTACAGGAAAAATGAAAGGCAACTTCAAACTGTGGAGAAATGCAGGTTTTCTCAGATGGAAATTTCGAAATGTTTTTTACTTTTGAGCACCAAATCCAGTGAAAAGCAGATTTACAGTGGATCTTCGGTTAGTTTAAGTTAATTTACAACAAAACTAAGAACCCTTTGGGCACATAAGCTATCTACTATAAATCAAATGTGCAAATTAATTTTCCATTCATGGGATTTTTACACTTTATAACTTCAATTTACATAACTACAACCATTAAAATATATTTTAATAATTTGATATTGCATTAGACTTCAGAAATCACATGATGGTTTCCACGAATAGAATATAAAAGGAATGAAATCACACTTTTTCTCCATCATGATGTGAACAAGCATCATATCTGCATGGAATCATGCTCCTTATTAAAAAAAATTATGACCACTTTGCCCATACAGTATGTTAAAAATATAAAATTTTTAACATAATGTACATTTTTTTTTTAGATCTTTTAATTTGAATAAATAAGATGAAGGTATTGCCAGTAATCGGTCCAATACACAAAACTGGAATGTGCTTTTACCGTGACCTTCTAATGGAAGACAGTCCTTTAAAAACCGATCAAACTGAGCCACTTTAAATTGCAGCACAAAGTTATTTGAGGTTGAAGTAGTTTCAATAAACCAATTGCAATTAAAAGGCTGCTTACTAAAATGTGCTCCAACCCATCAGATTGTAAATAAGCCACTTTAAAACCATTTAGAGAGGGTCTAATTAAGCCAGTCGATTAAACCTGAATGTGCCATTTCAGTCAAATCTAAAAATTCACCATGAGTAATTAAGGATACACAGCAAGCCGGTGGTTTCCTCCAAAAATACTGATAAGCAATTCTTCCAGTGATGATAAACCAAATAAAATATCCCATCTTGTGGATACAGCCATCCACTCACTGGTCAAGTAATAGCAGTACTTCATAACGAAGAATGAAGAAACATCAAAAACCTACATTAACCTGCTCAGGGCGACACCTATGGCGAAATCCATGCAACCCCCCTTGATAGTGGCTTACAGCTGCAAACACAACTGGGCATATCCAATTACTCTGATTGGATCCCTAAGATAATCTCTTCCATGTCTACCATTTATCACATCCTAACTAGCTTTACGAAGGTGCAATGAGGGAAGCCAAACAAGAAATGGGTTGACTTAAAAAGGCACATCCAGGAAACTAAAAACCGACTGTGCAGAGAAGATCAAATCAAGCATCATTTGTAGTATTAAGTCCAAAAATGGACTCTTGATAAAACTAGGGCACAAACAGAAATGATGGGTTGATCTCAAAGACCCAGAAGATTAATTTATAGTCAACTCAAAGAGACTTGCTTGAGGAACACAGCTGAAGCAGCATGTTAAAAATTGATAGCACTCCCACATGCTACACATTAGCATAGCACCGAAACTGATAGAGGGGTTTGTGAGGGAATGTTGTACCACCTCCATGCAAAGTTGGGTAACTGAATGCTCCATTAGCCCAAGCACAGTGATGGATGGAGTTGAACTCCTCGGTTAGATTCAGATGTTGGAGGTGGAGGTTCTGTCCTGCTCAACTCATTGTCAATTAGCTGGTCCAGGATTTGCGATTCTCTCCTTTCTGAATGGCAGTGCCGGCTCCTCCCCTCAGTTGCTGACTGAACTCCCCGCTGCGGCGATTTTCCGTATGCCTTTTGGAAGCTTCCCGTCGAGTCAGTCGATCTGGACGGACGAGCACCCCATAACCAGGGTTGCATCGGAAGTACTGGTGGCCCTCGACGGAACCATCATTCTTACCTAGTGGACAAAGGATAGAAAACGAACCAGGTTGGTTAAATGGGTCTCACCAAGGTGTCAATGTCTCAAAAAACTTACCTCAAAATCAAAATTTCCTTGATCTTTTGATATATAAAAGGTCTTTGTGCTATAAAGACATTCTGTGTGTTTCAGAACTCAAAACTTTCGCATTAGTCTAAAAACAGCTTATATTGAAGCCAGTCTGCCAAAACTACAGGTTGTTGAATGTGCTACTTTGGCCATGTCCACGTTTTTCCTTCTTCTGTTTCTAAAAAAAGTCCACATGAAAACAAAAAAATGCATGCTATGACACACTGTCAAGAGCATGCCAAACCAACAGGTGGCGATTTAATCTCAACAGTAAAGCCATGTTAGCCAGTCAGAAGCCTGAAAAAGTTTGTGTTTACAAACAAGGCACAATTCAACGCAGGAATTTCAGAAAGATTAAAACTAAAAGACGTATGATATGTGCTCAGTATTTATGCGTTTTTAAACCTAAAACACAGCAGCATCCATCTATGAAGGATGTAGGCTATCAAACATACACAACTGTTAGCCAATCACAGCAGTGGGCGTTTACTTCTGAGTCTACAATCGGCCATGCCTATTCAAAACAGTACAGAAAATAGCCTATTACTTCCTAATTCTATTTTTTGATGTAAAAAATCTTAACATTCCAAGTGGACCTCAGAGAACAAGTACAAAAAGGCAGTTCATGACCCCTTTAATAATGGAAGATCAAACTCACCTGAGGGAGTGTCCAACTCGATCCCGACCCAGATGCCTTCTGAGAAGTGCGTTGGGCCAATGTAGCGGACCGTGCCGGACTTGTTGGATCCAACAGTGACTCTCCCTCCCACCTTGAGCCAAGCAAGTTCCTTGGGTTCTACATCCTCGAAGGTTATCTCTAGCTTCTCCAGGCTGTCAGTTTGCATTGTGGTGGCTTTTCCATCTCCGAGAATGTTACTGAAAGACCTGAGCTCATTGGCTTTGACTTTCTGGAGGGAAAAAGGGCTGTCTGTGGAGGTACCCAACACCAGGGGAGGAGTTGCATTTAGCTGTGCTTCCTGCTGAGAGGTGGTGACACCATTCCTGTGGGCCGCCTGGGTATCTTCCTCTTTTCTAGGCCTGTCAGATCTTAGCCCAGCTTCTACAGGAGCAACAGAGGCATTAACAGGGGTCGGCAGACAGTCTTCGTTGTCGAGTCTGGATGCTACGGGACCCGCTTGGGAATTGGGAGTAGGGGTAAGGTCCCCGCAAGCTATGGAGACATCGGAAAGGGTGGCAGTGGAGACGCTAGTAGAAAAATAGCCACTGGAGGACTCGCTGATGGGGCTCAGGGGCAGGTCATGCGGATCATGCACAGAGGATGGGGCATCAGGCCCATCTGAGTGTCTGTCTGAAGCAGGACTCTTCCCCAGTACTGCAACCTACGGGGAATGACGTCCAAACCACAAGGAACATTAAACTACACCTCAACCTATCATCTGACTCTCACACAGAGAGCACATGCTAGGAAAACCACAGATTTAATAGCATGCAATTTACATCACATGCAGGAGAGAAAGACTGGGCTCTTAAAATATCTTCCTAGGCTATACTTTCGCAAAATACAAGTCTGTAACCCAATTCATCATTCATATTTATTTAATTTCACCAAAGACTGAGCATGAGATCAGAGTGGAGATCTACTTACCGGTTCTATTCTTACTCTTCCTTCATCAGCGTTGTTGGCTGTTTGCATCATTATTCGTGGCATATGCTGGAGAGATGAATGGAACATATTAAATTTGTTTTTATGATTTCGGTAATGGTTTTCAGAGAGGCGGCACAAAGCTTGATTTAAGTGTCACAAGTTCATTTTTTATGTTGGGAGCCTTTGGATTACGTTTGATCTAAAGTACTGACAGATCAAAAGTCTGTGTGCAGGGGAGGAGTGATGTACACGATGAAATATCACTGTCATATTTTTTTCCCTCTACGCCCTTGTCGAAAGCATGCTGGGAGATATGATGAAAGGGTATGGCTTGACAATTAATCTTGGGGAAATTAAACACTGGAGTTTATCTATGGACTCCTGCCTAACATATAATCAGGTTTCCCTGACATGATTTACTTTGACAAAATGAGGACACTGTTTTAATCATGGAAAACCAAAAAAGCCTGTTTTCTCACACACAAAAAAAAAAAATTCACTACCAAGCAATAAGGCTTAATTTGAAGACTTAATTTTCCTCATATGAGATGGATAATATATCAAAGATACAGTACATGGGCAATGTAGTAGCATATGGAATTTCTGTCTATATGGAAATGAGGAGGTAAGAAGACAGAACAACATTATGCTAGAATCTAAAATTGACAAATTAAATCAGTCAAGAGGATTTGCATCCCTCTTTGATTACCACATATGATTTTGTCATCTAAATGCAGCATATTTCTGACAGGCTTTGTAGGCGCTGAAATGGCTATTTTTATGACTGATACTCTACATCAGTGTTTTTTTTACTTTTATGCATGAAATTACCCCATGAAATACTTCTGACATGAATTTACATGCAGAAATGTTTATAAGCATAGGTATTGCTTGTCTTTTGAATAAATGTAATAATTTGAGTTCTTTGTAATGGGACCATACTTTGAAAAAATAAAGAGGTGGGTGAATCTCATCAAAAAATGTCAAGAAAAAAAACAATATAAAAAATGCATTCAGATATAACATTTATTTATATATTAATTAATTAACTACAATTAAGCACATTTTACCCCCAAATACTACATGATACATGATGATCAAAATGTAATATATAACTTTGCCTTAAAATGCTTAATTTATTGTTTGTTATATTTTTATTCATGCATATATTCTTCATATTTATTATAAATTTGAAATTGTTCCTTTTGGTTTTTGGGTTAAATATACTATCAGCATAAATAAAATGCACGGCAACAAACACTACATAATATACATAATTGGAATTCAAAACTTAATATACCACTTTGCCATAGAAATTCTTCATTTATTGTTTATTGTTTATATTTGTATGTATGCATATATATTCTTTTTATTCGTTGTCATGTTTTAATAATTTTTCCTTTTGATTTTAGGGTTAAATGTGACCTGGATGTGCATTTCTTGACAGTTTTCATGAGAGTCACCCAGATGACCAAAGCAAGGTTTAAGCATAGTTCACTAATTAAAGAGCCAAAACCTTGACCAGACCTGTTGGGAGTGTGGCGAAGGTCTCAAATCTTTCTTGTCGTCCCGTACAGGGAACAGGGACTTGAGCAGCTTGGGCATCTGAGGAACCAGGGCCTTGACTGGGGAGATATAAGAAGCAGCAAGCCCTGAAAAACCTGTGGGTGGGTTGGGAAGGAGGCAAACAGCAAGGCAGAGGTGTGGAGAAAGACGACAACGGTGGTGAAACAGAGACAGATGTAGAAAAGATATAAAAGGAGTGCATGAAGTCACAGTCACATAAAAATGTCACACTGACATTTTTTGACCGATCACGAAGAGACAAGATGAAAAGAAACTTAAGTTGAACAAGACAGGGAGAGTTTTGATAACCAAAAGGTTGCAGGCTCAAACCCCGAACTGGCACTATTGTGCCAGTGATAAAGATACAGGGATTTTCTCTGTAATAAGTGGTTGTTAAAATCATAAATCAGGTTCGAAATGAGAGGTTAGTCAGAAATGAATCACATTTACAGTAGAGTGCACAGAATTGAAAGTTGAAAGGACTTCCTGTAGCGCTCACTTTAAGAGTGACCATTATGTCGTACCTTGCTCTGGGTCCTGATTCTGTGTAGGTGGTGTAGGAGGTCTGGATGGTCGTGGCAGTGTTTTGCTGAACTGAGAGGATGTCCCAAAGATATCCTGCTGACTCTCCCATCGATTCTTACATAAGCAAATTGGATATTCGAGGTTACATAAAAGGACCCATTTCCTGTCTTATTTTCACCCCTAGAATCTTACCTTGTTGTCATCCAGCACTGAGTTTAGTGACAGATCCTGTCTGCTTCCAGATAACTAGAGGAGAAAAAGGTGATGTGTAAAAACAGAATGTGACAGGCTGTGATGATGCTGAGTTTTCTTAACATTTCTGTCTGTTAAGATGACTTTAAGGCTGCAGATGCACTTACCCGGTGCACACTGGGAGAGCTGAGACTGCGTCTGCTGCCCTTGCCTTTACCTGCCAAATGCTCCTTCACTGCCACCTCCTGTAGCACATGATAAAAAAACTGATTTACATGATGAAAACTGAACTCGAGAGAGAAAACTAGACAGGGGAGTCACCATTCATTTCAGTGATATAATTCATAAGACTGCTTGTTTTAAAGGGGTCCTATTATGCTCTTTTACAAGGTCTTGATTTTGTTTTGGGGGCGTACTAGAACAGGCTCTCATACTAGGTTGTTCGAAAAACATATTTTGAAAGTTTTTTACATTATTACAACACCTCTCTCCCCAGTCTGACATGAATGGCTGGAATAGTTCCTGTATCAAATGAAAGCCCGCCTTCAGAAATACGAAATGCGCTGTGATTGGTTAGCTGCGCCAGTCTGTGTTGTGATTGGTTAGCTGGGCCAGTGTGTGTTGTGATTGACAGCACTCGGTGCCTGGTCAGGAAATGTCATGCTCCTTACCATAGCCGCGTACTGCAAGTTTCAGTGTAAAAATTGCTTCAAAATCAAATCAATTTGAGCATGATTTAAACCCAGAGTTCGCCTGCCTTGAAAAAGTTAGCATGTCTCTGACATAGTGATAACACTCGTTGCCTTCTCTAGTGCAGCTCAACCAGATCTCGTCTCATTCGCTGATCTTTGTGATATCACAAATCCTGGAAAATATGCGTTGTAGTCCAAACGAGTCGTTCGTTGTAGTTTTTGAAAAGTGATTTCTGTTAAATAAAATATCTCCTTTTGAATTGGACTTTGAGCTTTGTAATCTTTTTCATGCTCAAACAGCAACATTACAAACTAACTAAAGTTGAAAAAGTCAAAAAACATAATAGCACCCCTTTAATGAACAGTTTAAAAAATGGAAAGTGCATTGGTTTCATTTATAGAGTAAAACGTGTTTTGAATTCAAATACTGCTGCGTATCACAGCATAAGTTTATATAGGATGAGTTAAGTCTTTAGTCCCAAAAAACACTGCGAATCATTACATCTGCCACAATACTACTCAGATAAAGTCTTCCTTTAAGATTCAGATTAAAACAAAAAACTATGTACTCAAATGGATTAAATGCAAAAAAATGCAATCTTATCAGATATTAATATTAATGAATGTAGCTGTGTGACCTGTCTCAGACGGTCCAGTGTGAGGATGTTCTCCACAGCCAGGACGCTCCGCAGGTACTTCTCTATGGCAGCTTCGTTGTCTGAGGATTTGGGGTTCTCAGCGCTGGTGGCCACACGGGCCAGCATCTCCCTGTCCTCTGAGCTCTGGCTGTCCTGCTGGCATACATAGCCGAGAGAGAGACAGGTGCTCATAAACAAACAGACTCGAGAAACCAGGTTTGCATCTTTATCAGAGTAGCTTTCTTGTGGGTAATAGCAAACTAACATGGCCTTTAAGCATTGCTGAGATTTGTGCAGAGATACATATGAGCTAATGATATTTATATTATTTAATATTTTAGAATTATTAGCAAAGATTTTCACCTTGCTTCAGTTCTGAAATCTACTGACAATTTTATTCTGAATTGGTGTTATTTTAGTATTATTTATAAAACTATTATTACTTTTGTTTTATATCTATATCTATCTATCTATCTATCTATATATATATTAATTATATATTTCAGTTTTAGTAATTGTAGTACTTCAGCTAAAACTTATTTTACATCAGTTAGTTGCCAAAGGAACATTTAGCTTTTCATCTAATATTTAGATTTTATTATTTTTATTTCATCTGTTTTTAAATAAAACAAATAAACAGTTTTAGTTACCACACAATTCTGATATATTCTGATCTATTCTTATATATTGTCATTGGTCACTGAAAACCAAGCAGCAACCTCCCGCTCTCTCTCCTGAAGCCAACAAGGAAGTAACTTAAACTGTAATTCGTCAACTGGCCGCTAGAGGCAGGCTGCAAAAGGGAGTCAATCCCATAGACTCCCCATGTTAAAATGTCCAACTTTACAGGAGAAAAAAAACATTTACAGCCTGGTTCAAAAAATTATTTTGGTCTATATAGCTAATTTTACCCTTCATGACAACTGTGAGGGGGGTGAATTTTTTTATAGCTCATCCGTTTAAATTATATTAAGCCTTAAAGTTTGGCATAATTAAGGGTGTGGCCACTTGAGTGACAGGTGGATTGCCGCTGCTGACACTGCCGTCGAGCTAGGTGGGCGTGGCTTCAGCAACCAGCTCCCGCCTTTTTGCCCATTTTCGATTATCCAGGAGTGACGCGCGGTGACGCGCTGCCAAGATGGCGACGGCCAGCTCTGCCTACTTTAGGCTTCAAAAACGCACTTCGGAAATCTACAGGTGACGTCACAGACACTACGTCCATGATTTTATACAGTCTATGCTGAAAATCATATCATTTAGATTATGCATTATTTATTATTCATATTATGCATTACATAGACACACACATAAATATATTTCTGTAAACAGATTTTGTATGCTTACCCCTGGGATGTTGGAGACAACTTCAAAGGTCACACCACAGCCAGGAATAGTGCTCCTGGTGGACATTCTCCTTAATAAATTTTGAGCAAAACCCTGTTTAAACCAAAAAAATTATTAAAAATATGCAAAGACAGATATAAAAATCATAATTTTTTAGATCTGAAGCTTGAAATTCCTTAAAAAATATAAGGTTCATATCAATTAAGCACCAAAAATTTCTGGCACTGCTGTATATAACATGTATGTAGACATTTTTCTACAGTTCTGATGATAGTGTAGGTTATACAAAGTAGGCTATCCCGCACCTGTCGTCCAGTGAGATTCACACAGATGCGTTTGCGCAAGACTAGCTGCATCTCTGCAGGGTGGCTGAGCTGAACCACGGTGCGGATAATCAAGTATACTCTCTGATCTGGGGCGGCACCTCGACTCAGCTGTGGACATTCATGAACGGTGGAGTCCCAAGAAGCTTCGGCTTTCACCTGGAAGAAAAAGAGTTTTTAATACATTCCTTTAAAACCAACTAGGGAGCCTCTGAGAGTGCGTAGGTCATATTCTCACCTCTCCATCATAGTGTTTGACAATCTGAAGGTCAAAAAATTCATCCTCATCTTCTGAGCTGAGCATGGCGTCCCAGCCGCCCGCCTCGGGAACGTCTATGTTCTCCTCAGAGCTGAAGTCATCAGCTGGAGGAAGGAAGAAGAGAAGCACAGGATGGAAAAGTGTGAAAATGAGTATTAAGATGAATAGTGCTTGCAGTGGAAGAAAGGTCACAGAGGACATTGCATTTCTGCAGAGAACATTGCTGTTTTTAAGCAGGCAAGAAAAACATACCGCTTAGGTCGAGGAAGAGCACTGGAATGTGAGTTTCCATTCCAGGTACTGGTACCCTGCCAAGAGAGACATAAAAATCAACCCAAAGGCCAAATACTCATGACTAAACATTTGTAAAAATGTTAACCGATACTGACATTCATTTAACAAACAAAGCCTCAAATCCAAATATTATTCATTAAAACACATCATTTAAGTTTTATAACAACCTGCCTAAAAAGCAAACTGCACAGAACTGGATTGACATTAAATATCATTCAAACCTATGACAGACAACATGTTTACCAGCTATCTATAACATTATATAATTTAAGTGTTCAGTGTAAATGCAGTTGCTCGGAATGGCTGTAGCAGTGCTGTACCACTCTGCAGGAGCTCCTGGTATTCCACTGCCAGCAGAGGGCACCATCACTGCATTTCTCTCCTCTGTGAGCGTCAGCCGCCACTCAAGCAGCTGGGCCTCCCTCTCCACATCATCCACAGAGAGCAAACTAGTCACCACTGATTTCTAATTTCACGCTAAGCAAAATCCATTTGCAGTTTAGTCCCTTCAACTTTATATATACATCTAGAAAATGTATATACACTATAATATAATATATATATACATATATTTATATATAATTAAAATGCATCCATATATTATCTCAATCTTTGTAGATCTGATTCAGTCAAAATTAAAATACATCCATATTTATCTATAAAAGCATTATTTGATTTTATAATAACAATAAACAAACGTGGCCATGCAGTGATAAAACGCTGCTCAATCTTTGTAGATCTGATTCAGTCAAATCTCTAGCTTTATTTTTCTGGCTGGCAAGGGAACAAAAAGAAGCTATGAGGGATTCTGGACCAGTGCATGTGTACAAATAGAAACAACATACAAAATCAGATCCACATTTCTTCTCTCTGCTCTATATCTAATCAATCTGCTTGTTTCTCAAAGACTGAGACACCAGCTCCCCAAAGCTAATTAGCAACAAACTAAAGTGAGGAAAGCACTATTTTGTAGTCCATTACTGAGCTAAGACAAGTACATGTGTCTGTCTGATTTTTACCTGTTTTGCTGACCAACGTCTGAAGATGTTGGTCCAGATACTCTTGTCTCTTAGTGAGAGCAGTGAGCCACTGACGCCGCAGACGCTCCAGATCTCGCTCCTACAGGATGATGGACAAATGCATGATGAACATAAAAGCTCCTATCACCTGGCCATTTCTATTTTGCTAACAAAGGCTTTTTATGTCTTTAATGGGCAGGACAGAGGAGAAAGACAGGAAAGAAATGGGAGGGAGAGACAGGAATGTGATGAGGAAATGACGCAGATCTGATTCATAACTGAATCTCAGCAGGAGCACCACAACACCATGAAAAATATAATATAATATAATAGAAATAAATATAATAAAAAATTAATAATAATAATAATACTAAATTACTTAATAATACTTAATAATAATAATAATAATAATAAATTACTTAAATTTATTAACAACTAAAAAGTCTGTCATAAATGTATTGACACCCAAACATACCTGATAACTGTCCATTTCATCGCCCTCAAGCTAAAAACAAAAACAATAAAAACGTTATAGACTCTCAGACAACATTCAGACATCATCCTGCTAAATGCTAAATGTTTAGGTGGAAAAGAATGTTTACCTCTTGTGGCTCATTGTTTTTAGTCATCTGCACCTGTCTGATCTCCACACAGCCGATGGACACTCCCAGAATGATCTCTGCTATCAAAGGCATTGTGCCGGAGTCCTGCACTGAACGCACCTCCACCTGAATCCGCCGAGACTGGCCCTGAGAAAGACACACCAAAAAAACAGTTCATACCTCATGACAAAAACCCTAAAGTTAAATGTTAAATGACTGTGTTGATAGAATAACAGAGCACAAGTAAAATACAGGTTCACGTGCCTATTAGTCAAAAATACATATACCAAAAAAAAATAAAAAAAGCTATAGAAAATAACACCTTGTTACCATCTGTATTAGACCTGTGACTAAAAAAAAAAAAAATCATAAGGTGCTTTGCTTTATTCTGATCATAAAAAACAACTATAGACAACAGCTGTGGGCTTACAGACTTACAGTGGTGTAATTTATAATATCCATGCATGAACATGTAGTGTCTAACCTGTTTGAGCTGGAATATGCCACCGGTCCGCACATCTCGCGCGGGCACCACCTCCACGGGCATGTACTCTCCATTCTCATTCAGCTCCAGAATCTGCACCCACATCTCCAACTTGCGTGTTACCTCGCTCCACCTGAGGACATGTAAGAGTCAAACCAGTCCGAAAAGCAGGAAGCAGATCACTTGATGCTAGACGCCCCAGTGTTCTCTACATTACTGAAAGTTAATTCAGTATTATCAGACAATTACAGGGGGATGAAGCTCATGTTTCTGCTCACCTGTCACGTAAAGTGCGTGTTTTGGCCTGGATGATGCTGAGGTCCCACAGCGCAGGGTTCCTGCCTGGATCAGCCTGCCTGTGTCCGTATACCTCGATGGCTACGGCACCCTCTGTTAGATACTCGATAAAATCCTCTGTTACTGTCACAGCATTCTCCTGCAGTACAAAGAGTATAGTAAGTAAATGCATGTTAATATTTTTTTGATAACTCATGTGTTAAAACAATACAAAAAATCAAAAAATGAAAAAAATTTAAAAACATACACACATATATACTTCATTTCATAATCAGAATGGATTTAGAGTCACTTGATTACCAATGGATCCTCTGCAATGAATGGGTGCCGTCAGAATGAGAGCTGATAAAAACATCATAATAATCCACACGACTCCAGTCCATCAATTAATGTTTTGAAGCAAAAAGTTTTTAACATCAAACAATTGATTCCAATAAAATACGAGTCCTCTATTCATTATATTGCTTTCTACATTGAAAAAGTCATCTTGTGAGAAGACAACAGAGGATGGACTTTTTCACATTAGGAAGTGTTATGAATTCTGGTTAGAAATGACATTAGAATTAAAATCATCTGAATGATGGATTTGTTACTTTCAAAAATGCAGCTTTTCACTTTAAAATACATTATTTGATGGACTGGAGTGGTGTGGATTACTTGTGGATTTCTGTGATGTTTTTATCAGCTCTCATTCTGACGGCACCCATTCACTGCAGAGGATACATTGGTGAGCAAATAATGTAAATGCTACACTTCTCCAAATTTATTCCAAAGAAGAAACAAACTTATCTAAATCTTGGATAGTCTGAGGTTGACTAAATTTTCATTTTTAGGTGAACTATTCCTTTAATGAACAAAGACGCACAATTACCCAAAGTCTTTAACGCTAAAGGTCAATATTAGTAATAATTCCCAACTTGGAATATTACCGGTTAATCTGCCATTTGATTGTAAAAGCACACATCTTGACTCGTACCTTACAGCTGTCAAACACAACCATGCAGTGGGGGTCTTTGCTGCTGGAGAAGGAGGCAGAGGGATCCACTTCTGGGGCAACAATGATAGGCTCTGCTTGGTCCCAGAAAGAGTACTGACAGAAGACGAAATTGGACAGGTACTGCGGGAGACCAGTAGCCTGCAGGATTTTAATCTGTTCAAGAGACACGAGTAAAATAATTATGAGGTATGATTTTTAAATATGAACAAACGGAAACAGTAGACTGTGCTGTTATTATTCATTTTAGTTAACTTGCTTTTAAAATATCATTTAAAACTAAAAATCTTGACATGACTTAAGTTTCTCAAAACTTGCATGCACAAAACCTGCTTCTGCGAACTTCAGTACTCACCATACAGACCAGTTTGCGCTCCTGTACATCACCGTCTGGGCTTCCATCACTGTCGTCTCCTCCGGCAACGCTGTCATCAAATCCTCCACCCATTCTCATCACCTCCACATGCAGCCGCCCAGCAACCTGACACCAGCAACAAGTGAACACAACACTTCACTGGTCCACTGGAGATAAACTGTCTCTCTCATGCTTTATATGATGACTCAGATTCCATTTCACAGATGAAATTGCATTTGATTTCATTTACATACCATTTCATCTTCTGGTAGAATTTTTTTTTCAGAAATCATTTGATTCTGTTAGCGTTAAATATTCATAGTGAGTCAAACCACTGGCTGAGTGCTGCAGACAGATCACATCATCATCACATCATCCTCACCTCTCCTTTCTGATTGATGATGGGAACCGCATATTGTAGCTTTACATCATAGAACAGGCAGGAGAGGAAAACGTTGGCCACCCCGATTAAACTGTGGTTCACCTGCTCATCGAAGAAAGGGTCAGCTCTCTTGAAGTACGAGCGCATCACCTATGAGATGGAGAGAAAAACCACTCCTGTAGTGTTACCTTTTCATTTTTAATGGGACAGTAAAGCGTGTGATGAACAAGAGCTTACAGGGTTGTCTTCGTCAAAGTCCTTCCACTCCTGATAAAGCTCTCTCATGTCCACCAGCCGGTTTTCCATCTTCTCAAGGGCCCATATTTGCTTCCCTTTGCCTTTCCTCCTCACTTGAATGGCGGGTTCGCTCAATACAGCGTCTCTCTGCATACACAAACACAAAAAAACCCCACATAACTAAACCACCAACACTTAAAACTGTTCCAATTAAATCTAGTTCACATCAAAACTTACAAGATGATCAAGTTTTACAACATGCGCATTAAATATCGCATGCGATTTATCATGCAGCCCTAATCTCCATTATAAATGTACAATAACTTTCACTTTACCCTATGATCACACTGAAAAAACATGATTTTCTTCCTCAGTATTTTTGTCTTGTTTTCCAGTGCAAATGTCTAAAGATTCTTAAGTCGATAATGATACACAGAGGAGCACAATGACAGAAGAGTAGAAGTCATTTTCTGTGAAATCAGTCAAAATGAAATGAGTTTATGAGTAAATCTATTGATAAGGTCAACTTAATTCAAAGAGAAAACAAGTTTTCATATCCCGCTGACAGGTTTTTGTTCTTGTTTTAAGCCCAAACTCACTTAATTATGTTCACTTTCTCATAAAACAAGACTTCCTTTTGTATTTCAAGTAAATGTATGTCGATTTAAGGATGTTTAGATACTGGAAAAATGGGAAACAAGACAGAAATACTGTTGTTGATATTTATTGTTTTCAATGCATGCAACATTTAATGCCTTGACTTTATAAATTTAAGACTTTTTGCTCCCATTTAAGACCTTTCAACCTTAATTTGTAAGAAGAGCGAATTAAGACTTTTTAAGACCTGCAGAAACCCTTATATGGGTCTAAAATAGTGCTGTCAAATGATTAATCATGATCCAAAACAAAATTTTTTGTTTACATAATATATGTATGTGTGCAGTGTATATTTATTATGTATATATAAATACACACACACACACACACACACATGTATATATTTCAGAAAAACAGATTGTTTATATATTATTAAGTATGTTTATTTATAATATAAATTATATGAATATAAATATAGACGTGAATACATACAAAATATATACTGTATGTGTGTGTATTTATGTATACATAATAAATATACACAGAACACATACATTATGCAAAAAAAACTTTTATTTTGCTTTTATTAATTGTTTGACAGCACAAGTCTAAATTGTGGCTGACCTTTCTGTTGGCGTTAAGGTTTGCAGCAGGGATCTGTAGAGTAACTCTGTACTCGGTTCTCTTGTCCAGCTCTTCAGCGATGAAGCTCGCCTCCTGCACTAACAGATTAGCCCGTACGATCTGCTCCCTCAGTTTCCTCAAGCTCCGCGTCAGCACCACCTCCCTGGTGTCACCAAAATAAGAGCGTTACAACAAACTCTCCATGTACTGAGTTTCACCTTGGGAAAACTAAACACATTTGTTTCCACCAAAAACTGAAAGCTCACCTCTCCTCACTCCACTGGCGCAGGCGGTGCTGGGCGCTGGGTGATGATGACATTCCTCCCTGGCTCAGTCTCTCCCAGCTGCGGTACTGCGGCTGCAAGGGCTGCGACTGCGACTGCGGTATCTGCATGCTCTGTCTGTCTGGAGTCAGCTGTTTGCGCAGCTGCTGCAGCTCCTGCTCGTACATCAGCCGCTGGCGCTCCAGAGCAGTTCGCTTCTCCTCCTCATGCTGGCGCTCCAGAG
Source organism: Cyprinus carpio (assembly GCF_018340385.1). Classification (NCBI taxonomy): domain Eukaryota; kingdom Metazoa; phylum Chordata; class Actinopteri; order Cypriniformes; family Cyprinidae; genus Cyprinus; species Cyprinus carpio. The sequence continues at coordinate 7,570,362 of NC_056613.1, read as the reverse complement.
ACTGCAAAACCGCCTGCATGGGGTCTGTTAGACAACAAAAACAGAAATATTTTACATCATTCTGGATCGTGTTTTGGCTACTGTACCTTTAAGACTTGAGGTAAATTACCTGTTTTGATAACATGCCTCTTTAAATGCAAAATAAGTGGTCATTATTTTAATAGCAGCAATGTTCTACTTTTTAAAACAGCTGTACCAAAGTTTGGGGTCAGTAAGTTTTTTTTTCTAACAAATTATTAATTCCATGCACATCAAATGTGAAAGTAGACATGTATAAAGTAACCAAAGCAACTTTCTATTCATTGAAAAATCCTGAAAAAAGCATCAGTTTCCACAAAAATATTAAGCACCACAACTGTTTAAAATGAAGTCATATTTCACATACATTTTGTGGCTAAAACTCACCGTTGCTGCCCAATGCCTTCATCATGACTTCAGTCTGAGCAAACTCGTAGCTGAAGCTGACCTCACTGGACACTTCGCTGGCCGTGTCTCCCTCTCCGTCCAGCTGCTCACTGCTGTTACTGTTCTTCATGTTCCCTCCCTCACCCTCCTCTTCCTCACCCCTCAAGCGCCGCTTTGGTAGGTTTATCCTGAAGAAGTCACAAATATAAATAGTCTTCATAAAAAAAGAATACATACTGCACTTTCACGTACAAATACAGGAAGCCGCTATGTGACATTCTTTAGTCTAGGGTAATAACACGGACCTGAAGAAGTGATTGTTTCCCCAAAAAATACGGTCACCATGGTGAAGCTGCTGCCGGCTGGTGACTGGAGAGCCGTTCACACATGTTCTGTAACAGAGGAAACATCAAGTTACTTTAAACAACTTTAGATTTAACATTTACCTAAATAACGATTTGGCTTAGATTTTTTTTAGATAAACTTTTAAGTTTTTAGATAAAAGAACTTGTCTACTGCATTAATTTAAATGTACTATATATGCATAGTGCAAAGAAAACCTGCGGTTAAGCGTTCATTGATTAAATTGAACCTGTGAGCCTTTTGGTTTACCCATGTGACATTTACACTACTAGCCCCGATGCATTACCTTGAGTTTCTGTAAGGGTTGAGAAAGACAGCTCCCTCAGGTGTGATGTTAATGACACAATGCTCTGCTTGGATGCCCATTCCACATAGCTGGATGTCCTGTGAATCTGCTGATCCAACCTTAGTGTGTTCCTGCAAAACATCCCAGCATTAACTGCAGTTATCACTCAGATGACATCCATAGAGGCAAAATCAACACATAACGGGTGCCACATTTTCAAGCACCAAATTATAAACTAGAATATTGTTGTTGTTTTTTTTTGTAATACTACTACTAATTAATTCAATATTTCAAAAAAGTAATAACAATATGCATATTATATTATAATATATACTTTTTATATATTGTGTTACATTAAAATGTGTATAATAATAATAATAATAATTATTCTTATTATTATCATAAACATAAATAATCCATAAATAATAAAAAGAAAAAAAAAAAAAAAAAAAAAAATAAATAATATAAAAAATAAAAATAAAAAACAAAAAAAACAAAAAAATAAAAAATAAAAAAAAAAAAAAAAAAAAACTAAAAACTCTTAAATAAAATAAAATAAAATATTTGTGCATTACCTTTAGATAATAAACCAATAGTTCATTAAGGGCAGGGTCAGCGTTGAGGTTGACCAGGAAGCATTTATCTTCTCCAACCTTGATACCAGAAGACTGCAGAGAGATGCCAAGACTCTCCAGCTGTTTTTGTCTCTCCTGTGCAAAGAAAAGAACAATGCGAGAATAACTTTAGCGTCCTCTTCTGTGTTTGACGGATGGTTTTATGGAACATGAACTGAAGAACATCCAGACATAAACAAAATTACAGTCCAGACAAAACAGTGCAAATTATTGTTGCTGTTACTTGTGCGATTTCCTCAGTCTTCCTCAGCTTCTCTTCCCAGGTGACCGTCATCTCCTGTATCAATTTCTCCGATTCCTCCAGTCTCTCCTTCAGCTCTGGTGCCTTCATCGACTGTAGAGGAACATGGCTCTTAACATGCTGTTTTTGACATTTTGCAACGTCACACTAAGAAAATTATAAAAATGTGTACCTCAGCCTGCGTCAGCTGATCTCGCAGTTTCTCCACCTCTTCTCGGAGTTCCCGGATAATCCTGGCATTGGGGTCTTCGTTGACCACGGCGTGGTTGACGATGCTCTTTGCTCGGTCTGCATAGCGTAATGTTGACAGCGTCTCATCATAATTATCTGCCGCAGGGCTTACAGTGGCAACCATAGCAGTCCGACTGTTTCCACCCAGACTGTCCTGTGGTCACACCAGAAGGATGGACATTAAACATCAATGTACAGGGCAGAGGGGTACCTTTCCAGAGAATATAAATTCAAAAGAGTGTGGATGGAACTGAATTGGAAAATTTAAAAAAATACTGTGGAAATTCCCCTTCCTGGTGTTTACCGGACAGAATGAGTGTTCATACCTTAAGCAGCCATGTCAGCACCGAATCTCTGTAGGGCACAAACTTGTTCTTGTTCTTTCCAGCACCCTGGTCTGCCAGAGCTGAGATCACCAAACCCAGAGTGGTTAAAGACCTGCCCGGTGTGGAGAGGAAAGACAGAAATGGAAAAAATAAGTGAGAGAGAAACAGACCAAGGAAAAAGACACAGTTCACACACAGAAATATGCACTGGCAGGCCAAAAAGCCTTTACCAGATTTATAAACCTTTCTCAGAACAAACTGTGCCCTTAGATGTAGCCAATTTAACAAATCTGATTCTCCACAGTATCTTTAAAGAACTAAAATACATTCTTAGAGGGCTAAAACATCCAGACACAATATTAGTGGGGAGCTTCGCACTGTAAATGAAGATTATGTCTACACAGAAGATAAACTTATTTCAAAATAGTTATTTTCCATGACATGTCTCCTGTAAAAAGGCAAAGCACCCATCCAACAGAAGAGGGAACGCCTAAATTCAGTGCCATAGGAAAATATTCAGAGGTGACTCAGAGACTAGATTAAGCAAGAGAATCTCATGAAAACATGTCTGGGTCACATTTTACTCCAAAACTGAAAGGGAAAAATTAATAAAATTAGGCGTGAAGAAAATTAAGATGATTTTTAGAGCATGTAATTGTTATTTTATCATATTATATTTTTATTAATCATTAATAAATAACTTACAATTTATCATATAATACAATACAATACAAAACAATACAATACAATCTATTTATTCTCCACATTGTTTGTCCTTGGTAGGGTATAATATAAATGTAACATTATACATAGTAATGTGATATTGATTAATGGAAAAAAAACTACTAATTATTTTATTATTACCAATTATTTATTATTATGATTATTATTATTAATTATTTAATATAGACAACAAAAAACAAAAAACAAAGAAAGGCATCATGCAGAATGAGTCAAGGTTGCACACACTTGTTAATGTTGCTGCCTTCCTTGAGCCGCTCGCCTGCAGCACCCGTTTTTGCAGCTCTCTCACTTCCTGCCAGGTCCACCAAACTAAGCTTACTCACCTTTTCCCCACTTGTCTGTAGAAGAACAAGAACAAAAAAAGAAATGAGACGCTACGTTCAAAGTTCATTGTAAATGAAAACTGGTTCTCAACTGACTTACCTGCTTAAATAAAGGTTAGAAAATTGAATACTGCTTACTAAATAATATACACTGGTTACTTTTTTTTTCCGAAATAGCATGTCACATGACCTAATTATGTGTATGTTTCCATGATTGGCACCTAATTATCCTGGAAATAAACAGTGAACTAGCAGTGGCGGGAACTGATAAAAAAAGCAACATAATCCCTCACTACTGAACATTTCCATGGTTGTCAATCCTGTCTGTGCTTGTCCTCCCTAGAAACCCAGGGAAACGGCTTTAAATGTTAAATTTGTGTATGAATGACCACGCTGGACAAATTCTGGTGAGCTGTCCTATATTACGAAGGAACAATGACAAGAGAGGCAATAGTGGGCCATAGACAAGCATCCATTGTTCTCCTCTCTATTGCACAGCATTGGAGCAGTATGTGGGGTGGAGTTCCTTTATGTGCCCCAGCACCTTACTGTACACAATCCCCCGGTTTGAGCATCAGAGATGAGGTTTAATTGAGAGGAGAGGCAGAGAGATGCGAGAGCGAGCTGAGAGGATATGGGAAGTCGTGAGGAGGGGGGACTGAGCTGGACCGAGATTACAGTGCATTACAGCAACAAAGAGAGGCCTTGTGCTGCGAAGGCTTCAGGCTCCACATGCACATTAGCTGAGAATACACAATCATATAGAGTTCATTCGTTAATCTATAATCAGCTATTTAAAGGAGATATATTCTGCTCTTTTGCAGCATTTAATTTTTTTCCTTCTATTAACTACACTCAAGTTACTTTATGACCCATTTCCACCTTCTCTGTGACCTTTAAAACGAACAGGCTGTTCTTGCTACTGTACCTTTAAGACTTCTAAATAAGTGAATGACCTCTGCAAGAACATTGTTATGAGTAAACCCCTCACAACACATTAGCAACTGCATAGCGAGGCAGTGACAACCACTCAGAACACCCTAGCAACTTCAGAGATGCATATTAATCCCCAAGAACGTATTAGCAACTACATGGAAACGCCCTGGAAATCACCAACAACACCCTAGAAACAAGGAAACACCCTGACAACCACTCAGAACACCTTATCCACCTTTTAACCACAAATTAACACTCTGTGTAGCAACACCCTAACAACCACTCAGGACACAACAACCACACAGAACACCCTAGCAACCTTATAGTTATCCATTAACCACTAACCACTCATAACACCTTAGAAACTGCATAACAAGACCCTGACAACCACTCAGGACACCCCAGCAACCTTATAGTTATCCATTAACCCCTCAGAGCACCATAGAAACTACATAGCAATGCCCTAAAAATCACCTAAAACACTTTAACAACCATATAGTCATGCATTAACCACTCAACACCTCAGAAACTACATAGCAACACCCTGACAACCACCCAGAATACCCTAGTAACCTTATAGCCATGCACTTAGTCATCAGAAAACCATATAAACTACATAGCAACACCCTGACAACCTCTCAGGATGCCATAGCAATCATATAACTACGCATTAACCCTAACAACACCTTAGAAACTATATGGCAACACCTAGCAACCTTATAGTCATGCACATACCCCTCATAACATTTTATAAACTACATAGCAACACCCTGACAACCACTTAGGACTGCCTGGCAATCTCCTAGCCATGCATTAACACCCAAGAACACCACAGCAACTGCACAGCAATGCCATGAAAACCACCTAAAACACCTAGCAACCACAAAGCTAAGCATTAACCACTCACAACACCTTAGTAACTTCACAGTAACACCCTGACAACCAACCAGAACACCTTAGCAACCACCTAGTTATGCAGGAGCCCCTCAAAAAGCTTCAGCTATTACAAAGCAATGTCCTGGCAACCACTCCGAACACTCTGGCAACTGCATAGGTACACATTAACGCCTCAAAACATCGTAGCAACTGACGGAGCTGGGTAGATTACTTGCAAACTGTAGTCCGCTACTGATTCCAAATTACATGACATAAATTGTAGTTATCAACGTAATCCACACATTGCACATTTTAGGTAATATAATCAGACTAATTTATCATTACTTTTAGATGACTTTTGACCCATCTCGTTTATCACATTGATTTAAAAAGGATCTTGTACCATAGCGATATAAAAATGCAAAGAAAAAGAAAACAAATTCCATTCCAAGTGCCTTAAACATTAAATTATGTCAAGGTTTCCCAACCTGGGGTTCGTAAAGTAACTGCAAGGGGTTTGTGAATTTAATGAAAACCAAATAATTAATTCAATTATAAAAAATTTAAATTAAAATAAGTCATTAATTAAGCCATTTTATTGCTATTGAGTAAATAATATCATGTAATCAGTAAGAAAAGTAACTGTCGTCTGATTTAGAATATTTTATAGAAAATGTAATTTAATCTAATTACAAGCACTTATTTTTTGAAATCCAGATTACATGTAATCAGTTACTACCCTACCCTGCTCTGAGAACTGCATAGCAATACTCTGGAAGAACACACAAGTGTTGAATAGTGGTGAGTTTACACAGTCAATCACAGACAATATAACAATCTAGTTTTTAAGGAGCTGTTTTCCATAATATGCTAAACACAGATTTTAATACAAAAGAGTATAGAAATCAGAGGTAATCTACTGCCTCACATTTCCCCACAGTGCTGTTTGCATGGAAAACCTCAGCATGCAAAAGACAGCACTGATGACTGCGATGGAAAAATACACACATTATTACTTATTTATGGCTGAGATGACAATCAGCACGCACATAAGGGCTGGGTTTGGTGCACGGGTATGTGCATGCAGGCTAAAACTTTATTATTGCTCTGTTTTAGTGACAACATGCTAAGTTTAGATCTTGCACCTGTTGAGTGGCCAGCACAGTCCAGGCCCTGATGAATTATAGATTAGGGACCGGACACAAGTCGAATCAGGTGATCGTGACGTACGGTACAAAAGAAAAGCATAGTGACACCAGAGGAGATCAGCTGACGTCTAAACTCGGACACTCTATAATTTATTCATCAATTTTCCTGCCATTTGCATGAGCTCTCACCATGCTCACAATAAAGCCGATAAGGGAAGGTTTACTTTGTCCAGAGTGCACTTAATGGTACAAGATCTTTGGAGATGCATAAATTAAATTACTTATGCAATATTATAAATAGAAAACAACCAGTAATGACCCAAAGTGGATGGAACAAAGGCAAGGGTGGTGTAAAAATATAACATAAGAGTAACATTTGAGACTTAACACTGGACTGTGCCATAAGTCCACATCAGCTGATGAAAAGTATTCAATACATCCATCTATGAGATCATCAGGGCTGGACATGATGACTCATCTCTCAATCTCCCCCTTCCTGCAGTATTTGGCTTTATTTCATGAGGATCTTGTAAGAACATTCAAGGTCTAAGTTTTATTATCAAACAGCAAAATCAGGACTGTTCCCGAATTAAATTACCCTAACAAGGTTTTCCTTGCTCTTTTCAAATGACAGAGTTTGAGGACAGACTCCAATGCTCTCAACCCAGGCCACCCAGACCATTTACAATACCAAACTACAAAAAAACTAGTAAATCAGAGAACATGGTTGCAAAGTTGAAAATACATTAACATGACCACCCACATTTGCATAGTTGTGTTTATTCAGAAACTTGACGCAACCTGATAACCAAACTATGCTGGTCTGCAAAGGTTAGCCAATCATAAAGAATGTAATTTACATGGTCTAAAAATGTACAGCAGTAAAAGCTAAGGGTGCAAAATGGTAATGATAATAAGTTTTATGGTGCAAGAAACTGTCTAACATAAAAGTGGACTTAAAAAACAAAAATAAAACCTGAAGCGTGTAGGGTGTGACCCATTTAAGTGATTTTCCGCTTGCATTATCTTGCATCTAAATCTTAATCTATGAAAATCAGTTTTAGAACAGTGTGTTTAAGTGTGTCCTTACCCCCGACTGCAGGTCCTTTAGTGTGTGCGTGAGGATGATATTGAAAACGGCATGGGAGCGACTGCTTTCCTCATTCATATTGGTGGCTGCCACAGTGCGGGATTTATTCCCCTCAGACATCAAGGACTCAATGTCCTTTGGGTAGGAGAAGGGACACGATTAGAATCTCAGACATGCTTTAAAGGTCAGAAATACTGCACACTTGTGCATACTTATTTTTTTGTAAAAAAAAAAAAAAAAAAAAAAAATGCCAAAGCAGTTAAGATGTCCTGAATATGGCCCCTAAAAATAAGGCAGGCAAAATGCAGATGAATTATGGTTACTGCAAAGTAAACTGTTTTTAGGTTTTGAACAGAGTTAAATAGGGCTTCCACAATGATCACTTATGGAATCTCTGGAATTCTACAGAATGGATTAAAATTTGTACAAATGCGTTAATCCAAAGCATTGAACACATTAAACCCATTTAAACTCAACATATTTTTAGTAGAATTAAAAGAATAGGTGACAAATTACACAATTCCATGCATCAAATTCTGCAAAAAGTCATGGAAATCTGTTTTTTACAGATTATGTGCAGGCTTTAGAATGACTAAGAGTTCCATAAGACCAAAAACATCAGCAGTGACACGTGTCATATCGTGAGCTGACTACAAACATTCCTACGGTGGGATTTGCCAAGCATCAACTGCAGACCCAAAGAGGGGATAACTGAGCCACATGATCAACTAAACGACAGTATATATTGGAAAAAAGGAGGTGAAAGTTCAAACACTATGTAAAGTGCATGTTATTCCACTATTAAATATATTTTTGTCCTATTTTGTTACCTTGTAACTTTCTACCGCAAGCCTTGATAGACCATCAACATAAGGCCCCAAAACTTTATGCTCTCTCACTCTTAAGGCCTGTCGACTCCTGTGGGAAAAACAGATATTGTGTAAGATCTACATCTACAGCAGAGTAAAGCTCAGAGATTAAACATGAGACACAATAGGCTTCACCCTTTGGGGTCCAGCAGGTCCCGGACTTTCTCATTATAGATTTCCATATAAGAGACTTCCACGGTGAAGCTCTCTTCCTCTCGCTGGTGTTGAATGGTTCGCTCAAACAGAGAACTGCAGAGTCTGGGGATCAAACCGGGTTGGTCTGCCGAACCCATCATGGTGTATGACTTCCCAGAGCCTGAGGGAAATTACATGTTCTCATGTTACTTCAAATAAATAATCATTACTTAAAGGGGTCATCGGATGCCCATTTTCCACAAGTTGATACGATTCTTTAGGGTCTTAATGAAAAGTCTATAACATACTATTGTTAAAAAATTCTCAATGGTAGTGTAAAACAACACCCTTTTTACCCTTTCAAAAACAGCTCTTTTCAGAGCAAGCCGTTTTGATGCATGATGCTTTAAAAGCAAATGAGCTCTGCTCACCCCACCCCTCTCTTCCGCGCCGCTCTCTGAGAGACGGTAAACTTTAGCCATATTCATCGTGTTACTTGCTAACTAGCACGTTATTAGGAAAGGCGATTTGCAAATATAAAAAAAAACAAAAAAAAAAAAACATATACTCACTTCTTCTGTAGGTGAAGCTGGATCACGAATGATTCGTGCGAACATAGACACATTTAGGTAGATCTGGGGATGCATTCCCTTCACAAACAAACGTAATCCACTGCATCTTCAGCGGCTCAGATGTCGGGAGTAAATGACATCTGCTATGTTCATTATTACATCCAAAAAAAGAACACCTCAATCGCTTAGGAGTCATTCTTGTCTACATCTGCTCCAGCGGTGAAACAATGGCAGACTGATGACAGCTCACTCGGGGTAGGTCTAAGGTAAAACGCTAGTGTCAATCAACTATATTGGGAGGGCCTGGGTCAGTGTGACGTCCCATAGACAAGAAGCTGAGAACGGCTTGATTTGAGAAAGGGATAATGATTTTAGTAGATTAAAAAAAAATATTGGTGGATTTTTATCATTGTAGGGTGGTGTGCCAACACACATTTATGTTCAAACAACATGTAAAAGTGCATTTTGCATCCGATGACCCCTTTAAAAAAATAATCACATTACAAAAGAATGGTTATGTTTAGAGTGCTTTTAAAAAAAACTGAGCAAAGGTCATTGCGTACAAAGCATTACTCACCAGTCTGCCCATATGCAAAAATACAGGCGTTGTAACCCTGAAAGGCATTGTGCAAAAGACTCTCCCCAAGGCACTGAAACACTACATCTTGGCCTGTTAAAATATGATTGAATGACAATTAAGACAGACGTCCATAAATGTGAATCTTACAAAAACCTGACAAGAACATTTTTAAGTGATGTATGACGCTGACATAACAATTAAACTAAAATAAGGTTATGGTTCTAAAAATAGGCTTCACTGTAGCTTCAAAATGATTCATCATGTGAAGGAGAGAAACAGGAAAACAGGAGAAACCATGTATTGCTGTGCTGAAGTGCATGACGACACCTAAAGAAAAACCGTTTAAAAAAAAAATTCACAAAAATAAGAAAAAAAGAGTTTCTTATGGCATAATTTCTTATAAAAAAAATGTGTAAACAAAACCTTATCTTCACTAGTAGAACAAAAAAACCTTGTTAGTACAAATGCTCTTGATGTGTAAACAAAACCTTATCTTCACTAGCAGCACCAGCACCAGCGCGAGAACCGTCAAAATATGATACAGATGAGATATTTGGTACTGAACCAAAAAACAAAGTGGCTTCTTCAAGATGTGTTTCCAGAAACTGACCAGCAAACTTCTCTGTCTCCGACTCATCCATCGACCAAAAACAGTAGTCATAGGCGAAGGTCTTGACAAAAGGGGGACAGATAGATAGAGATAAAAATGGTTACTATGTGTTTCCATTTGTTCTATTCTATTAAACTTGTATACTGTATGAATGTTCTATCAAACTTGCATTTTGTGTGATGTAAGCATGTTCATTTTAGACAGAAATGAGGGTCATACCTTTGGCTGACCCCTGCTGCAAGATGAACCAAGGAGAGGGTGCATATGGGAAAAGACAGAAAAAGAGCTTGTTTACAACCAAATCAAGTAAAAGACAGAAAAAGAGCTTGTTTACAACCAAATCACTTATGCATGTATTTAGAAGAATGAAAAATTTCAATGTGGCTGCGCTGAAGTACAAGATGACAAGTAAGATTCTGTATAAACTAAAAAAGTCCATGTGTTATTTTGGATGTGATATCATGAATATACCAGGATTGAATGCCATGGTATTAATAGAGTTCTATAGAATAATATTTACACTGGCAGCCAAAAAATTTGAATAATGAAGTTTTTTTTTTTTTTATGGGGGGGTTAAGCTCAGCTAGTCTGCATTTATTTGATAAAAAAAAAATTCAGTAAACACAGTAATACTGCAAAATCTCATTACAATTTAAAATAATTGTATATGCTAAATTCAGCTATGCTGTCATAGAAATAAATGTGATTTTTAATTATATTCAAATAAAATAATTATATTCAAATAAAATATATTTCACAATTTTGGCCGCCTGTGCATAATAGTACAGTACATTTTCCCCTGACAATATCTGAGCTTTAATTATTCCAGGAAGTTCAAACAAGCTTAAAAAACAAACAAACAAAAAAAACACTCTAATTGTCCAAATTCTGTGGACCCACTGACTCACAGCTGACCAAAATAGCATGTCATCACCATGAGCGCACTCAAACGGGACCAGGAACCAGCAGCTCTACACACAATCACACATCCTGGGTGAGTCCATGTCATCAGTTGTACTTTGCTCAGTGGACCTGAACACAAACAGACTGTCTCTCACTGAGAAAGCCTTGCCGTTTACAGGGTAAATACGCATTTGGAGCCCTGTCTCAAAGTTGTGTTATCTGTAGAGGGCACCTCAATGGCTTTGCACAGCACTCTGTGAACACAATGACCTAGGCCAATATAAGCATTATTGACAGACTGTGGGAGCGTATTGAAGGATCCTAATCACTCCGAGAGCACTGTGCCTTTCCAGGCCAAATTAATTCAATTCTGTTGTTGTTCTCGGGGTAATTAAAAAACACAAATGCAAAATGCAAAGCCCTGTTCCAAACCATAATGAGCTCCTTAAACAACAAATAGAACAGAGCGAAAAATCTATTTAAATGAAACATCTACCAAGTATTTTACCTGATATTTGTTTGTGCCATGAACTTTTGAGCACTGAGCTATTGATATATGAATTAATGTATAAAATATTAATATTTATTATTACTATTATTATAAAGATTTACTCTATTATAATAGATTTACTCTATTATGCATTGAAATTTGTCTTGGAATACATGACAAACAAGTCATAAATAATAATAATAATAATAATAATAATATTATTATATATGGACTCGACCAATAAGTGTTTTTCAGGAGTTGAGGCTGATAGCAATTATTACAGATCAAGTAGTCCAATAACCAATATTTTGAACCAATATATATGCCTGTTGTAAAAATTAAAATTTATAAAATTTATAACTAAGGCGTAGGGGTGGCTCGATACCACTTTTTCAGAACCGATCTTGATCCGATACCAAAAATTCTGAGTATAGCCAAATACCGATATCGATCCAATACCAGTGCAGTTTTTTTTTTTATCTGTGTAGAATTTCTATATCTCAATGTGTGTTGAACTGATCATCACTCTTTTATGTGTTACACACAATCTACTAAATATACACAACTTTCTTATAAAGAAAAAATAAAAATAAAAAATATATAATCATAATCTATGACAAGAATACTATTATAAACTAGGTTAGTGGACAATTCAGTGCACAATAATTAAATAAAACTAAATGTTTGTGAAAAAAAAAAATTGTGGGGAACAAATAAAAGTGAACAGGTGTTGGACTAAATTTGGTAAAATGTTACACATTGCTCTTTGTATGGTTGTAAAATACATTCATGAAAAAAGTAATATATTTATAATTAAATATAAAGAGCCTACTATAAAATTAAAAGACATTTCTTTTAAATGTAAAGCCAGTAATGAGGCAGCAACATATGATAGATAAGATGAACAAGAAAGGCTATTAATAATTAACTAATAATCTGTCATTGTGCAAAAGTATAATGATACAAAAGGCCCCAATACAGAGCGGCACAAAGCACTTCTGCGCATCCCGTGTGCAGAATGATGTGCTTGAAGCAACACAGAGTCACAGCACGCATGCACAGAGCTCGGCATAGAAAAGTTCAGAGCACAAAGAGAAGAGACATTGATGCATAGTGTATTAAATCTGTGCGATAGTTTATTGAGCATTTTCTTTAAACAGTTTTAAATCTCAGTTATTGTGCTGGTGAAGAACAATTCATAGTGCTCTCTACTCCAGTGCTGTAATCTAACACAGAAGAAATGAACACTATTTAGAAACAAAACGAAACTCCACCAAGATAAAGTCATCCAATGCAAAACCATTTATCTTTATTTACAGATCAAGTATATTATTAGGAACAGTAACTCATCTTGGAGCAACATGAAGTTTGAACGCTGAATGGAGGATGACAGACAGCCACAGCAGAGAGAAGATTTTGCATCAACTTAACTTAAATATTAATTTGTACCTCACATTAAACTGTGGAACAGCTTCAGAACACTTGGAATATAGTGCACGAAAACTTTATGGTGCTTTATAATGTTTTGTGGCTTTCTTGGGGTTTAACAATTACACAGAATAATATACGCAAAATATCGGATTTGGATTGGTCTCGTGATCGATACCCCAATCCGGCTGAAACTGCCAGTACCGGAGCAATACCGATATTGAATATTGGATTGGCGCACCCCTACAAGGGCGCTGACAAAACTTTCTTCAAATGCTTTAGCAAATCACCTTTAAAAATGACCAATTCCGATAACCATAAAAATCCTTAATAAACGGTGGGGTTGATAATCATCAACCCCTAAATGGTTTTGTTTATTTATAGTAATAATTTAATCTTGTATTTTTATTTGTATATTTACAAATAAAAACATAAGATTAAATTATTACTATAAATAAACTAAACTATTAATGAAATCAGCTAAAAAGTGGTTTCTATGTAAGTATATAAGAGAGCTTGGTTGATCCAAAATATGAAGAAAAGCTTCTCTGCACAAAAGAATCATACACAATAAGCCAAAAATGGGTGTAAAATTAAACAGGGTCAATTTCAATTGAAAAACAGTTTTAAGGATCTCATAACTAAGGACATCTAAGATGTGGAATTATTGCCAATTTATACATGCCTTCTGCACATATAACAAAAAACCCTATAATGACCATCTTCAGCAATGGCGATCCTTTTTATGATCCCAATCTAGAAAATCTACGTCCATGAGAGCTTATGGAAATCACCGAAGCGTGTACAGCCATGTAGGTACACGGCGAGCAAACAAACAAGCGAGGGATGGAAAGCTGGGGCAAAATATGCCTGGATTCAGTTCCAACGACCCCGGGCTCAGCTTGTCATTTAAAATCAGGCCATGCCACACTTGCGGTATAATAAGTTGCACGATGACATCCCCCCACGTCACACCACACTGACAACTGAGAGAGATGTTGGCCCCTGAAGGAAGTGTCAGACTAAGCTTCATCTTGAGTTCCTGGAGGAGGTCTGGCAAACGGGGTGGACAAACACACATGGCGGATATTCGGAAAGCTGTGGAGACAGCTGTATATCTGTAACACTAAAAATAATGTTTCTGAGTGACAGTCCCTCAATTCTGACATTGAAATAAATATGTGGATATTCTTAGAAAATGATCTTGTCTCCATATTATCTGTTTCTCAAAATCTAGCCTTGCTATCCATTGCTGCAGGGCATAAACTGCATGATACAGATAACAGATACTTCAGAGAAAAACTAATCTAATTTCATGCATCATAGGAACATAACGAATGCTTTACAAGACACCTAAAGGACAGATTACAAATTCTTGAGAATTCTCTACCAAACCTCCACAGCCAAGGGTGTAGCTTGCAGTAGGTATGTGTGTAGTGACAAATGAGTTCACTGGTTTGTGTGCTACACCCAGACTACTGCTAATGCTCGCAGCTCCCGCCGCCGGCAACTCCTTTCCCAAACACTCGTTACAAGTCCTAGTGACTTTGACCTAGTACTATCTGGCAAAGCCTATACTAACTATACCCCAGTCACATTTTATCATATCTGATTCGCCAGCATGGCGAATACAATGATGTACTGTCCATGATGGAATGGACAAAGTACTGAAATGAATCATTTCAAACAAATAACACTACTTAGCAATGTTTCTAATCTTATTTATTACTCTGAGCACAACTGTAGATTCATTCCAGTAATTAGCTACATGGCTGCCTTTTTCCTCATGCAATGTTGATTTAAAATGATCTGCTAAACAGTCTTCTCTTATTTATGTTGGGCTGAGAATTTAAATCATTTTAGTGAATCGCTTCATTTGGATGATAGGCGTGAATGAACCAGTGCAAATATATGATTCAGTGATGCACTTTTTTTTTTATTTAGTGTAAATATATCCGTTTAAATCAATATAGTCACCATAAATTAAATGTTTATCATTTCTATGCTAGAAAAATACTACTCTGATTGCAGAATATACAGTAATATGACATGACAAAAAAAAAAAATTTAATCAATTTTTTAAAAAAATCATTAATAAAATAAAATGAATCAATTAAAAATAAATAAACAAGTGTTTAGGTATAAGTTTGCAAAATTGAAATAGATGCTTTGTTTATCACTACAAAGTTAGCAAAATAAAATAGTTAAATCAATTAATATAAAATAAAACAACAATTAAAATAAAAACAATAATTAAAAAAATACATAAAATAAAATAAAATAAAATAAAATAAAATAAAATAAAATAAAATAAAATAAAATAAAAGACAAACAGGTGTTAAGGTATAAGTTAGAGAAAGTAAAATGGGTACTTTGTTTATCAGAGCAAAGTTAGATTCATGTTTTTGACTGTCCAATCACGGAAGCCATGACAACCCAATGACAACCTAAGGAAAGTTGGCAGCTGCTCCCAAGTTCCCAGTCTGGTTTCCAAACATTGCTGGACTAAACCCGCAATGCATCACTCTGTGTTGTCCTAACACGGCTGTCCTGTACATCTGCACAGATTGGAATCATCCATGAGCCAACTGTACAAATGAAAAATGCATATGCTGTGCCTCTACGCCTGTGCCTGTTTTCCCTACAGGAGACGGAGGCATGTGGTTGTTATTACCCAAAAAATGCCTCAGTGACAGGTGAGACCAATCGCTGAGAGACACTCTAGCTAGAACTGGGATCAGCGCTGCAGTGCTGTTAATCACATGAGTTCTCTCATGATGTCATCGAGTAGACTCGCGAGTAATCTTGTATATTGCTTTATGACATTGTTTTTGTGGGAGTGAGTCAGAGGCTTCCTGATATGAGGCAGCACTGACTGAGCAGAGTCCTCAGCTGCTGGGGAAGACACAAGCTCTCACTTTCTTTAGCAATCGCACACACAAAAACATTCATTTAGAGAGTGACGGTTTGGCACAAATCAACAATTCGAAAAATTTGTGATTTAAAGGGGAAAAACTACAGTCTTTCGGGAATTTGACTGCAAACTCTACAAGTTAAATATACAGGAAAAATAACAACTAACATATTAACAACTAATTCTTTTTAAACTCTACCATTCAAAAATTTTGTGATTTAAAAGGGGAAAAACTACAGTCTTTCGGGAACTTGACTGCAAACTCCATAGTTATTTGCAAACAAAATATCTAACATAAAAAACTGATATATTACCATCTAGCCCTACCCACAGTTACTGCATATAAATCAATTTAGCTCACTGAAATCATGTCAAAATGAATGATTAAATGTTTACCACACTTACAAAAACATGCTGTGGCAAAGTTGTGGCAAACACTGCAATGAAGGTCATTGGTTTAAAAAAATTAGACTTTGTTCGCCACATAATAACAGCAAGTTAATCACAAACGGTTGCTACTTTTATTAGTTGTACTTTTATTATCCAAGGAACTGTCTATAGGGGAGGAGGCTGCTATGAAAGACTGTGTCAACAGTGTCGTCCCTTCCCCCACTCTCTGTATCCCTCCATTCGCGCTGCAAACAATCACCACTCTGGTTTGGTGCTATAACAGTATACAAATGAAACCGAGACCAAAGCACCACAGGCGGAAAATAAAAACCACATTGACACCACCGGAGGGAAAACCCTCCATTTACAGGCTAAAAAGTGGTGGTTGATTCGAGTCTGCAGTCTAGCAAACAAGCCACTGGCCTCAATCTGTCTTTGACTGGCATCAAACACACATTTAATTCCGCCACATTCAATCAGGCTTTCAAGCAAACTCAAGGAGCATTCCAGTAACATGCTTGCGATTTCATTTCGAGCTAGTTAATGGATTCACTCAATGCTTCATCAGACTATCCTAATATTCCTAAAAGGCTTGAGGAAAGCATTTTCTACAGAGAACCATTTAAATCTCTCCTTTGAGAGAGTATCGACCACTCCAAGGCAAATTGTCGACTCAAGGCCAGGACTGTAAATCCCTATGTCTTTGTCTGCATTCTTGCAGGGGCTGAAGTCTGAGAACAAGGGGGAGGAAGGAATGAACCTTGATTATGGTCCACTGCAGCTTTCTTATGGGTTAGTGATGTACTCTACGGTGACAGCTGTCAGTGTAAGTATGCCAGAGACCGAGGGTTGTGGCAAATGCTGTCTAACACCTTGTGGTTGGGGTTCGCATGACGGGCTAGTCAGAAAGACAACCTGACCGTGCACTCGGACGCACATGAACTCCCCTTCAGCTTTTGGGCTCTGAGGTCAAGTCATTTAAAATAAAAAAAATGTGATTCCGCTTCGGTTGCTTGCAAATACGCAGCCTGTGACTTGGAAAGATGACATTTTATACCCTTGACCTAAATTATGATCCACTAGATATATGTCCTAATGAATGTATGCGCACCGACAGATGCGGCTTCATGCTTGAACTTAATGCTCTTGAGCAGGCCGAGGGCAACAGGATGCACTCTAGGGCACGTCTTCCACATGATGCAGAAATTATTTTCCTAAGCTAAAGACACCCAACTGTGCCTCAATGTCTTGGTAATTACAACAGTGTAACGAAAAGTACACAATTAAACTCAACCAGCAGTGCTCATTAACATTATGTGACGCCTCATCCAGTCGTTTTCACTGATTTGCTAAAATGTAAAGGTTGGTAAGTCGGCATTAGCCATTGTAAGATTATAGAGAGAATATATAGATTATATATATATACATATTTCATCATATACACATACTGAAAGAGGAAAGCTGCATTACAGCTGAAGTTCCACAATTTCTCTGAATAACAACACAGATACACGTATGCAGAGTTGCTAATGATAAAATGTAACCTTGATCCAACTAGTTTTGAGAACTGCACCCTTGGCATTGCTTGAGGTTCTTGCTGTACATCTCATGTGAGAGTGTGCCTTTGGAGAGATTGACAAAAAGCTGTGAAGGAAAGGTCGTGCTGAGATGGTTTGGGAGTGTTTTATGCAAATGACTAACCACGGGCATAAGGTCGCTCATTTAGAATACTCCAAATTCATTAACATTAGAACGTGGTTAAGAACTAGTTCATGTGCATACGCATGTGGTGTCATTAGGCAGAAAGCAGAAATATTGTCTTATATAAGGCTTTAATAATCATTTTAATTCTACGATGATAGCAGAGAAAGATATAGTTCTAAAAATCGTTCTCAATATTAAAGAATAGCAGAGTTCACACCACAGCTATAATAATTGACAGCCAAAAATAATCAATGCTGCTGTCACAAGCTTGAGAATTTAAAGCGGCGTGCATGAGAATAAACAGACGATATTGTCCACTGGTGTGGACACTAATATAGTTATCTTTATAGTTATTGTTCTTTGTGTACAGGTAGCCTACATTTATCTTGTTTTAAAGATTTTTTGATATTTCTACTGGAAAACAAGTAATAAACACATTAAAAACACATAAAAGTCGTAATTTTACCACTGCATATTGTGAGATAGGAGGATCTAACCTAGTGTCTATGACTTGATGAAAAAAAAATATATATATAAACATCTTAGATCACTGTTCAGCAACCTCTTATGACATGGATCATGTACATGCCTATTCAAGAAGCATTCGTGACATTTAAGATATTGATGGTATCTGAATATGCTTTTTTGAAAATGTGACTATAACTTAAGGCATCTGTGCATCACTGCAATCACTAATAGAGCTCCATGTAAAGGAACTTTGATACACAGGGTGGCGGTTCTGTGAGTCTTCAACACACCTGAACTCATTCTGACTAGTGTATGTCTGGCTGATTTCCTGTCTGCTAAAAGCACGCCCTGTCTCTTCAGTGCTCTTTGGTGCATTTAGGTGGGATAGTGGTAGTCTTGATGTGCTGGCAACTCCTTAAATTAACAAAATCTAACACACGCCTTACACTAAAGGACACAGCTGCAAAACACTGTTAATAATCCTGAAATAGTGGGGAGTGACAAGCAATTATTCATCTTTGTGAAAAATACAGAGATTTTTCTAAAATTACAAGTATGCTATTTCTATTATAGAATACATAAATACAGTCAAAAATACATTGATTTGCCAGGCATATACAAACATCTGGTAATAATACTTATTGCTCATGTTTGGGTGTGTTCAGTGTTCAACCTGTCCAAAACACCCCTAGGAGCTACTTGCAAACATAAAACCTTTCAAATGTCATTTTCTTTCATTAAAGCAAATGGACAGGCACTAAGATTCATTCAGCCTGAGTATGTGATGCCATCGGACATGCTGAGAGCGGTACAACCACACAAAGGACTGAAAGACGAATATACACGGACATATAAACATGGCATGTAGCCGTCATAAAAAAGATGATCTGGAGTGTGTTGTAGCGCCTGACAGATCATAATTAATATGAAATGCCAGCAATAATCTGCATAAATCAGGCTATTTTGGTCATGTGAACCTTGCCATTTGAGGCATCTGCATCGCAGGGGCCATTAACGGGGCCAGCGATTGAGCGCAGCATGTCACATGAACTCAACGCTGCAATTAAACTGTCTGTTGTGCGAAGGCAGCAGGCGGCTCGACCATTCACTTCCAAGTTTAAAACCTGTTCAACCTCTGTCTTTGTTTGCACTGCACGACAAGAGAAAGCAGAGGGGAAAAAATAATTGCTCTCTCTTGTTTACCCGCCATAAAAGTCAGAGGAAATGTTTATGGCCGGCAGATGCTAAAGCTAGCTTGTATTTTCCCCTTTTTCCAGACACAAGAGCTCCTCAGCTATGGATGACCTAGGGTTAACCCTCCTTCTGCGTTTCCGTGACAACGGAGGGCAGAGAAAAAGAGAGGAAGTCAGACGGAGGAGAGTTATGCCCCGACACACGGCAGGACGGAGCAAACAGCAGGCTGCGTTAAAAAGAACTGCACGTCCACATTCCTGTTCTCCCTCAGCCCCCATCGCACGAGCAGTCCGACTGAAACTGACAACGATGCACACGTTCTCAAACCCCTCATGAAGGGTCCAAAACATGAAATATCTTATTGAGAGAGGAAGAGAAACAAATGCTGCTCTTGTTTGGAATGGAATTCTAGGCTACAGCATACTACTGTACATACTTCATGGTATACATTAAATATTACTGTTTAAAAATTATGTGTTCTTAACATTTTAAAGAGTACCATGCTGTATATTTTTTTTTGTTTTAAATCAAAGAAGTTTAAATTCCTCAATTCTTCATTTTGGAGAAAGAAATGGTTATTTTAAATCCAATTTTTTTTGCAATGATAACTCAATCCGATCAAACAAGGAGTCAAGAAAAAGATGTTATAAACAGCGGCAGATATTGCATCTGCTTCATTACTCTGGAGAAGGAAGCCAAGTTGAGTGAAAAGCATTGTGGGATACAGTAACCACTGCAGTATGCAAATGTAGTAGGTCACTGGGTATTCTGCATACTAGTAGTATGCTATTCTGAACAAATCACAAAGTTAGTAAATCTACACTACCGTGCAGTTTAGTGTCAGGGAGATTTTCAGTGTTTTTTAAATAATTTTGTTAACCAAGGTGGCATATATTTGTTCAAAAACACAGTAAATGGCAATATTGTGAAATATTATTACATATTAATTGTTTTCTACGTTAATATTGTATAATGTAGTTCATTCCTGTGATAGCAGAAATCATTCTAATATTCAGATTTTGTGCTCAAAAACCATTTCTTATCATCACTGGTGAAAACAGCTGCTGCTTAATATTGTTTTGAAACACTGATATATTTTTCCTTGCTCAATAAAAGTATTAATATAGTATGTCTGATTTTCCAATTTAACTTACCTGGAATCTTTTCCTAGGTTTGCCGGGTACAAATATGTTTGATTCCCCTCCATTTCCACAACACATTTTGTGTTCAGGTCCTTTTCTGTTGGGAAAAAACACATTGAGGCAATTTAAAAACCAAAGAATATACATTTTCAATTTATTATGAGCTGCATCACCTCAAAAAGAATCAAGCTGTTAAACTATAAAAGAAAAACGGATACAACACCACTAAACTGATCAGATGAAGCATACATCGTATGGAACTGCTACTCTAAATATGTTTGTCCCATCTCTGTCACTTAGATGTATCTAATAAGACAATCTTATGACCTATTGAGTTCCCAGTCATCCTGATTATGCAGAACAAAGGGCTAAAATCAATAGCAGGGGTTAATTTCACAGCACAAGATGCTGCTTGAGGACTGAAACCAGAGAGCATTCTGACACAGAGAGTGTTCCTGAAATCCCCCACCACTATTCTCACAGATATGGAAAGAGTTCAGAGCAAAACCAACTATAATTTCCCTTGACAGGCTGTCAACTACATCAGCAAAAAAATCAGTGAAACTAAAACAATGATTATACACATGCTAGATGATATATGGCATTCTTATTAATATCCCTTTTATTCAATACTTGTGTTAACCAACTATTTCCAAATCCATACTTCTCCAAAATTGAATTAAATGATTTCAGTGTGAATGTGACTGCAATGTAAGTGCAATAAACTCATCAGCAGGTCATGAGTTCTCAAATGGGAAAATAATTTAAAGCAAAAATTAATATCTCATGCCCGATTATGTATTAATTTGGAATGTAGTGATGTAGTGAATGATCTGCCTCTGATTATTTTGCAAAACTGACCAGATTGATAAAATGTGGCATATACCGACAGTGGATTTGGTTTTGTGTTTGCATTACATTATTCAATTTAAAACACTGGAATAATTTGATTCAATTTAGGAAAAAAAAATGGACCAAACTGAATAGCTGGCAAACACAGTTATTTAAATAAACAATATTTGTGCGCACAAATGCATGAAAATAATTAGAAATTTTAAACAAAAATTAAAATAAAGTATACACAAAAATTGTTATAGATATTTGACATGGGAAGTAAATTAAGCAATTAAATATTAAAGCATTTTTGGTCCTTTTTTTAACTCACAGAATATGTTTCGTTTAAGTTTAGTTTAGGCTGCAAGACATAAAAACACAGAAACATGGTCAATGAACACAAGATCCAGTGACAACACAGCACTGGCTATATAGTTCAAGTGACACTTCCATGAACTGGCACGAAACTCTCTCAACACTGGCCACATGCCATCGGGCCATCCTTAATGTTTAACCCTGGGATTGACTCGGGTCTCAGCTTGGCCAGAGCCTTCACAGCGGGAAGAACCTGCAACAGCATTCCTTCAAACACTATGTCAGCAGCAAGCCTGTTGCTAAAGCAGCTTCCGGTCCAATAAATGGATTCCAAATAAAGTCTTGCAGTTCGGTCAGCTGAAAGTTTATGATGCACTGCTGACTGCTGACAAACAAAGGGAACGGCCTAATACTAACACACCCAATCCAACAGAAGGCCAAAGCATGTTTGAAACCAACAAACTCTCCTACCGACAACAACAGGGAAGTGGAAAGCATTTGCAGCTGACTCAGAAATCCTTGGAAAGGATGCAATCCGAAGCCACACTAGCTGTGACAACTTCCTGTTAAAGCAGGAAACAACTGGTTTCCTCCCAGCATTGGTGGCCAAGGTCCAATAAGGAGACCCATCTGGATTTACCACAGCTAGCCAGTCCAAAAAATCTGAATTTCCTGCATTATGTCACTCAGGTGAGAGCGATAAGCACATGTAATCTTGGCAACAGTGACGAAGTGGAAAGATTGACAGAATCCTAAACACAATAACACAAAGACCAAGCGACTATTTATCTACAGGGAACAAAAGGCAGTGACAATGCCCTAAAGCTAATTTCTATAGTTATTTGCCTAAGTTTATGGAAGTAAAACTATTAACCAATGCATGGTTCAGTCTGCATTCTTCAAGCCATGCAAGAAGGGAATGAGGCAATTGGTGTACTCAAACTAACTTGGTAAATCATTAACTATTTTAACCTCTATATCCCTTTATCCACCAAAAAGGTTTTTTGAAAATATCTTAACATAGTCTTAGGATTTAATATGAATATTTTCTTAGAGGAATCCAAACACATTGTTGGCCATGGGAACATGTTCTGTTATGCAATGCTGGCAAATAGTCTATTCAGACTCCCTTCCTGCCTTTGTCCAAAATAAAAAGAGAGAGAGGCAGAGAGAGACAGCGCAAGTAAAACAGAAAGTTTAGCGTCATTTAGAGACTTTCACATTCAAGCTCTCTCTGTCATATGAAATAACGTCTGAAAAGTCTTTGGAACTGGAACAATACAATAAAGGTCAGAATTCCAGCACTGCAAATGGAGACTGGGAAGTTTTAAAGGATATGTGACTCAGAAAGCTCACACAGGCTGTCAGCACACCATCAGTGCTGGAGTCTTGTGACCGAATGTTACGCTCCAGTCGGACACGTGACCCCGTCACTACAATGCAGCAAATATTTCACGCTTCGGTGGCTTTACCAAGACACATGTTCTCCCACGGCAAGACCCGCTTTAATGTCATGCGTTCATGTGAAAGACATGCAAGTAATCATGCAACTAATCTTGGAGAAAAAGAAAAGGTGAATAGAAAAAAGGAAATTTAATTAAACAGTATGTATGACATTAAGTGGTGTCCTCTGGATAGATAGATAGATAGATAGATATATAGATAGATGGAAAGAGAGAAAGATTGTGCATGTATCAAATATTCAGTTTCTGTGGTCACAGAAAACCTGGAAATGGGTAGTTGACAACTTCAAGCTGTGTAATGTTATAATTTATCTCAACCAATCCTTTTATAAATGCTGTATGTTTGATAACGTATACATACTTTGCACTCTTCGTATTGTTAATGAACTTCACCAAATATACTAAAGTTGAATTACAAAGTTCACATCATCTGACCCAAATATAAATAAAGTGTAACATAGATAGATAGATAGATAGATAGATAGATAGATAGATAGATAGAGATTTTTTACCAAGACGAATTCCTTGTGTGTTTAAACATACTTAGCAATAAAGCTTTATGATATAGATAGATAGATAGATAGATAGATAGATAGATAGATAGATAGATAGATAGATAGATAGATAGATAGATAGATAGATAAATAGATAGATAGATAGACAGATAGATAGATAGACAGATAGATAGATAGACAGATAGATAGATAGACAGATAGATTTCACCTAGGAATTCCTTGTTTATGTAAACATACTTGCCAATAAAGCTCTTTCTGATTCTAGATAGATAGAGAGAGAGAGAGATCGATAGATAGATAGAGAGAGAAAGAGAGAGATAGATTTCACCTAGGAATTCCTTGATTATGTATACATACTTGCCAAAAAAGCTCTTTCTGATTCTAGATAGATAGATAGAGAGAGAGATAGATAGATAGATATATATATATATAGAGAGAGAGAGAGAGAGAGAGATCGATAGATAGATAGATAGATAGATAGAGAGATAGATAGATAGACAGATAGATAGATAGATAGAGAGAGAGAGAGAGAGAGAGAGAGATCGATAGATAAAAAAAAAAAAAAAAAAAAGAGAGAGAGAGAGAGAAAAAAATGAGAGAGAGATAGATAGATAGATAGATAGATAGATAGATAGATAGATAGATAGATAGAATCATATTTTCTATTAACTCAATCTGGTCATGTGACCCAACACAGAGAATCCAGCTGGCATGGCCTGATCAAATGGACTTTCTCAGAACTGTCAAACCCATTACTGACCAGATTAAATGGCCGTGTCACAAAACCTAGTGTGCTGACTATCTAGACATCTTCTGAGGACCACACGGACGATTCAAACGCCCAGGAAAGCCCTACACTGGGTCTTGATCTACAGGCTGCATGTGAACTGTGCTATCAGGTGACAGAACTGAAACTCGACCCACCTCTCCGGTTCATGGGCCGGACCCGAACCGCCACCTTCACGTTGGAGTTGTTCAAATTAGCGTCGCCCATGATGTCTGTCGATATATCCACGAGAAGACGTGTTATAAAACGACCGAAATGCTTCCTGGCAGCTACGAGTTCATAAAATAAAACTCATCTAGAGATGCCCGTCACAGGAGTCCCGTTTAATCTGTGATATCTGAAGCGTGTCGTGTCCAAAAATGTCCAGCATCGTCCTTATTGGGTCGTTTTTCTGCGTTTTGAACGGCACAGTAAAGACATTGTCGCTTTTAATAATGTAAAAGAAAAGTTTAGCGGAATGTCTTGACAGCTGGAGATTTAGTTGGATCAAAAACAAGAGTCGAGAGCAAAGCCAGCTCCCTCCTGGACTCCTGTCACATTCACACTGGGTCAAACTGAAAATGTCAAGACTTTTGTCCAGCAGGAAACCGAGTTAACTAATAAGGCAAGCAGGGTTTAAATAGTTCATGCCTGGCTGTGACAGTCTAACTACGAAGAAGAAGGTTTTGCATTTAAGAAAAAAAATATACCCTGCAGGTGTTTTAATCCAGAGAAACACTGCATAACTGTTTCAATGGAGGTTTAATCGTATTTATCTGAATAAAGTGCAATGCAGGCAGATCTGTATAATGTTTATCCAAAACTATATCAAACAAATAAATCAATGTTCGCAATGCACGGGACTACTAGATGTTAGGCTATTAAATGCTGATCTGTCAATGCAGCGCTTTTACATGTAACGTTACAAAATAGCAAACAACACGGGTTTAGACAGAAATACCATTAATGTAAATGTCAACATCCTACTCTGGCAGTTATTTCCGAAATCTGATCGCGAATTGTTGAAATGACAGGAGATCCCACAGCATCTGATGCGTATTTGTTGAATTTTAGGGGGTTTTTTTCAGGCTGGGTCCAACTTCACGAGCTGATTAAAACAATGGTGCTGCTCTACATTTCCATCCAGCTCGCTAAATCTTCTGGTTTAATATCCAGTATGATGGAGACAAGACACGCGTCTTCTATAGAATTAGCGAATCCGGGAAAATGAAGATTGGAGTGAATTAAGGACTCCGGCGTGGATGTTACAGTCGAAATAAGCAGCCGCTTTATTCCATGACTGAGCAGCGTGAAGCCAGTGATGTTAACCGTGATCTATGACGCCCAGCGGAAGTTCGTCTTTCAAAGTAAAAGTCCTTAAAATAACAACACAAAATTATTAATAAAGCGATTTCATTCATACATACGTTCACCAATAATTATCATTAATTTATTATTATTAATAATTAATAATCAAATCACCAGTCATGTAACAGAAACAATAATAATAATAAGTATTATTATTATTGCAGTAGTAGTCGTACTGTAAGCTTTTTAATTACATGTATTTTTTCTCGAGTCAGAACTGAAAACCATCCAATTGTGATCAGCTGATCCCCTGGAACAGGCTTTTAACTTCCGATGTGGAAGAGCTGATTGTGTTTGGAAGTTCATGTCATTGTGCTGAGGTCAGATGTATTTCGGTAACGTAGTTCTCCCTTTTAAGTCCACCTTTTTCATCGTTAACAGACATTTTAATATCCTATCCATATAAAGTTGGATGTTCCAAATGCTCACACAACCTCAGTGCGATATAGCTTTGGAAAGAGAGATGGTTCTATAATATTACTTATTTTAAAGAGGTTAAATACTGCCATCATATGATAAGTACTTTAAATGATAGCACAAATAAATGCAGCGATTTACATTCTGTAAATTCTCTTGAACCCCGTTTAAAGGTCTAGTTTTTATTTGTTCATGTTGTGCGACACCTGCTGGTCATATTTAGCACACTGACCCACGCGTCCAAAACAAATACAAAAAAAAAAAAAAAAACGTATATGACGTTACTTTACATGTTTATATATATTTATGGTTATTAAAATGAGTGCATAGAGATCTTAGAGAGACGGTATTTGTATGTCAGATACCAACAGAGGAGGCCTTTCGATAATGTAGATCTTAAGTTAAATGTATTCGAGCTAATAATTTGTCGTCCCAGTTTCTTGGTTATGTATTACTGTGATATCCCACTAGAGGATGCTGAATTCTCAAATAAAACCACCCAAATGTATTTTAATGAGACCAAAGGGATACAATGACAACTTTTTAAATGTTGTAACATTCACTTCATTCTAAAATTATGATTCCCTTATATTTAAAATATTTTGTATTTGAGCTGAAAAGCGATCAGAATTATTATACTGTCAAAAAGCGCCAAAAAAAAAAGTTTGATCAAGACTTGTAACTAAGTTTGCTTGAAGCCGAGTCACTTTTCTTGCACAGTAACACCCACTGCACTTACATGAGTAAGTCGTCTGTTACTGAAATGTCATGCTCCACCCTGTACATAAAGGTTGAAAATAGGAACAATAATTGCAGATGAAGGAGTGCCTGCACTTAAGTGAAAGTTTAATTTGTTCTTCAAGTAGAAGAAAAAAAGTTGTACGCACATGTTCATGCATCAGCTTTGCAGTGAAATCATGTCTGCTCAAGAACAAAGAGTCACAAAATGGAGAAAACCCAACACAATTAATATAGCTGTCTATGGTAATAAGGGCAGAAATGTAAATACAATTTGACGTTTGCTGATTGTATCATTTATTTGGAGTTGCCGCAATTGTGCAATTATTGGGAAAGACCCTATTAAAGTCTAAATTAGATTTAGATTGGCTTACCGAACAAATCACATCCATTAATCACAATGTAAGCAAAATTCCACAGCGAAATTGAATCCTGGTGGTTTTTTCAGGATCTATGGCTTAATCATTCCAGTCTGGGTACATACAGTGCACTTTGAAGCTTGGTAATTTAGTGTAAATGTTAGAGCGTGAGGGGTCTGACGGGGCCTGAGAGGGAACTCCTGTGATCTGTGTGGCTCCGAGAGGAGGGGCCTTCCAGGGGAAAGGGCATCTGCTTTGAATCCCACCACGCAGGCCGCCTCCACCCCACTGTTATGCTTTCGCCTCCTTCAGACCTGAAGATACTATTAGATCAGTAAACCACATCCACTTCAGTGAGCTCATTTCCATTGCATTACTATGGGTAAATATTTGTTTGTTGTGTAAGGTTAAGAAACCCCCTAATCGTAATTTCAGAAATAAAAGTGTGGTGGTAACAAATGTCACTACTCAGTGGAGGTGATAAAGTTCCAGTACCTTGCCTACAAAACAGATGTGCTAATATGAGACTCTAACTAACAGCTAATAGAAGATTAACTTATTTAGCGAGGTTCTCTTCTAACAGTTGCTCTCCATAGAACACAGTTAATACTAATGCCTGTTATAGAGGCCCTTTCATTCATATTGCAAACTCTTCCTCATCGGAAATCTTACGTGGCTTTTTTGTTAACAAGAGCAGTGCTATTACTTTTCTGCAGCGTTCAGACAAGGGTTATTATAGTTAACTGTGACTAAAACCTTAAAAAAGAACCTTTAACAGAAAATGAAATATTAGTGAAGAACTTTTCAGCTAGCTGCCAAAACAACATTTCTCATTTTCACTTTAATTTGATGTACTAAAAATAACTTAAACAGAAATAAATAAATAAATAAATAAAAAACAGTATATAAAAGACTATATAAAAAATATTAAAAAGCCTAATACAATGGCAAAAAATACAACTACAGTAAATTACTAAATAAATTTAACTTAAAAAAACTAAATATACTAAATTAATTCAAACTATTAATAAAAATGAATAAGAACTATTATATATAAATTACTTCAAATAAATTCTACTTATATAATAATTCTATAATAATAATAATAATAATAATAATAACAACAATAATACATGTTTCCTTTATTTCCTGTAGGATCATGTAACACCAAATACTGGAGTAATGGCCACTGACAATTAAGCTCTGCCATCACAGGAGTAAATTAATTTTAAAATATATTAAAATACAAAACGGATATTTTAAACCGTGATTATATACTGTTTTACTGTATTTTTGATCAAACAAATGCAGCCATGATGGTGGCTAGATTTGCATGGACAAGAAACACATTTTACTGAGAAAATGTAAATTATAGTTTGTTTTTGCACATTGCAAGCAAGCTATTCACTCAACATTACTCAACTTGTTTTCCTAACATTGTTTTTCCACACATTAACTGCTGCGCAGCCATGATGATGATTTGACTCCTAGCATCTTGATTAGATAAACCAACAACTGTCACTAACAAACACACGTAAACACCCGCAATGGGAACTTTACGTCTTTTCCTCAACTTAATTCATCTTTATTAAGAAGGGCGATAAGGGACTGTATTCCGTGTAGGCGAAGGTCTTCTGGATTACTGGCCCCAAGGCGGCTTATCGTGGGGGTTCGTTAAGATGACACGATTAAGATAATTGTTCCGGCAGCTAATCAGACGGAAGCGTGGCAGGCAGAGGGTTCGATTTCAGGGACGACACTTATCTTTACAGAGAGGGATCAGAGGGGGTAGGTGGCATGGGTAATCAATTAACTGTTCCCAAGCTTAGAGAGGTGCTGTCTTATGAATGGTCCTGTCCACAACATTACAGAGAGGAGAAGATCTAACGCAGAACATCTGACGACAAGAGCCCATGCTCTCAAATTAGAGTTTAATTACTTTTCACACTTTAATGATTATTTCTAAATGTGACTGTTTGTGCTATTGACATATGCATAATTAACGTTGTACCTTTTTTGGCATGCAAAAACCAGGCCTGGAATCACAGCAAGCATGAATCATAAGCCTGGGAAGGTGAAAGCAGAGTTAAAGAGGTGGAAATATACATCAGCAGTTTTTCAGGAAGAAACTCAAAATTAAATGCGGTCTCCTGCCCTTCTTGCCCCGTAGAGAATGCAGTTGAGGCTGTGCTGCTCCGTGTGGTAGATGACTCATACTGTGCGAGAGCAGGATTAGTAGATTGGAAATGGGTTTCCGGAAAATCGGAGGTGAGCAACCATCATTGGGTTTCATTTCTCAGCTATGTCTTCTATAAAGTTTTTTTCTCCCCTTTATTTTGCGTGGTCATATTATAACCTAAAAAACAAAAGAGACATCAATGTCAAGGAGATCACTAATATATATATATATATATATATATATATATATATATACATATGGTCACACTTTAGTTTTGGGACTAATTCTCACTGTTAACTACTGATTAACTATGACTTTTGTCTCAATAAAATCCCAATTTGCTGCTTATTAATAGTTAGTAGGGTCATTGTTACATTTAGGTTTAAGATCAAAGGATCTATAATATGATAATGCAAAACAAGTCACTGATATATGCTAATAAACTAATAGACAGTCAATATGCTAGTAATATGCATGCTAATAAGCAACTAGTTAATAGAGAATTGGTCCCAAAGGTGTTTCCATAAATATATATACTCTATTAAAAATAAGTTCTTTATTGACATCTATGGAAAACCTTCAACATGGATAGAATCGTTCTATTACATAAAACAGTGGAAAGGGTTCTTTAGATTATTAAAATTAATATTTCAAGAGCTGCTCGTTGAAAGGTTCTTTGGGGAACCAAAAATGTTCTTCTATAAAAAAAAATAAAAACATTTTGGAACCTTTATTTTTACAGGCCTGTTTACACTTGTTGTTCAGTTCGCTTTGTTGTTTTGGTCTTGACCTGAAAGTAAATTACATTACAAAACATTTAGTCTTGGTTCGCTTAGCATTCACACTGTCATTTTAACACTGATTCCAAAAATACAAAGCAAAAGGCACAACTATCACGACTTTCCTCCGGGTGAAATCCTTAATGAGCTGTGTTCATATTTCAGTCAAACTGCACCAGAGATTTAAAAAAAAAAAACACCTTTTCAGGGTTTGTCAGAAAAGCCAGCTTTTCAGGGGTTTTCGGTTCACTTGTTTTGTGCGCACCAAGGTTCAGATGGCAGTGTTTCTGCTTATTCAAATGAACAGCAGTTCATTTTAATCTAACCAAACCTGCCAAGTGTAAAGACGCCCTAAGAGTGTATAGATTACTAGTTTATGCATGATTAGCCATATGGGTGAATCTCACAGAAAACATCAAGAACTCTCTGTATCATATCATCACAAAATCAAATAAAAAAAATAAAAAATAAATAAATACATTTTATATATATCATATGTACAGTATAATTACGATTAATCCCACCTAACATAAAAGTTTTTAAATATACTTTTATATTGCAATATTTTCACATTCAATCTTCAATTTAATATACAAACAACACACACACACACATACATATATATATATATATATATATATATATATAGAGAGAGAGAGAGAGAGAGAGAGAGAGAGAGAGAGAGAGAGAGAGAGAGAGAGACTAATTTATGTATTTTTGGTGACATATAGCCCAGACATTTCTTTGGTTGACCCATTTATCTGTTATACATTTGCAATTTTACAAATGCAATTCTATGCATACTTTGACACATTATCCATCAGTATTTCATTATTAAATAGCAACTAAGGTTTGTTTGTCATGAATTTTAGAACACAGCCGCTGCATTAGTGATGGCGTATATATGAAGCTCTCAGTGGTGCAGGTGTATTGCTGTGTTTTTATGGTCCTTTCTAATGAGTCTTGTGGCAGAATATTGTTTCATATTATGCAGGACTCTGTCAAGTCAAATGAATTGAGCCTGTTTATGGAGAGGGGTCATTGCCTATGACAAAGAACCTCATCTGGACCTTTACCATATGCAAAATGACTGGAATTAGATTGTGGGTGATGTAAGCTCTACTAAAATCACCGAGTAGCCCTCTGGGTCCTTTTCATATGGTGGCGATATTGAAAGAGGTGATGGAGAGGTTATGGTGTGGATTGATATTTGACTTATTATAAGAGTTGGTTTACTATCAAACTTACAGTCAACAGCTAGTTTTGTCACATTTACCAGAATTTTTTTAAATAAATTCACTATTTCCATGGATATCTGAACCCATACTCTAAGTTTGGAATTCATGTCATTCCGTTTAACATTTATTTTTCCAAACACATTTTTTGCCAAACATTCTAAACGTTTTGAGGTTGAATAATAATAGACTGTTTCAACCATAATGTCAAAAAGACGATGTGACAAAAATCTATACTATTACGTTTAAAGGGGAATAATGTCAGAAAAAAAAACAGAAAATTAACAGAATATATATATATATATATATATATATATATATATATATAAACATATACAGTGAATGAAGTTTTCATTTGAAAAAAGTAATTTAAAGGGATACTCCACCCCAAAATGAAGATTTTGTCATTAATCACTTACCCCCATGTCATTCCAAACCCATAAAAGCTTCGTTCGTCTTCAAAACAGAATTTAAGATATTTTTGATGAAAACCGGGAGGCCTGTGACTGTCCCATATAGACTACCAAGTAAATAACAGTGTCAAGGTCCAGAAAAGGTATGAAAGTTGTTGTCAGAATACTTCATTGTGCAATCTGGGTTATATCAAGTGACTGGAACACTTTTTGTAAGTGAAGAAAACAAAAATAATGACTTTATTCAACAATTTCTTTGTCAGTGGTCTACTCGGTATCCCTCCATATCACTGTATGTTGTGTATGCTCTTCTATATCAGCCGCGCCACAAGGATGCACTATTTCTATGTGTATTTAGCTTTGATTTGAAAGAAAACAGCGCATCCTTGTGGCGCGGAAGATACAGAAGAGCATATAGAGACACAGAGGATACTGTTGACAAAGGAATTGTTGAATAAAGTCGATTTTTATTTTCTTCACTTACAAAAAGTGTTCCTATCACTTCATATAACCCAGATTACACGTCTGATGGCAGATGGAGTATTCTGATGACGACTTTCATACCTTTTATGGACCTTGACACTGTTATTTACTTGGCAGTCTATGGGACAGTCATAGGCCTCCCGGTTTTCATCAAAAAGTTCTTAAATTGTGTTCCAAAGACGAACAAAGCTTTTACGGGTTTGGAACAACATGGGGGTAAGTGATTAATGACAAAATTTTCATTTTGAGGTGGAGTATCCCTTTAAGGAGTATTTTTTATTATTATTTATAAACAATTTTAAAACATTTAAAAATCTGTTAATTTCTTTACAAACTAAATCTATTAAATAACTTCAAGTTCAGTGTCCTCTTAATTATGTCATTGTAAGTCATGGGGACACAAAGCCCAAATGGCACAGTTTCCTGAGAATTACCTGAAAGCAGATGCGGTATCAAAGCCCATAATAGCCGCATGTCTGTTGAGAATAGTCTAGAAATTCACTTTTCTCTTGGACTTGAAACAAAGCCAACTCACCACATTCCCTTCAGCAGTTTATCAGGAATATCTCCCCTTGACCAGGTGCACGGAGCAATAGGGCAGCTCTCTCCATCAGCCGAGTTCAAACCCCAAACTGCCTTTCTTGTGAATCACTGCAGTGATAAAGAAATCCCATTAAGCGTTTGCCAGTTTGCACACCCCATCAATCTCACTTGTAGCAATGAGGAAGCCAAAGTGTGTGAGAGCCAAGTGAATGATAGTTGGACACAGGTTGTTTAAAACCTACTGAATTTTCCCTTAAAAAGTCAGAAAGAAACACCAAAAACTCTTCGCATTAGCTCTGAATTTAATTCTTCTATTGAACTAAAACATATTCAGATATTCTGAGAGTAATGATCGATAGAAAATAGCAAGAACACCCAGAATGTCCTCTACCTGCAGCTGTGAGATCATCGTCAAGCTGCAACAGGCAATGATAAGACGCCATTGACATCTCATTGATTCAGCCTTATCTCATTGATTTGACTCCCGTCATGTGCGTCACAGAAAGGGACAGGAACCTTTGGATCTGTCTGCATCTTTCAGCTTCTGCTGGCCCACTGAAGAGAAAGAATAATGACAAGATGATAATAAAGAAATAGTGCACCCTAAAATCAAAGTTGGCTGAAAATTTACTTACCCTTAGGTTATGCAAATGTAGATCTTTGTTTCTTCATTGGATTTGGAGAAATTCAGCATTACATCACTTGCTCACCAAAGGATCCTCTGCAGTGAATGGGTGCCGTCAGAATGAGAGTTCAAATAGCTGATAAAAACATTACAATTATCCACAAATAATCCACATGACTCCAGTCCATCAGTTAACGTCTTGTAAAGCAAAAAGCTGCATGCGAAACAAATCCATCACAATGTTTTTAACTTCAAACAATAGCTTCTATCCATAATATTGCTTTCTCTAATGAAATACTGTCTCATCTGAACCAGAAGAGAAATATGCACATATCAAACATGTTCATCAAATATGCCAGTGGATTTTGATGCGAGAAGACAACAGAGGATGGACTTTTTCAATGGAGGAAGTGTTATTATAGATTATGATATTTTGGCCAGAAAATTAAAAATGCCTTAATGATGGATTTGTTCCTTACAAACACCCAGCTTTTTGCTTTTCAAGACATTCACCCATTCACTGCAGAGGATCCATTGGTGAGCAAATGATGTAATGCTAATTTTCTCCAAATAATTATGTTCTCATGAAGAAACAAACTCAATTACCTCTCAGGGGGCCTGAGGGTGAGTAAATCTTAAGCAATTTTAAAATTTTGGGGTGAACTATTTCTTTAAATATACACACATAATTATTAATAAGACAATTTCCAAAGATGTTTATAGAGACATTTACCGTATAAATACTGTACATCGATTTTACATTTCCAAATGTACAATTGATTACATTCCCATGCCTTTTTTGTTGGGTGGGGGGAGGTTGAAAGCATTATCTATGAAAACCAAGCCAAATAAGTTTATGTGAGTGTTAAAAATGAATTCCGGGAAACTCACATTGCTAGAGAGACTGCATGGCGCTTGTCAGTCGTGCACAGTCAGAGCAGCACAGCAGGAGAGAAAACACTGTGATCTGTTTAGTGACGTCTGTGAGCATGTGACTGAACCTTCACTGTCACGAAGAGACCGCTTGTAAAAGTCACAAATTTATTTTGGGATTCAAATGTATGCACACCTGAAGGTTAAATTACAAGAACACACTAGCATAGCTATGAAAGTCACATTATTAGCAAGGATCTAAGAAACTACTTTTTCAAAAAGAGAGATATGCACCTGTGTGTTTACATACCTATAGTTTGGGGACAAAACTGTCCCCAGAACTTAATTAAATCCAACATTGTGAAAACCTTTTTTCCCCAGAAGGATCGTTAAACTTGAAATCACCTACATTGTGGAAACCAGTCTCCATAAGGACAACAGCTTAATAAACATGCTAAATAATACCTTAATGAAAATATAAAAATTCTGAAAAGTTTTGACCAAGCTGATGCATGCTCTGTGTTTTGTAGGGAAAGCTACTCAATAAAATATTTAAAAATGAACAAAATTTAATTCAGCAAGACATTTTAAAAAACTGCTAGTCCTTGAGGTAGAATGCATTTCGAGAAGTATAATTCAAGGCCACAATCGCTATGATGTTTGAGTCTCACAGGCCCCAGACGGCTGCCATCTGTGTTGCCAGCAGAAATGTTTTTGACCCCAATTAGCTCCCCTGTCTCTCCCCAGCACCTCAATGACAGTCTACTCCACCACACACAGACAGGTCCTTGCTTTTACAACTCCCGCGAAGTCACTATGGTTAACAACAGGTAAATATATTACTCTCCTCTTACAAAAAAAAGTCAGAAGCTTTGAAGATGTATACCTGGATAGTAGTTTGATAAAATGCGTACTTCCTAGTACCAAACCTGAGCTTCAATGCCCTTTTGATTATTTTTATTTTTCCAAAACACTACATAGCATTTAACACAATCACAGCACTCATCTAAACACTGTTTGACACTATACACGCCAAAGCCAATCTATGAGGTCTTCACCTGAAATGAAAAACCATCAAATTTAAGGTAATTTATGTTGACTTAAATATGTAATATTTTTAAATATATATAACAAGTATTTTGCTATATTATTGCCCCCTTATCTCTATGGTCCACCAGGGGGCATTTTGCCTCTTTAGCGGCTCTTATATTTGCATAATTTTAATCAGAAGAACAAATTTAGTTTCATCAATATTCAGTAAAAATAAATGTTTTTTAATTGTCCAATTTAAGGACCAGAAAAAAAAACGCCCTACTACTTTTTCCCTTGTTTTGCTTAGCATCATTTGCAAATCCATGCACTGATTTTGATTGACATAAGTGCAATTATTCTAAAAATGCAGTAACTACATTTTCACTTGTTTTTACACTGATAAGCATGTTATTTTTATATTGCTTTCTATTTGCTTTCTCTAAATTTGGAGGAAGCACCCTGACCTTCGCCAGCTGTCCATCATTATCGTGTTTAGTAAGCCAGTTAATAGACTGCCTCTCGGATCACAGGTCAGCCACTCACATGAATTTTATCTGAATAGTCTCATTACATTTTTTGCAAGTTTCTGAGATGAATTCCTTACGTAGACTTAGGAAGCAGAAAGAGTAATGCATGACTGATTCACTTGTTAAACTCAGCTGAAATACATGTAAACATAATTCTTTGCTTCCCAAAAAGTTTACACAATTTTTTTTTTTTTTTGTCATAAGGGTTGTATGATGTTCTTTTATTTATTTTTTATGTGATACCTTTTGGATCTTCACAGCAATGTTCAATACGAACCATCCTTGTACTGAAAATCTTTTCTTTTTCTCTGCATTTATGTTTTACTCAAAGAAATTACAGAATTAATAGACTTTAGAATAAAAGGAGTTAATATATTTCTTTTTTGGGTGAACTATTTCTTTGATGATATTTCCTGATATGTGGAATATCTATAAAATTCATTAAAGGAATAGTTCGCCCGAAAATGAAAATTTGCTTAAAATGGTACTAACCTGTGGCTCATCCAAAATGTCAATGAGTTTGTTTCTTAATCGGAACAGATTTGGAGATATTTGGCCATCATTTGCTCACCAGTGGATCCTCTGCAGTGAGTGGGTGCTGTCAGACTGAGAGTCCAAACAAATGATAAAATCATCACAAGTAATCCACATGTGAAGAGTTGCTTTTTTGTAATAAACTTATGCATCATTAAGAAGTTTTGAACTTTGAACTAAAATAGGGAGTCCTCTATCCATATTGCTGCTCTCTACAGTGATAAAAACTGAATCAGGAGAGAAATATGATGTAAGAAGACAACAAAGCTGTGGCCTAATGGTTAGAGAATTGGACTTGTAACCAGAAGGTCGCTGGTTTGAGTCTCGGTGCTGGCAGGAGTTGTGGGTGGGGAGTGAATGAACAGCACTCTCTTCCACCCTCAATACCCATTACTGAAGTGCCCTCGAGCAAGGCACTGAACCCCCAGTTGCTCCCACTGCTCTGGGTGTGTGTTCACGGTGTGTGTGTGCTCTTGGAATAGACTTTCACTTTTCAACAGGAGATGGACTTTTTTACTCAAGAAAGCATTATTATGTAATCATATTTTGGTCAGAATCAACCGTTTAAACAATTTAAAAACGTGTTAATGGATTTATTTTTTCTTACAAACTTTTAACTTTTTACTTCACAAGAAGTTAACTGATGGTCTGGAGTCATATTGATGACTTGTGGATTAATGTGATGTTTTTATCAGCTGTTTGAACTCTCATTCTGACGGCACCCATTCACTGCAGAGGATCCATTGGTGAGCAAGTGATGCTAAATTTCTCCAAATCTGTTCTAAGGAAAAAACTCATCTACATCTTAGATGCGTGGGTGAACTATTCCTTTAATGCCCTTGTTTAATTCACTTGTTAATGCACTTTTTCGTTAATTAATCAATAGTCATTATCACCACTCCTTTAGTCAAGCTCCTGGTTTCTTGCAGAAACTGATGCAGCTTCAGGTGATTATCTGAAACCCATTTGCTCCCCTCACGCATCAAAGAGTGCTCATTTGCTCGTTGGGCTTATTCACTTCGCAGCCCTCGTCTTTTAGCCTCTGCAGTGCAGCAATAGAACAGTAAAATGCATAAAAATGCTTTCAGGTCCGTCAGCTGCGGAGTTCAGTCGATGGGGAGTATTTATCATGGGGGTGCTTTCTATCTTTAGAAAGCCTATCAACACGTCAGAGCAGTCAGGACAAGTGTCCACAGAGCACTGTCATCCGAAGACGTCTGTGTCTCCCGGCCAGGACGGAAAGAGAACTGGTGCATCCGTTCGGTTCAGCGAGCTGATGATTGCCTCAGACCAATGCTCCATCACAAATGGAGGATTCAGTCAAGAGGAACAAGTTAAAACAAAGCTTTTTGTTCAGTTTCATCAATGCATTGCACATACACGCATAGCATGTTTCCACTGTAAAGTCAAAGAAGCACTTGTCTGTATTTTCTAGAATCTATAACATTTTTAATAATTTCAAACCTAGTTTGGCTCCTCTACCCAAAACGTTTCAGTATCCAGTAGTCAGGCTATTTTTCTCAAGCTGTTTATAGGCAGGATACATGCAGTGGTTCATTTCCCATTGTTATTTCTCATCTCATAATTTCTTTGTTTTCAATAGCCAATTATGCTTCCATTACTGCTTTTGTGGCACCACATGTCGCAAACAACATGACAAACAGCTCTTGAAGATAAAAGCCATAAACGATTAGCCACCTGAAATATGATTTGCAATAAAACAAAGATAGTCTTCAATATCTATTCAATATGTCTGCAGCACTCATTGAGAAGATAATGGTGATGAAGGATCAATGTGTATTCATCTCTCAGGGTCTCAAGCCAATATGTTCAGAGCCATTCAAATATGGAATGTCTTAAAGGCGTAGTTCGCCTAAAGATGAACATTCTATTATCATTTACAGAACCTTTATCATTGACCGACTTTTTTCCTCTGAACACGTAAAAAGATATTTTGAAGAGCACTGGGGTATAAACATCACTGAACCCTACTAAAAAAAACTTTTAAACAAATGAGACACTAGACTTCCTAATATCTTGTTTTGGGATTAACAGAAAAAATTATATATATATATATATATATATCAATATATATATATATATATATATATATATATATATATATATATAAAGAAAAGAAAATTATTTTAAACTATTTAGGACAAAATTCTGTACACGGACCCTTTTACAAATGAAATTGTCTATATTTGTTAAATAAATACAAAAATAGTTTTAACTGTCAAAAGACATGAAAAAAAGTTTTCATGATATTTCATAATATAATTCCATAGGAAAGAATATTGTACAAAGACTTTGGGTAGTGATACAAAAATATATTTTTTTAACCCTTTGACAAACAAATATGTCAATGACATTGTTGAGGTACATTTATGAGGAATGTGATATATTTTAAATATGTAATTAAAAAAAAAAACACTGGGTCAACTTGCCACCTATATGCATGTTAGGGTTAAGTAAATAGATACAGTCATTTTTTGCTTCCATGATCTCTTTGAAATCACTCTTTCTTCAAAAACTTGTCTGGATTAGTTCCTCTGGGAGGCATTATGGGAAGGCAGATAAATTATAACCACGCTGGCCCACGAGATGTATTTACGCATACAGGGTAATTATCAATAATGCCTGAGTCTAATGAAGCTTTCCCCTCATCTGAATTAAATCCCACAAGAACCACTGATCTCTTCTGTCTCTGATGCTTGCAGTGTTGTGTATATATATATATATATATATATATATATATATATATATATATATATTTAGATTTTTTTTTTAAGTAATTATGACAATTCTGAGAACCTTTTCCTTTTAAGATTCTGTATAAGTGGCAGAAGGAATTGATTAAAAAGTCATGTTCAAAAATGATTTTTTCTCTCTAAGGAGGGAATCCCCATCTAAGCCTGCTGTTATTTCCTCCATTATTCTTTACTGGCTTATCTTGTTAAGAACTTTACTTTAGGAGAATTGAAGCACTGAAAGTGGTCTACAAGTGCGAAAGTATTGAGTTGTACACTTTAGATGCACAGTCAAACACTTCCATCATCACCCAGAATATCTGTCAACACTGGAGAACTGGAAATGTGTGCTACATCACGATGGGTCCATTAACTTAATGGACAGAGGGGGGTTGTGAAAAGAAAAAAAAATAGATAGGGAGTGTGTTAGAGAGACAGGAGGGGGCTGGGACAGTAACCTTTGGGCTTTTTATTGGAATGAGATGACACACTCGAGCAGCTCTTAAATGAATGGCGTCTGTAGTGCGGTTTCTGCTGAGAGGGTTGCCCTTTTCTTTGCAACACGGTCCAACTGAAAATGAAACACTGCCTCTTTTCTCTGAACACCTCAGAGTCAACCTCCCAGCCTCACTGTGTCCCTGCCAGATGTGGCATCAATGTACCTTTTCAGCTACGTTATCGAACTGTGATGCTGGGTCTGATCTGTGGTTCAATGCTTCCTGTTCAAAAGGTTAGCTTCAGTTTCACAAAAATACTTTTATAAATAGCGGCATCGTCTGAATGACGCAATTTCATTACGACAAGCCGTGACTCAAATAGAAAGTTCTCTAAATGCAATTAACAAAATTCTTATCATTGTTATTGTCCCATTTGAGGATTCTAATGTTCATTGGTTCTTTTTGAAAAGTCTACTCTGAGCAGTTAATTATTTAATAATTTTTTATGTCCACGCACCATGCATACAGACTAGACAAGCTTCCATAATTCCTCGCTCCGTTGCACTTACAGAGATTGCTGTTTTAGAAATTACACCCAAATTGCTCTCAGCTTTCCGGCCAGATAACACCCAAGGACCTCACATGCAACGCGGAGGATTTCCTTGTATCACCTTAAATGAGAAAGACAGGCGTCTTAAAGTGGACTTATCAAGAACGTACAGGGAAAATTTCACAGTTGGCCTCCCAGCATAAACACACACACACACACAGCTCCTGGTCTTTCACAGTTAAAAAACAAGCTCTTCTGGGATTTTCATATTACACATTTCTTTGTAAATCTCTGTGGCTCAAAAGAATGTTTAAAGAGTGCTGATGTCATTCCTTCCATGCTTATTATGATTTATTATACTAAAAAAACGAATACACAGTTTATCTATATCCCGCACCTTTGTTCTTAAATAC
Source organism: Cyprinus carpio (assembly GCF_018340385.1). NCBI lineage: Eukaryota > Metazoa > Chordata > Actinopteri > Cypriniformes > Cyprinidae > Cyprinus > Cyprinus carpio. Next base: position 7,529,208 of record NC_056613.1, on the reverse strand, counting down.
TTAGGGCTTAAATGACAGGTATTGTGAGATACCAAAGCTTCTGAGCATGGGCAACATTTAAGTAGAGTCGGGGGAAAAGGAAAAAATAGCGAAAAAAAAGAAAAAAGAAAATTTGTAGTATCAAAAGTATCAAAACAACTTCCTACCTCACTGCACAGCTTCAGAGCAGTTAATAGTAACAGCAGATTCAAGAATAACTTAAAGAGGTTGAACTTTCTATTGTCTTTTACTGGAAATTAATTTACTGTTAAATATGGCCCAATCTCAAAGTTTGAACTCGCTCTGAACGCATGCTGTCTGTGGAGGTTTGGCCAGTCCTCATTCCAGAATTAAATCACTGAGTGTGCCTTAATGTACATCTATTTTCACATATATTCTGCACTGAACAAAAACTCTGGCGTTTTCAGCAGTGAGTGAATTCTGACCAACTTAAACACCTCTGATTGGCCTTTGCATTCAGTAGAATTCCTGTGATTGGCTAGATTGCTCAACGCAGCAAAAATATGTTGAAATAGAAATTTTGATGTTTTCTAGAGCGCAAACACAAATGCACACTGGATTGCCAGACCTCCAACTGAGGGTGCTTTTGCTTTCACCCTCTATCACACCTCCACAGAACCAGACCTGGGCTTAGCTAACCGCTCCAAATAGGGGATTTCATGATAACACTAAATTAATCCAAAGTTCTGGCATGAAACTCTAGATGGCGGAGTCCGATAGTTTAAACTCAATCTGACATAGTGACGTCATCACATGGCACAGCTGTAGTTTTGTCAAAAGTAAAGACTTCGGTACCAGTCGGTACTGAAATGTTAAAAATTGTCCATTTCCTGCTAGCATTTAAGGATCTGCGGACAGACGCCTGCTTTCAAATGCTCATGTGTGCTTCTGTGTGAGTGCTTTGTGAAGAGCGTGAAGCCAATCACAGACGTATATGTTGAGCATGTGAACACAATGGCCAATCAGCTGTGTTTAAGAATCCGCTCAACGGCACACTAATGCTAGAGGGAAATTTATATTTTTTTAATTTAAGTACCCACTGGTACCGAAGTTGGTACTTTTGACAACAATATGCAGCTGATTGGTTCATTTTGCATCAGCAGCCAATGAGATTACTGCTTAGCATTCAAATACTTGGCTAGTGCCTGCTGTAGCAGTTGCAGCATGCTTCAGAAACCCTCCACCTGCCCCAGCTCCACCTGTATAGATCTGCTATAAGGTGATTCATATGCTAGTGGGGTTATTTCATATATGTTATATGTGCAGCAGAAGAATTTCTTACATGATCATAGCAGCATGTTGTGGCTGTACTGGCATTATCAAGTCTCTGTATTTGCTCTGCTGCAGCAGCAACAGCATAGCAGATCTATTCCCCCCAATTTCGCCCCTGCGAATCAACAGCACACTACTCTTACCAATTCTGCTATTAATATTATATATGTTCATGGGTGCTTGTGCATTGATATTGACCTTTTTTAAGCAAATCAACTGAGCTGTAAAAGCCATGTGATTAATCACTCTGGAGCTGCAGGAAAACATTTTGACATGGCATAAAAACATCAATGTAGCAGACAAAGAAAAAGCAGTCCATTTCATGCTTTAAAGAGCCCTGCTTTTGAATGAATGGATGAATGAATTAATAAATAATCAGTCACTGGTAAAACATCTACTATATTATGATGAAATGTGATATTTAGGAGAAAATACATCCAAACATAATATATGATCAAATATAAAATATATATATTACGATGGTTAATTCTGAATGCAGAAAATGTTTTTTTCCCTCAGAATGGTGGATTGGTGGACTATCTACCAGCTAGGGCTAACCGAATCATGTTAACCAACCAAACCAGCCAAAAAAAAAAAAAAAAAAGTGCAGAGCATGATAGTCTACACCACAGTGGAATATGAGATAATTTTCTTGATTCACTGCCTCACTGGACTGCCAAGAGTTTTACATAAATTGGATTAAAATGCTAAATAAACATTTCTGTTTCTGAGATAAGCACACTTGCTGAATAAAACATGCAATGTGATAAGGTCATCTAATAATTTGTAAAGAAAATTGTAGGCATAGTACAAAACTGCTCAGTATCCATTAAGTAGATACTATTCCATTCAGAATACAATACAGCCACAACACATACTCCAACTCATTCAACAATCCAGTCAAAAATAAGCATATGTAGCACCAATTATTTTCACAAACACCTCTATTAGGACACTTACATTACATTCACATGCTAGACATCTTTACTCAACATTGAAGTGAGCCCCTATCAGTAGCCTCCCATATTAGATGTTTCAAAAAAGATAAAATGCTTTTTTTTTTTTTTCACAAACATACTGGATCTACAAGAGTCAATGAATTCCTTCTGAAATTTCCTGATTGGATCGCAGTCTCAAACACCTGCAGAAAGAGAGATAAGCTACTTATCTTCGAAATGTTCCAAACCCCAGTGTTTCCGCATCCTTTCACAGTGGATTATGGGCAAACACACATAAAAAAAATTATAATTGCTCATTTACTGTTATAATTACAGCATCACAGAGCTTGGCAAAGAGTTTTCTTATAGTCACAGCATTATTAAATGCAAATCAAAATCGCCAAATGAACTAAAGCAATGATGATATTTATGATGATATATTTTAGTTTGTTTCACTGTGCACTAAACTGGAAAAAAAGAAAATAACTGACTTAGTTATAGCTATTTTCTTTAAATATAGCCTGGAGCCAGCAAAGACTCTCTGTCATTCCTCCTCAGGGTAATCATAAATGAGCTGCAACTCCTAATGACTATTTAATTAGCGGCTACAATGACTGAAATAATGAAAGGGATTTTTCATGGCTTGACCGTCAAATTAATGCGTTAATTTACACCATCCATAGTGTTTATAAGTTTACATACTGCTTGCAGAATCAGTAAGATCCATTGTAAAAAAATAAAATAAAACCGAAAATATTAAGAACTAAGGCTTTGTAAAAATCTGAACAAGACAAAATTTGTAAATATAAATAAGAAATTAAATATTAAAATTCTAAAGGATAAAATCAACTACAACTTTACCTGCAGAACATGCATAAAAGATTGAATGGTCTCAAAAACGTGGTCTAGCCAAACCTCAAGTTCTCCTCACATGTCTGGCAGCATCTGTTTTGGCTCCTACAGGCAGAACACTGAACATCATACAGGCAGAGTCACATTAATTTGGCAGAAACGCTCTCTGACTAAACAAGTGTGTGGTTTTGTTGCACAACGGTGATTCATTTTCAAGGAGATTTTGTTCGGCAATGAGTATGGCTGCCTTCCATGATGTATCATCTGTTGACAACAGTCTGTTCTGACGTTGTATGATTAATTAAATGTGTACCTTTCTGCCATCAGGCGATTTCATAAATGCTTAGTTTGACAACATCTGTACACAGTTTCATTATATGTAACAGATCATGTCATTTTGTGCAGATTAATCAATAAGTTACTTGTCAATGTGACAAATTCCCTTTTATTTAATAGTGTTTACTACAGCAAGCATTAATATTGTCACAAAACACAGCAGCATTTTGGCAATCACCTCAACATCTGGCCCCATTATTGCACAATAATCAGCAACCAATACAGATTCAATCTAACAAGTTTCATATTAAAAATAAAGGTTCTTTATCAGCATTTATTGTTCTGTGAAGAACTTTAACATCCATAGAACCTTTCCATTGCACAGAAGGTTCTTCATAGTGGAAAAACAGGCATTTTCAAAATGATATAATAAATGATCTGTGGGGTTTTTTTCAGCTGAAACTTCACAGACACATTCTGGTGACTCCTGAGACTTACATATTGTAAAAGGTGGCATAATAGGCCTCCTTTAAGAAGTGTTCACTGAAAGGCTCTTTTGGGAAACCAACATAGTTTTTATAGCATCACTGCAAAATCCCCTTTTACAAATGTTATTTTTTAAAAGTGTACTGTACTATTTTATGCAGATTTTTTTATATCATAAGACGTTTTGAAGGTCCTATACAATAGGGATTTATTAGTCAGCCTGAGAGTCAGTAGTCACCTTAAGGCCATGTAGAGTCCAACCCAGTCTGTTTATTGAGCAGTGATGAAATAATCAGCTGGTAATGTATTCTGATAAAAGTTTGCTGTGGTGAATCAGAGTAAGTAGCCATCTAATGCCTTCTGGTGGCAGTCTGTTTAGCGCAAAGCACAAGTCAACAAATGTTAGCCTTCCTTCTGGAGCCGGCTTTAGTGCACATGCTGTTGCCCCGATCTCAAGCTCTTACGGTCTCTCAGTTTCTAAGGCACTAAGCATGGTCATTAACCATCAACATGGTCACTTTCCTGTGTAAATGTACAGGGGTTGATCTGGTCAGGGTGTCCAGAAACCCATATGCATGGACTTTATATGACCATGGGGAAAAGGATTTAATGTTTGACCACAGTATAGTCCCACTATTTACTCTCATGTTGGAAAACATGTTTTTGACATCTTGTTAAATAGCGAGTAAGCTTGTGGCAAGCATAATAGATGTTATTTTTCTTAATTGAGGAACTATGTGACCATTAATACTTAAGCAATGTTTTTAATTTGTCGGCTTCTTAAAGATGCTGAAAATCCCCTTTGGCAATGGCACCCTACATAAATATCATGAGAGGAATTTTTCAATTAAGTTTCAACATGAAGCTCGTATTCTTTGATTGACAACCACTCCAAAACCATTTTACTCTTTTGCAGTTTGCCCTTGGCGATAGAAATTGATATGACGTTGTTATACTTTAGCTATGCTAAGTGACAAGGGCAAATTAGAGCTGTCTTGAACTTTCTAATAGTTCCATTGCATTTCTGCATCCCAAAAATAGCTGGTCTAGACACTCAAAGACAAACTTGTCTGATTCCACAAATAACATCATTTAAATATGAAAGGCATGGATAATGCACAGAAAATGTTGTGGGATTTGCATTTTCAAAACATTTCAGTCATTTGCTTTGTTTAAAATGCTTTTACACAAACATGCATTCAAGCTGCACATTTTGACAGTATTTTTTAAACTTATGACGTTGATGTTGCTGGCACCATTTTCTACCAGTTTCACACACAGAAACAACTGAACCACAGTAGAACACTTAAGTTCATTAATATGTTCTAGTATCATTTGGTAAACATTTTTGGGCAGAAAATGTACAGTTTTCAGAAAACCGATGCTGATTCATTTGCATCTATTATTTCTAAAGTATTTCTAATTCTATTGATTAATAAAACAAATCAACAAAGGAAAAAAAATCCTGCAAAGGAGTATAAATCTTGTTAACCAAATGTTTATTGTTTAGCGAGTATTCGTTAAGAAAATATGTCATTTAAATCCCACTTGCTTGAGATAATTTGAACAGTGTTCATGATTCTGAGCAGAAGTCATTTCAATTTATTATTGTGTGCACATACAGACTTGTTAGGTTCCAGTTTAACTTGGTTTGAAGCTCCAAAAAAACGTTTAGTGCATCTTTATCTCTTCTCAGAAGTAGAAAAATATAATGTTTACGTCATATAGGACCAATCCTATGGGATTCTGGCAGTGCAGTGCAGCTCTATTAATCAAACTGATACATCTCTGTTCTCGCTCATGTTTTTAATGATACTGGGGATTTCTAAGGCCTTTGATTGATTGCATTCATTGTTGTGATGCATTCTTATCAATGACTCTGAATTTGGTTGACTCAACTCGGAAATGTTCAATTTACAATCAAGCTGATGATGCCAGGAAGGAAATACAGCTGTAGAATGACCCTTGGGAGGGTTTCTGAAATTGCACATTTCCAGAGTTTAATCAACAAATTGAGAGATTGAGTCCTCAGACACAAGTTCGTAAAATCATCAACATTCAGGGAATGTTACGTTGTGCTCCTTTCATGAATATGTTACACTTTGGTGTCTCATTATCTTTATTTATTTTTTATTTTTTTGTCTTGAGACTATTAGATATTGGTGATAAACTACTATCTAGAAAATCAAAATTAACCTAGCATAGAAAGTAACCAGTCTTAAACACATTAGATGTCCCTCATAAAAACTGGTCATTTGGGCCTGTGCCTGTATCCAACAAATTAAATCTATTAAACTCATATTCAAATGCTTGTTTAATTATTTTAATGAGCAAAAACATAATATTTAACTCTTTCACATGTTGCATTCAATTGCATTACATTATTTCCACCCCCAAATTACAAAAAAATATTTTGTAATCATCATTTCTTATTCAACATGACAAAGACAAGTAAATATTTTAAAATTGTACACATTTTTCGGAATGTTGTGTTGACTTAAGCACAGTCATTCATCTTGGTTGCTAAAATTATTGCATAAAAATGAATGTATTAATTATTATTCTTTAATTCTAAGACATAAGTTTATCAATATCAGCAACTCTACTGTGATAAATTACAATAGACTTGCAACTCTATTACCCATTCTGTCAAATTAATTATCAAATCACTGAAGAAAAGAAATTGTTAAATTAGGATGGATATTAGCCTTCTTTTTGAAGACTTTCCTTTGTTATTTACTGCACTGCGTGGGATTCAGACTTCTGTAATATACACATTTTATCTTCCACGCATCATGCCCCGAGTCCATAGCACAATAATCAGCAACCAGCGCAGATGCAAACTAACAATTCTACCCATGGCAGAGTCACCCTAAAGCTGATCCCCAGAATATCTCACAAAATGCTTTCTGCTCTCTCAGCAGGAGTTTCTTCTCTGGCCCTATTTCCTCAGCATGGTGACATGCTGCAGCCAGATGAGCGAACACAACTCATCCTGTAACGCACTTATCAGATCTCCTCCTCCATGCCATCCAGCTGAGAGCTACAATGATACATCATTTGGGCCAGAAGCCCTTGTTAGCATCACGAGATGGTCATCTCAGCGAGAGGCTGTTTTTACCATCATCATAATCAGAGGTTTTCTATATACCCGCCCAAGGACAAACACATGACTGTTTAAACTCACTTTATAAGATCTGGCTTAAACAACTGTGGAGCCCACAGCTGGGAGGGCCAATTTTCTGGTCCCTTCACCTGTAGACAGAATGCTGGCCTGTTCTGATTTGGCTGTTTTGGACTTGCCAGACAAGACTGGGTTTCAATTCACAAGCGGCTCACCGCTAGAAAAGCAATCTCAACGCTTTCAAGTCCTTACATTGTATTTTGGATTTGGTTTCATCACCATGAAATAGTTTTATTTTAAAACTGCCATTCATTGTGAGACTATGCAAAGGAGCTTTCGCTATCCGTCAGACACATTTATCTATGGGCTATTTCATGTAAAAACACACACTCATCGTCAGACATGTTCTGACTCTGAGAGCTGTGAATTTCTCACCTCACTGGTGTGACTGTCAGTACTCAATAATTGAGATGTCTTAAAGATTGATTTTTCAGAGCTTGTTCAGGGAATGTTGTGTTTAGTACAGCCCCATCTAACAAAAATATGTCCTAGGAGTGTTTTGCTAATGTTTCCATTAAATTACGATAATGCTTTTTCTGAATATTCTCCGTTCAGAACGACTAGCTTTTAAAAATATGTTTCTTGGTTATGCAAATGTTAAGGGAACATTATGTGAATTTTGAATGCTCTCTGAACATTCAGAAACAAGTAACACCAAAAAAAATGTTACATGAATTTCCAACTAAGAAAAAAAAATGTTCAGTGAAGGTTGTAAAAATTAATTTGAGTGGAGACTTTTGTGAATATTATAAAATGACTTTAAATGAATGTTTCGTTAGCATTACTGGAACAATGTTTGTTTAAAACTTGGAGAGAACTTTGCCAGATTACCTTAGCCAAAGTTCCCTGCTAGATGGAGTAGTTTTCTAGATGCCTGTTTGACTACAAGCATTTATTCTGAAATTAGAATAAATCTAAAATTAACAGTAAATTATCATGATTGGGCAATAGAAAGAATAAAAAAACACTCTGATTTGATTTTTACAACTCTAAATTCTTTATATATTGTATTTCACTTTCTGTCAATCACTTCTGTCATAGTGTTAATTTTTAATTGTTCTATAAAAACAGTCTCTAAGAAACTGATAAATTATTGAGAAACTCATAAATTAAAGAAACTTCCCAAGGAAAACTCATAGCCCATGTGTCTCATGTGTCTCTATAGTGTTTCAAAATGTCCTAAACTGTGTTCAAATCTGCCAAGAATATGAATCAACAAGATTTAAATAAAATTTGTTCAAATAAAAGCAACTAGCTTTTATAAATCAACTAGCTACACAGAAAAATGCCTAATATATTTCACAAAGAAAATGCAAGTAACACATTGCATTAAAGGGATAGTTTACCCAAAAATGAAAATGCTGTCATTAATTGCTCGCCCTCATGTCGTTCCAAGCCCGTATAAGACCTTCGTTTATCTTTAAAACACAAATTAAGATATTTCTGATGAAATCCAAGAGCTTTCTGACCCTGAATAGACAGTGATGCAACTGACACGTTCAAGGCCCAGAAAGGTAGTAAGGATATCGTTAAAATAGTCCATGTGACATCAGTGGTTCATCTGCAATTTTATAAAGCGAGAATAATTTTTATGCGCAAAAAAAAACAAAAATAACGACTTTATTCAACAATTTCTTCTCCTCCATGTCAGTCTTCGATGTGTGTTCACTAGAGTAGCTACCACAAGGTATGCATGTGATGCTGCCGATGCAGGAGCCAGCATTCTGACACGGAAGAGAATAAATTGTTTTCTTTGCACATACAAGGTATTCTCATTGCTTCATAAAATAAAGTTGGAACCACTGATGTCACCTGGACTATTTTAACAATGTCCTTACTACCTTTTTGGGCCTTGAACGTGGTAGTTGCAACACTGTCTATGCAGGGTCAGAAAGCTCTCGGATTTCATTAAAAATATCTTAATTTCTGATCCAAAAATGAACAAAGGTCTTACAGGTTTGGAAAAACATGAGGGTAATTAATTAATGATAGAATTTTCCTTTCTGGGTGAATGTGAAATTTTGAAGTAAAAAGACACAAATAGTATTTTCTTGTTAACATATTCAAATAATCTTTGTTTTCTTTTCAACTTTTACAGTGTATAAAAGACCACTATGAGCAATAAAACATTTTCTTTTCTTTGGTTGTGTCTCTCAAGATGTTTGGTTAAATTTTCCTAATTCCCTTTGTTTGCCCTTTAATTCATAATTTAACGTTTTTATTGCTTGATCGATATTCATTTTAACTTTCAGACTGCAAACGAGATATTGAAAACAGGACAGATTGAAGTTTAATCCATTGCAATGCCAATGGTCACGCTTTTTGCACACAGCTCTCAAAGAATCATTATTGTCTTGGAGCATCACTTCATCAGAAGATGAATAGACAGAGGACACACTGGAATTAGTGTATGGGTATTCTGGGAAAATGTTAGCTTGTATTTTTAGTTTTCTAGTTTGTTCTTAGTGACTGCTATCTTTGACGTAGAAGATAAGTCTTGACGTCCACCCATCCCAATACGTAAGACAGTCTTCTCCTGTGTCCCCTCTCTCTCTCTCACTCTCTCATCCCACTCTCGCGCACACACACACACACACACATACACACACACTTGTAAAACAGGGGGTTAGGGGTTGGACCACAGGGAGGGGTGTGTCTCTATAAGAGGACTGAGCAACAGCATCCTCTTAGGAAACAAACAGAAGCAGGCGATAGGAGAATATAACCGCCTTCAGTTTCAGCAGATCTGCTCAGGACAGGTGCCTGAACCGCACACAGCTCAGGTAGGCTGACTGAAGGAAGAAACACTTTAGATTCACATCAATTTACTCAGGTCACTTTGCACGAATCTGTTAGCTGATTATTTGTAATTAACATTGTGCAATACAATGTATTTTTCCATTAAACTTAAATGGATAGTTTACTCATTTACTCATCCTCATGTCCTTCCAAACCTGTAAATAAAATACTTTCTTCTGTGTTATATCTTCTTTTGAAAGAAAGTGATTCAATTTTTGAACGACATGAGGGTGTAACTGAGAATATTTTCATTTTCTAGGTGAACTTTCTTATTAGATCAGGAGTTTATTTTATCAGTAACTATTCTGTCCACTTTTATTAGCAATTATTAGTTGACCGCATGCAAGAAGTTTTACTTTTTTTCCACAATAAACTGATATAAAGCATCAAATTATGTATAAAAATGATGGTTTATGGCTGTTATACATCTTCTCAAACCTATTTATGTGAATGACAGGGACATATTTTCACTTTGCTTTCATAATTGTGTCATCGATTGATACATAGTGAAATCAATGCATTTCTGTACAGGGCATAATCCAGGCTACTATAGACCCAATTTAATTTTAGGGAGAAATTTACTGTACTCTGGGGTGTTTAATTCAGCTGAGAGGAGTATTGGCAGTATTGTGAAATATTTTTGAAAAGGAGCTGACTTTTGGTGCATAAAATGCCTGGCACCTGCTCCATTCATGGACCATTACCATGCAATTTTTTACTAACTTTGGCCAGTGCCTACTAATGTCTTATCTGCTATAGTATCTGCTATAGTTTGGATTTAGTGCTCAGGTTTCAAAATTAAAGAGAGACACATAATTGTTCGTTGATTTCACATGAGGTCATAATGAATTAGCCTATAAATATCATGGAGCAATTCTTTCTTGGGTGATTCAGAATGTAACTTTCTGATGTTGCACCTTGCTAGATAATTGTATATTTGTTTTATATCACAGAATGTCACTAAAAGCTTGGTTGGAGCTGAGACTGCAAGAATTGTGGCTATGATCATAAATAAAAAAGTGGTAATACAATTTTTTCAAAGAAAGAAAAAAAAAAACACTGGCTGACTTTAAAAAAGTGTTTTAAAAAATGATTCCTTCTATGCAAATTCTTAATTTTGTATGTTATATAAGAACATTCCATTTAGGTGATTATGTAATAATGATGGCAATTGCCTCAGTTCCTCTTTTAAAAAACTTTTGTAAAGGCAAATCCACACACACATTTTCACAAGTATGATACAAAAATCATTAAGGAGAGGCGCAGCTAGGTTTTTTGAATCTAAGAATAGTCAGATCATTCCTTGAAAGGCCCTGAGTTAATGTATCGGCTCATCCAAAACTCATGGCACAAGTTTAGCCATTGTGAAATTGACTCCTGATTAGCTGTCCTTGCAGTGCATTAAATATCCTGATGCACAAAAAGCATAATCATAAGCATAAAAGCAAAATATATCAGCATAATCACAATTAATTACTGAAAGTTTAAAATATATATATATATATATATATATATATATATATATATATATATATATATATATATATATATATATATATATATATATATATATATATATATATATATTAAACATATATTTTAAAATATATTACGTTTAACTCCCTCTGGTAGTTAAACGTAATATATTTTTATATGTGAAATATATATATAAATATTTTAAAATAGCATAAATTACCAAAATTCCACATATAAATCATTTTTGGGGGGCTTTTTTGTTATATATCTATATCTATATATATATATATATATATATAGAGAGAGAGAGAAGAGAAAAAAAAAAATAAGAGAGAGAGAGAGAGAGAGAGAGAAAGATTGATAGATAGATAGATAGATAGATAGATAGATAGATAGATAGATAGATAGATAGATAGATAGATAGATAGATAGATAGATAGATAGATAGATAGATAGATAGATAGATAGATAGATAGATAGATATGAACAGTACAGTAGATATGAAGGACATGAATCCTGAATAAGCCTTGTTTGAAGATGGATGTGCAGTGCAGTGCAGCAGTGATGTGACTCAGATTTATGCTTTCTTTCATAAAAACAGGTGTTAAAAAAGTTTTTTATACATTCTAAGTAGTTTATCTACCATCTACCAGCTTCCATACTTTTTTTGAGCTATTTCAATGTATCCAGACTAACATGACTGTTCGATACTGGTCTATGAAAAGCAATGTTAAACTGCACTGGTGTGAAGGACTGCACTGCAGGAGGAGTTAAGTCCTTAATGATATTTCATCAAGAAGTTTCTCTGCCCTTAAAATCAGTTTAACAACTGCATTCAATACGGCAGATGAAACAATTACTTTCACATCATAAGAATGAAAACAACCTTAAGCTTTTTGATGAGATAATCTATTCTTATGTCATGCACGTCAATGCAAAGCCCGTCCTGACGGCTGTGTTTAAGTGTGGTGAATCCATCCACCCCAGCCATTGATTATTTAGCATCAAACAAACAGTTGTGGTCACTCGGTGAATTTTGCATTCAATTTGTGGATGCGTTTATATACTATTGAGTTTGCAGGTGTATGTGCACAAATTTGTCTTTGACCTTCATGGGCTGCAGCGGCCGTACTGAGACATACAGGTGAAGCTGTCAATCTGTGTGTTTGCCACTGACGTGAGGTTTTAATTGTTTCAGGAGAGATCTCAACAACGCTGCTCAGATTGGCCGGGAAACCAAATCGTTTAAATATTAGAGATCACAATATAAAATTAAACATTTCTCATCAGATTCTTCTAAAGCCAAATTATATCTGCACAGTTATCCACCTTCATTATGAAGCTCTAGACTCTCACTGTACACAAACAATTGTTTCATTTTTATTTCCCCTAAGGAATTCAAGGAGAAACATAAATGGTCCTTAAATGAAGCCTAACTGAGACTCGCCAATGCTATGTAAGAGCAACATATGAGCAATAAAATGTTCCTCAGGGGTGTTGTTCTCACTGGTCGTTTCATTGACAAGTTTATAGCCAATAATAATGACACTTTTACACATCAACTATTGGATACTAAAGGCTCTTAGCCTAGGTTAATAGTGGATTAGTAATAATGATCACTGATTTCTTCTTTTCAAACTTATCTAATGTGTCATGCTTGAAGGACATTGACATCAATAATCCAAACCAGGTATAGCAGTTAGCGTCATATAGTCCCCACCCTAATGGCCAGCCCATTATGATCATCATATTCCACTATTTCTTTAGTTTATGGTGGTAGTGTCATATTCCTCTATATGTCATCGGAATTACATATTTACAGCAGTTTCTCTAAGCTTTCCATCTGGAGCTGCACAATTCTGATCTAATTAAATACAGCAGTGGGCTGCCCGTCTCTGTCACTGAGAATCCCTCTGGTATTTAACTTTGATTATGATGCGTTTGATTGAGAAATGAGCTGTGCAAATCAGCTCCATTTACCTCTGGAGTTTAATTGAGCCATAGAGTGTTTTTAGCCAACCGTATTTGGCATACTTTGAAAATCTCAGGAGATAACACATCTGAAATGATGGACAATATCTACACAAAAGGAGCAACTGGTGATGGAGACAGGAAATGAAGCAGAACATGGCATTCTTTCCACTTGCTATGTTTACTAGACAATGTCTGTCATTTCTTATTATATTTATGAGCAATGACAGAAATACTTCATTGTACTCATTAGAAGACAGTTCACAGGGTCTTATCTTCTCTAATCTAATTGGAATATTGAAAAGAAGATGACAATAGAAGGTGGATTACAATATGAAATGTATGGGTGAATTTATCACTTAAATTGTGTTTACACAGCTGAGTTAAAGCTTCTCAGAGGAGACTGTGTGTCTGTGTCAGATTCTGCATAAAAGCCATACTAAAATATGCTGCTCTGATCCACCTAGTCCCTAGTATAGGATGCTGCTTTTCAACTGTAAATGTAGATAAAATGGAGCTGAGTATATATTTAATTTATAGTTACGTACTTTTAAACATTTTAATTTTTATTTATCATTTCATGTTTTTTTGTTTTTTGTTTTTTTGGAAACCCACTTCAGTACAAAACATACAACAGATTATTGTGAGACAAAATTTAAAATAAGGAATAAAGCAACATTGTGAGAGATGGTCATATTGCAAGATATAGTTTTAATTATGAATTCAACAGTGAGCTATAGAGTCACGCTATGCGTGTAACAAAAGGAGTCGTGACGACGAAGTGGGGATCCAATTGCAGGCTTTATTAAAAGAGCATAGTCAGGACAGGCAGGGTAAGACACCAGCAAACAATCACATCCAAGGCAAAAGGGTAATCCAACAAGACAGGCAATGGTCAGGGCAGGCAGCACTCAATCAAAACAAGGTAACAGTCCAAGGATCAAAACACAAAAGGCAAAACTAGGAACATGGAAACACGGAAGGGCTAAACATTCAATCACCAGTGAAGACAGAGAGTGTGTGTGCTATTCTTAGGCCCTGTCCACACGAACACGGTTATTTTCAAAATTTTCTATCCAGTTTGGCCATTCGTCCACATGCAAACGCAGCACTGAAACAGAACATTTTTGAAAACTGCTAGCAAGGGTGAAAATTTTTAAAAACTCCGGTTGCAGTGTTATCGTGTAGACAGTGAAACCGGAGATTTTGGTTTGTGACGTCTGAGCCTGCGCTGTTATCTCCGCCTACTGGAAAAGTTTTTTCAACGTTTTTTTATTTTTAATGAAAAAAGGAAAAACTCCATTTATAAAAATACCCATGTACGTCTGGACATGGTCTTATAGTCCTACTAATGTGAGACAGCTGTGAACTGATGATGAGATCTGATGAGTGACAAGTGATGCAGTTAATGAGTCTGGGCAAAGGATTTTGGGAAATGGAGTCCTGAGTGAATGGCAAGGTCCAGAATAGAGTGCCCTCTAGAGGAGCTCGTGGGCACTACAGCTGGAGATCATGACGGTGCGATACAAAAAAAGAATATGCAGTTACAAGAAATAGAGTTGCAATTGTAAGATATAAAAAAAAAATCACTGGGAGAGTAATAAATATTAAAAAATAAAGTTGCAATGGAACATGAATTCACAATTAAGAGAAATAGTTGCAATTGTGAAAGAACACATTGTGCAATATATTATACTGCACACTGTGCAATATAAAGTTGCAATTTTGTGATGTAAAATTATATTGTGAGATATAAAGTCTGAACTGTGAAATAAATCACGATTATGAGAAATTAAGTCACTATTATAAGAAAGTTGTAACTGTCAGATGGGACAGTTGCATTTGTCAGAGATAAATTCACCTTTCTATTTATTTATTTTTTTAACACTGAGACAGAAACAGGCTTCCATGTTTCAGTAATTTCATATTTTCAAGTTTATTTATACAATTGTAATTTCTGAGTAAATGCATTTATGTCAGTTTGTGTAAATAAATCTTAAACTGTCACAAATCACTAAACGCACTGCTACTGTAGGAAAGATATGAAGCAATGACATTCTGTAAATAGAGCACTTAGTCTTTCATTTCCAAAACAGAAAAGCTTTCTTATGACATAAAACGCACAGTTTCTCAAAGTGCACCAATTTCCTCCCACTTAGTCAATGAGAGATTGTTCTTTCCTTTGAGTATATGAGATAATTCCAAAGGTCACAAGTTAAATCACTATGTCTATCTTGGTTAAGTCTTTTTTATTACAAAATTGAGTTAGTTAATTAAATCTTGAAGGCCTGTCAAGCTCTGCATCCCACATATATGTATGGTTCTGTACAAACCACAGTGAGATTAAGAACTTCTGGGGCACCTGAGGTGCACAGAAAACGTGTACTGTAATCTAAATTTAAATGAGAAACTTCAACCAGAAAAATAGCTGATGAAAAGGAAAAACTATAGTTGTAAAACAATCCCCACTTGAAATATCACCTCTAAACAATGCACCCTGGCCTGAATCCATTTAGGTTTGTCATCTTGTAGTTCCTTAGAAAAAGTAGATAAATAAATAAATTAAAAGGGAGTGACAAAAATCAATATCCAGTTCTTTCCCCCTGCATAAAGTTGTGTGTAATTCACTCACACACTTATAATTGTGTCTTTCCTTATCTGTTACTCGTACAGTGACTGAATTCAATAAAACTCACTCGAGGGGTGCCTATCGATTCTCCGTGACTTACACCTTTGCTTTTGTTCCTGGTGACACCTTCAGTACAAGTGTAATGCAGGTGAAATGATTTATCTTGAAGTTGCTTTTGAAGCAACTAAACAACTGAAGGTTTGGTGGGCAGCATGTCACTGGCCACCCATCAATGCTGAAACAAACATTCATTGGTGCTTTATTTGATTGACAAGGCAGCTGCGGAATAAGGTTATTTTATTTAAAGCTTTGGCATAAAAAGGACTAAAGCGCTTTATAGTCTTTTCTATTGTTTGGACTAATGTGGTGACTAAGACTGCTTATAACCAGTGTGCATCACAGTTCCTCAAATCCTCCTCCTCTTCTCCATTCTGCTCCCATTACGCCACAAGCACTAATTCTCGCTTCAATTACTACAGATGATGAGTTTTGCTAATGAAGTACTGGCAAACGCCAAGTCTGTCTCAAATACATTCAAAAAGTACCTTTAAATATGGTTAGTTAGATGCATTTTTGACTAAATCTAGTTTAGACTATGTGAGGGATAATGTACATTCAGACAGTCATTATTGCAAAATAATTTCACCCTGAAGGAGTTTATTTTTCCAATAATGACCTTCTGACTGTACATTACACTGCTCATTAAATTGCTTCTTGCCAAATAAACAAATAAAAGAACATTAAATAATGAACTGTGTTGAAACTCTGTTATTAAATGAATTTATCTTAGATTAGCTTAAAGCTTCTGCAAAGAAAAACAGCCCATTACAGCAGAAAAAAAGTCACCCAGCATATTGATAATAATAAGAAATGTTTCCAAATCAACATATTAGACCAATTTCTGAAGGATAATGTGACACTGAAGACTGGAATAATGATGCTGAAACTTCAGCTTTGCCATCACAGGAATAAATTAAATTCTGAAATATATTAAAATAAAAAGTTATTTTATATATATTTTTAAATTGCAATAACATTTCACAATATTTCTGCTTTTACATGAATTTTGATCAAATAAATTAAGACTTGGTGAATATAAGCAACCCGATCTCACGGCAATTCGTACATATTTTACAAAGTGGCGAATTCGTATAAGCAAGATTGTACGAATTTGTACGTTTTGTGAAAAATCATATGTATTTTACAAGGTGGCAAATTCGGAGGAATTCGTACGAATGACCACCCCTAACCCCACCCCTGAACATACCCCTCACAGAAAACATACAAATTTGTATGACCTTACTCATACGATTTTTGTAATTACCCACCTCATAAAATTTTTGAATCATAGTGTGTATACATAACATTGAAGTAATCAAGGTCATTTACAGTTGGCAATTTTTAAATGGATTTGAGTCACAAAGACGGCTACTGATGTTGCAATTGATTAATCAGAAGAATGCAGAAACACTTTGTTATAACTAATATGTTGAACTAACGTATACACATGCTGTTGTAGTAAGATTTACTTCCAGAAATTGTAACCTATTTTCTCTCTCACACCATCATCTCTGTCTCTACCCTCTCTACAGACTGCACTTCAGCCGTTAACACACTGCGTGATGAAGACTCCACTGTGGACACTACTGTTGCTTGGACTGTGTAACCCAGCATGGTGTGACTGCCAGAAGGATTGCCTCTTCTGCAGTCAAAAACTGCATAATGAATATGCCTTCAACAACTTGGTAATTCCCTACAGTGTCGATCACTTGAAGTAGGAAAGAATATCACAAATGAGATCTCTTACTATCTCCTCTATACAGCAGTGAGTTTAAATGGAGGGCAACTGGAAACTTTTGCGTAGCCTCAAAAAAGAAAATTCCCCTGAAAAAAAAGACCCTAATAATCTCTCACGTCTTGTCTAGAGTTTCTGAAGAGATCCCAACAACATCACAGATTGTGCTCAGATTGTGCCAACAATCAGAGATTTAAAATGAGCTCAAATATTTGTATTAAATTCTCAAACAGAATATACACCATATGCCCACCATATTAATTTTACAGCTTTATGTTCTTATATACATCGATAACTATATCATTAGATTTTTTTCGTTCAAAGGAGAAACGTACAAAGTTGATAAAGTCACAGGCAAGCAGCACTTTCATTTTCCTCAGAAAATGTACAAGTCTAGTTTTATATGTTACTCTGCACAGATCTTCTACAGCTTCCTGAATTTTATTTCATTTTCTGTACTGTCCAAGACCTATGGCCTCAACTGTATCGAATTTCCCTGAGACACGCCATTAGTTGACATAATTATAATGATCATAACAGTGGAATGTGGCTGTGCTCTGCAGCTGATTATGGCTCCGAGGAGGAGGACATACTCTCTGATTCATGTCAATAACACGCATTTGAGGGGGAAGACGTGCTAATTTGGTTAAAGATGGCCCTTTGACTCAAAACAGCCGGGGTGATTCAGTTATCTTGTTGTGTAATTAAGTAGAAACACAATAACATCATTGGGCAAGCCTGCTTACGGAAACTGATGGGCCTGAGTAGCCCTCCATAGCGCAAACTCTCCCTGAGGTGTTCTTATCATTTTTCAGCAAGAATGAACAGATATATCCTCTTCCAATAACTAACCAACTCCCTCGAAACTAAACTTTTAATTTAAAAGGGTTAATTCATTCCACCGGATAACAACTCACGCTCCTTCCATTTTAATGCGCGATGGTCAAGAAGTTCAAGGAAGTAAGCCTATGGGCAAAACGTCTGGGTTGACTAGCCGCTATAGGGAAATAAAGTGAAGAATAACAACATGCATTAAACGGTTAAACTGTTGGCATTACAAACCAGTGTGTTCATAATTAAGATAATCCACTAAAATAATATGGTAAGGCACACCATTTGCAGTATCAAGCAGCAAAACGAGCAGTTCTGTAACTTACAGCTAAAACTAGCTGGAAGCAAATGAGACCGGAAGCAAGACCCATAAAATTTACAAATGGCCGCGCCCATTTTCACATGAAGAATAAGGTGGGTTTGTTCTCATTAAATTCACTTTTCAGAAACACGTAAAAAAAAAAAAAAAAAAAATCTCTGGTCCAGCATATTTACAGATAAAACAGTCTAATCAAGCAATATCCACAAGCAAGAGAGCAGCTGTTCCAAACAGCGATTGCAATTGTGATATTGCTTTCATACAGTTAAATAAACCATTAAAAAATAATGTAACATTGGGTAACTTATATTTTACATACATTATTTCCAGTTACAGTTATCTAGTTTTCTTCTTCCAAAGAAAATATTTCCACACGAAGCCAAACACCTGTGTCTACTTATTGATCGAATCAGTGTTATGAACGAATCGAGTCGATGATTCAATGATTCACTTGTAACGTGCAAAACGAGTCCTTCAAAAAGTCTGGTAATAGCCAATTAAATTCAACAAACTGCCGTATTATTAAAATGAATGTTACTGCTGTATAATTACTTACTAAATACCATTTTACCTCAGTAATGTACCATATTTCTTATTGAGATAAAAAGGGGTGACAATTTAATCAATCAGTAGAGCCATAATGTCATTAAAAATTATGTTTCAAAAACAAAACAAAATAAGTAGTTTCAGGGAGATGTTGAAAATGATTTTATTGACAAAAAAATAAAGTTTTTAAAAGATTTGTAGACAAGAATTTGTAGTAAACATGGACAATTCTGATGTCATATAGTTCACTTTGCTATACACTGCTAAAACCAGCCTAAGCCGGTCTGGTGACTGGTTTTACAGGGATTTGGGGGGAACTTTTCAACAAGTTAGACTGGGAAAACAGCTGCCTGACCAGCTAAAACTATCTGAACACCTGTTTGTCTTAGCAGAGAAACCAGCTTAAAGCAGCTAGGGTCAGATAAGTTATAAATGATTGTTGAAAATAAAGTTGTCTACAAGACAGATGCACCTTTATGTTTCTATAAATGTGGCTGTATTAAAGCATAATGATGTTGACAGTGTAATGTGTTTGTGTGTGTCTTTGTTCAGGTGTGTCTGGTGGAGTGTCATGGTAAACTTTCTCCAGGTGACACCTGGGAGATGTGTCGCAGGACCATTGTGGAGCAAAACCCAAAAGCCTTGCTATCGGCTGGCTATGGCATCCTAAAAAGAGCAGAAGAGGAAGCGGACACGTCTCTGCCTGTGGACCAGGATGATGGCCAGTATTCTGAAACCCTCCAGAGGTTCGACCACATAACACAAGCCTTGGGAACGGATGACCAGGACCAAGATATGCAGCTCAGTAGAAAATACAAGATCCTGCAAGTACAACCAGCACAAGAATCTGAAGAAGAGCGAGATGGAGATAACGAGATAGAAGGTGATGAGGAAGAGGCTGCCGTCCACCTAATCAAACGCTTTGGAGGCTTCCTCAAAAACAAGTATGGCTACAGGAAGTTCATAGATCCTGGAAGGTCTTTGCAAAAGAGATATGGGGGTTTCATAGGCGTCCGCAAATCTGCCCGTAAGTGGAACAACCAGAAGCGTTTTAGCGAGTTTCTCAAGCAGTATTTGGGCATGAATACTCGAGCTAGCGAGTTTAATAGTATGTCTGCTGATGTCACCCAACAGAATGAGTAAGCTTTGACCTTTGAAGCGGATAAACTTACCCAGCAAACCATTCGTTATGCTCATTCGAAAAAGATATCATGCACCGTTCTCCTCAAACACAAAAAGCTCTCATAGTGCCACTGGGTTAGATGTGGATTTACTCACTGAAGCATCTAATCTGTGTCAAACAAAGCTTACATATATTAGCATGAAGTTTGAAGCAAACTCTTCAGATTCAATTTGAGACATCTATAGATTGCATTAGATGATTGATATTGTATATGATGGCCCCTGTTGTTTAATTATAAATTGTGCAAAGACCATTTTGAAAACGTTATCGGTTCCAAATTCATTTACTTTTAGACACTGCCACCTATTGGCCAATGAGAGTTCCCATGACGAAATCTCCATGAAAATGCTTGAAATTGAGGTGAAATATCATATAGAGAGGTAATTACTGGGCAAAATAGAATTATTAAAGGAATAGTTCACCAAAAATTTTAAATTTGTCATAACTCACACACATTTATGTCATTTTCAGCTCCAAATGGAACATAAATAAGCATTACAAGTCTTAATGAAAGCATGAGAAACAGATAAAAAATTAGGTTTTTAATTTGAATCTTAACCTGTGCCATCAAACCTAACTTTTGCTTCCAAATATCATATGCATGCATTAAACCTGTTACACTGCAATTCTGTCATGTGCTAACCAATTATGTTTTGGAAGCAGTAACAATCTCAAATCTATTTTAGAAGGCTTTAGAAGACTTGGAATATAGTGCACAAGTCATATGGATTATTCTTTATGCCACTTTTTGGAGCATAATGGGCCATTATTCCCAATCTTCTAACCCTGAATGGAAAATACAACCCGATCTCACAGAAAAACATCATTTAATCAAGTGGCAATTTTGTATGAATTTGTACACAGTAAATGTACATTTATGAAGAAAAAATAAGCATGAAGATCCACCCCTAAACATAACCATCACTGGAGCGTAAACAGATTGTACAAAAACGTATGAATGAGATTGTACAAATTCATACAAATTATTGCCATATTTATTGTCATGAGATTATGTTGGAAAACATCAGATTTAACAATCTGCTTAATATCTCCTTTTGTTTTAACGGTGAAATAAATGAAAATGGGTCAGAATGATATGGGCATGAGTAATTGATAGAATTTGCATTTTTGGATGAACTGTTCCTTTAAGGGGATTAAGGAAAGCTAATCTGTTTATGTCTCTCCCAAAAAATAAATAAAGCCAGATTTTTGCATAAACCATTCCAGCAAAGACTCATCACTGTAATATGCCTATACAGACATAACAAATCCTGTCACGCACATGCAAAGAGTTTGCATCCTCATCTAACAGTTGGAAACCAAAAGCTTTCATTTAATTAAATTTTTTGAAACTGACAAAGTTGATATGTATTTGTGCCGATGAAATGATGTATTTATGCAAACATTGCAGAGTCATGCTTTTCCCTTTATTCTAATGATAAAAATCATGATGTTGACTAAATGAACTGTACATAGTAACTGAACTATGTCAATAAAATAGTTTACTATTTTCTGTGGCTTGTCATGCAGCAAATGATTGTGTGTCCTGAAGTATTTTGTTCATTTGGATTTCAAACTTGTAATATTTCCCTCCAATTCCTCTTACTGCATACTGAAAGCATTCCACCTTGTCATCCTCAAAAGGACAAATATTCAAATGAAACACTTCACGGTCGTACTTGTTTGCACAAAAGTTTATTTTAAAAAAAGCAACATAAGTTTCATGAAAAGAAATTATACTTTTATCTTGAACAGATCTCAGAGAGCTCTTGACTTTTTATAAAAGAAAATACTTTGGAAGTACTTGTACTTGAAAAATGTACAAAAAGATTGTTTTCCATGAAGTCCATCGAGTGTCTCTCAGACTAGGATGTCCTTAAACAGAAATGTGTAAAGATTTATAGAGATCTTCGGGGTAAGGTACATTCAGATTCATGTTATCAAAGCATCAAGCTTTGCAAAAGATGTTGAGCTACACATAAAAAATATGATGTATAGAAGTGTTCTACAAAGTAAGAAAATATTTGGACCAAGTATGAACCAATCAAACAGTTTGTTACAAGTTTCTCATAAATGGTCAACAGATTCATTTCACATTATTTTGCAGAGATGTATATGATGTATTATCTTGCTGAGATACTTTTTGGCAAGAAAACAATCCAAACAGATGGACAGCCAGTGAGCAGACGCAAGAGTAAACGAATAACGGTATCAGATCATGCATGTTTACACAGATAATTCCTTAATATTGATGTGACACAGAAATACAATGAAAATGACATGACATACGATTTAACACATTGCAGATATCAAAATCGTAATACAAAATCCTTTTTTCTTCCTTTTTCCTTTTCAAAAGTTTTTTTATACAAAATTTTGCACTGGAAATCGAAGAAAAAAAAACTGCATCTCAGCAGGTAAACATGGCATACATGAACATAAACGTTATATGCTATTAAAACATTTATTCCACTTTCTTGTTTATCTACAATTAACCATAAGCTGCCAATTATGCCCCTGAAAGCAATGGACTACGGTAAAGACCTCCTGTCTCATATTAAAAATTAAGTTGGAATGACAAGTAAACTTTCCATCCATGTCTGATGACGACAATGTTTACACCACACTAAACAAAAGGTATATGGCTGCTTGCTGCTTGTAAAAGAACGTCAGACTTCATCAATTCTTGATTTAAGACATGGGAAGACTGCAGGAGTTTGTGGGGCAGAGGCTGTCCTTTTTGCTTTATCATTCTTCCAGCACCAACATGGTTCCTTAGCACATTTCAAAAAACACGTAAATCGCAATAAAAAGTAGAACAAGTTTTAAGTCACAAAGGTGCTCTTTTGGTTTCTTCCAACCATAGTTCCAGGTAAGATGCCCTCTTGCGGGTCTGTGTAAGGTTAGTGTTCTGTTTCCATCAATCTAAAGAAGGATTCAGTCGAGGAATCTCTGACAGGCCTTTTTCCAGCGGCAGGCGGTGCACCACTGGTCTCGGTGTTCAATGCCATATACCTTTCGGCATTTCTTGGCTTCGCCCCGAATCCTCCTATTAATATGATAGAAGAGTTAAATTTGACATCTAATTTCAATACAAAACAATAAAAATAGCAACTGACAACATTTTAAAGGTGTACAATGTAATTCACATTACTGTTTGGCTCCAGTATGATTTTTCTCAGCAAGGATGCATTGTATTTAATCAAAATTGTTAGTGAAGACTTAAGATTGTTACAAATTTAATTTCAAAAATAAGTTCTTTTGAACTTTCTATTCCTGGAAACAAATGTATCACAGTTTCCACAGAAATATTAAGCAGCACAACTGTTTTCAACATTAACCCTATTTGGCCAGTAACTGTTTCTCATGGGGACGTAAGGTATTTTCTATATTTTTTTAGTGGTCAGTTGGTGGTTTTATTGCCATCCGAATCCAGAAAGTCTGTGTTTTTCTCCTACCACATGTGTAAAAAAATTCCTGCCTGAACTGGACTAGAATTAATCCATCAGAATTTAAATGTACTGTGTACAAGTTTTGTATTTTGTAATTATATATTTATTACCACAATTTTTTTCCTCTTTTTTTCCCTGCCCACTCAATCTTGGTTACGTCAACAAAAAGTCATTACAGGTGGAGAAACATTCTACATTTTGATGGAAAAATTATGAAAACGATTTTTTTCTTAAGAATAATTGGTAGTCATCAGTTGTGCATAATAATGCAATTATTTTCTGATTTCAAGCTCAAGGTTTTTTTTTTAAATTCCAACCTTAAGTTCATAAATGATTGACATCAACAGTAAGAGATTAAATAATTACTAAAAACACAAACAAATCCCACCTTGAAGTGCAATGGTTTCTTGGAGGTGAAACACTGGCAGGATGTGGCCTGAAGGTGGCATTATTATTTTGGAGCCACTGTTCACCAACACTAACTGAACGACGGCGGAATGTTGAACCCTGGGGAGCAGAGAGAGAGAAAGAGAGAGACCACCATTAGTCACAGAATGACGCACTGCAGGTTATATTACAGCAGCAAACACTACAGTACAAACAATGCATCAGTGCAGCAAACCTGTGAACGGTTACATGCATTAAGGCTAATACATGGCAGCTTATTTCAGAAGATATTAATCAACAAGCAAGATGTTTAAAACTAGGCAAGCAATCTCAAAATTTTTTGCATGACTTTTCATCCTAGTGCCAAGCATGTGTTCAGACAAAGAGAACACAGTGTCCTCAACTCCACTAGATGGCACTGCAATACCATCCACATTTCTTGTGGGCGGAACAAAGGATACAAAAACAACATGTGCATGTCACTCCCATTTCCAGTGCGAAAACACAGAAGGCCTTTGAGACCATGTGGTGCTTTGTATGTTCTGAAATCCTCAAGAGAAAACGTTGCATAACCTATGCATTACCTATAAATACTACCATCAAAAAGCCCTCTATTAAGACCTCTGTTCTGAGATTTCTCCAGCCTTGTAGATGATAATGGAAACTGATGAAGAAAATTCTCACTTGTTTGCTTTGGTGAACTGTGAGAGATGGAGTCCAATGACAGGACACAGGAACAGACACTGGTTTGCTCTGAGTCACAACCGGAACGGATGGGGGAGCCTGAGGAATGGACATCAACATATTAAACAATCATCCACGTTTGTTCATTTATTGCCAATTTACAGGCAAGTGACATATAATAATGATCATATCTTTTAAGGCACTAGAGAGAAACGCACCAAAACAATGTCAAGCATCTTACCTGGTAAGAGTGCTCAGAATGGACCTGCCAGAAGCTGCCAGGGGCGGACTTGCTGAGCGGGCTGGGCTGGAGCATGTCTGGGGTGGAGGGAGGTGGGGGCGTGAGCCGGCTGGGACTGGATGGAGAAGTGCAGAAAGGCCGATGGCCACCAGAGGGAGTGGTCTGTTCCAAGTCCTGATAAACTTCAGTGTAGTAGAAGTCTTCTTCCCTTTGGGAGTGCTCATCACTTTGTCTGCACAAAGCATAATACACAGTATGATTATGATGAAAACGTCCCAGATTGTAGTCTTCACTGGTAAGAACATATGGTTGTGATATGCAAGGCTTGTGATGCTTACCCAAGATGAGAATTTCGTATGTGACGTTTGATGCCCACTACTGTGGTCAGTATCTTTCCACAATTTGGCCACAAGCACCGATACGCAACTTTTACAGAGTTCTAGAGGGCGAAAAACAATGTAAAAAAATAAAAATAAAAAATAAGCTACATACTCCGTAAATCAAACCCCAATATATTATTTTATTAGGTTTTATAATGTACCTTGCGTTTCCTTGGCATTGGCTCGTTGAACAACATTTGGTCTAGTTCCATGTCCAGGCCTTCATCGACGAGAGGGGTGCTGTTGTCCATCTCTACGATGGGTGGGGATGGGGCGGGGCTTCCGTTTCCATGGTCACAGCTCCAATATCCACCATCAGACAGTTCGGCACCAACATTTTCCATTCCACACAAAGCTAATACAAACAAAAATAACAGCGGTAAATGAGAAGATGTGATTCATCAAAAACGTAAATGCCCTTTAAACCAGTGGACAAGTGTCCAACATGTTAATTATGAAAAAAAAAAAAAAACTTAATTATATGAATATATAATTTAAGTATTGTATAATACAAATTAAATAAATAATTTATACTATATAAAAGTAATGCACAATAAATTATAATGTATAAATACACTACTGTTTGGGGATCAAAGATACGTTTTACAGGAATGAATGCATTTATTGAGCACAAATGCCTTAAGTTTATCAAAAGAGACATTAAAGACATTTATAATGTTACAAAAGATTTCGGTTTCAATTAAATGCTGTTCTTATAAATTTTCTGAAGGAAATGTAACACTGAAGACTTGAGTAAAGGCTGCTCAAAATTCAGTTTTGCATCACAGTAATAAATTACATTTGAAAATATATTAAAACAGAAAACATTTTTCAAATCGTTTCAATATTTCACAAAATTACAGTTTTACTGTATTTTAGATCAAATAAATGCAGCCTTTGTGAGCATACAAGACTTTTTTTTTATTAAAAATCTAATTTATACAGTTATATTTTATTCAGAAGTTTCAAAATTTCAGTTTAGTCTAGTTTACTCTGGTTATAATCTTTCAAGAGTGATTAAAAATTATGATAAGCAATCCTGCACTAGCTCCTTCGTTTAGACTCGAATGAAAACTGTTTGTGCAGTTGTTAGGAATTTCTTCTTGGTGACTAACACCTATCTTAGCGAGCGCTGAGTAATCTCAGCTGGTTTATGCTGGATTTATGCATTGCATTGCTGCTTGTAACTTTTCGAAAAACAAACATTAATGCAATGTTCTACTAACCTTGAGTTGCGCTCCCTGGAACCGAGTGTTGGACGACTGGACTGCACGACAGACTTGTAAGCACCATTGCAGCCATAATCTCATCCATGTCCACTGTCTCTGGACTCCTGCAGTGTCAAAGTAGAGTTATAAAGGAGGGTTTTTGTTTCAAAACGTCAGTATTCATCATTCAGACAGTTATAACAAGACGTACCTTCTTGGCACATCAATGGACGAGGAGACTGAGGAGGTAGAACTGGTCGTGGGGCTCGTCCACACGTCTTCCAGCTTGCGATGAACGTGCTGGTTGAGCTGCGGCAGGAAGATAGACACTTCATTGTCCACGTGGTTATGCTGTTCGACCACACCTCCACATTCTTGGCCGCCGCAGTGCACATACACCTAAAACATATCAGGTAAAACACCATGAAGAGGCTGAGCACACCTTTGTTGACACTGTGCACCACACCTAAATGAGAATCCCACTCATATTTTGGTTTAGTCTACAAGGATAAAACCTACCTTCTGTCCCGGGTAAAGCTTGCTTTTGTGAAGCCCACTGTCCGGGCCTCCATGGGGTCCCGTTTCTGTCAGGCCCTCCGCTGAGGAACCACACACCAGGGTGCCCAGTGGGGACCGTTTCCCAAGTCTGGTCTTCGGTACCATTTTCCGTTCCTAGCACCTTGTATCTTCTCGACTGCTTTGAAGAACTCCTGATGGAGATTCAGCAGCGCTATTCAAACTACGAACAGGAAGCTAAGAAGAGGAAACAAGACAAACAAACCGAAAAAGAGATTACTTTTTGGGCCACTCAGCACATTTTCTTGGCAGAAAGAGAGCCTGATGTCCTGTAGATAGCAATTTTGTGTATGTCTCATTTGGTGGTTTTATTATGCCAAAAAAAAAAACTCCCCACCATTACAACACCCTCCCCACAAAACATCACCACAAAAAAAAGAAAAACCAAATGGTCGACCAAAAGTTCTTACCACACAAAAAAGTATTTATGCCATAAAATCATATTTAATACATATATAGCCTATGATTTAATAATATATCTAAACGCGCACCATTACAAATGTATTACATTTTCATTTACAATTTCAGGAACAAATGAAAGACAGGACACTGGTGTATGTGCAAAATATTAGTATTAGTCTCAACCACCTGTTCAATCTGATCAGTGAAATCAGCCTGAGTCACCAACCATCCTTATGTGAAACATCCGGCAACTAAGTGTCACATGGTTAAGACACCACAAGACGAATGATGCAAAATTTGAAGTTGACGTGCAACTGTGCACAATGACTATGAGTCATTATCAGCACAGAACGAACCACGCAAAAACTACTTTAAACTGACACAGGTCATAAAATTGCTAGTCATGCAAGGCCCTCTAACCTCAGAAAGCTCACCCAAGAGTTTAGCAGAGAAATTGAGCATTATTACCAGCTGCTCTCAGGTATTAAGTTTCCTCTGTTCCAGTAAAGGATGATTCAGAGTAATTGCAACTGACTGAAGTGAAACATTTCCTTGGTTGCCAAATACTACACATTTTCAGCATGAAAGAGAGAATACTCCTTGTATTTTTTATTTGTATTATGCATAAAGTCGTAATAATAAAAATGAATGTGTTTCATCCAAAATGTTAATATCCTGTAAACCAGTGAATAAGAGCTAGATGCTAAAAAGTAAAGACATTTATAATTGGCCCTAAATATTTCTGTTTCAAATAAATGATGTTCTTTTGAACTTTCATTCAAACATCAAAGAATCCTTGAAAAATTTACACAGTTTCTGTTTTCAACACTTGGTATTAAAATAACCGTGTAACTGGTAGGCTATAATAACAACCGAGCAGAAAAATACTGTGCACACCATTAAAATGACTTTATATTGTGTTATTGTGTATTGTGACCTCTTGTTGACATGTCAGTGTTGCACAATATCCAGTAGTTAGAATGTACAGTATACAAAGCAGATGTGAATGATTAAAATGTTTCTGCTAGTTTTTTTTTTAAGTAATAAGGACCACCTTATTCTTTTTTCTCGATTGTGAATTAATTTTTTTCATCCATCCTGCATCAAAATCAGTTTTCCTTTCGTAAATCTGTTAAAAAAAATCATAATAATAATAATAATAGCAGTCTAATTACATATGAGTGATTATAAAAGTTGAAGAAAATAAAAAGTGTCTGACTTAATGGTTTTGGTAGACGAATGCACATTCTGAACTAGCGCTAGAACGTTCCATTTATTTCCCGCTATTCGGCTCTTTGCAAAGAACCGGTTCAAAAAACGATTCGGCAACTACGTCATAGCGTAATACGTCATTGCGTGTTCCCTAACACACCGGCGTGGCATGTTTCTAAAACCATTCCCAAGACGCCATGCAGGCACGTAGCAGCAGTATTTATATTAATAAAGGTGATTACTGTGATTTAATCTAACGTATCCCATTCGTTCTGTCAGAGTCATGTTCAAGAACAAAGTCAGTTAGAACTTGTAACTTAAGTTTGCATTGAACAATCTCAGCGCTGATACGTTGTAATACAATTTTATTTAATAAACTCTGCCTCGTATGAACTTACATACGACCATAAACGTTTTATTTGTAACATTGCTGCAGTTTGGCTATTAAAACAACTCGTGTCGGACGAGTTCGAAAGACAGCCAGTCCGATCACGTTCAGACCGGTTTTGTGAACCGGCGAAATCAATTCATTGAAGATACATCAAACTCAAAAGAACCGTTCGTTCAGGATTCGCTTGTTCAGAACATTAATAACAGCGTTTGACTCGCTCCCCACATGGCGACGCGACTAGAACGCGCAGCAGATTATCAACCTAACGTTAGTGTTCATTCAAAGCGTTAAACGCTGTCTTTGCAAAACTGACCAGCATGTAGCAGCTGGACAGTTAATCTCTCCCAAAGCGGAAAAAGTTCGTTTTTGCAGATTTCAAGGCCGAATTAATGAACCAACTGACTTTTTTCCCAGTTATTCCGGGAAACTGTGTTTCAGAACAGATGCAAAAGTTCACAGTTGTGTTGATACTGAATCAGTACAGAACAACTAAACACAATATTTCCCCTAAAAATGTTTTAAATCGAAGCACAACGTCGCATAAACACGCCACAAGTATCAAAAAACCAAAAGCCGTTTCATATCGATTCAACTGTAATAATGCACTAACCTCAATGGCACCAAACAATGCAGTCTTGATTGAGAAGCATACAGAGCAACGATAAAGCACGAATGCATTTAAACAGAGGAAAAACTTTCAATGAAAGCTACATACATACCTTTGCCAAATTTCACCACACCCCCTTTCCACAAGACTCGCTCGTCGCTCTGACCGGCTGTAACTCGAAATGTCCTTTTTCAGAGCCCAGCTCTGCTTGCGTTCAGGTATTCAAAATCCCGGCCTGGATTTTTACGGTTACACGTAACTGCACACATTTGAAGCACCAAGACCGTAAGAACACCACTATTAAAGCGGTCTGTTATAATCTACAGTGTGCACTTTACATGCCATAGATGAGGCGAGCTTCTGTTTGATTTAGTTTTAATCCGCATTGCTTCCGTCTTCACAGAGATGAGCCGTTCCAGTGTAAATCCGGTGCCGGGTTTGCCACTCAGCGCCTTCTAGCGAGCTTCTGCTTTTGTAGTAAACAACCTGACCATGTGGTAGAGATGTCGACGCTCATTGGCTAAACACCGCTTTCCAAGACACACGCCCTACAATTCCAACTTGTTTACGCAGAAGTTGAGGAAGGGTCAAGAAAAGAAACACAATGGACACACATAGCGCACTGTATTTCACGTACTTCCCACACCACTTTTAATGAAACTCTGCGGCTTTGCATTGCTACTGTAAAATGCATTTGATCAGGAATGCAGAGAAACAACGTGCAAATGGCTGCATTGTTGCATACTGTGCAAATAATTATTTAAAACGCAAACTCCTGTATATTTATTATATTTCTATGCTTTTTATTTCATGACATGAAGTGTGCATTAAAATGCAATAATTTAACAATCGTGTGTCTGCAAAGTGCAGAATTTGTTTCTGTGCATATGTGCACATCGTGTTCATTGTAACTCGTGGCTGGTTGATGTTGCACTGTATGCATTTCCTTCATAGGATTAACCTTGGGGTCATGTTTGACTTGTTTTCAGTAAAGAATATGCTATAAATATATGCTGTTATAAAATACACAACATAAAGAGTTGTCTTCACGGTTTCGTATAACTCAAATAGTTTTGTTTTCATCTGTTTTCCAAAATTATTAATTTTTGTTTCTTTCACAAAGTGCTTTTGGAACCTTTTTTTTTGGAGGGGGGGGGGGGTAATAACAAACGAGAGTAAATTAGTTGTAATGGTTTGCTATGAGAGGGTTAATTTATATGTTTACCTAACAGTAGGTATGTTATCCTTAAATGTACAATAGAAAGCATCTTACATTCTTAAGTTCAGTAGCTGTGTTTTCTTTCTTTCATTTATTCCAGTAGCTGTGCTTTCTAAAGGGGGAGGGTATGAAAGGGTTACATAATAAAAGCTTTCCCAGCCCGGTGGCATCGCCTCCGCACACCATTGGTCAATCGCTGTGACGCAGCTCCCCACGCGCTGAGCTCGTGCATCAGTTGAGGCCAATGAACGCGTACGTGCGCGAAAGCACATACACGTGCAAGAACGTACAGAACCCGAGTTCTGCACGTCGGGCACAGTTCTTGGTGCGTTTCCCAAGACTGCAAGAACAGGCGTCACGTGAAGCGGGGCTTTAAACCTTAGTGTTTTATTTATTTATTTATTTATTCACCATCGAACGTGAGTATTAAGCGTTACAGAAAATAGGTCAAAGATCATAGGGCAAAGAAATAGGTTTAAATATAGCCTGTATATTTAAAGGATGCTGTCACTTGCACGATTAAATAGACAAGTGTTGATAAGTTTATGATAAATGCATGATGCAAACTTTTTGTGCAGCGTGATTTT
Organism: Cyprinus carpio; assembly: GCF_018340385.1. NCBI lineage: Eukaryota > Metazoa > Chordata > Actinopteri > Cypriniformes > Cyprinidae > Cyprinus > Cyprinus carpio. Next base: position 7,497,305 of record NC_056613.1, on the reverse strand, counting down.
TACACTTTCACAGTGTATTAGTATTTGTGTGTATATTTATAAGCAAAACAAAAACATTTAATTACACACATTAAGAATTTATTAGATAAGGCATGCAACTTTAAGATCTTGTAACATCAATAAATCCAAACCATGCTTAGCATTTAGTATCAGGTTGATTCATGAGATTTCACTAATCTTTAAAGAATTGGTTAAAAACAAAATGCCCACCTGAACATGAATCAAAACACCCTGAATAATGTTTGGTGAGACAGAAACCCCAGGCATTAATAAGGCATTAATTAAGACATTAATAAATGTTACATATTGTCACAATGTAAGATTCTGTGGTGAATGCGGCCTTTTATGTTTTCTAATATTTGAAATATTACATATTATTTAGTTCTAGATCTAGTTTTGAGTTCAGTATAGTTTCTTTTTAACATAAGGGTCAATGACAAAAAAAGGATGTCAGAAATTACTAAATAAAACCATGTGCTTATACAAAGTTCATATAAATGCATGTTGGTTTCATGTTTTAGTTTTTTTAAAATGTCTACAAAATGTTTGACTCATTTTTTTCCCATATTTTTAAAGGTCACAAATGTTTTACAAAAATCATGCATTTAAGTCACTAAAATGGTTTCTTGTCTTTTGTTTGCACTACTCAGACTTTAATTTAGCAGAGAAGTATCAACAATCATAATGCGTTTGTCTCCCTGCTTCTTATTTTAAAGAAAACTATTTCAGATCTAATTATTTCAAAGATTATGTAAGAATTTCAGCCTCTTAATGCCTTAACAAAAGTTAAAAAAGAAAGAAAAATAAAAGCCCAAATACTTTGGAGCAAATATTTCCCTTAATAAAAGAATAAAGTCAATCTCAGCAGAACGAGAGGGTTAATTCTAAAGCATATGGTACTTTAATTACATCATTCATGCCCACTTGAATTCATACATTTGTTCAAAACCTCAAAGTATTCACTAGTATGCTGCTATTTAAATCCATAAACTTAAACATATACAGACCAGTTGATCTGAGAGATAAAGTCTATATTGCACCCCTACTAAGAATGAATATGAATACAGAATAATTTCACAATACTGGACTTCATTAGAAAAAGATTACAAGGAAAATCTTCATTTTTGTTTAGGTCTTTTTGGTAATAATGCCGACACTTCCCCCTCCTCTTCAGATGGAGATGACACCTGATTTTCTTGTTTATGTTGCATTTAATCTGTGACCACCTGAATAGAGATCCCCATTTGTCAAAACAGGTGTGGCCAGAAGATCAGGCTCCCTCCCTTAAGGGACACTGACCATTCTTGTCTGAACCATTGCATACTGATTCAGCTTTGAATCAGTCCAGTCCATGCTGAGGGACCGATCGGGGGCTCCTATAGTTTCTATGGTCTCAAAGTTTGATGGGCACTTATGGGAGTCAATGCCACAAAGCAGGACCTCAGCCTGGCTTCAGAAGGATACAGAAACCATTTATCTCCAAATAGTGAAGGGGTTGGTTTAGTTTGAGCATTTCAGGTTGCATAATAAAGATGGTGGAGCTCTTTGCAGGCTTTTTTCCACCATTCAAAGTTGGTGGTGTTTCGCCTACAGCAGCGACTCCACTTTTGTCACCTGAATGAAAAAATAATAAGAAAGGTACTTCTATGTTTGTATTGTCTTGTGAAATTTCACTCAGAGAGTATTTTAGAAGTAGAACAGGGTCATCCGAAGTGCTTGCACGTTCTCAGATAGCTTGACGTGTCACCGAACCCTCAGTCGTTGTCCCAGCACCACCATTTATTTGAGGTTGTAGGCTTGAACCTGCAGAAAGCACAGATATATAGTCATGCGTCAGATCATCCTGTGTGGTGAGAAGTGTAGCAGTTTCACTGGGATTAAATGACTCTTGTGGTTTGAATTCCTTGCAATCATCTTTTTTGTCCTGGAGAGACATACCGTGAGTGAGAGTGTGACTTCTCCAGGGTTTGTACGCAACGTCACCTTCCGCCGCCTCTAAACCTACAAAGACGAGATTAAAGTGCATCTGCTAAGTGGGGTTGATAGCATTGCTAAGAGATAAACAGCTATTCAGATTCAAAAGAAATTCATTGTCACTGACAACGCAGTTTACCGGTTTCATCTTCTGTGATGTCATTAGCAGCAGGGCTTTGTCTGGCACCTCTTGAATCATTCATTTTTGCCTGTTTGATTGAGATTTACAATATATTTATATGATAGTTTATAGAAACACTGTAATATACTAAACACAAAACAATAATATTGGATATAATTTTTTTTTTTACAATTTTAAATAACTTTTATATTTGAATATATTTTAAAATGAAAGGAATTTTTTTTTTTTATTTAAAATTAATTTATACTTTCATTCAGCAATGATGCATTCAATTGATCAAAAGTGACAGTAAAGCCATTTTTAATGTTACCAAAATAAAATAAATGCGGTTCATGGAACTTAAAAAAATTCTGAAAAAAATTATCACAGTTTATACAAAAATATTGAAACATCAAAAAGTGTTTGGAACACCATTATTAATAATTGAGCACCAAATCCGCATATTAAAATGATTTCTGGAGGATCATGTGACTCTGAAGACTGAAATAATGACTGCTGAAAATCAGCTTTGCCATCACAGGAATAAATTACATTTTAAAATATATTCAGAAATGAAAGTTATTTTTTAATTTTACATTTTGTAATAATATTTTACAATATTACTGTTTATATTCTGATTAAATAATAGCAGTCTTGGTGATCATAAAATGTACAAATCTAAATTATATAATTATTCAAAATCTTTGGCTGCCAGTGTATGTGTTTGTGGGGGGAAAAAGATCCTATATAAATAATAAAAAAAATGTTTATTCATGTGAGGAAAAGATGAATTTTCAGCATCATAACTACAGTCTAAAGTGTCACATGATCCTTTAGAAATCATTCTAATATGCAGATTTATAATCAGTGTCGGAAACAGTTGTGCTGCTTAAAATTTTTTAGGACCGGTGTCAGGATTCTTTGATAAATCAAAATTTAATAAACAGTGTTTATCCAAAATAGAAATTGTGTGTTACAATATACACTAATATTCAAAAGTTTAGGGTCAGTACATTTTTTTTTTTTAAGAAATTCATACTTTTATTCAACAAGGATGTGTTAAATGCATAAAGAGTGATAGTAAAGGCTTATATTGTTATATAAGTATAATATAAATATTTATACTTTGAATAAATGCTGTTCTTATTAACATTCTATTCATCAAAGAATCAAAAGGAAAACCATCACAGGCAGGGGCGTCAGGACACGTTTTTTTCCGAGTGGGTCTGCCTTCAGTGTCACATGATCCTTCCGAAATCATTCTAATATGGTGGGGGGGCCCACTTTGAAAAAAACGGTCCCGGCCCCACCCCCCATATTAGAATGATTTCGGAAGGATCATGTGACACTGAAGACTGGAGAAATGGCTGATGAAAATTCAGTGCTGTGTCACAGAAATAAATTATATTTTTGAAGTATATTAAAAATAGGAAACCAATATTAGGAATTGCAATAATCTCTCACAATATTACTGTTTTTTTTCTTTATTTGTGATCAAATAAATACAGCCTTAAAAAACTCAATTAAAAAAAAACATGAAAAATCCTACTGATCCCAAACTTTTCAACGGCAGAGTGTACACACACACACACACACACACATTCCCATTTAGGTTTTACAAAGTATGACACTCACCACGCTCACAAGTGTGGATGCTTTCTGCTGCTCGGGTACGCTGTGGCTCTCTAACTCAAATGAATGTCTGCAAAGTAATAAATCACAATGATTTGAAGGATTTGATGAAGTCTGTGGACATGGATCTGGTGATTTTTCTTTTTCTTTTATGCACTGAATGTCTTTTTGTTTAAAGCACATGAGTAACAAAACCAATTTATGTCACTAAACAAGAATTATTGCCAGTGCAACAAAGTTAAAAGCCTAAAGTTGATCCCACGTGCACTGAAGTTCTTAACTGGCCTCTGGTGGCCGACATTCAAACAGCAGCTGAGGGTACATCGCCAAATAAATGTAAATTAATCTCAAAATCAAAAATGTATCCTAAAATGATATTGGATTAACAGCTTCTTGGATAAACACGAATAATTTCATTGCCTATATTAAATAAAATAAAAACTGTCAGTGCAAAAAACCTTGAATTTCTTTAACATTTATCACTCATTGTCCGTTCCGTTTGGCTGGCCTCTAGTGGTTGAGATTAATAGTGCAACTAAAAGTAAAATTTCCAAATGAACGTGAATTAATCACCAAATCCTTTCTTTTTATTACAAAAAGATTATTTATTTATTTATTAGTTTTGGGCATTTACTGTAATGAGTTTAAACAATGTGAATGAGACTGAAATGCTAGTTTGTATCTGACGTACTGGCTTATATATCATCACGCAGACAGTCTGCATAGACTTCATAAACTACAATCTCACAATATTCTGCTTATTTCCTTGGTCTCTCTTTCATGTATTCATAAGTCAAGCATGAGCTAGTATGAGTAAGATGCTGCTCTCTGTGTTTTGTGACAGAGCCACATTCCTGCCTCATTCCTTACAAATTTCTATAGTAGAAGAACTTGACCGTGATGTCTAGGTATGTAGCTTACAGCAACAAGAGTGGGTGACTTGTTGCTACATACCTATAGGACATGTATCGTGTCCGGTTTCAGTTGACATCATCTTTTGAGTGTTTTTTTTTTTTTTTTACCAAAATCCACAAAATCTCTTAAAGGACACTCAGAAACCACTCACTTTTTACAGCTTGCACAGAGAACGAGGAGTGCGATGCTGACAATGAAGAGGACGACTATGGAAAGAAATGCAGCCTCTGGTTGCTCTGTGAGCGCCCAGCCTACGAGATCGGTGCTGATTGGTGCCATGATTGTGGTACCTACAAAAAAAGACAGATTAAAGGTTGAATGCAATATATCACTGAAAAAATTGGTGTAGAAACAATTCCACTCAGAATTTGACAGTGAATTTCATAAAGAGTTGCAAAGAAGCAGCGAGTAACACCAAATTAAACATGAAATTCTGAAGTAGGACAGGACTTGTTATATTTACAACATTTTTATAATTCCACACAATCATTTACAGCACTTGATCACTTGGGTCCTCTTCTCAATGTTACGGTAGCAATTATTTTGAGTCATGTGTATATAAAGTGTATAATTAGAAGTCTTATCATGATGTAGTCATTTAAGAGAGTATAGTCACTGTGGACATCATATAGTTTTAATTGCACCTGATTCCTAGAGCCTTGACACACAAAAAAGAAGCCAGCTAGTTAAAAATACATTCAGAGTCCTGTCACGAAAGTCAGTCACATACTTACCATGAAATTCAAAAGCTCTGTTTTACATGGACTGTTTTTCCTATCTCATGAAGCACATTGGTTAGCACAGAAAGATATAATGTTTCCACTGGTATTACCAGAAGGTTTTATGTTGGCAAGTGCTACAATGAAGCAGTTTTAAAGCAACAGAACACACCAAATGGAAAAAAAAAAGCTCAGCTGTACTCAAGAAAGCACAGTTCACTCTTGATAAACCAGATGAGGCCTCTTGCTCTTCTCTTAAGGACTCTTGACCATGTAACACCAGTGCAAGGATCATTCACCCAAAGTCCAAAGTCATGTACTGAAGTTTTCAAGCTCACAAAAATACCATAAAAATATCATAAAATTGATCCACCCGAGTCTTCTCAGGCTATAGGAAGGCTCCGCATGACAAACAGACCAAGTAGCCATGACTGATTTGTGAATGAATCATTCATTTGAGTCAGACCGCTTGAATGAATTTGTTGGTCCAGTTCAGCAAAAACAGTCTGAAACTGGATCTGAGCCGGTTCTCGAGTTACCAGCTCACTACTACGGAGGAATATTTTTATTGACAACCATGTACATCTCAGTCTGTTTCTTACACAAATCTATCGGCTTTAGAAGACTTGGAATATAGCGCGAGAGTGGTATGGACTATTTTTATGCTATCATGATGATGTTTTTATTTGCTTTTTGAAGTTGACATTTCCGTACTCTTGTAATTAGTGTGTTGCCTGGAATAACTAGAACCAAAATGTTTTGTTCTACAGAAGAATTTAAATGTTACAAGTTTCTAACAGCATGATGATCAGTACTGTAATTTAAATTTTTGGGTGAACTATTATTTAGAATGCACATTCTATGGATATTGCTTGTTTACTATTCGTATAAAACTTCAGCTGGGATTGTTTTTGTCATTTTACCATGACAACAAATCAAACCAGTATAACCGCTTTTTAATGAAGTGGTAAACCATCTTTCTTGGTGGTTATTCTGTAGTGGCATGTCTACATATAACATATAAATTCCAAACTTTGGTACTACAGGTACGGTATGTAAACCTCACCCCAAAACCGAAATGACACATGGAACAGGTTTCAGAACAAAACTTTGAGATCCACCTGCTCTTAGTCATTTGCGAACAGTGAGAAACGAACCTCTCCCAGTTTCACTGTTCCATTATTACGCTCATTGAACAATAAGAATGTAAGACCGAAGAAACTTTCTTAAAGAGACAGAAACTAAATAATTAACTATATAATTATTTAAACAAGACAAAAAATCTACAAATTAAGTGGTAATGAACAAGTCAGGATTCACTTTCATACAACATGACACGTGCAAAGTATGAGCAAAAAGATAAAGTACCTGTACAGATAATAATTCAATGACCTCCTTCTGTCAGTGAACTCTTGTTTGAAGCATTCAGATGCAGTCCTTGGGCAGTCTCTCCTCTGCTCTTGTATCCTACATATCAGTGAAGACAACAGACATCCGTCAGCCAGCTCCTGTCAGCACAACACTGACTCTACCTTTCTGACAGGAAGGGAAACAAAAGCTTTAACAAGCCCCATTTCCTCATTCTTTCATTCGCCTTCACATCAGACAGACTGCCAATCACTCATTGACTCCTCATGTAGATTCCTCCCTCTCACACCCATTTTCAGATGTACTTGCTGATATCCAGTTACAGAAGCAGATCAAACCAAACCAAAAAAAATTCACGGACGATGTTATATCATAAACACCCAACAAATATTGTTTACTAATCATAAATATGATCTGAACAGAATATTACTGTAATCATCTGCAGGGACTTACCATTCCGGATAGCTACTCCTCGTTCAGACGTCCCGAGACAAACCTGGAAGTGCCGCCACCCTTGAAGGACTCACCTAACCTGCTTATAACCTGCTAACTAGTCTCTTTGTGGGGTGTTTTTAGTGTAACTAACAGGACATTTGCATTTACACAAATTAAAGACATGTACTTTGAATCCTGGGAACATTTTTAAACAATTTTCTTGTCTTTGATGCTTGTTTCCAGATAAATCTAATTTGCATATGATAAATGCTGTGTTATAATGTAATGATAATGTTACACTATTGATGAGAGTGAGGCTAGCAGTCAAGATGGCTATATATTAGTAATCCAAAGGTTTTAAAATTATATATATATATATATATATATATATATATATATATATATATATATATATATATATATATAAATCCCATTCTTCAAACTAAATTTCAACTGTAACTAACTCAACTTTATAATATAAAATGATTACATTTATTATTTATTTGTAAAACAATTACAACATTTTAAATGTAATAATTACAGACTTGTCAATGAGATATATATATATATATATATATAGGCATTTGATTTTGTATCCAATGTTGTTATTGTTAAACTATTTAAAATTGGTTTTTAATAATTGATATAAAGCAAAAATAAAATAAAAATATTAGATAAAGAAATATAAAAAAAAGAAATATTGCCTTGGCAACTTTACTAGCTTTACGTTCACATACTAAAATTACTAAAATATAATCTGATTTTTATTTTTTTTATTTTTTTACATTTACATTTTATAAAAGCTAACTCAAAATATGAATACATACCACAGTATATCAGTAAGACTAAAATAAACCTAAAAAAAAAAACATTTTTGATGTTTATCTTTAACATTTCTGCTGAATAGTTACCATTGTGACAACATGCCCCGCCTCATAACAATCAATTTGTGTCCAATGGACTGTAATTTTTTTTTATATGCAAAAATGGAAAGAATTTTCAATAGCCTTTTTCTAGTCAAATAAAGGTGTTTATTTATATGAGGTAAATAGTGCGGAAACGTACTCTAGCCTCTGTCTCCTCTATAAACATGAGTTGTGTGGTTTAGTGGTTATAGATTACAGCTTGTAGGTTCAAAACTGAGTGCTGAAAGGGTGATTTATGAGTTCACCCAACCCATCTCTCCAGGGTGACTGTCCCAAAACAACTTCATGTGAGTTGTCTTAGAAAAATATTTGCTAAAAGAAGACAAATGCAATGTAATACTTGTGAGCTACGACATAAAAAGCCACCAATATGGATCCACAGTTGTTGATGATAGTGGAGGCATAACGTCATCTCTCTGTCTGAGAGCAGATCTTCAAGCCAATCAGAAGAAAAGCCTTATGAGATGTGAAAAACATATCCAGACTTTAATCTGGTCTGCAATTAGGCTGTATATGTTATGTTGCGTGTCACAAATCGATATGCAGGATGAAAGCTGCTGCTATTTCTGGACACTGGCATGCAATGTCATGCCTCCCACAATTTTGCATATCACCCAGGCAACCATTTAGAAAAAAGCGCTTGCATCCAACTCTGTCTCTTTTGTTGTACTGTGAATACTTCATCCTTGCCGCAGCTGCTCGCATGCCGTCAATGTGACCGGCCAAAGCAATGAAAATAGCTCTATAAATTTTTAAAGGGAAACACACCTTCAATAACCACAGTTTCTATCACCTGGGTGGGTTTCTTTTGTGAGAGCATGGCACATGTGCACTCTGTACTTACAGATGCTCACTGACTTTGCTTGCCGTGCACGTGTGCTGGACGCAGCCTAGACAGGAGCAAATCAGCTGCTCACACAAGCTCCCTCAGGAAGAATTTCTGTCTCACACTCTGCCTCTCTCTCTCTCTCTCTCTTAACCAGTCTATTCCCTGCTAGAGATGCACTGAGAAGCCGTTGGCTGGAGTGGAAGACTTGTGCACAGGGAACACAGATGCTCTACATGTATTAGACGGAGACACACACTCACTGTAAGATGCCAGCTCATCTGAGCCTGGCAGACCAGGAACGGGAGTGGAGGAAGACAGAGCTGGGTCTCGCTGCGATCTCGGAGAAGGGACGGATGAAGATGTGCGACACTGCGAAGAAGCAGAGAGGTTGGTGAGATGCTGACGATAAATATGACATTTACTATAACTGCAATATCATCTGCTAATACGGTGTCCAAAATTAACTTTGAGCATATGCATCCTAAAATACTGGATACAAACATATACTGATCCTTTTAGTTGGCATAAAGCTGTTAGATATACCTATTTGACTCTATACTAAATAACAATGCATTTCTGCATGGTTAGTTTAGATAGTGACGTATTCGGAATGGGTTATGTATGTGTGTGATGATGCTAGCTGTGCTAAATGTGTTTATAAGGGTCTCACATCACATGATAGATGTCTGTTATGTAACGCCCCCTGATGTCAAGCTCATCTAATTTAATTTTCTAAACCAAGTGACTAAAATATGCATGCAAATTCAGCAGTTCTGCATCCGTCATGCTCCACACTTCACCCCTCGATAGCATTGTTGTGGTGATCTGTAGTGTGAAGTCCACCATCACCATTTACTCTTTAGTCAGGTGCTGAATTTGTTGTTCTACACAGCAAGAGTAAAACAAATGTTGCCTTTGTAATGGTGTACAGGCCTTGGGCTGTCTTGATTCAGAGGACAAAGTCAAAACTGGCATGAGACAGGCCTCGTGTTCATCTTTATATCTGCCTTTTGGCACTCAACTTTTGTTTATAGAGGTGTTTTTAAAGACACTGAGAAAGGTTTGCATAGTATGGGAGGCCAAACCTGTATTTTTTTTTAAATGCACTACTTAGTTAAGTTAATAGTTTTAACAGAGTACACCAAACACTAAATTATCATCTTTTTTAACCCATGGATATTCATTCTGGGTTAAGGAATGTTGCATGCTTGTAAGGCACCGCTTTTAAGTTTTGCTGCATTATGAAACTGAGATGCTAAATGTATACAGTATGAAATGTCATCATAACCCAGGGTTAAAAAGCATTTATTGTGTGGCTAAAATGGTTAAAAATATATTTACTAGATAGATTTATTAATTCCAAGGCTGAAATTTTTTGCTTAAATAATCATTTCTAACATCATTCTAATATGCTGCTTGGGTGATTAAGAAATATTTCTTATTATTATCAATGTTGAAAACCGTTTTGCTGCTTAATATTTTTGTGGAAACCATGATACATTTCTTTCAGGATCCTTTGAACATAAGAACAGAAACAATAGAATTTAAAACATTGTCAGTGTCTTAACTGTCACTTTTGATCAATTGAATTCATCTTTATAAAAATATTAAATTTCTTAAAGAAATGTTACTGACACCAAACTTACGCTATATCAAGGGGGAAATTCCCATAAGACAATGGGATCGGTACTTGTCTGAATAACAATGAAACTCATGAAACTGATACATGCGTCACTCAAAGGTTTGAAGTAATATCCTTGTGTGCTTATTTCAAGAATTTTTACATACAAAGAGATCCATCATGAAGGCATCCACTATGCTATGCATTCCTCATTGTCATAATGTTGTAAATCTTCACACCCTGACCTTCTAACCTGCCTGTCTGCTTTTCAAACTGGGTTAAAGAGTTTGGTAAACTTCAGCAGAAAGTTTAAGGACCAAAAAATTAAAAAACTTTCATGTTAGGTGTTAATTTATCTATTTTTTCTGAGCACTAAGTAAACAGCCTCTCTTTTTTTTTTTTTCCAGATTCCAGATCTGACGTTAAACCCACAGCCCTGGAGAAAAACAGAAAAGCATGTGCCCCACTGAACATTAAATTGGCACAGATTAATATCAGCAAACGAAATGGAAAGAATACAGGTCTAAAATAGCTCATATTTATCCATCAATTTAATTTGCATTTACCTATCTCCAAGCCGTCTAGTGCCTGATACTGCTGCCATGGATACAATGTCAATTATGATTCACACTTTAGAGCTGTATCTTCCCAGTTGCTCATTTATGTCATTCATTCCAACACAGTTGGATTTATTATATAATGTGCTGCATGCAAAATTTCAGAATGATTATTTTGTAATTTAGAATCAAATGTGCTGAAAGTGGACGAGAGACTGCGATTGGCCCGGGAACGCAGAGAGGCATACCAAAAACAGCTGGGTATTTTTCTTACTCTGAACATGTAACATCATAGCCAAATGAAGAACAAACAGAAAGCTTTATTAAGGTTTTTTTGGTGTACCTGAACTGTAGCACTGCGCGAGCACGGTTGGCTGGTGAGGGAAGAGCGGGCCAAGCAGTTCTATGAGAAACACCTTGAGGAGCGGAAGAAGAAGTTGGAGGAGCAGCGACAAAGAGAGGAAAGGAGGAGGATGGCAGTTGAGGAGAAGCGCAAACAGAGGCTCAAAGAAGAAAGAGTGAGCTTATGCATGAGAAAAATGGTGACCATTGTTTGGTCTGAGTTTTTTTTTTCCGCAAAGCTAATGCTTCCAGTGACCAGTTTGGACACTATAGAAAAATCAACAAAAAAATTGGATGGAATTTTTATACATAAATTCAGGTGCAATCTGTCCGCAATCTTAACTCAAAACAAACTTTTAGAAGTTTTAAATACTGAGAATTTTTTAAAAACACATATATAACCTACCAGTGAAAAGACACGACAGAATAATTTTTGAATCAACAAAATGAAAATAAAATATATATATAATCATATTTCTTAAAATTATATTTAATAAAATTATATTTAAATAATATTGTTCCAAATTCAAATTAATTAACTACATTTTTAATTAATGTTTAATTTTTATTCATTAATTTGATAATTACAAAATGATTCAGCTCCAAATACTGGTACTGTAACATAATAAAACACAGAGACACACACACACACACACACACACACACACACACACACACACACACACACACACACACACACACACATACATACATTATATACACACACATATACATATACATATATATAAAAATAAATAAACACAGGTGCATCACATAAAATAATGTTAAAAAAGAAATTTTTTTTTGTAACTTTTCAAAAAGTGAAACTTTCATATATTCTAGATTCATTACAAGCAAAGTAAAACATTTCATACGTTTTTTTTTTTTTTCATTTTGATAATTAGCTCATGAAAGTCAAAAATCCAGTATCTCAAAATATTAGAAAATTTTTCTAAGATCAATCAAAAAAAAAAAAAAAAAAAAAAAAGGATTTGCGAAACAGAAAAGCTTTTCTTTAAGGTATCTGCATTTATTCACTCAATACTTGGTCAGGACTCCTTTAGCATAAATTACAGCATCAGTGAGGTGCGGCATGCAAGCGATCAGAAGCCCAGGTTTCTTTATTAGCGGCCTTCAGCTCATCAGATCGACTGTTTCTCATCTTTCTCTTGAAAATATCCCATAGATTCCATATGGGGTTCAGGCCAGGCATGTTGGCTGGCCAATCAAGCACAGTAATATCATGGTCAGCAAATCACTTTGGAAATGGTTGTGGCTCTGTGAGCAGGTGCTAAGTCATGCTGGAAAAATAAATCAGCATCTCCAAAAAGCTTGTCAGCAGATGGAAGCATAAAGTGCTCCAAAATCTCCTGGTAGATGGCTGCATTGACTTTGGTTTTGTTAAAACACAATGGACCAACACCAGCAGACGTCACGGCACCCCAAATCATCATTGACATCAGAAACTTCACACTTTAATGACTTCAAATAACATACCAACACTCCAAATCCTTCCTCCAGACCTTGATTTCCAAATGAAATGCAAAATTTACTTTTATCTGAAAAGAGGACTTTGGACCACCGAGCAACAGTCCAGATCTTTTTCCCTTTAGCCCAGATAAGATGCTTCTGCCTTTGTTTCTGTTTCAGAAGTGGCTTGATAGCCCTTTTCCTGAAGACGTCTGAGCATGGGGACTCTTGATGCACTGACTCCAGCTTTAGTCCACTCCTTGTGAAGCTCTTCCATGTGTATGAATGGGCTTTGCTTGACAGTATTCTCAAGCTTGCAGTCATCCCTGTTGCTTGTGCACATTTTCCTACCCAATTTCTTCCTTCCAGTCAACTTTGCATTTAATTTGCTTTGATACAGCACTCTGTGAACAGCCACCCCTTTCAGTAATGACCTTTTATGACTTACTCTCTTTGTGGAGGGTGTCAATGATCGTCTTCTGGACCATTGCCAAGTCAGCAGTCTTCCCCATTATTGTGGTTTCAAAGAACAAGAGATATACAGAATTTATACTGTAGGGATGGTCATTTAATGAAACTCAAATGTAAATATTCTAATACTGATTCTAATTCTAATATATTCAATATTGAGATACTGGAATGTTGACTTTCATGAGCTGTAAGCTCAAATAATTAAAATTAAAACAAAAAAACATTTGAAATGTTTTACTTGACATGTCATGGATCTAGAATATATGAAAGTTTCACTTTTTGAAATAATTTACAAATATATATATATATATATATAGTATATATATATATACACACACACACACAAACAAACTACTATAATTTAAAGCATAAAACTTGAGATCAAAAACTTTTCAGAATCATGAGAAACCAATTTAATCAAATGTGTATACCATCTGTTTGTGTGGGTTTCATAAACACTGTAGCACTGTTTGCAGCAACTATGATGCAAAATTGCTGTGGAGATTTTGCAACCATGATTAAAAACATACAGAGCATGGGATAATGGGAGTGTTTTCCTCCCGTGTTTTAGGAGCGTTATGAGTCTGTGGTTCAGAAGACGATGGAGAAAAGTCAGAAGGCCAAACAGAAACCTGGTCACTGCTCACGAAGGGTCACCAAGACTGGGAACAATAATGGTGAATATTTCAACATGTGATTCAAAATGCAATAACTGGCACTAAAACTCTCTTCTAGCCTTGCATCTACTTTCCCAACTCGCTTTCTGTCCACTTTCTGTTAGTCGCTCTGCTTTCTGCTCTCCTGTAGCTAAATGCCGCTCTCTTAGTCAATGGGAGATTGACCTTGTCCGTCGTCTTCAGACTCCTACCGTCTCTTATCTAGCCAGAAGCAGGAGTGCTGTGTGTCTGTCACGAGACACAGGTATCACTTTAGACTGAGGAATTCACAAATTGCAAGAATCACAAGTTTGGAACTGGATGTAATAAATATTGGCTTCCCGTTTTCTTCTTCTCATGCTCATTGCTTAAACCTATTTCTCCGTACTCATTCATCCTCATTAATTCACCTCATAAAAAAAAAAAAAAAAAAAAACACCATACATCTTCAGCTGTTCATATTTGTCGTCGTTCAGCCTCATGTCATACCATGAACTCAAGCACCGCACGAAAGCCCCAGGTGCATTGCGGGAAAGTGGCAAACAGGCCTGCAAGCTCAAGTCCAAACGTCACCATCCGCAGAACCACCACCAGAGAGCTGGTAAAGAGTTCACATTCATTTTTAGACCATTTGTTTAAATATAAATGATTCTTTGTCACATGACATACTGCATGTGGTTTTTACAAAAAAATATTTCAGGTGGCAAAAGGCAATTTTGTGGGACTGGACTTGAAAAAGCCACAGCTCCAAACAACAACAAACGAAATCAAGCCCAAACAGGACACAAACCCACCAGAGAATACTGTCCTCCCAACATCACGGTACATTTTATACATTTGAACAGCAAAATCTCTTAACTAAAGTCTTTCCATTTAATATCACTGCTGTCTTTGAGAAATAATATCACTGCTGCATTATATGGCAGTAACTTTCAGGTTTATATCATTGCATGTCATGTAGAAGAATAATGGAAAAGCAAAACTGACATAAGAAACATCTCCAGCAGTAACTTGCAATTTTACATTTCAACCACAGATGGCGACAGAGAGGCAAAAGTGCTGCAGTACAGCTTTAAAGAGCTCTAACTTGTGATTTTACTTTCTTACAGGAAAGAATAAAACTAAACTTAAGTTTCCTCACACTCTCAAAAATCACAAAATTTTACTGTTGGACATCATTACCCATTCTCTCTTTATTTACTTGTTTCAAAGGCTGCAGAACAGATCACATATCAGACAAGCCACACTTAAACAAGATAGCTTGCCTCCACTGCCAGAAGAGGAGGATCTAGAATCTGAGGAAACGCTTGCTCAACAAAGTCTGCAAGATAACCAACTCCAGTCGAATCCAGCTAATAATGGGCCTCCGAATCCAACAGCAGGCTCTCAGATTACTAATGGTTAGTGAAAAACTTAGACACGTTTTCCAATAATTCCCACATTTTAATAATATTAGTAATTCTGTTTAAAACCTTTTTGTTAAAATGGCTCTTTGTGACAAGTACTGCATTAGGTTACTGTACTGTGGAACAAAAATTATATATATGTATGTGTGTGTGTGTATATACTGTATACACATGTATTTTATGTATATACACACACACGCATTCTATGTATATATATTTTTCTATCTATACTCTATATCTTTGATTTAATATGAATAATTTAATAAATATAATGCATAATAATTTATAATAATTTTATCTATGTGAATATATATATATATATATATATATATATATATATATATATATATATATATATATATATATATATATATATATATATATATATATAATTTTTTTTTTTTTTTTTTTTTTCAGACATTAAAAATATATTTAAAAAATTCTTCTCTCTCTCAAATTTTTCATTTTCAGGACCAAGTCAGATTGGTGACGCAGCACAAGTCAGAGCTGCTGGTTGGACTACAGACCCTGAAGAGGCCACTCGCCTGCTGACTGAGAAAAGGAGACAAGCCCGACTCCAGAGAGAGAAAGAGGAAGAGGAGCGCAAACTGAAAGAGGAGATGGAAAGGTTTGTGTATTCTTACCTTTCTTCTATAAGTGAATGTCCTCTTTTGTATCTTAGTATTTTACAACTGCTTTTAATTATCAGTGTTAAATTATATTTGTAAAATGAAAAGGCCACAATTTAAGTGGTTCTTTGCTAAAGTAATTGGACAATTAAATATGCTAAAGTTAAAATTCTGCAGTTTGGACTTCTTGATGTAAATTCAGATATAAATTCTTAAAGTGCATTAGGCACCTAACTGAGCTTGTGCAGCTCATCTTTGCAGAAAGAGCAGAGAGGAACTGGCCCGTCAAAGAATTGAAGAACGGGCCAGACAGGAAGCAGAGGCCCTCCAACTGGAGGAGGAGAAGAGGAAGAGAGAGGAAGAAGAGCGACTCAAGGCTGAAGAGGAAAACACTCGCAGACAGAAAGAGGAAGAAAACAGGCTTCAACAGCAGGTATTAAAAGCTATTGGCTGTTTAAATCATTTTTCCAAACCTATGTTAAAACATTTGAAAGTGTAACCAAAAAGTGAGCTCTGGCTTTAATTTGAAGCCGATTTGCCTTACTTGTCTTTTGGTCAAGTTTTCTGGCTTCTGACCATTTGTTTTTTCACCTAAAATAAAGCTAGGATCATATGTCAAATGGATCATTGGAAATAATAAAAAAATCCTATAATCTCCATAATGTACTCTCAGAGAGAGCAAGAGGCTCGTCAGAGGGTGCTGGCAGAGCAGCAGAGACTGGAAAGAGAGAGTCATTTCCAGAAAGAGGAGGCCGAACGCCAAGAAAGGAAAAAGGTACAACTTAGAAACAGACACCTGTTTATTTAACTGTGAAATTTCTACCATAAAATGAGAAGATCATTTACATTTTGAATATTGCAATTCAAAGCTTTGGGGTACGTTTTTATTTCACAATATTACTGTTTTTACTGTATTCTGTTTAAACAAATGCAGCCTTGGTGAGCTTGAGAGGCTTCTTTCAAAAGCATTGAAAATCTTACTGACCCTAATGTATATTGTGGTTTAAATTTTTCCCAAATCAGCGTCTGGAAGAAATCATGAAAAGAACAAGAAAGACAGACTCTGATAACAAGGTAACACTATCACTGGCAAGAGCTTTGTTTATGCTACATCTAGAGGCCCTGCTCACTTTTTGTCCCATTTAGAAAACTGCATCAGTGAAGGACAACTTGCCTTGTGAGAACATGAAGCCTGTAATCAGGCTACCAGGTACAGGACAAACGCCAAAACTGGAGCTGAGGGACGAGGAGGATATGCTTCCTACTGTGGCCTTTAAGGAGCGACGGTCCTTCCGCAGTCTTTCTGGCCTGGATGAGATACAAGCACATCAGCAAACCGGTATGTGAATGCATTCATCTGACTGCATGTAAACCTAAATATATATATTAAATTAATATTATGCAACTCAAGTTTAGATTTGATTATTTAAGGATTAGATTATATATTATGCAAGAATGGTTATTAAAAAGTTAAGTATAATTTAAAGATATCTACAGCAAAAACCATCTGTGTTAAAAAAAAAATCATTACTTGGTATAGTATACTATTAAATGCATGCCACCTGTTTTTATATTATAAATACATCAGATTTAAGTAAATTAAAATTTGACATGTTATACTGTTGGTATACAAAATGTTAATGTTTTCCCCAATGCTTCAGAGGTTATTTAATCCACGGACACGTCATACGATGCCAAGACCGTCAGAGCAACTTCAGCAAGCTTGTCTTTCTGAACAACACAAAAACATCATATGCACTTAATTTCCCTGCACTTTAATAAACCTGTAGTTTAATATTCACACTTCCTTATCTAGATTACAGTTCTTTACTGCCCAGTTAAAATGCCTAAATTACAGCTTGATTTGCTAGAGTGACATCATGCATCGCTCAGAAGCCAGATAAGTTTGGGTATGTGGTAAGATTCACATAACAACAATAATAATAATACTTGAATAATACTTATGGACTTAAAGGGGTCATATGATGCGATTTCAATTTTTCCTTTCTCTTTGGAGTGTTACAAGCTCTTGGTGCATAAATACGATCTGTGAAGTTTCAAAGACTAAAGTCTCAAATCCAAAGAGATATTCTTTATAAAAGATAAGGATCAACCACACACCCCTAAAACGGCTCGTTCTAACACACCCCCACATCTATACGTCACTACGTGGGAAGATTTGCATAACGCCGCCCAAATGTTCACGCAAAGAAAGGCGGTATAACTTTTGTTCTCTCTGTTGCCGCAGCTGCCATGTTGTGGAGTCGCTCTGTGTTTTGTTGAAGAGAAACTTTGTTTGGCCTTCCAAAAGAGGACATGACTAGAAATCAGTGGTTAAGTTGTATTTCAACACTGTTCCAGAACAGTTCAACCCAAAAAATTTAGATGTGTGCTGCGCATTTTGCACAAAGGCTATTTCTATAAAGTTGGGCAGTTCAAACTTTGCAAGGACAGTCTGGCGCTTCTGACTCACAGCATGTGTAACCCCTCTCTCCCTGGTCCTCACCGCAACACCTCGTACTTGCTCCGAGTGGGCCTCGAACCCGGGTTTCCGGCATGGGAGGCGGACACACTAACAAGGAGGCTAAATAACTGCAGCCACTAGCGTCAGTCGCTAGTGCATCTCTTGAGATCAGGGGAGTGGGGTTTACCTGCACTACACCTACTCGCTGGCCTCTATTAGACTCATCCTCTAAACCTCACTCCCATCCGGGTCACGGCACCAATGCAACCCCTCTCTCCCGGGTCCTCAGCGCCACACCTCGTCCTCGCTCCGAGTGGGCCTCGAACCCAAGTCTCCGACATAGGAGGCGGACACACTAACAAGGAGGCTAAATGAGTGCAGCCACTAGCGTCTGTCGCTAGTGCATCTCTTGAGATCAGGGGAGTAAGGTTTAACTGCACTGCACCTACTCGCTGGCCTCCGTTACAATTGTAGGTACGTTTTTATATTAAAATAATTTGCCAATGATGATTCAAATGCGAGTTTTGAGCAGTAGAGTAAAGCTTGTTGTTTGTTGTTTCTCAGATCACAGATGCAGACATTGTTTTGTTTACGCAGCGTGATACGCAATGCAACATGTAAAAATACAGTATAAATCATTATAATAAGTAACGTTAATTACGTCCCCACTGGATGCAACAAATGCCTCGATCGTAATGGGTTTAACTTGTTTTGTCTCGTCTAGTGATTACTGGATCACGAACGAATCTTTCTATTTAACCGGATCTTCTTAGTGAACCGGTCAAACCAGTTCACCAAATCAAACTGAATCATTTGAAACGGTTCACATCTCCACCATGCACTAATCCACAAATAACTTATTCGGTTTATAAACGTGCCTTACACTCCCTCTGATGCGAAATAAACCAATATCCCGAGTTATTCAGTTACTCCTAACAGTACATTGACTGAATCGATGATGGGATGTGCACGAGCAGAGCAGCTGGACTGAGTCTCGTGCTGCTGGCCTGGCAGATGGCATCACAGTATGTTAAGGGGCATAACATTTCCGTCACATGCTTGAGGCATTCGGCCAATCACAACATACTGAATAGCTGGCCAATCAGAGCACACCTCACTTTTCAGACCGATGAGCTTTGTAAAAAATTGACGCGTTTCAGAAGGCGGGGTATAGTGGAGAAACTATAATGTACATTATATGGAAAATAATGTGTTTTTTGAACCTTAAACCGCATAAACACATTGCATTACACCAAATACACAAAATAATGGTCTTTTTAGCGGCATCATATGACCCTTTTAAAAGACAGACTAGTACCCACCAAATAAAACTTGAATGGTTAATTTTTAAGCTTTAATTTTATATTTTAGCCAGTATGCTTATGGTGTTATGAAGAGAAATGCTTTCTCCGCAAATGTCTAAGCAGTGATGTAATAGTCTTATGGATTTACCAGTCTTTCTTTTTTATAAATATACACATGTAAATGGTAATTCACCTGCATGACTGCATACTGTACACTACAGTTTAAAAGTTTGGGGTCAGTTCAATTTTTGAAATAATTTTTTTAGCAAGAATGCATTACAATGATCAAAAGTGATCTTAGAGACTTAAGATTGTTACAAAAATAATATTTAAAATAAATGCTGTTCTTTTCTAATCAAAGGATCCTAAAAAAATGCACTGCAGTTGCCATAAAAACATTAGCAGCATAACTATTTTCAGCATTGATGATAAGTTTCTTGAGCCCCAAATCTGCATATTAGAATGATTTCTGAACGATCGTGTAACATTGAAGACTGGAGTAATGATGCTGAATATTCAGCTTTGCGATCACAGAAATAAATTACATTTTAAATTACATTTTAAACAAACAAACAAACAAAAAACATTTAAAAATTGTGTTTTAAATTGTAATAATTTCACAAAATTATTTGTAATTTTTTTTATCAAATAGATGGAGCCTTGGTGAGCATGAGAAAAAAAAAATCTTACAAACCCCAAACTTTTAAATGGTAATGTCTATGTATTTTATATCCAGATATCTGTGCTAGAAACTATTCATGTAATTAAGGATCTCTCTTTTCAATGCTGCTGCTTTGACTCATGAGTGTACACACATATACAGAGGATATTTTCCATCTGTCCTTATTGCTTACTAGTGCTTTTGTGTCACAGTATTACACCAAACAGGTGAGCTCATGAATTTCCACGGTTTCTGATTTTACACTGCTGCTATTTAGCTGTTCCAAATAAAAACAACCCCCTTTTAATAAATTAAAATTTATGATTATATTACGTGCTCGTCTGCCTTATAAACATTACTATAGTGTGCCGGTACCTGCTGAACTTGTGTAATGATAGAGGCTTATGCAAATATGGTGCAAAGATGTAAACAGTTCAAAAATTTTTTTTTTAATCGGTGTAAGTAAATAAATAAGCTTAAAAAAAAACAGACTGGTTGTTGCCGTGTTTTTTATTTTTATTTTTTAACCACAGTCTAGTAAAACACTATTAAAAAGGAATAACCATTGCATTTTCCGCTGAGGTTTCACCACACGTTAGCTGAAATGATCAGAGAACTGAATGTTCTTGTACCCCGAGAACATTGTTACATGTTTGGTAAATGGGCTGCCAGTTTGGCAAACAGTGACAGAAACCTCAGATGAGAAGAATCTTGGAGAACTGAAGCAAGTCTAGCAGAAAGGACATGTAGTTCAGTACTGTTAATTGAGAAATCTCTAATAGGTTCTGCAGTGCTTAAATTACGTTTCTGTTAAATATGTCATAAATGTACAAAAAGGACAGAAAATGTTTTGAAATATTTTTGTGTGACACAGATGGTCTAGAATATATGTATAAAACTTTAATTCTAGAATAAAAAGGTCAAGTATGTTTTTTTCAGTATCAGTGTGTGACTGTTTAAGCAACATTTTGTAATGCTTTAATAATATTCAAATATTTTACTAGAATTACAATGACTGTAAGTTACATGAAGTAAACAGTTCATGCCAAAAATGTGCCGTTGTATAATGTTAGTAATAGTCATCCTAGTCTCTGACAGGCCAAAATACCTAATTTAAAGCTGTATGTCATGCTAGGTTAATTTCGTGTTAGTTAATAATTTATCTTACATATCTAATCGTTCAAAAACATGGGATTTGTGCCTCTAATGCTTTTATATAAATGGATAAATGGGGAAACAAATTGTACCCTATTCCTGGAAAGTGCCATAAGCAGCCATAACAGACACTGAACCTCAAGGGATTGAATTTGCAGCACTTACCAGATTTTGAGGGATTAAAGGGAGTTTGAACAACATTTGGTTGGATCATCCCAGTAAAACCACATTAGATGACAAAAGGCATCGCTGTTTGAAGACAACAGTGGAATTCTTAACTAAATTTAGGCTAATTGCATCACCTGTCCACAGCTGCTGCCTGACTGTCTGTGAGGAGACCAACTGTGAGCCGTATCATCTCACCTCATGGTGGTTTAAGATGAACATGAAGTATGGCAAATTAATCTCTCTGTGCTTAGCTAGCAGTTTTATGTGTTTATGTCCAGCTTTATTAAACTGAGGTGTGTCGACAGCCTGATTAGCTCGACGTGGACAGATGTAAGCAAACGTTGATGTTCGAGTCGACCAGCAGGTGGCGCTACTAGCAAATAAATGATTTTCTGTATTTCGGGTGACTAGAGGGAGCCTGGCTCAGTCTGCTGCTGAATTGAAGTCACATATAGGCCTATACGTCAAATTTACGAAATTTGTTAATATGCACTCATGCCTAACGATGCATGCAATATGTCCTTTAACAATTCCTTAAGTAAATTTACATGTAAAACATTAAACTTTAACGCAAACAGCTGCTTTAGAGCTACTGGGTGAAATAAATGTGTGTGTGTTTTAGCTCTACAATTATTTTAAATAATGCTTTTGTTGACTTGGTTTTGTACAAAATTATAGACACTGAAACTTAAGTAGTCTAAATATTAAATTTGAGATTTAATTCTTGCCTTTCAGCAATTAAAATGATAAATGTATGAAATTAGAGTACAATAAAGCACACAACAGACACGGCATCCAAAGGATATATCATTTATTGCACTACAGTGCATTTAAACATGAAAATGTAACAGTTTTCATTACAAAAGCAGGACATGGATTCACTTGGTCACTTTTAAAAATGTTAAAAGACACAAGTTACTTTCCATACACATTCTCATGCAGAAAGTTTGGCTTGTTTGCAATTTTGGACATATTTTGTAGGCTTATGAATTTATGAGGATGCATTAAAATTCTAGTTTTAGGCCAGAGTTCGGTTTAATTTGCAGTGATCATGCAACTAGCACTCAGCAGCCAGTGTGCTTGTTCTGTACAGTGGATGTTTCAGCTTACAATTTAGGAAAATGTATGAAAAAACTTTTTACAACATATTACAGGCTCCACCGGGTCAAATTAAATCTTTCGGTTTTGGGATTTATATCAGTCCAGAGACCTAAAATGAGACCTATTACAATTTCACTCAATATATTGTATTAATAAATGTGTAAAATAACCAATAAATGTGTTAGATTTTCGTGTACTCTTGCATTTTGTAGAATCTATACTGGAAGTGCAGGGTTTATTATTAAAATAATTAAAAAAAAATATGAAAAAAATTCATAATTTGTTCACTGTGTTGGGGATAGGTTTCAGTATCTTTAACTGAATCTTTGGCAGTTCTTCTCTTGAGTTTTTAAAAAAGTGCTGTTGACTCCATTAAAGTGTCTCTAAACTTAGAGAGGCCTATATGATATTTCTTAATATATATCTATACCATAATACCCTGGTCTTATCATATCAAAAATGTTAGCAGAATATAATCTAAGCATGTATTTGTGCTGAAAAACCTTCATTTTTACTATATAAGGCAAAAAATAAAAGGGGTGTTTCTAATGTGATCATTTTTTTTTTTTTTTTAAAAGATACATTCAAAATCTCATAGCATAACAGCTTTAAAGCATACCAAAAACCTTCACTTACTTTATACAAACAGTCACACAGTCTTACAGATGCTTTTTCTTCATATAACGTATGCCCAAACAACATAAAAGGCCAAAAAGCATGTTCTTCAGAAGCATTATAAATAATCTGTTATGTATTTGTGCTGCATGTGCACTTAATGCATCCAAACATTACCCAGTTAAAAGTTGACTGAAAACAAAAACCCACCAACCAAGAGAGAAAAAACACTTTTTCTTTGTATGCAGATGTAAAAGGAAATACGAACGGCAACTAAGCTGATCAATATGGCCAATCTTTTTTATTTAATCCTTAAAGACCTGGGTCAAAGGTCCTGGTTCATGTTAAAGGGATAGTTCACTCAAACAACAAATACATTCTGTCATCATTTACTCACCCTCATGTTCCACTGAACACAAAAGAATATCTTTATCAGAATGTCTGTACTTAAATTTTCAGGTGAACTATTCCTTAACTAGAAGAACGTGATCAGAGCTGTAGGTGTGAGCATTAATAGTCTTATATATGTATGTTATATGTGTATGTTAATATTGCATTCATTCATCTGTGTTAAAGAGGAGTTCAGGAAGCGTTCTTAAGTCAATCTGAGGCAGGACAAGAAGGCAGTACACAAACAGCCAAGCTGCCAAAATGATGTAGACAAGGTCAGACAAGCTTGTGTCATATGTGCTTTCTGGACTCGCAGCAGTCTTGCTCTCCGAGCTGTAATGAAACAAAAAGAGTGCACAAACTATAAGTCAAATCGTTTTTTTTTTGTATACCAAGTAGATTAAAAATACACCCTGTTGCTTTAAATAAACTTATAGGAATAGTTCACCCAAAAAAAGTAATCCAAGATGTAGATGAGTTTGTTTCTTTATCAGAACAGATTTGGAAAAATTTAGCATCACTTGCTCACTAATGTATCCTCTGTAGTGAATGGGTGCCGCAAGAATTAAAGTCCAAACAGCTGATAAAAACATCACAATAATCCACAATTTTCCACCCATTCACTGCATGAGCAACTAATGTAAAGCTAAATTTCTCCAAATCCGTTGTGATGAAGAAACAAACTCTTATCTACATTTCAGATGGCCTGAGGATGAGTAAATGTTAAGCATTTTTATTTTTGGGTGACTATACCTTTTGGCATTAGTCTGTGTCTGTTAGATTTGAGTCTAATGCTAGTACCCTAATAACAGTTGACTAAATCTTAAGCAGATAAACACATTTAAAATGTACAGTCTTTCTCTTCCAAAAAAACAAACCAAAAATATTGATGGAGATAAATGCTTGTCAAGTGACTTGTCAAAATGAAACTCAAGTCAAATAAAAGTCAAGAAAGCATCTTGTCATGTAAAATAACTGCAAAAACAGTTTCAGGCAAGCAAGTATGGGTGTGTCTCGATACACTGTGCTTCCATCTTTCCTAGACAACTATTGCTGCAAACGGTTTACTCAATTACATCACTGCAGGACTGCCATTGACAACATAAAACATCGTACATTTGAGGATTAAAAATACCATAGTGGTGTAAACACAACCCATGCCACACCCCCAAACACACTCCTATCACAGATACAAAGAAGACACCCAGTCTGAACAAATACAAACACTCCTGTTTCATTGATGTGAGGTCTAATAAAACAGGGATGGAAGTGTTTGCCTGAACAGGTTTTAAGTGCACTGAGTCATTTAAAAACTCCAATTGCTATATTGCATGAGGTTAGGGTGGAAATTGGGATTAACTGTTTCTGTAAGACAAGATAATAACAATAACACCACACCCCAGGCTGAATCACATATACAGGTCTTTGTATTGCATTATTTTTTTTATTTTTTTTTTGATAACTTAGCAAAATATTAGGTTTATCTAAATCTGTCTTGAAGATATTCAGTATGAATATAGTTTTAGTTACCTTTTATTTATGATGGTACTGTCCAGTTTGCTGCGGTCTAAGGCCTTCCCATTTTGTCCCTAGTAAAAAAAAAAAACAAGAGATTGGTGAAATCAAAGAACATGTAAATTAACATAAGTACATTAATATAGCACCTGAAAAAATGTCTATCAGCTTCTTTCGATTTTAACTATGTGGAACCTACACTGCAAGCTGAGATCATTATATGACAATATTGTTCAAAAGTTTGAATTCAGTGAGATCTTTTTGTTTGTTTTTAAATGAAGTCTCTCATGCACACCAAGGCTGCATTTATTTGATCAAAAATAAAGTAAAACAGTGAAATATTATTACAATTTAAAATAACTGTTTAATATTTTAATATATTTAAAATGTGACCCTGGACCACAAAACCAGTCTTAAGTCGCTGGGGTATATTTGTAGCAATAGCCAAAAACACACTGTATGGGTCAAAATTATAGATTTTTCTTTTATGCCAAAAATCATTAGGATATTAAGTAAAGATCATGTTCCATGAAGATATTTAGTAAATTTCCTACTGTAAATATATCAAAACTTAATTTTTGATTAGTAATATGCATTGCTAAGGACTTCATTTGGACAACTTTAAAGGCGATTTTCTTGATATTTAGATTTTTTTGCACCCTCAGATTCCAGATTTTCAAATAGTTGTATCTCGGCCAAATATTGTCCTATCCTAATAAACCATACATTAATGGCAATTTTGGAAAATTGACACTTAAGACTGGTTTTGTGGCCCAGGGTCACATTATGTAATTTATTTCTGTAATGCCAAAGCAGAATTTTCAGCTGCCAAAATGGATCTTAAATGGATAAATCTCAAAAACACTACCACCCATGATCCATGTTGAAAATCTTTTGATTTGAAGTGAACAATTATTCTTATTATAAATGTTGAAGATTTTTTGTGGAAACAGTAATTGTTTTTTGTAACATTAAATATTTATTTATTGTCTCTTTTATGCAATTTAATGCATTCTTGCCAAATAAAAATATTAATTTCTTCTTCTTCTTCTTCTTCAAAAAAAAAAACATTTGATGTTATTAACAAGTCTATGAAATTGGGGGGCACAAACAGGAACATTGTCACAAACCCCTGTGGATACAGGATGTGCAATCAAATAATTAAAAGAGATTTTTACATTTTACTGATTTTTTGGTTGCCAGTTTGTTCCTATGTGGTTGCTAAGGTGTTCTGACTATTGTTTAGCAGATTGCTATGTGGTTTCTAGTGTTTTCTGCATCTTATTTACAGGCAGAAGTCAAAAGAGCCCACCCAGGAGTCTCTATAATACTCTTGTCCCTAGATACAGCTTGGATCCTTTAAGGTCTATGCATTTTATTGTCAGCAATAATACCTTTTGCATTAACAAACCTTTAATTCAGTGGTGTCAAGGACCTTTCTCAAGTGTATAGTAGTCAAAGGTTGGCTTGCATCCGTCACAGCTCCTTCCCTTTAAGAGAATGACAAATTTGTTATGGCTGATAAAACAGGTTTCATATGCCTCACTGAACTTTAAGAAACCATATATGGAGCTAAGTTACAATTAAGATGATTTATTCATGACAGATTGAATCCCGGCCAAAAGCAGAGTAAACTTCATGACTTCAATCAGCTGTAATGCAAAACACGTTTTTTTTACATTAACACAACATGCTGTAAGATTAAAAAGTTTGAATCATTCATCTGAAATAGATATGACCTGTTCACCAACCAGTTTTTAAAACTAAACATTAAGTACATTTAAGGCAATTTGCAATGGATCTAAGAGGCTTATGAGGTCACATCCTTCAGAAAACAGAATGCTCCCCTGTGGCACGGGCTGAGTATCTGTAGCAGACTCTATTAATAGAGCTGTACCTCAGAGCCCCAGTGTTTTCACTGGCAGCAGTGCTGGTCAGATCGTCATCTGTCTTAATGATCTCACAATGCTCAGTGGGCGAATCAGGCTCCACCGCGCCCCATTCTCCCGGGTGCCTGTCAAACGGGCTTTGCTCCTGGATATGCATGGACACCTAGATGGACACATGTAGAACAGAGTGAATCTATAATGCAAGACTGAACTTCAATATCCAGTATACAGGCCTAAGATAAGGAATTTCCACTTTAGTAATATTATCAACTGACTGTCCCTGCAACAAGTACTGAAGTATTTCAATAACTTGATCAAGTACTAAAAAGCAAAATAATTTATATTTTACCTAGAAATGACACATTAAACTGATCAAAGTGACAGTAAGACATTTATAATGTCACATAAAAACTTTCCTTTTGAATTTCCTATTCGTCAAAAATCCTGAAAATGTATTGTGGTTTCCATAAAAATATTAAGCAAATTCCCTGATAACAAATCAGCATATAAAAATGATTCTGAATGAACTAAAGGAAGGCTAAGGTAATGGCTGCTAAAAATTCAGATTTGCCATTACAGGTATTTTACATTATATTAAAATAGAACAGAATTATTTTAAATTGTAATTATATTTGACCAGGCAAAACATTTGGGCAAAAACATTTAAAAATCTTACCAACCCCTTTCTAACAGAAGTACATATAGAGAGAGTGATAGATCAGATGAACTATGAAAAATATATATTATTTATACCAATAAATTATTTTTCATTTTACATTTGAATCTCAACCACTATCTTTTTTATTTTGGCTATTTTCCACTCTTATTGTAAGGTCAACTGGAGACAAAGGAGAGAGAATAGAAAAATTACATGAACCAGACTCAATCTTACACTGCTGATATGAGCACCACAGCTCAATATGCTCCAAGAAAGCAAATTTGACACTGCATCTGAACCCAACTCTACAGAGAGCTGATCCACATACTAGATATGTGAGGGAATTGAACAGTCACACTTTATTTTAAGGTCTAATTCTTGCCATTAACTATGACTTTTGCCTTAAACTCCTAATTTGCTGCTTATTAATTGTTATTAAGGTAGTTATTAAGGTATTGGGCAGGATTGGGGATGTAGAATATAGTCATGAAAAATATGTGTTTTTATGCATATGCTTTTAGTTTAAGTACTAATAAACAGCCAGTATGTTAATAATAGGCATTCTAATAAGCAACTAGTTAATAGTGAGAATCGGTCCCTATACTAAAGTGCTACCAGTTGAACTTGTCTTCCATAGTTCATCTCAACTATCAATCTTTAATCGGGAAAAGAAAGCATGTTAGAGAGGAAAATGAATATAGCATTAGTACTTTTGGCTCCAAATATTTGGGCTATACTCAAAGGACTTGATAGCAACTGTAACAGATCATTAAAGGAAAAGATCACCTTGAGTAATGCGCTGAAGTGAACTACATTTGGAAAAGGAGGTCGTGACCCTGAAAGAACTCATATGCTGATACCAATGCTTCTATTTGTAGGTCAGTCCGTGCATTAAACTGTGCCTTGTTTTCTAGGCCATAGGAAAGTGAGAATGAAAAATAACCTTTCTAGACTTAAATCCCTTCCCGTGGTCCTCTGAAGTGTCTTCAGTGTCTGTATCTGATTCAGTGAGTGAACGCTTAGGAGGTGCCGGCTGAAGCGGAGTCATGCTGAGGGACAGGCGTAGCTCTGCGGGACGTCTTTCAGGGTACCCACGAACACCAATTATAAATTTCGAGTCCTCAAAGGTGGTCTCCTCTAGTTCAGTGCTGGACACTTCTGGATGCAGTCTGTGTGGGCTTTGGGACGGTGTAGAGTCATTTTCTCCATCATGGAGGCTGGTGTCAGAAAGAGGCTCCACACAGGCCTCAGTGACTGAATTCAGAACATCATAGTGGGAGTCCACTACTGATCCAGGTCTGTTATCCTTGGCCCCTCCAGGCTCCGTATTGTCTGAAACCTGAGCTTGGCTTTCACCGTTTGTATTGTGAGAAAACTCTGTCCTCCTTATGCCCTCTGACCCGCTTTCCAAGTGGCTCTTACCTATAATAAGCAGATCTTCATGAATACCTTTACTCTCTCTTGGCTCATTCTCGAGATCACTTACAGTTCCATTTAATTCATTGTTCTTTTCCCTTGGATTGTCCTCAAAGTTTCCTTCTGATTCACTGAAATGTCTCGAGTCTGAATTACAGTCCTTCTCAGTTGAGTTTAAATGGGACAGACAATCGTCACCCTGTTCGCTTGATTCAGCTGAGCTTTTTGCCACAGGACCTCCACACATATAACACACCTGATCTTCATCAGGAATCTCAACTTCTGTTTGGCTCCAATCTGAGATAGGTTCTTCTGGCTCCTCAAATACCACACCCTTCACCTCACTTTCCAAGACAGCTTCTTGTTCCCCATCACGGAGGTCACTGTTCTCGTTGGTTTCCGAATGACCATTTGGAAGGTTTTTGCCTGGTTCCTCTGTTGGTTCTTCAACCAGATCAGCAGACAGTTTAATATCCTCCTCACTTCCTGATATAGAAACCCTCTCGTACTGCAGAACTGGACATTCAGGCTCACTGTCATCCTCAAATATGAAAGGCTTCTCCTCAGGTCCATCCTTCAAATCGAGAGTGTCCCTCTGCATGGAAGCTTCAGATTCCAGAACTCCACTCACTTCTTCATCAACAGTGGAAGTGAGTAGACTCTCACCTTCAGGTTGAGCTGTCATTGCTTCCTTATTATCCTGAAAGTATCCTGAGTCACTTTCCAAACATGAAGAATCATCAGATGATGGCTTGACTTGTTCTTGGTGTTCCAAAGGATTGGTTTCGGTTCGTTCTAAACATTCTGATTTATTCCTCATGTCGTCACTGGGCAAATGATTAGCAGATTGTTCTTCTTTCAGATCTAAGATGTATTTGTAAGCATCGTCCTCCTCAGATGGCGCAGTGGATTTAGCATGTAAACTATCCATGGAGCCAAGAGAATAGTTGCCCTCATCTATGAAAAGCTCACGGTCCAAATGATTCTCTGGCGTGCTCTCTAGTGAAAATGGTGATCCTAAATCTGAGTTCACTTCAGCGGTACCAGCAATACTGCTCTCGATTATCGGATCCTCATTAATCCGGTGAGAGTTAGTAGTCTCGCTAAGTGCCTCACTCCATGAGTCTGGCGAGTTGACAGCAGAATCCGAAGAGAACGAAGGTTGCGGGGAGCTCATGGTGGACACGTCTGTGTTCAAGTCCAAGAGGGGCTTGTCAATTGCAGGACTGGGACTTGAACCCACCGACGACCCTTCACTCGTCCAAGGTTTGTCCTCAGGGGTCTGTGGAAGGACTGGGGAGGTGATCTGCTCACGATCTTCAGACACTGAGGAGATGAAGATCTTGGGTGGTGGCTGAACAACATCTTTCTTGACCATATAAGACTCCCGTTTCCTCTGTACTCCATTTCGAACAGGAGGTTCGTTCATTCGAGCGCCGGCTTTGTTTCGCTCCAGAATATCTGATGTGTCATCCTGGAGAAAACAATAAAACAAAGCACATTTAGTTAAGATGCACAAGACTTGTGCTATATTGATGTGATGTTGTAATTCGATGAAATCTTCCTACCTCCTCAATTCCAGGAAAGTGCTCCAAAAACTGGGACACATAGGTCATTACGGACTGTTCATCAGGGAGATTCAACATCACATCTGAGGAGTTATATCACATCATTTGTAGTTCAAAACAAATCAAAACTATAGCAAATGAGATACATTTTGTTACACAAGTAATACAGTGGCCCCAAAAGGTATCTGGACACAGCCTCACTTGAGGATCATTATAAACACTTTATCACAAGAACCAATGACCACATTGTTTTATGTTTTAAGTAACAGACAATAAGAGTTATTTAAAAAATAACCAGGAGTTATTTAAAAGTATTTTATGCAACAATTAACTATATATAATTAACTATTAAATGTATACTTTGTAATTTTTTAAGTGAAACTTTTTTTAGAAGAACATTCTAGCATCATTTGTTTGCAGATGCCACTTGATTTTGATACCTAATGTAATTATATTCTTACATTTTTTAAGTGTGACTTCAGTGTACAAATACAAATACATTTTGGGGCCACTATATATCTACCAATACTTTGATATTTACCCTCAGGTTCTAAGAGTCTTGGGATCCCAAGACTGTAGTGTGCTGTTCTGAAGGCTTCCTCAATGTTCTCTCTGGGCGTTCGGAGCAGCGCTCTTCTCATATCTACCAAACTAGGGTCGATCGACTTAATCACAGCAAGGAAAGCCAGACCACTTGTCCAGCTCTTTCCAAAGTCCTGCACAGCAACTCCATATCTGGAAGAAAACAGTATCAAGCAATGCTTTGAATAAACGGACAGTCTCATTTAAAAAAAATTCCCAGTGGCCACTAAAATCACTTACTTTCTAGTACGTCTCTGGACCCATTGCAGGAGGGTCTTGATCACCCTTCCATGACCTCTTGGAGCAATGGTGGGTTTTCTCTCATCAGAGGGCGTGCTGGAGTGGGAAGTGTCTGAATCAGAGCTGGTGAGTATGGATGACAGGCTGGAGGAGGAAGGGAACTGACTCTTAATGTTCCCTGTGAGTTCTTTGATCTGTAATACAAACAGGTCATTACTGAACAAGTAGACAACAAGCATTTACTAAGCATGCTGGCATTTCTTATTATGCTGCTAAGTAAACTCTTTGGTCCTATCTTAACACTGACACTGATCTCTTAAGTGATAAAAGAGTTGCTCTTTTTCGAGATAAAACTAGATAAGATTAGTGCACATTTGGACCCTAAAACAACATTACGTGATTGCCAAGAGATTCAGTGCATATTCAATCACTGGTCCAATTTAACATCATTGTTTCCTACAGCCACTCAAAACCACATAGGAATGTTTTTTCGAATTGCAATTAATCCAATGTATTTTTTTAAATATTACAAATATATTATTATTTAAATGTGTATAACTGTAATATTTTTATTTAAAACATTTATAATTCTTTCATGCACGGATGCATAGAATTGATCAAAAGTGACAGTAAAGGTTTTTACATTGTTACAAAAAAATTATATTTCAAAGAAATACTAAAATTAAGCGTCTATTCAAAGAACCCTGAAGATAAACCGTATCACATGTATTGCCAAGAGATTCAGAAGGTGCTGTATATGCAATTGTTGGTCGAATTAGACCTCATTGTTTCCCATAGCCACTTAAACCCACAAAGAAAAGTCTCTTGAGTGGCAATTAATCCATTGTTTAACTATTCACCCCACTAAATCCAATTAAATGTAGTCTAATCCAAATGCAATCAAGATTTAGAAATAAAAAAAACACACAGGTAGAAAACATGATTACACTACCTGGAAAAACAGTATGATGTTCCAGATAAGCCCAAGCACTATGGATGGATTGCCATCTGCAATATCAGCTGCATCAATGCTGACTAATTTCACCTATAAGCAGAAACAGATTCATCACACTTTCAGGAAAAGCATTCAGGGTGTTTTATTTGCTTTTTGTGAGGGTGTGTGACATCAAATGATACTTACGTTTCTTTCTTCCAGAAATGTCAATACCTTGGCGATGTTATTGAGCCTAAAAATACGATGCGAGGATGGCTTGAAGCCATGTAGCTGAAAGGTCAAAGGTCAGCATTTTCTTAGTCATTCATGGGAACAGATGAAGTAATATGATTCAGAAAATCTACTGAAATGATTCTCACCAGTTTAGATCCTGAGAGTTCTTCAAGTAGAGCCATCAGAATCTTCCCATCCTGGATATCACGAAACAGATCCCGCACCTCCAAACGAGGGTTGCACTGCACACCAAAAAACACATGCAATTTGTGCAAAATCAAGAAAGATTATATTTCTGTCATAATCTATGAATATAAAAGGTGAGAAAAATGCAAATGAATATTTTTAAAAATCCAAATATCAAATAATATCAAAAATATTAATAATAAAAGTCAGAGATGAAATACTTCTCATTGTTTCAGAGAGTTTGCAATCAAAAGTCGGAGATTTCAATATTAACTAAAATATTCATAAAATATTCAAATATATTTCTAAACTAGGTCAAAACTGCTTTATTTTTAAGAGACAGAAGTAAAAAGTTGATACTTAAAACAAATCTGAGAACTCTGAGCAGTTAAGTTTCATTCTGAGTGATTTCATTTACAGAATGTGATTTAAAACAAGCCAACACATGTATGTGTGTTGAGAACATTTCCCAGAAGATTAAAAAGGATATGATGGGACAACAGTGGAAACTGGAGGGTTAAGGGTGAAATTTTCCACCAAAACAAAACAGACAAAGTGTAATTGTCCAATAGTGGGTCGAAGTTTTGAGAAGAAGCCAAACTCGGGGTCACAGAATAGTGTGACATTGTGTATGAAAACAAAGGATTTATCACTGAGTGTTTTCAGTCAGTATTATGAGACTCTGAAGAATGGCAGCACTACAATCTATAAGCTGTCTACAACACAAGAAGACCAGCGGAGGGCTGCCAGAGAAAACAAAAGAGCAGGCTTAAACGAGTCGCCCTACTGTTGTGTTCAATGACTAATGCCTCATGCAAATGAATGAGTGTTTATGTGTGTTTGTGTCTGTAACTAATGAAAGGAGGAGGAAAAATCTGAGAGTGAAAGTGGAAGAAGGGAGTCTCAGAGACTTAAAATCAAAGAACATTTTTTTAAATGTTAAATTAAATTATGTTAGGTAAAAATAAACTTAAGAAGTATTCTGAATTAATTTGAAAAAAAAAACAATAGGTAAGATATATACATATTTACACACATATACACACACACCTAATACATAACATACACACACATATACACACACACACACACACATATAAATATTATATTTTTTATTATACTTATTATTAATTCTTACTTTTGTTTTAAGTAACTTTTAGTCTTAATAAAACGGTATTTTGAAAAAATGTAATTTAACTGTATTACAAAAGTACAATACATTTTTAACCACTACTTCCCCAAAAACATTTCCTCAGGCCTAATATTCTTCCTACAATTTAGGTTAATGTTTCTACCTCATGCATAATTAATACTAAGAAATTACTACTTCAATTTCCTTCATTAATAATTCAGCAGATAGACAAACACTTCCTGTTTGTAATCGGCTACGTGTTACCTGCACAAAGACGGCTTGATCTGTGCACAACGATGAAAACCTGAACATCTGTAATCTATAAACTACATCAACTTGGTTCATAGGATCCAAATAGATTTTTACTAACCTTCTCTAGATGTAGATTCATCCATCTGGTGAATGTTCTCTTCTGCACCACCTCCCTCTCAACTGGAAGAGAAACAAAAACAACAGCATCACGTCAGTGGAGGTAAATGATGCACAGAGATGAAACGGCAACGGCAAGATGTTGCTTCATCTAAAACAGCAGCTCTATGTCATTAATCACATGTGGCCTGAAGTAATCGCTCACTTGTGAGCACACCATGGCAACAAAGGCCAAACAGAGCACGATCATTACAGTCAAAGTGGAATGACCAGTGCCCATAAACAGAAACCTCCATTGAGCCGTTTTATTTAATGAGCAGCCAACGGCAACTTGTGCTTGTCTTTGCATTATTACACTAAGACTGCACTGACACTGGTAGAAACCTCATTAAAACCGATATGCTTTACACTGTGCTCCAAGTGTAGTGCTGACATGAAGAATAAACATTAATGCACTCTAGCCCAGCATGTATCGCAAGTATACGATAAATCAGTCAGAGCGTTATATACACAGTTTCACACAACAGTTATGCTTAATATGCTCACAACATCATGAAAAAGCCTTAAACTTTTTTTTTTTTCTGGTAAAAATCATAAATGGTTTATGCAAATCCCAGTTTGAAACATCTACATATTAGCCTTTCACCCCAATAACGATTTGTATGTAAGCACCTTTATTGCAAATTTGTAAATTGAAAATGTTGCTTACATAATTTGTCACATTCAATTCAAATATAACATTTACATTGAGTCTGTCTTGCTCCAAAATGTTTTGAAAATTGCATAAGCAAAAACAATTAGCACTGCATTGGAAAATATTAAATACATGCAAATTTATCCCCCAAACTACAATATATTTTACTTATAAGTTCACATTTAGAAATATTCAAGCAATGTCAATTACACATAATACTTAAGAAAAAAAATTAACAAATGAATAAATTATACATATTTATGTCTTAATATCTTATATCCTAATTTGAAATATATCTTAATGTGTGGCTCTTGCACTGACAAATATTTAAGCTTTTACAAAACAATATTAAAAGAAATGGATTCAGATTAATTCTATAACTGATGATTTATCTGTAATTGATCCTACTCATGTTGCCACAGAGAATGATGGGAAATGTAGTTATTATACGAGCCTGTTGCCTCATAAACCAGCTAACTGTGCATCTTCTGTAGGGTGATCATACATAATCTTTTTCCCAGACCGAGATTTCAAAATTGCATAAAATGTCCAAGTTCTGGCTTTTATATGCCTATTGTTTTCATATCTGTAATGACTAAAAAGTAGTCAATGTTTAGCTGTGGCATGTGAGAAGGTGGGATCTACAGAGAACAGTCAAAGCAGTATAAATATATAATGTATAAGAACTGTAAAGAGCATGTCAATAGGAAAATGAATCTAAAAACTGGACATTTTAGGAAATTTAAAAATCCCGGCCCGGACATGTTTGGGAAAAAGAGAATGTATGGCCATCATTCTTCATCAACAGTACAAAAACCATGCACAAATAAAATCACATCTCACTTATGACCAGTAAAAATTTGCTTCCACTGTAAAAAAGTTAATATGGTACCAACCAAGTGGTGACTAGTACTCCATGTTTGAGAGGAAAGGTCACATGTTTCTAGTGTTGTGTACACTCTTTGAAATAAAAGACATCTGGCCTAGAGAGATGGTGGCAGTCGGGGAGACTCCCATGAGACTGTGCTTGATTATACGATCCGTCAGGCAGTGCGTCTACACAGTCTACCTCATGATGAATGGCTTCTTCTCAAGTTTTCTCTTCCTCTGCCGGCGGCTCATTTGGATTCTATAGGTGTACACACACAAGAAACGTGAAGATCCTGATGGGGATATCACTGGAGGCATGGCTTCCCTCATTCATTATTCACTGCCAAAACATAAAGGCTCTATTTGCTGTAATCAATAACTGTGGTCCAAATGTCATGATGGAATAATGACCGAACAGTCTAACAGGAAGTCTAGGCATGTCGCCACATACACTGAACTCAACAGCACAATAGTGCACATTCAGAGAGTGTCCAAGTTGAAACCATTTTTTTTTTTGTGACAACACATTTAATAACACCATAAATGCTTCACAGTTGAGCGCTTTCTTAATAGAAGTGATTTTGGCAGACAATTCATTATTCAGAATACAAGCCAGTGTTTGGATAATGTGACCCCTGTTAAATGTCTCCTTGAACTGAACTAGTGTTAAATTACGTCAACTAAAACGTGTTTTTTACACGTTTATCTACATTTTCCATGTGACTTCATATCCTTCCATATTGACAAAAAACACAGGTGCTAACAAATAAGTAATGCAAAGTTTAATGAAACAACAGAGTGTTTTGCAATTTCCTGGCTTCCAAGAACTGGTTCTTTCTGGTTGGCCCTAATAAACTGTTAATCCTTGCAAAGGATTCTGGTTACTAATGGCTGCTCTTGCATTAACAGCCCCACACATACAGTGCTTTAGCTGTTTTGTGAAGCATAAAAACAAATGAAGTCTGTTCATACTAAAATATGCTACATATGTACATATGCATCATCCAAACATCTTTTATTGAGTTTATGTACCAAATCATGAGTCACTAATTGCTAAATGGTAGATATTAAAATGCTGCACTATTTTGACTAAATAAAAAAATAAAAAGCTAAAATCAATAGTTTAAAAGCTAAATGTAAAATAGATATTAATTCTGAAATTAGCTAAATATTAAATATAGCATTGTTATTAAATTACTAGTGTTTTTAAAGCGTTTAATGATGGTAAAGTTAATATAAATGTAAAAAAAATAAAAAAATTATAAATCCAAAATCATTGGTATTGTACTAATATTCCTTTGATTTCTCATCTATAAGTTGAACCCAAGAAGATGTACTGTGTGAACAGTTCCTATGATATTAGAAGGTATTACATGTTTGTGTACTACATACAATAATAAAAGAGATATGAAACTAGATAACTTTAGTGAAGCAGTATCAATTTTATTGAACTACAAAAGCAATCCCTTTGTAGAAATCACAAAGAACATTAACACACCAGCCTTCATTTCTTTTTTCCCTGCCAAAAGAACCATAAAGCATTTCAGGCCAGGGGCCCTAGCCAAGAACACAGTCCTCTCCATCTTTCTGCACAGACCATGTCTGTTTAATGAGGGGGCCGTCTTCCAGCTCCAAAGAGCCAGCGCTCATAAACACAAAAGGCCACTGCCTGGCTGCGCAGGACAGCTTTGAGCTCTCAAGTATGACAGACGGGCCTGAACTCCGGCTGTCTGAGGGTTCAACATGAGCAAAGCTGGAACCTTTCATGAAAATATCTTTGTTCGGACAGTTAGATTGTTCTGCTGTGACCAGCAGTTCTGTTTGTGACTCTGTTCAAATACCAAATTTATGAACACCGCTGATTAATCTGAAGATTTTTTCTTTGATTGACTGAATATTCCATCAGAGATTAGAACGGGCCGGTCATTTTTTTTTTTTTTTTTGCAAGTATCTTTACTGTAGCAGCAAATTTAAGTGTTAAAAAAATTAAATAAGAGATATTTGGATTAAGGTAATGACAATTAATATGTTCTTCACAATCCAAATTATTTATCCTTCGTGCAAAAATAATTCTATATTTCTCTCTTTATATATTTTGAAAAAATACGACTGAAATGCATGAAGTTACCAGGTAAAAACATTCTATAAATTAGCTCTTTTTAAATATAGAAATGCATTTTCCAATCACTAATGGAGGTTCTCTACATCTAATCAATAATGAAACCATTAATGAATAAACTTACTAATCAATAATGAAACGTCGTTTTCATTATCGTATTTTATAAACTATTTAATCATTTAGTTGTTGCAACCCTAATTAATGTTATTGAATTATGTCAAGGGCTTAATGAATTTATAACAACATGGCTTTAGAAATATGCTTTGAATTTTTTCATATGCTAAGTATTAGCTGATTTGCAATAATTTTGCTTAACAAAGCAAACTCTGCTCTATTTTCAGTTCCCAGTCAACGGCTCCTACATGTTCCCACATATCACTTAAATATTACATGACACAGACACATTTTTATTTTACCCAAAGTCTGCACTGTGTTCAGTTCCACAGATGTTCAGTTCATAGGATAAGTAGCTTTGTGTTACAATGACTGCACATGCTCTTCAAAATAATAGTTCACAATCAATCAATCAAGAAACAACAAAGCTAAAAACTAAAATCCTTCCAATAAGTGAATGTAACAATGCTTTGTCCAAACAGAATGACATAATTTTTTTGGTGAAATGCAAATGCTGTGGGAGAACCATCTCTCTGATATATAATAATCTCTTAAAATCCTCAGATTTGTCTAATATTATAAGAATCAAATGCAATTCAGATAAAGTAACTAACAAAATCACTTAAGTCTCAGTTACCAGATTCATTATCGTTCAGGACTCTTTACTTTCAGTCAGAGTCTGTTTTTACCTGATAAATACACAGAGACTCAGAATCATGTGACTCTTATTTGCTTAACATGCAAAGAATGGGTTTGCCAAGTGAGATATCATCCAGCAGGAAACCAACCATTCTTGCCATCAGGAGACACTGTGAATTTTAAACAGGAAAGTTTCCCAGGTACGAGAGGGGCATAAAATAGAAACCACCTGTCAATTATGTAGTCTTCTCATGAAAGGGGTTTCCAAAACCACAACATGCTGCAAGAAAGGAGGTCTATTTAATCTGTTACCCTTTGCCATTCATCTCAATGGAAGTTGATGGGCTGGTGCAGGATCCCCAGAAGTATACAACAACAGAAATCTGTTGAAGAGTCAGAAGTTACAAACTCTGTATGTTGGGTAACAATAAAACGTTGTCAGAAAAACAAATTGCATGGTTATAAATGCTACTGTATCACATTTTGCCAGCTACTTACATAGCGTTTGCTTGAATTTGCTTATTTGGGTAGGCTGCCAATTTAATGGTAGTCCTATAGGCATATTACAAAAAAGTGCATTAAGAATTTTTTTCTTATTTTTTTTTGCAAAAACATAAAATATACATTCACTGGCAAAATGGTACTGTCCCCATATTTTCACACAAAATGTGATAGCATTATGATTAGCTGGGCTTGAGTGCCAATTGGGTGGGCATTATATCATTATACTACACATAAGAAATCTTTTGAAATGTATTTAGGGCTTTCCATATACAAGTTAAATAGTCAAAAACTCTACTGTGTTCGTTTAAAAGACGGCACACAGGATAATGTCACTTCAGTCATGCTTCAGTTTTTCTCAAACTCTGAAAGCATCCATTGAGAGCATGTCAATGTTTTCCTTGGTCTAAATACATACATTCTCAATCCTCTGTGGGCTACAAGTGCTACAAAGAGAGTTGCTGCTTGTGTACTTTACATGCCAGACAACATCCCATGTGTTCAGGTCACATTTCATGCCAATAAGACATATTTTGCATAAAGAAAACAAAGATTATTTTTAAAACTGTTAAGGCCAAATTCTCGTTACAATGCTCATAAAACAAGTGTTTCTTGTTAAAAAACAAAACACTGTTTTCGTAAGATTATCTTCACTGTAACAGCATTTTTTGAATGTTAAAAAAATAAAAACAGCAAACAAAATAAATAAAAATTAATTTAATGTAAGTTGCTTTGGATCAAAACCCCTGCCAAATGCATAAATGTAACCAGACGTTTAATTCTTTTTAATTTATTTCTTTATGAAACATTTGCATTACTGTAATGACTAACTAATATGTCTGTAATTGTAATGAAATCCAATGAAATATTAAGCATTTCGCAGCATTTAGGCCTACTCCCAGACAAAAGAAGTGAATGCTGAAGCATTTACATGCTTAAAAATGGGATTAAATGTCACAATTACATTTGTTTCATAGGCTTAAAGACTTCACAGTGTAAACTGCACTTTTCAAACATCAAACAAATCGTACGTCTGTCCCTAGACTGGAAATGAGATAACTGTGCAATGTCAAGAGAAAACAGCTTACCTCCGATCACAGATGTGCAGAATGTATAAAGAAATATTTAACATTGGTGGGTGAACAAGAAATTTACAAAATGTATTCAAAAATCAGTTTGACAGCATATATGTTTATAACACAAAATGTTAGCGTTTAGCTCTGAGTATCAGCAGAAGAAGTGTTATTATTGGACAATGGCTGTTATCTGTCAGCCGAAAGAGTTTAATTAATCCTTTCACAAAAGCCAAACTCTACTTGACACCAAGAGACTCTTATGCAAGAGTAATTAGAGCCTGTTTCTCTCCCTAAGCAAGCTGCAGTGAACAATGTAAAACTGACAGTTTTGCAAAACTGCCATGGAAAAAAAAACCTTTGACTGTTGACGATTTGTGTATCAGGAGGATAAAACCAAAGCAGAGGCCCTGAGCTTTTTATGCAACTCACTGATTATTCAAAAAAAAAACAATATTCTTTTAAAGAGACAAAACATGGATGTGTTATCATGATGAACATTGCTATTCATTTAAGTCCAAGACATTACACCATATATTTGCTTTTGAATAAGACTTTTATCATCTTTCTATCATGACGACTTGCCAATCAGGAAAACTAGGCTCTTTTAGACAATGAGTCTACTTATAAAACTGACAGAGCGAGCCCAGGTTTTACAACACAGATACTATTCATCACTACTGGGCTGTGTCAGCAGTCAGAAACACCTGCAAATAATAATATAGCTTTCTTGATGTTCTCATTACCCAAAACAGAAAAAAAAATAGTTCAGCAACTACCAGAAAAATCACAAAATTAAAATTTCTTCCTGTTTACTTCTGAATACAAAGGTGAGTTTTGGAATACTGACAGCTTGAAGGATTTAAAAGACAATTTCATTATACACTTCCAATCAATTTATTTATTGAAACCAAGTTTAATAATAAATGTAATAAACATTAATAAAATATATTGCATCCTCATCCAAATCTCACCTACACAACGCTATACAGTTGCTAAAATGTTCTTCACCGTAACTCTATAGGATTCTTTTATTTTATCATCTAAAAATCATCAAAGTATAATAATTTAAGCTGCATAATTTGAAGTATGATTCATAGATTTCCTTGGCAAGCATCACTAATAAAATACACACAGTTTGCCAGGCCACTGTCTCCATGACACAATCAATATGAAAGCCTAAACTGATGCTGCACAGCAGACTATAACATCCCATTAGCAAAGCATGATTAAAGCAATACCACAATTATCCATTTCCATCAGATTCGCCAGTAACTGGCTCGGAAACTATAGAGTTAACAAGGCTTACATCATTTCTTAGGTGCAGAGGTGTCTAGCACTCAGCAGCATCCTCCTTACATGCAGCCTATTTCAGACAGGAGATTCGCTCATGTGTGCTGGAGAAAGTGCCGGCTAAATATAGATAATGGTACAACTACAGTATGGCTCTCCTTCAGCGATGACATGGCTTTAGATGTCTAGTGCCAAACAGAATCCCTAAGATCTAAATAAAGAGGATTGTGGGAAATGGCAGTGATATTCCGAGGTTTCCAAGGTCCTTTAGACACTGTACTAACTCTTATCTGAGACTCTTCAAGTAATTCCAAAAAAATATTGAACTATGTTTGAAGCAAAATAATAGGGAAAGCACTTTCAAAAAGTACACTACATTTTAGTGAATGGTGCATTGCATTGCATTGCAATTCCCATTAGAAAATGAATGCTGGGGTTTGAGGGTTAGTTAATCCAAAAATGAAAAAGCTGTCATCATTTACTCACCGTCAAGTCATTCCAAAGCTTCTGCGGGACACAAAAAGGAGATATTTGGACAACAAATAGTTAATGATGACTGAATTTTAATTTTGGAGCGAACTATCCCTTGAACCAAACAACTTGCCACACAACGAGGATGAACTACTCTGATTTCATAATTTTTCACGCATAAACAGGGAACAGAAGGAAGGACTTTAAAGTGAGTTATCAGAACTGCTGCAGCTGCCTGAGTGAAATTACAGATAAAAATGGGAGAGTAACGGAAAAGACAGGGAGATACTGTCCTGATTTCCAGACGTTTCTGCAAACTCATACCAAAGACTTCTACCCTACGGTCAACTCTTCTTGAAAAGCCTTCTAATTTAGAACAGCGCTTTCCAAAAAAAGTGCCTGCAAGAGTGCATGTGAAGCAGGGAGGGAGGGAGGGGGCACTCCAGCAATTTCTCATTCAACACTTCATATGAAAATCTGTCCTGCTTGACAACTCTAAAACAATTTTGTTCAGAGAGAGCCCAGCATAGTCGCACTGATCGCTTCTTTATTGCACTTTTTCTACCCTAGTGCACACTGGCTCTGGTTCAGCACTTCAGAACGCTTCAGCAGATGTGGGACTCTTATAGGTACTAAATACTGCTATCATCAGCGGTGCTCTGCTTCGTGGCAAGTGGTTTCGTTTTATCCCCATTTTAGAAGATTCATAAACCTTTACTTTATGAAAAGAAAAGCACTTACAGACCAAATCCGAACACTGAATACAAACAGATGCTTTCCTAGAAGCATACACTTTGTTTTTTCCTGCTTTATTTGGTCTACACTAAAAAAAAATTATAACGTATAAAGAACTTTCACTCAGAAATTGTTAATAAATTTCATAAATAAAGAAAAGCACAATAAAAAACCAAGTAACACATTAAATTAAATGTAAAATCTTGTAGTAGAAAGACTGAAATAGTATTTTCTTATAAAAAATATTACAATACTTCATATTTCATTTTTACAGTGTAAATAAGAGATAAAGCATATAAGAGTCTAAAATATTCAAGCATTATTTAGGAGGAATAAGGCCAATAATGATAACTGATAATTAGAAGTTTTGTGTAAATTGTAAAATATGATGATGACTATAGTTATAATAGGAAATTTTAAAAACAATATTTAGATGTCTGATTTAGTTTTAGTTTTTTTAGTTTAAGCAATGATAGGCTGTATCTCTATCTGTATTATTAATAATAATGTAATTTCTCAAGTTACCACCAAATAATTTATGGGCCCGTTATTTTGCGCAAATTTTAATTTGGAGAGGAGATTACATGAGGTAAGAGCCATGTGTGAAAGTGTGTGCACACATGCACATTTAATACAGATATGGATTTTGCCTCCTTTTCAAAACAAACCTGTGGCAGTCATGCACTGAGATAAGTCTGCATCCCAAAAAGCACTCAAAGGCCTGACTATGGGAACACTGCACTGAAATTCCAGTGGTCCAATGCAGAGGGCATTGCTCTTTCAATGAAATCAAGATGTTATGTAATCTGCTTCCAGCATCTGTTTTCTGCAGTGTTTCATTTATATTCTACAGTAATGTCTCTGCCACTAAGCCCTATACAAGCCACATTACATTCTAAATCCTTATTTCAATGAACAGCACGAGGCCCCAGGAGCAGAGAGCTTACATTCAATCTGAAGGTTCATCAGAGAGCTACTTTACAGGCCATCATTTTCATTTTCTTCTGGTATGACATATTTTTAGTCATGCAACCTGCAATACTAAACTCATAAAACAGCCCTAAAATGCCACCAGCCAACAGCGAAGAGCAGCGATTAACGGTGCACATTAAAGTAATTGATGGCAAAGCCGAAAATACATGCACAATCAGTGATGTGTAAAACTCCTGCTTATTAAATCAGTTCTTTCCAGGATAATGATTTATTCTTGTTTATGCGTCAAACAAGTGGG
This sequence comes from Cyprinus carpio, assembly GCF_018340385.1. Taxonomy (NCBI): domain Eukaryota; kingdom Metazoa; phylum Chordata; class Actinopteri; order Cypriniformes; family Cyprinidae; genus Cyprinus; species Cyprinus carpio. The sequence goes on along the minus strand of NC_056613.1, from coordinate 7,452,913 downwards.
CTGGATGCTGCTTTGCAGGTGAATACATGTAGACTATACTCAAGATAACTGTTGCATCCCTTCTCTAGAAAGTTGTCTATGAAAATGTAAAGGCTGATTCATTTTTTAATGCTTGTTCGAACTCTAAATTATAACCATCAGCCTCAAGTTACTTAGCATACAAAGTACTGAATAGAAGTACACTTGTCAAGCTGCTGTAACATTTGTTCCTTAAAACTAACTAGCATCTATGTTATTTGTGCTTACTGTATAAACTTATTTTTTAATAGTAAATTATCCAGTAGCCTCACACAAGTATCTAATGCTTGTGTTCAAGTACTAACTAGCTGATGGTTTACCTGAACAAAAGCTGACTAATATCTGTCTTAATTCAAAGTCAAATAGGCTTCGGCATATTAAAATATTAACAAATCATCTCAAAAATTCAAAACTCACAGTGAGATGCTAAAAAATGTCAACTCTATTGTATGTAATGGCCTCTGTTAGTGTTACTGGAAATCACCAACTGTCGCTGAAAATCAATGCAAATGGAAATCGCTGTGTATGTAAACAATCCAAAAATAAACTTATACATGAAAAAAAAATAGTAGTATAGCTACATCTCACTGTTTCACTATCATCAGACCCATTTGGTGTATCTAAATACTTTACAGTTACAGTCATTATAGGTCAAAGTATTAGTATTTAAAAAATAGGTATGAGTAAAAAAATTAAATAAAATAAAAGATAGTAGCAGTACGTTTTTAATGAATGCATGTAAATATAGCTTGCCATAATGAAACTCTAAAGCGCAACACTGTTATATCTGGTACATTGTTAAATGTAAGTGTATCGGTTTTTCATAGCGAAAGGTGAATGGAGACATTGAATAGACTCCAGTTACTTTCTATAGAAATGTTCGTGTTCGTGAAATATTTATACTCTTTTACCCATCCCATGCCTCCAGCACTCTTACCTTGCAGATTCTGCACTCGGATGTCGCTGATCTGCCCGATCAGTTCCTCCCGTTCAAACCAATCATCCCATTCGTGTCCCGCCATCCGGATCACACAGAGAGTCGCTCGTTTTATGAAGCTCCGGTCCCGTGATTTCGTTAGATTTCTCTCTTATAAAGTGCTCTATGTTGCGGGTGGCCAGGCGGTGGCCATGAGTGGAGTTTGTGGGGGTTTCAGGGGTCTGGATCCGAAGAGATGCTGGTGTTCGGCTCCCGCATTGTTCCAGTAAAGTTACTTTGATTCCTCGTGACGCACAGGAAAGTCTCTCCAGCGCAGCTTGAATGAGGAAAATGAGAGGGAAATGTGCAAGGAAAAACCACCTGGTTAATGTTTGCAGGATTCTCAGTGCACGCCCACACTACCTCTGATACTCCGAGGACGGGGCTGTCTCTCTCTTTCAAGTTTGATTCGTGAACGATTCATTGAATTGAACTGATTCTTTTCCAGTCGATTCGATTGGCAAAGCGAAAACTAGAACTGAGGTGCGAACTGTGGAAGCCGGTTATGATGTTAGTCATTATATGATAGTCATTATTATATCATATAACATATTAATTCTTATTATGAGTTAATATCTGATAAGAATCTCATAATAATAAAAAAACATTTTCGTTATGAGTAGCTATGTCATCATATTAAAGAAGTTTTTATGAGTTATCTCGTGATAATGACTTTAGATTTTACATGTAGCCTAGCTATTGTCTCTCTTAATAATAACCCTGCAACTAATAATAATGTTTGTAGGCCTAATATTTTAACTTTTTTAAGTATTTCCAAATTTTTATGCACTGTAGATATTTCCAACTTCTAGATCTACTTTTTATTTTGATTGCTTAACTAAATTTTAAGTAGTTAAATCAAAATTAAATCAAACTGAAACAGGTTGATAACAAACAAGTAACGATGACTTAAAAACGCAATGGCCTATTAACAAGTACTAAAATAACAAGATCCATGTAATTCAGCAGAAGGGGCGTTACATTGTAAATATTTGTTTATTTGGTTGGGTAATAATAAACATTAAGTGCTTAAGGCTATTGATAAACATTCACTTTAATCAAAGTTCCTACATCAAACAATGTTAAAACCAGTTTGCAAAAATAATAATCTGTTTTTTCTTATTTATTTTAAATAGCCTAGCCATATTTCTCATTAGCCTACTATGAGATCCTTAACCGTCATGAGAATCCCTAACTCATAATTAACATTTAATATCTTATTATTGTGAAACACATCAAACTCTCCATATAAAATCACACGCGATGTTGTTTAAGGCTCAAAAGAACAGGTGAGTCTGTTTTGAGATTCGATTCATTTGAACGGACCGTCATAATGAATCGGTTCATTAAAATGAATCAGACTTTCCAGCTCTGGTCTCTCTCGCTATTTATAACTGACGAAAGACGTCGTGGACGAATCTTGTCTGTATGCGGTGATGTGCGGCATATGGCTCGTGTAAATGTGAAGGACACCACAGACGTTCGTACATGGCTTCGCTGCACATACTTTACACAATGACCGAGCTAAATCTGCTTCATGTGATGTGCAAATCACCTACCCACCCCCATCCCGCGAGCACATATCTGAATGATCGTTTAAAGGGAGCTGTAATGGACACTGCACAAGTCAATCAGATGAGAAACGAGAAAGTCGTGGTAAAGGTTATCGATAAAACCATTGTAAACTGGTGCAGAGAGCAGCACAGTAGCATAAACTACTGTAGGTTTTATTTTGATCTACCTGTTTTTGCTCTTGATGGAATTGAATCATTCAGAAACATGAGTGAACAAGAGATTACTGATATATCCTCACTAAATCACCTTCTAAATCAGGCAAACATTTTCTTTTTAAAGTCCCTTGACACCTTTAATGGAAAGCATATATTGGTTTTGCTTGTCACTGTTTAGGTTACAAAATTGTTAATGCACATCTATAATAATGATTGATTATATATAAACGTAATAACCTGATACTTCATAATGAATGCTTCTTTAGTTCAATAATAGGAGATTAGCCTATTTTACAATGCAAAGTAAAAGCAAGTGCCCAATAACGGTTCTTTTGTGTTCTTTTCTGTATAAGAGATCATAGGTAATCTTGTAGTGTTTACCTAAGAGAGCACCTAACGGCTTCCTTTAGAAAATGTATTGAAGTAATAAGGTGTACAGTCAGTTGACTACAACATCCTAATATCTGGTCCCAAAGCAAGCCATTATAGTATATTATTTCCTGAGGAGCAATGGAGTGCTGCTAACATCTATGTGCATGAGAGAGACAGAGAACAAGAGGTGTAACAGTGCTGTTGTTTTTGCATTGCAGTGATTATGATGAGACATGTCTGCGAGGGTCAGTTATGCAGAATATTCATAAAGATCGATGGCCACCAGCGTTCACCCACCCTCTGTTCCAGGCAGAGGCGGCTGTTGTGTAACAGGGAAGAAGATGAGAAGTAAAAACCGCCCACAAACAGAAGCTGGAACAAAATATTTCATCCATAGATCTTTGTTCTTAGCATCTCTTTACACTCTTATAAAGCAATGCTCAATAATGGGCATTTAAGACTGTCCATGCTTTTTGGAAATTACTGATCTGTTTGAGCTATTTACATCGATTTGCTTACAGTGCATGTCTATGGTCGAATAGTAGCAGTTTTGAAAGACATGCAATGAAGCATATTCTATTGAAAAAGCAAATAATATTGTTTGAATTCCTCAGGACCTTTGGATAATATCACTTGTTTGTGTTTCAAATACATTTCCTTATCTGCTAATACTCCTACCCTGTAATAATCACACAAGAATGCTGTGCAATTCACCACAAGTTGAGTTACAGCAGCCTGAGGGCTTTCTGGTAGATATGATGCTGTTGTGGCAGACAGTCAATCTAACGGAAGACCATGAGATATTGTAACAGGGGCTATGAACTGAAGAGAAGCATTAACTTTAATGCACCACTGGAACTTACTTATGATGCTTATCAGGTCATAAAACCAACAACATCTGAGTTCATAAAACAATCCTTTGAATTACAATAACACTGTGGGTGGATTTTTTATTATACTGTTTTATTTCACGGGTATATTTATGTAAAGTAAGTATACGTGACTGGAATAAACTCTATGCAAACTTGACTTTGTTAAGTGGAAGAGTGCAAATCATAACCCAATGCAAGTATGCACTGTCAGCGTTACTGCAGGGGGCGCTCTAGCAGAAATGAGTGTGTACTTTTTCTTTCGTTTTTGTTGTTGTTTTTATATTTTAAGTTAACTACTGTCACGATAAAGCAACAATTTAAAGAGAATCATGTATGTAATGCAATATCTTAACAACTTACCTGATTAAAAAACAAAAAATACTCTATGTAACTCTCACCCCATTGAGTTTTTTTTAACCACCAGTCTGACGCAAGCAAACATATGCCAGTGAATAAAAAATGTAAGTTTTAAATCTACAGTGTAAACTCACGGTTCTGACATTTTTTTTTTTTCAGAATAGCATGATATAAATTTGCAGTTGCAAATTAAAAGGTCAGAATTGTGTGATAAAAACGTGTAATTGCGTAAAAAAAAAAAAAATAAGAATTGCGAGATAATAAACTTGCAGATTTGAGAAATAAAGAATTGTAAGATGTAAATGCGCAATTGTAAGAAAAAAGTCAGTGAGATAAAAAGTCACAATTTTTTTTTATTTTTCAGTCAGTGGCGAAAATGGGCTTCCATACTAACGCCCAAATATGGTAGACCAGGCAAGACACGCATTGGTGTACTTCCATAGAATATTTTAACTAATCCAATTTCATGAGAAAAAGGAACAATTTTACCAGGTGTCGATTTTTGTATGAATTTATAAAGATTTTTAGGAGATTTAAGCATGAAGGTCCAAAGCATAAGAAAATGTCCATATATATATATATATATATATATATATATATATATATGAACTTATGATTTAAAAAAAAAAAAAACTAAGCATGAAGGTCCACCCCTAGGCTAGCCGTCAGTGTGGCATACAAAATTATATGAAAACATACATTCAAATCAGCTACCAATTTGCCAAAATATGAAATAGGTATGAACTGCCATGAGAGTGTATTGTTTCAGCCTTTGGATTTCCACAGTCAATACTGCAAGAATTTGCATTATTGATCAATACAATCATTTTAAAACCTCAAGGGAGTCAGTGAGCCTTGGATTTTGATTTATATTGACACCAACTGAATCTATATTTAATTTAGGCAGAAATTCTGCCTGTAGACTTGACACTCACCTAATTTTGATGTGGGCCACAGCTGTTTTGTGTATCTTGTGCATTGACCCGTGGCTCTGATGTGATGCCACTAGTTGCTGCAGTAACACTGATTGGTTTATTTTTTTCTGCTTTACAGAACAAGTGCCCTGCTAATCCTGCCAACACACTGGTGACGACCATCTGTCCTCCGAGAAACACGGAGAAGGAGGCTACAGTGATGTCACAGTTGAAGAGCAGTGGGCATATGAACACTGATGAAACACAATACTTGATCCATTCATCGTGGTATTCTGATGGTAGTACATCATCTTTGTGCAGATGATACAGAGATATCTCATCACCCTATCTTGCGTTTGATCCCAAGGTCAGTAGGAACATTTAACCAAGTTTTGTGGTTCACCATAAAAGGGCACAGCCTCCAGTAGTGGTCTTCAAAACACTGACCACTACAAAGGCGTCATTAAGCTCTGGGTTTAGCAGCCATTAATTAAAAGGTTCATTCCATATATCAGGTCAGTCAGCCAAGCCATTAGCATCCACCGCAGATGAACCCAGCCTGTGCTGCTCTGAAGAACGCAGATCTCATGACATAATTGCTGGCATATTCAACTACAGTAGCTGCAATAAAGAGCTTATGATAGGAGATTGGCAATTACACTGGAAGGCATTCTGGAGAGTTTAAAACATTTTATTGCAGCTCTTATATAAAATCTTCATCACAAAACTATGTGTAGTAAATCATTTGTGTTTGTTTATGGCACCAGTTTATTGTTTTGACTACTGTTCTGGGTGGATGATCTTCTGGTTAAGCACGACAGGTGTAATTCTTTTGGGTAGTGGTTGCTCTGTGTAAACAATACTTGTAGATAGTTACATCATGGTTACACTCTTTCTGAAATCCTCCTGCATATAATGCAAAGTTTACTAGCTTTAAATGACTAAAAGGAGCTGACAGATTGAATATACATACACATAATGTTAACAAGTCTTATGTTAGCATGTATAAAATGTAAAAATTCTTTAAAATATTTAATAATAAATATATTATACAATTTTTGTTAAGATTTTTTTTATTTTTTTATAATGGTTACTTTTATTCAGCAAAAATGCATAAAATTGATCAAAAAGTGACAAAAGATTTCTATTTCCTTTTAACTTTATCAAAGAATCCTGAAAAATGTTTTACAAAAATATTAACCAGCACATCTGTTGGTTACACTGATAATAATAATAATGATAATAAATGTTTCTTGAGCATAAAATCAGAATATTAGAATTATTTCTGAAGGATAATGTGACACTAAAGACTGGAGTAATTACTGCTAAAAATTCAGCTTTGCATCACAGGAATTATTATTTTTTAAATATATTAAATTAGAAAAGACTTTCAAAAACATTCAAAAATGGTACAGACACCAAACTAGACAAACAGATAGATAGATATTTCAGCTGGCAGGTCTTCAAATGAAGCTTTTTTTTTAAAGAGCTGTCAATTTGCATTTACAAGACATTCCCAGTGGAAAGCACCTCTGACATGGGAACCTTGGCTGCTATGGCAACATGCCACAAAATTAAATATTTACTGCAGTCTTTCTGGCCAGCTAGTGTAATAAAATAGATTTCTTCAGCCGCAGTTTTAACAGACCAGGTGCACGATGACATTAAGCCATTTGTTACGCTTGCTGATTAATTAACAATGACAGGGCTACAAAAAGTCATCCAGTTTGCTCAAGTGATATAGCTTCTTGACTTTTACAGTCACAAACTTTCCTTAATATGTTACACAAAGTTAAAAATGTCCAGACTTTGGCAAATTATTAAACCAACAAGAAAACTGCAGTCTTTAGCAATGTGGGTCATGTCCGGCACATTAACAACAGCAGTTTATCATGTGACCAGGAGCTCTTGGTGTGTTTTTCATATCCTACTTAAGCCAACAAATGTGTAACTTGTACTCAAGTCAAAATTTAAGTGGTTAAATGTGATTACACCACATGATAGATCACATCCGGCTAGTGTGACTACAGCTTCATCTCAGAAATGTCTTCTGCCAAGATAATTCTATTACCATAAAGTGTGGATTTCCGTTTACGTCACACAAGGTTGATGTGGTTCATCTTTCTTTATTCAATGAACATGGTCAATATGTGTGGGTCCAGAGTAAGAATTACTGATTAAAATAGACTGAAAGTTATAACTCATTGGTGGGTCAGTGTTATTTGTGACCCTGTACCACAAAACCAGTCATAAGGGTCAATTTTTTATCATTTTTACTGAATAAATAAGCTTTCCACTGATGTATGGTTTGTTAGGATAGGACAATATTTGGCAGAGATACAACTATTTGAAAATCTGGAATCTGAGGGTTCAAAAAAATCTAAATATTGAGAAAATCGCCTTTAAAGTTGTCCAAATGAAGTTCTTAGCAATACATATAACTAATCAAAAATTATATTTACAGTAGGAAGTTTACAAAATATCTTCATGGAACATGATCTTTACTTAATATCCTAATGATTTTTGGCATAAAAGCAAAATCAATAATTTTGACCCATACAATGAATTTTTGGCTATTGCTACAAATATACCCCAGCGACTTAAGACTTAGGTTTTGTGGTCCAGGGTCACATTTGTGTAAAGCAGTGTACAACTTTGTACAAGTTATATACTGACCATAGTTTTTTTTTTTTTTTTTTTTGCCATTTTTAAATATTTCTATATAGCTTTCATGTAATTTTATTTTAATTATAGTAATTTTAGAATTTATTTAAATTGGAAGTTTACCATCTATTCATATTTAATTTAATTACTATTTAATTGAACTTTTTTTTTTTTTACTTATTTTTAAATAATATTAGTTATAGTTTATCATGGTTTATTAGAACTAAAACTAAACCTAAAACCACTAAAAACATTTTCATTACTTGAAACATTACTTTAACTAGCTTCATACCTTCAAAATCACCTCTTGTTTTGCAGATAAAGGTTTGTTAAATTGGTTTTTGGTTAATGTGTCACAGTGTGTGTGAGTTTAAAGAATGAAGAGCTGCAGAAACACAGTCACCCTCCAATGAAATGAATCTGGGTAAATAATCACTGTGTTATTCAAAGCCCTTTACTTTCACCTGAATGGCTAATGTACATCATGCCTAGATCTGGATCCCTCCTCCAGAATTTCTAGGCATCAGTAAACAAACATGATTTGGATCACATTAAAATGACACACGGCATTTCCACACTAGAGAAATATCTGCCCATTGCGAAGCAGGAAGGAAACTGCAGTGAAATCTGCTGCTGCGCATTTGGGTGAGCGTGAACGACAGATCCAACTCTTTCCCACTTGTATTTGAATAAATTAGGCCATGCAAGTATGCTTTACCATTAAAGTCATATACCATCATATCTTTATGCCAAATAGGCGAGAGTTCACATACACACCTAGAAGACAAACAACCACTGGAATACACAGTGACTATGTCAATAAACGCACACCGCTATGACCAGTGTGCAGTCTGGTAGTGACTCAAATAGCTGTTCTTACAGTGCAGTGCAGGATCCTCCAATAACATCTAGTTTCCCTTTAGCTGGTGACCTAAATGAAATGAAAAAAATGAATCGGAAGTGACAGAGTACCACATGCACTGTTGCTAAGGCAACCAAGAAATGACAAATCTATGCAAATCAACACCCAAATGCTTATTTCCTTAACCATAGCTAGTCTGGTCCTAAAATGTAAACCCCTTTCCAACTATATGAAGCAAATCAGTTCATTCGTGAAGTAACCTCAGGCTGACCTTATGACCTTACATGGCCTCTATTGATTTGGAAGACCTAGCTGTGCTCTATTGCGTGATGTTTACGCTCACCTGCACTCTGGTTTTGTGTTACATTATCATAGCACACATCTTGTCAGACCAGTTCAGCTTTGGTTTAATGCTGAATGCAGATAAACAGATACGTTTCCTGCTAAAAGAGGATCACTGGCTTTCAGAATGGGAATCTTGATATTGAGTCACATATTTATCTTTTCAATCTCAAGTCCATAGCAACAAAAAGAAACACAAACAGTACTGAAAATGCACTGCATGTTTATTGCCTGGAGTAAAATACAAAAATACTGGTTATATGTTTCATACCATATTTATATATTAATCAGTTTAAACATACATCATAAGAGTTTCATCCAAAATATGGCAATGAAATAAAAGTTTAACCATATTTTGTTAATACATTGTCTTACATGCATTTGAATTCGCTATAATTTCTACATGCTTTAATTTGATTTTATTAGCTGTGTTAGAAAATAATTTCCAGTAATAATCTCCAATGAGAAAACTCTCCCATGCACACAGTGCTGTAAACTAGCTATATTAGCATATATTATATGGTAATCTTGTAACAGCTGAACCGTTTAACAGAATTTTGTACAGTCTAGCATTTGCAGCCTAATGGAACATACAGTATTACTGATGAAATGGGTATAGATCATTAAAGGGTTTGCAGTCACATAAATAGAGATAAAAGGAATAGTTCACCTAAAAATTAAAATTAGCTGAAAATGTACTCTCCCTAAGGTCATCTAAAGATGTAGACAAGTTTGTTTCTTCATCAAAACCAGTTTGGAGAAATTTAGCATTACATCACTTGCTCACCAACACATCCTCTGCAGTGAATGGGTGCCGTCAGAACGAGAGTCCTAACAGCTGATAAAAACATCACAATAATCCACAAGTAATCTAGTCCATCAGTTAATGTTTTATGAAGCAAAAAATAAACAAATCCATTATTAAGCCGTTTTAACTTTAAATAACTTCTGGATAAAATACCAGTCCATAATCCATAATAATATTAAGTCCTGGTGTCCACTCACATCAAATTCCACCAGCACATTAGTTTAGAACAGTTTTTGCTTATAAACAGTGCTTGATCTGTGCATATTTCTCTTCTGATTCAGATGAGTTTTTGTTTTGTTTTGTATTACTGAACAAACCAATATTATGGATAGAGGACTTGTATTGCCAGGAGCAATGATTAAAAGTTGGTTTGAAAATGATGGATTTGTTTATTATAAACACACAAGACATTAATTGATGGACTGGAGTTATGTTTATTACTTGTGGATTATTGTGATGTTTTTATTAGCTGTTTGGATTCTCATTCTGACGGCACCCATTCACTGCAGATGTTCTACTGGTGAGCAGGTGATGTAATGCTAAATTTCTCAAAATCTGTTCTGAGGAAACAAACTCATCTACATCGTGAATGGCCTGAGGATGAGTACATTTTCAGCAAATTGACATTTTTGGGTGACTATTTCTTTAAATACAAACAATAAAGCAGTGCAATAAACTGATATGCCGGGCTTCAACATTACAGTTTCTTTTAGAAAATGCAGCATATTTTTTGTAAAGTCTCTTTCTGACCATGCACTATTATTAATGTATTTAACATTATATAGTGCATAACATATTAATGGAAATTACAGTTTTAACATAGGAGAGATATGTAGAGGTCTGAATACAATTTTAAAAGGGCATTTTGCTACAGGATAAAAGCAGTTCAGTGCAGTGTGCGTATGTGTAATACTACTCAAAGCTGTAAAGCCAAGCTATTAGCCTCTAAATAACATATCTAACACTGCAAATATAAAGCTCAAGGATGCGTTCGAAGAGGATTTTGACTTTTGCCAGATTCAAAAGACAGAGCATTTGTCAGAGAAGCCTTTGTTCTGGACAAAAAAAATAAATCAAGGCATTCCTTTCATCAAAACATGACCTTAAAGAAGCAGTCCTGGAAGAATAACTGAACTCAACCTCTGATGGTTTTAGGCCCTCAGAAATCCCAGCTGAGACACTGCTTGCAAAAAAAAAGGAAAGCAAAGAAAAACAGACTTAGAAGGTCACAGAGTTCCAACATTCTGTTCAAAAAAGGACATTCTCCCCAAACGGCTATTTTTACTTCATAATCTATGCCTGCAAAACACACTTACAATAACCTATAACAACAATCAGAGGCAAACCAAAGCCAAAACTCAGTCTTAAAGCTCAAAAATGTGATTCTGCAATCACGAATTCCAAAAACAGTTGAGAGAAACTGTCTATTCTATGAACGCATGTGCACAGCACCTTTGCTATGTAAAAATAAAAGAACTACAATGTTAATAACCACAATAACCAAGTTTAAAATTCACCAATATATCAAGAACATTTCAAACTGAACTTAGTTTTAGATGATAGTTTTATCTATGACATCAGAATCAATACCCGCAACACAGTGATAAGTTATATCCTATTAATCAAACACAGTTTAGTTTTCGAGTGGCCTGAGTAAAACCACAAACAAAAGATTTTAAACAAGTGGTATGAATAAAAACATGCACAATTCTGCTTAAATATAAGACGTACCACAGAATTAAAATTATTTATATAAATAGCTCACCCAAAAATTTAAATTCTGTCATACCTCATGTCTTTAATTAAGATATTTTTATTGTTTTTATTCATACAATGAATGCCAGCTAAAAGGGTTCAAAACAACACTGGACCCCATTGACTTTCATTGTATAGACAATTTTTCTTTTGTTACACATAAGAAAGTGAATCAAACATGCTTGGAACAACATGAGGGTGAGTAAATGATGGCAGAACATCTTTTTTGGGTGAACTATCCATTTAAGCATGTAGTAACTAGCTACAAACAGAACGAACATAAAAACATGAGGGATTTACGATGGATCCTGAGTAGATGTCTTTAAGGGAGTTTTGCTCTTTGAAAAAGCTGCATTGGTTTCTCCAAATGCCTGTAGAGAAATGAACAGCTTGAATCATGTCGAGCAGGTTGTGAGCGTCTATGCCATCCACCCACTCACACTTTCACTCTCTCTCTCTCACACACACACACAAACAAACAAACAGAGCTTTCTGATCTGCTGGGTCCACCGGTGGGTGTACGGTGGAGCGAGACCAGCTGAGAACCAAGAATATAATGATTTAAAACAACAATGATAAAAAAAATAAGTATTTGTTATATAAACAAGCGCAGATTGACATTTTTTTTTTTTAAAGCTGCTTTCGATTGTCAACGCTTAAGTGGGCGGAGGTCCGTCGTAGCGGAGCATGATGTTGAAGGAGCGGGCGAAGTTGTTGGACAGTGAACAGCTGGTGCCCTCGTCCATCATGGGCAGCAGGAAGGCCAGCAGCAGCAGGGCCAACAACAGGAGCTGGAGAGGAAGAGCCACGCGACATACACGGTACAGGAAGCTGAGACCACTCTTCCCCTGCAACACACAACCACAGATGCTGTCACATGTTGTATGGCTCTATTACAAAACCCTGAGTTTCTACAGGAGCATCAGCATTCACTCTGGAGGTCACCAAACAGCTGTGCTGTAGCACACTAACACTGTAGGTGTTTCTACTCAACTACAAGTGTCCAACTGTTTAAATCACGCAGGATTCACTGCAGTCACTGCTCAACTCTGCTGCAGCAAATCACTAAATCAAACTGAAATGAAATTACTCTGATCACTGATTAACACTGTCAGTGTGCATTACCCTTAATGAAACAACTTAAACTATAATAAAATAACACAAGTTATGGATTTGAAACAAGTCATTGACAAACAGCTTAATTGGTTCAATCATAAAAATGTAAAATTAAAATAAATCATTACTACAATAAAAACAAAATCATACATAAACTTTAGGTAAAGATTTAAAACTCTGACACACAGACTGTATGTGTGTATGTATATATATATATACTGTATATATATGTGTGTGTGTGTGTGTGTGTGTGTATATATATATTTATATAAGAATTAATTGAATGCCAGGTGAACATTAACAGACATCTGAGAAACGTGAACATGCAAATCTGTTGGTAAGTTGTTGAAATATTAACTAAATATATCAGGGGGTACGTCAAGAAAATATATAAATATTTAAAAATATCATGTCAAAGGGCTTCAACAGCACAAAAAAATACATAAATTCTGGATAAAACTGTTCATTTTTTTATTACATGGAAGAATTTTCTACAGATGCTTTTCAGTTATGAATAAAATAACTGTTGTCAGTGTTGTCAAAGTTTCTTCAAGGAAAGTCAGTTCACTTGGACATATTTGCAATGCCTCCAAGCAGCTGTTTTGGGAACGTAAGACCAACTCCAGTCCTATTTACTTGAACAGGGGAAATCTCTGCTGGCCGAACTTACATTTAAATAACATATTTCATATCAGCAATACAATCTGATATGAACGGCCCCATTAATATTGCTTCTTATCCTCAAATAGCACTAAATGCATACATTTCAGTTTGGCCCAACCGATGCAGTGACTCTTTTATTTAGAAGGTGGGATTTATTTCATAATATTAGGCATTGTCATTATCCCATTCATGGTAATATGAGTGAACCATCTTGGTATTTCTGAAGTATATGTTGCCATGTACCTAAAACTGTTGCCAAGGTAGGTGACTAGATTTATAACAAAAATAATGTGTAAAAACAGTGTAAAGGTGTTTCTCTGAGTTATAAACGTAATTTTAAATTGCCAACGAGAACACAAACTCTGATAAAAATATAGATCCTGACTTGTGACTTGATGCACAAACTCAGTACCCATCTCATTCATTAGCATTATACGTCTGAGAAAAAAAAACATCACTATGATTAAGTCATTTTTCCATGACTCACTGGATGCCGAAAAACAGATTCACACAGACACATGTACACCTGAAAAAATAAGGAAGTTTTTCAAGCTCCTACAGAATTGTGGGAGTGAATGTCCACCCACAGCTGCTCAACAACCACCATCGCTCTGAGATATCTGAACCTAATACAACCCTTTCTATTTAACTGCAGCAAAGCTGAGGAACATGGGAACTCTTTCTCTCTGGGTGTTTGAAAGAGAGTGCAGAAGTACGAGAAAGTGAGGAGGAGGAAATGTGGGTGGATGAAAAGCTGAAATCTCTTTCCACGCTTTTTTTTTTTTTGTCAGCATCTATTCAGGACAATATAATTACACTGAGAAGTAATTACAGCAGTGCTCAGGCCTGGTGTAATGTATAGACCAATAGACTGTTCTTACTAATACACATAATCCAATCATATCGTTCTGGTTTGATAATCATAGAATAGGACAATTTACTTGATCACAACAAATAATTATAGATTCTCTGTGGACAGCCTGTAATTACAGTTACAAAAAGATTATCTCACTGACAACTAAAGTGTCATCTTCACAATTAGATGACTGTATTTGGTCAGTGACAGAGACAAATGAAGAGTCTGCAGAGTGTATATATTTATACTTCATGATAATGACAGTTCACTAAGACCACTGAAGATGATGGTTTCCACGACAGAGACAGACACTGTGGCTCAGGTGAGCAACATTTACTCGTGTGACTTATGGTGCACTAATGAGCACCTTTAAACATGTTTGCAATGGCAAAATACAGCCAAAACAATATTATGTTCTGGAACAGCAAATAAATTATGACAAACATATAGTATACACACACACACACCAAGAATTTAACAAAAATCTCTTAATTAATTGTGCAAATTTTGCAGAACTCGCTTAATTGTGCAGATTTTGCAGAACAAGCTCAACCAAAGTGTCAGTGAATAGCCTTGATAAATGGATTGTAATGCTGCATGTGCAAAACAACATTTCTATCTCCATCCACTAATATCTGCTTATGTAAATAACGCAGGCAAACTCAGAACAGCCTTTTATATGCAGTCAGCAGGGCACCTGCGTCTCTTCTCAAGCAGACGTGACCGTTCATGAACAGATGGCCAGAGAGTGAAGGAGTGAGAAGAGAGGTGTTAAAAAAGGTGTGAACACTGAGAAAAATGAGAAATTACTGAGAAAGATTAACACGCTCCCCAGAGAGACGCAGTGGAGCAACTGTCTTGATGTTTCTAAGCAGCCCACGGAGCCAAAAAATAGCATTTGATTTTGGGGGCTAAGACAGTGCTTTGGTTCAGGCTTTCAAAATGCTATTTGTGAGCCTCTGTTTCAAAGCCCTCCTACTAATCCAGCCGAACAGTGTCTCAGTTCACTTGAGAGTGCCTACAAACTCTTAAAGTCAACATGAAACGGCATTCAAAAACCATTTTGCTTCCGTAAAGTGACATATTTCAGAGTGAAACAATATTTAACAAGAAAAAAGTAGTATGCAATTGATTCAAACTGCTAAATGAGCACCTTCTTTTACAATTATTAATCTCATGTCTCTGCTACATCGCAGAAACAAACTCCAGCAGCCTCAGTTGTGTGTCAATAAATAAACACTGCTTTCAATTCTGTACTAGCCCTGAAAAGGGAATACTTTCTTTTCAAAAAGGCTTCAAACATTCTTCACTGTCAGATCAGAGAGATTTTGAATCCCGCTTTAAACACAAGCCCACTAACAGCATCAAGGCCTACTTTCAAAAAAATAAAACCTACCTTTCCAGATCGGACATGCTCCTGTCCTTGTCCATGGACCCCCTGAAACAAACAGAAACATTCGGTTTAGTTAGTTCCATCCGGCTACAAGCTGCTACCCTCTTATGGTGGACACAGGATACTGCATCAAAATCTGCATTGGAAATCATGTAGTAGATAATGTACAAGTGAATCTTAATAAAATAGAATGTTGTGGAAAAGTTAATTTATTTTAGTAATTAAACTCAAATTGTGAAACTTATGTATTAAATAAATTAAATGCACACAGACTGAAGTAGTTTAAGTCTTTGGTTCTTTTAATTGTGTTGATTTGGGCTCACATTTAACAAAAACCCACCAATTCAGTATCTCAACAAATTAGAATATGGTGACATGACAGTCAGCTAATCAACTCAAAACACCTGCAAAGGTTTCCTGAGCCTTCAAAATGGTCTCTCGGTCTGGTTCACTAGGCTACACAATCATGGGGAAGACTGCTGATCTGACAGTTGTCCAGAAGACAATCATTGACACCCTTCACAAGGAGGGTAAGCCACAAACATTCATTGCCAAAAAAGCTGGCTGTTCACAGAGTGCTGTATCCAAGCATGTTAACAAAAAGTTGAGTGAAAGGAAAAATTGTGGAAGAAAAAGATGCACAACCAACTGAGAGAACCGCAGCCTTATGAGGATTGTCAAGAAAAATCGATTCAAGAATTTGAGTGAACTTCACAAGGAATGGACTGAGGCTGGGCTCAAGGCATACAGACGTGTCAAGGAATTTGGCTACAGTTGTTGTATTCCTCTTGTTAAGCCACTCCTGAACCACAGACAACGTCACCTGGGCTTAGGAGAAGAAGAACTGGACTGTTGCCCAGTGGTCCAAAGTCCTCTTTTTCAGATGAGAGCAAGTTTTGTATTTCATTTGGAAACCAAGGTCCTAGAGTCTGGAGGGAGGGTGGAGAAGCTCATAGACCAAGTTGCTTGAAGCCCAGTGTTAAGTTTCCACAGTCTGTGATGATTTGGGGTGCAATGTCATCTGCTGGTGTTGGTCCATTGTGTTTTTTGAAAACCAAAGTCACTGCACCCGTTTACCAAGAATTTTTGGAGCACTTCATGCTTCCTTCTGCTGACCAGCTTTTTGAAGATGCTGATTTCATTTTCCAGCAGGATTTGGCACCTGCCCACACTGCCAAAAGCACCAAAAGTTGGTTAAATGGTGTTGGTGTGCTTGACTGGCCAGCAAACTCACCAGACCTGAACCCCATAGAGAATCTATGGGGTATTGTCAAGAGGAAAATGAGAAACAAGAGACCAAAAAAATGCAGAGGAGCTGAAGACCACTGTCAAAGAAACCTGGGCTTCCGTACCACCTCAGCAGTGCCACAAATGGATCACCTCTATGCCACGCCGAATTGAGGCAGTAATTAAAGCAAAAGGAGCCCCTACCAAGTATTGAGTACATGTACAGTAAATGAACATACTTTCCAGAAGGCCAACAATTAACTAAAAATGTTTTTTTTTATTGGTCTTACAAAGTATTCTAATTTGTTGAGATAGTGAATTGGTGGGTTTTTGTTAAATGTGAGCCAAAATCATCACAATCAAAAGAACCAAAGACTTAAACTACTTCAGTCTGTGTGCATTTAATTTATTTAATACACAAGTTTCACAATTTGAGTTCAATTACTAAAATAAATGAAATTTTCCATGACATTCTAATTTATTGAGATGCACCTGTATGGCTCTTTCTTGGAATTCTTCATGTAATAATTTTGTTCAGCATTTTTCAAAACAGAATAGAGTCAGAATTTACTTCAGGTTAAAAATACAATTTTACGACACAAGAAAAAAAAGTATAGTAAATAAAATTGTTTAATGAAAAATAGGTAAGTTGAATTAAATAAAATTAAATAAAAGTTGAAATTATTAGAAATACATAATGTAATCTAATACAATATAATAAAAAAAACAAGTTAATTGAATTAATACATAAAGCTTTAAAATAAAAATAATGATCACAGACTTCCTCTTTTTACCTTGTTTTTCAGCAGACCTTTGAGGTCATCAGCCTCTTTAAGTTTGGACTTGTATAACATCCAGCGGTAACGCAGCTCTTCTAGTTCCACGTCTTCCTCTGCTGACTTACTCTGCCGACCGACCATCAACTTCTGGAACTGACTCTGACCCCAAGCTACATTGGCACGTAAACCTTAAAAAAAAAATTAAAAACACAATTACTATGAGGGATTTGTGTGGGTGTAGTAGTAATACTACCACACATAATAATTCAGTTACTTAGAATCTAAAATTAACCTGTTGCTCAAAAAAAAAAACATACAGACCAATCCAGTCTTAGAAATTTTATGTCCACAATATGATAACACAAGCTTTTGCAGTTTTCTGATGCGAGTACAGTATTGTTCAAATGTTTGGGGTCTGCTTTTATTTAATCAAAAATACAGTAAATACTGAAGAATTTTTAAAACAGTAATTATTACAATTTAAAATAACTGTTTCTATTTGAATCATCAGATATGACAGTTTTCAGGTAGTTGTGAAGTCTGAATTTTTCCAAGCCTGGGGTTAAACCTGCGCACAAGCCTTTTAAAGCTTCACAGAACTGCAACTACAATTGCACTGATGTAAACTTACGCACGGCACACTACACAGACATACTTCACATGCTGAAAATTATCCAGCATGTTCTGTGTAACCAAAGTAAAATATCAGACTGCGCTTTGTTGAATAAGATATCAAAGCTATCAAAGATTGATATTTTGGACTCCGCATGAAACTTCAATCAAAAACAGATAAAAAGCAAGCAAAAAAAATTAACAAACACCACCAACCTTGAGTGTATTCTGTCTTATCCTCAGTTCTTTAGCACTCAAGGATCTTTGGTTGTTCAGAATTCCTGTGAGTTTGTCATTTTCCTTGTGAAGCCACGCTTCAAACTCCCTCCTCTGAGCCTCCATATCAGCATGATGCTGGGGCCCCTGAGAGCCCATCTGCAGCAGAAATGAAAAGAGACATCCCTCTGTCCGTATATGATTATAGCCTAGGTACTGCTTACATAATAGTGGCTTAAGGGCTGGGTGATCTAGCTAAAAAAAAAAAAAGATCTATATTTTTCAAGTCTTTTGGTGATATTGCACATCTCTTTTTATGTATTTGCTCTGAAATAGCACCAGACTCAGAGTATGACTCAACGTGTTTAAATGTAAATCAAAGTAAAAATCTAGTTTAAATTAAAGACATGTTTTTCACTAAATGAATAAAAATGATTATTTTCATTTTCCCTTCTGTCTAAAAGTTCAGAATTTTATTTTATTTTTTATTACATTTTAGAAAGAAGCTTCTTCTGCTAAATAAACTGTAAAAACTTAAAATATGTGACCCTGGACCACAAAACCAGTCATAAGGGTAAGGCTGCACGATGATGGTTAAAATGATAATCACGATTATTTTGATTAAAATTATAAGCATGATTATTAATAACGATTATTCTATCCTGCTGGGAAAAAAACTGCTAAAACCAGCCTAAACTTTGCTGGTTTAAGGTGGAAGTAGCTGGTTTTAGCTGGTCTCCCAGCCTGACCAGCTAAGGAAGTGGTCAAAACCCCTCTAAAACCAGCCTGCTGACCAGCTTGATCAGCAAAAACCAGGCTGGATGACCAGCTTAGCCTGTTTTTTTTTTTTTTTTTCCAGCAAGGAAATGTAATAACATTTCATGTGTCCTTTAACCAACCTCCACTGACTATACACTGACTTCATTTAACCAGTTATGTTAATACAAAACTCATGGTTTTGGTTAGAGTTTTGTAATCTGTATTCGCATTAGATTTTCTAAGTAACAATTTGTTCGCAAATGAGAAAAAGCCACTCAGATCGCACAGTAAATTTGCTCAAAGATCATTAACACACACTGAAAACTAACATTGCCATGCCATTTCCAACATGAAGACTGGTAAAAACTTTAGAAACTCTTAATATAAAATCCAACAATTCCAATTTATGTAAATTTTTCCCCGTTGTATTGCCACAGGTAGGAAATATCATCATCAGCGCTTGTTCCGTCATCAGTGAGCGCGCACAGGGTTGCCAGATTGCACAAATTAAATAAAACACCAGGCAGAAAGTGTATCCTTAAAGGAGAAAAGCTCTGTTTTGGGGCTTAAAGATCTTCACATCTGGCAACCACAAACATGAACGCTAGTGAAGACTTTTTAGCGATGCAAGATAACGCAAATGCCAAATTAAAATTTTCAGTTTCAGGATAAATAACGAGCCGGCCAATATCGTGACGATTATTTTTAATTAATCAAGAAAGGTTGATATCGTCATCGAGATTAAAATACGATTAATCATGCAGCCCTTCATAAGGGTCAATATTTTCAAAATTGGGATCTAGACATAATTTGGCCGAGATACAACTATTTGAAAATCTGTAATCTGAGGGTGCAAAAAAATCCAAATACTGAGAAAACTGCCTTTAAAGTTGTCCAAATGAAGTTCTTAGCAATGCATTCTAATCAAAAATTAAGTTTCGATATATTTACAGTAGGAAATTTACAAAATATCTTCATGGAACATGATCTTTACTTAATATCCTAATGATTTTTGGCATAAAAGAAAAATCGATAATCTTTGACCCATACAATGTTTTTTTGCCTATTGCTACAAATATATCCCAGCGACTTAAGACTGGTTTTGTGCTCCAGGGTCACATATTTTTTTTTTCTGTTTTGATATATTTTAAAATGCAATTTATTCCTGTGATCCCTATAAAAGGCTTAAAAATTAATAATGCCATTTTGCAATTTATGTTTTAATTAGACATTATTATACCTAGTAGTCAAAAGACAAGGTGAGGTTGCAAAATATTATAAAGCTTAATGGTCAACCCCTGACATCAAGTAAAAGCACTGAAATATTTTAGTTAAAATTTAGTTAAAAATTTAGTTAGATTTCAAGCAAAATCATATTTTGATATAATACCCAGCCCTAATGGTGACTGTCAAAATAACAAGAATCATATTTTAATCATCCTAACCTCAATGCCATCATGGTGGATCTGTGACGGCCGCATCCTTTTCTGTGCGTCAGAGTCAATCCCACTTAAAAAGCCGTATCTATCTTTTATATCCAGGTCTCCAATTCCAGAACCAGCTTTGTGTTGTTCAACCCATTCCCCAGTCAAATCACCACTGCTGATCATGCCACCTTTGTCCATCCCAGTCCGCTTCCTGTTCACCTTACGGCCACTTCCAGATATGACTGCATCCACCTCATCATCCATGGACTGGTCTTGGTAAGTCCAGTCTGTTCTCCAGAGCTCTGAACCTCCTGGTCTTGAGCTGCCCTCAGGAAACGCAATTCGAATTCGATCCTGATTTGCTTCCATGTTTCTCACCGGTTCTGGGTGGCCTGTTGCTTCTAATCCACGGTAGGATCTCTGATGCTGGTCTGTTCCCTCATCTCCTTTGACAAGTCCAACTTCAAAGTTTGAAGACGTTCCCTGGTGATGCCCTTCCGCCCATCTGTCCAAGAACTCGGTTCTCTGTAATAGGTAATCTTGGTCGCCTGTGGCTACATGTTCATTCAGAAGCCTAATAAATTATGGTGAAAGTAATACATAGGTTGTCAAAAAAATTTATATCATCTATTCAGTAGTGATAAAGTGATACTGACCAGATCAGTGATTAATCAGCCAATATTTGTCTATTTTGAAGTATTTTACACAGAAAAATTACACATATTACCTTTAAAATTCTTTGTTTAATAGCAAATGTTACATTCTGGATCTTTTTCTTCAACTTTTGACTAGTAAACATCATGCAAACACAGCACTGGTTCACAAAGCAATCAACAATAATTAGAATCAAGATGACCAGATGAACTGGGTGCAGTACGAACAGAATGTAAAATATGTCTTCTGTAATTCATATGGGGTTTGCTCAACAGACCTGACAAAATGTCATAATTATGCTTCTTGAGTCATAGTTTCTTGCCATTTAAAACCATCAACACCCAGTATTACTGCAAGCATTACTTCTAACCTGTAAAGATTGAGACTGAGCGTGTGGAGGGACATCCAGGTCTCTCGGAGGCGTTTAAGGTCTTGCTGGATGTGAACTTTGCCTTCATCAGAAGTTCTGGCCAGCACAGTCTGACCCTGAGCCTCTGTCTGATGAAGCTGAAGCTCCTTCTCTGGAAATTCTCCTAGCGCCCTCTAGAGAACAACAAAAGTGATACAAGCTTGGTCTAAAATACTTCAAAGACATGCATGCACAAGCAAGCATTTTTTTGCTTTTGCCTTTGTGCTTTTTCTGACTTAAGTAGTAATAGAAGTAATACAGAACAACTATCTGACTTCTAAATCTTGTTATGGGTTAAAATGTAGAATTATCATTATCAAAATGTGCTATGGTATTCATGTTTTCTGCCACAATACAGGTGCTGCATCAATTATATACATCTGTATTAATTTTCTAAGTGTTTTGAAGCCTATAGTTTGGACATTGTTTAAATGATGTTTTGGAATACCATGTTTCTAAAAACATCATTCAGATTATTGAACAAATAAATCAACATTAATATATTATTCACATAAAATATTAAAATATAATGTAAACCATAATAGTAATTATATCACAATAGATTAAAATGGGATCCTTCAAACATTGCATAAAGCTTTCAGAAGCTCTGTATTTTATAATTTCATGTACTTTTCTTAATTAACAATAACATTAACTGTAGTAAATTGCTCATAGATGTACCTCAGCCTCATGCTGGCGGTTATCGATGCTCCATTCCCCATCTGATCCACGAAACGACTCTAGCTTCTGTCTCATGATCATTAACCACTTCTCCATATTCAGAATATTGTCATGGAAACTCTCATGTTCTGCAATGTTCTCCTCACTTTCCTTCACCTTCATCTGGTATGAACAAGAACACATAGAAACATAAACACATTATGAACACTAAAACAGACGTGAGAAGGATTTTAATGCAATAAAATTCAAGTATCTTTTCCGAAAAAAAAAAAAAAAAATCTCTTCAGGCCACAAGTGTGCATTAAAACTGAAATAAGGAGGTTTGATCAAGGCCTTCATAGTCATCTTCTTCATCATCATCATGATCAACACACAGCAGGAGGTGTGGAAACCAGGGTGTGATCACAGCGGTTTCCACAGATCTTCAGGGTTAAATCAGAATCACTTGTGAAGTTGGGTATTTTGAAGTGGCTAGTAAAAAGATATGTAGCCTCCCCTCATTATTCAGAATTTCGTATTTCTATCAATTAACGATAAAAATATTCTGAATATGAGGAATAGTTTTTTCAAAAAAAAGAAAATTCATTTACTCTGAAAATCTTCCCTCTGCAATAGCTCTCAAATTCATAACTCAGAATTTGAACATTCAGAACATACAGAACTTTTTTCATCAGATTTTGTTTTGTATCATGGATGCCTTGGCATGTAATAAGTCATGTTCAAACAATATTTGTAAGACCGATGCATGAGCATGACAGCCTTTTGTAAATTCCATAACAAATCTTTAATTGTCCCACAGAATCATTCATTTCCATGAAAAAAATCCATTTATATATATAAAAAAAAAAATCTACTCCCATTACATGCTGCTCTTCTGAACATTATATTCATCAAAGAATGCTGGAAAAAATGTATCATGGTTGGTTTCCACAAAAATTTCAAACAGTAAAAGCAGTTTTCAATATTAATAATAAGAAGAAATGTCTCCATATTTGCATATACAGTATTAGAATGATTTCTGAAGGATCATGTGACACTGAAGACGGGCGTAATGATGCTGAAAATTCAGCTTTGATCACAGGAATAAAATTACATTTTAAAATAATTCAAATAGAAATCAGTCATTTTAAACTGTAACAAACAAGTATTTTTTAGGGGTGCACAATAAATATCGGCCGATATTTATCATGCACCCCTAGTATTTTTATTGTATGTAATATATTTTTGATCAAATAAATGCAGTCTTAGAGAGCAAAAGAGACTTTTGAACAATATGAGGGTTACAGGTTGATGACAGATTTCTCATTTTTGGAATTTGAATTAAATTTACAACCATAGATAAGAAATTAGAAGTATCTTGAGCAGAACAAATCTTACCCGAACCGCCTTATAAAGCAATTTCCAGTCCGCATACAGGCGTTCAAACTTTGCCATGTTTGCTTGGTTGGATGAAACCAGCGTCTCGAGAGCTATGATCTGGGCTTCACAATCTTCCAAGTCCTTTCTAATGACCTGCAGAGAGATGCACACTCATTTTACATTCAGTTTGCCACTAGTGAGTCTTTCCCGCTCCCACCTGGACAAGCCACTCTGATCAATCAGTGCAAACACATTGAGCTCAGCGTGACATAACTCCTAGCTCCTTAAATTATTCACATGACTCTTTTAGTGTGTGCCTGAAAGACGATCTAATCAAAAGTCACTGTACGTCTACAGCATACCACATGCAGAGATTAAAACCAAAACAGCTGTTTAAAAAGAAACTCAAAAAGCTGCGTGCAAAGCAAACTTTTTTGAAGTCGGAAACAGCAATACGCTTCTGTTTTCTCTGCTGCTCACCCGGAGTTGGTCGGCCTGGGTCTTCTTTGCAAGAATGTCAGGTTGAAGTCCATCTGTTGTGATGAACCGCTCTTTTATCGAGGTTAGTTTTTTGTTTATGGAGTCATAGGCATCTGAAAAGTCCTTTGTCTTTGATATCAAACCCTAAGGACATTCAAAGGATACCACATGGTTTGGGGTGTTGAGACTACATGAATAAGGTTTAAGACAGGGATATAAGCAATACAAGAACACATTTATAACATGAGAATCTGAAAAGAAAATAACATAAAATAAAACAAAACATCAGTGGGCGATGTAAGAATATGTTTATATCATGATAATCTGAAAATAAAACATAAAATAAAATAAGATTAAAAAAAATCTATCAGTGGGCAATTTAAGAATATATTTATATCATAATCAGAAAATAAAATATTAGTGGGTGATACAAGAATACATTTATATCAAGGAAATTTAAAAAATAAAAAACAAAACATTTAACAAATAAACTTTTTTGACAAAGTGATATAGAAACAACTGAATACTTGAAAGAAAAAAGTTTTCTTAATTTAAAACAACATCTAAAGGAGAGGTAGGCCTACCAATAATTTACATTTAATGAAAAATAAAATATATATATATTTTTTTTTGGAAAATACTATTTTATCTGCCTACATACATTTAGACGAATAAACAGGGCTTCTCTTTTCAGCCAAACATGATATGCTTTAACTTTGACCACATTTTTTTTGTTTCGGCTAATGGTGGGGTAAAGAGCGTTGATGTAGCTCAGGCATTTACAGGCTGTACGCACAGAAGTAAAATTTTGAGCTGTGGCTGGTGGGGTACCTGCAGGCGGTTCTTGCGCTGTAGGAGCTGGTTGTGGAGTAACTCTCTCTTCCTCACATCCCCGCTGAGCTCTCCCAACAGATCGTCAGCTTTATCTTGGCCAAAAACTGAGCTGAGCAGATCACTCTTCACCTGGAGCAAACTCAAGCGCTCCTGGAGCTGCACGCTGTTTTTAAGTAACTTCTACAAAGAATAAAACAAAAGAAGAAAGAGAACACTCAATAACTTCAAAGCGAACAAAGCACTAACACTGAATTAAGGTGCCAAGATTAAGACAAAAATCACTGCAAATGCTTAAATACAATATGATCATATCCACAACAGATCGTAGCATAAACTTGATATATAACCTTTATTTTCCCGAAGCAAAGTGTAAATCAGGTGTCAAAAATACTGAACGGGAAAACATCACAACATTCAGAGTGAAAAAAGGCTGCTCTTCAAAACAACTCAAATCTCTGCATCAGGGGTTCAGGGCTCAGCAAAAACCCGAAATGAGAGATTTAAACCACAGTATCACACAGTAATGTTATTTATCTGGCTAACATACAAGGTTTTTTCAAAATTTGCAAGAACTACTTGACAACCCGGAAATTACCATTTAGACTGGGCTAAAAATTATAAACGGTTTTGCGCTGTAAGCCATAATGGTTCATTAAGTGTGTTTACGAATTTATAGCTATCACGTTACATAACTATACAGTTTCTGGCTATTACTGCAAATTAAAAAAATCTAATTATTTGTTAAATGTTTATTTATTTTTATTGAATTCATTACTTGGCCAGAATAGCAGATTTTTTTGTAAGTTAATATTTGCTCTGAATGATTTGATTCACATACAAGTCTGATCACAAATGGTTATTTCGGTACAATTCATAATTATTTTAAAAAAACTTCTTTTAGACATACACTGCTGTTCAAAAGTTTGTGTTTTGAAACATTTTTGAAAAAGTCTCATGCTCATTTATTTGATCAAAAATACAGTAAAAGTAGTAATATTGTAAAATATTATTACCATTTAAAATGAAAGTTTTCTATCTGAATATATTTTTAAAATGTAATTTATTCTTGTGATGGCAGCCATTACTCTCCAGTCTCCAGTGTCACATGATCCTTCAGAAGTCATTCTAAGCAGATTTGGTGCTGAAGAGAAAATTTTCAATGTTGGAAACAGTTGTTCTACTCAGTATTTTTGTGAAAACCATCCCACATTTTTTTTTTCAGGAATCTTTGATGAATTAAAAAGGGTAGCATTTATCTGAAACATAAAAATGGAGAATAATTTACCTCTATATGCTGCACGAGCAGAGCAATTTGGGAGAAATCCTTCACCTCGACAGAGGCCTCCAGGACCTGAGAAACCACCTGACTCCATTGGCTGAAGCCATGCAGAGGATCCTGCAGTATCTGCCGGAGAGCCATCTCGCTCTCAGAGGACAGCCTAAAAGATCTGCCTTTCAAACTGCCACAGGAAACACAACACAACTCTACTTAGTAGTCCTATACAGTGTGAGCTTATAGAGCTTTCAACAGATGGCTGCCAGCGAACAACTGAATAAATAAATGCAGTAAACCCTGTGTGTAATACACTATTTGTCTGAAGTGCTTACATTAGCACTCTTTTAGGGCTGGATACACATTGTTTACGGCTGACTAGACTTGTGTGACTGACATCACGTTGACAGTAACACAATGAGGACAGAAACCTACATGACAAGCCTCCCATTGTGTCTGCATAACAGAAAGTTTACCAACGACATTACCAATAGCTAATGATGAATAAAATATCCATCAAAATATTTCTCCTTGGCTCACTCCTCCTTTGCATGTGTGGTTGCTGCTCACCTCTGGTACTCTTTCACCACTGCTAGCATCTCATCAGACAGGCTTTTAGAGTCTTGTGGGAATCGGAATAGCTCTTTCAACCGGGATTTCAGCTGTTCCACCCTGGGCTCCTCTGCAATGAGCTTGCTGCGCACTCCCTGAAATGTGAACGTAGAGAACTAATCAATGAAATGAGTACACACATAGTGTGTTTGAAGGCAGCTCATTCAAGCAGGGCATAAACGGAGAATTTCTCCACATGGGGTTCCATACAGCTTTCATTGATCTAAAAAAGATTTTCATCCTTGTTGGTTTTCCCCCACTGCTTACAACAAACTTGGTCTAATTGGTTACTTTGATGTATTGAAATAAAGTGTACACACACACACACATACACGCGTATATATATATATATATATATATATATATATATATATATATATATATATATATATATATATATATATATATATATATATATATATATATATATATGTTCTGAAATTGCTTTTTTTTTTTTTTTTTACTAAATGAAAACAAAATCAAAACAGACATTTCACGATTGCCATGTAATAATGAAACATATATAAAATGCATAACATACTTTTTTTCCTTTTTTTTAAGATTTATTTTTGGTGTTTTGCCTTTATTATGATATGACAGTGGAGAGCAGACAGGAAGTGAAGTGGGAGAGGGGACGGGATCGGGAAAGGTCCTCAAGCCTGGATTCAAACTCGGGACGTCCATAACACAATGGCATTAAATGTCGGCACACTTGCCGACTAGGCTATCGGCACTGACTAAAGTAGTAATTTTAAACAGCTATATTGTCAACAATATCTAAACCTGATCTAAAATGCTATATTTACCACATAGACCTATATTATGCCATAATATAGGATTAACTGTACATACAACATTTAATGCCATTTTTGCTAATGATGTTTAAATCACAGACACTACTAAAGCATCTCAACGTCTAATAAGTCGAATTTAGATCGAAAAGGTGGATAGCGTATAATGAAGCCCTATACTAATGTCTACTGCAGTTAGTGAATAAGATACAGGTCATTTGCACTGAAATACAGCATACAAAATGTCAAAACTTCATAGTGAATTTGGAGGTATGCCACATTACTACTCTTTTAAAAACAACGTGTAGAATTAGTTTTACTATGACTCAAATTAATGTCTCACCCTAGACAGGAATTTACCTAAGGCATTCCCTAAATCACGGTAGTTATCATGTGCTGTCACAAAAATATGCTGAGTCTCCATCTGTATCCTACAAGAAGACATAAGATGACTATTTGGGAGTGGTGAGAGAGACGAACAGAGTGCTAACCGTGTGCGTCTTCCATTGAGCTACCATATTTTCCTCAGTCCTCTCTCCATCCCTGCTTTCCAGATCACTGCTGAGGGTCTGGACCAAGGTTCGAAGCTGCTCCAGGTCCGTCCACAGCTCCTTACAACGGTCTGAATACTCGCTCTCAGAGTCCAGTGAGATCTGGAGCTCTTCTTCATTCTCCAGCAGTGCTTGGCGTAACCTCTGCCAGGCCTGCCTCAACTCCTCCATCTCTATTGTGATCTTCTCTGCACCTGCTGGAGATGTGTTGGCCTTCACAGCTTCAGACAGGTTTTCAATGTGCTGGAGAGTGAGCTCTTCTTTGGCTATACTAGCGTTGAGTTCCTGATAGAAGTTGGATGGGTAGAAAATAATGAATTATTTATAATTCATTTCACAAATTCTTTTCATTATATTTGCAACAAGGCCTTCTAAACATTAAGAGAGGTGGAACGTGATACAATGGCCAAAGACATCAGCCTGTCTTAGTACACAGACCAGTAATTAAGAATTACTGCAAATGGAATACACAAGGATAACTCAAACTT